>NC_092098.1:43705532-44388032 GCF_045679555.1 Salvelinus alpinus | reverse complement strand
CTGAAGGACCTGAGTCCTATTTACAGGGTGGGCTTCGAAGGGCTCAGTTCTATGGCAGTTTTGTGTAAGCTGTTTGTAGCCGTTTTGATGGGTTCCATTTTATTTGTTTGTTTGTTTTATCAGTACTACCACTATTTCAGTCTCCAGCCTTGTTGTGTAATAATAACAGCTGTTTGTTTGGTTGGTCTCTCTCTCTCTCTCTCTCTTTCACTTTCCCTCTCTCTCCGTCTCTCCCCTCCTCCTTCCCCAGCCCCGGAGCTGTTTCAGTCACACGAGGGGACACACCCTGGCTACTCCTTCTCTGTGGACTGGTGGTCTCTGGGTGTCACTGCCTACGAGCTGCTGCGAGGACAGGTACAGAAACACAGTTCAGCACATCCCGGCCTGTGAATAATGCATCCTGAAACCTACAATACATGATTTTCCTACTCCTAGAATAGCCCTTTAAGTAAGAGAAGAAGGGTCTGTAACAGCACCTTTCTCTCTGAGCGCGCCCTTGAGATGACCCATTAATATAACCATGGAAATAAAATACCCGTCTAGCCCAGCTTCACTGTTCAGATGAGGGTATGATAACCCTAGCCTGGTCCTAGGTCCATTTGTGTTGTTTTGCCAACAGATCAGGGACCAGGCTATGGTTACCCTGGTGCATTTATTTAGTTAAGAGAGGAAAAGACAGGTAGGGGCGGGACTCCCACTTAGCCCCTGCTGGGTACTTGACAGGATCAGGCTGTATAGCAGCCCTCTGAGCCCTGTCTCCCCAGCTCTCCTCAGGCCCTGCTGGACTTTGAGCCCCGTCTCCCCAGCTCTCCTCAGGCCCTGCTGGACTTTGAGCCCCGTCTCCCCAGCTCTCCTCAGGCCCTGCTGGACTTGACTATCAGTGGCAGCGAGCCCTGGTGTCCCTAAAGCACCACACATCAATCACCGTCACAGCCCCACCCATCATCTATCCCAAACACAGGAAAATGGTCTCTCCCCTGAGAGAGAGAGAACAGAGCATAAGGCTGATCTGCTCTGGTCTACTACTAGACCTGGAAACCCACATTTAGACTTTTCTCTTTAGGCAGTTTGATGGACTTCTGCATGTATATCTGTATGTATGAGGACCCGGTGACCTCGACAACCTCTGTGGGATAATAATGCTATGTCCTGGTCCTCCAGAGGCCGTACATCATGCGCTCCAGCATGCCGGCCAATGAGATCCTCCAGATGTTCCACAAGGTCAACCCCAGCTACCCCATGGCCTGGTCTCTGGAGATCAAGTCTCTGCTCAGAAAGGTACAGAAAAATCTACAGACTTACTATAGGCGGCTGGTGACCTTACATTTAACCCCTACATTCCCTGAATGAATAATACATTGTTATTATACTGTATCTTATTGAAAATTGGCGACCTCTGGACCAAGACCTTGTTTACTTGAACTATAGTTATATTTGACCCCTATATTCCTTGAATGACTAATATTGTTATTACATGCTATGCTGATTGATTTGTGGGGCATAGATGCCATCTCCTTTGGTTATAATAGTAAACCTACAAGGCTACTGTAAGTGATCAGATTCTATTTTGGTCATTCTCCACTGCAGTCATACTGTTGCATAGCTCAGTGCTCACATAGCCTACCACAACACGCCTCATCTACATTCCTGTGGTGCATGTGGTGTGTGTCAGATGTGCTTGCTTTAAAGCTCAGAAATGTTCCTCTCCCCAACTCCTGTCCTCTCCTCTTTCTCCTGTTTCTTCTTCCTGTCTTCTCCTCTTTCTCCTGCTCCTCGTCCTCCTGCTTCTCCTCTCCTCCTCCTCCTGCACCTCCTCTTACTCCTCTCTAGTTGCTGTGTATTGACGTGCACCAGCGAGTGTCCTGCCTGGCTGAGCTACAGGAATTGGACCTGCTGTCTGACGTCAACTGGGACGCGGTGCTCAACAAACAGCTTCCCCCCGGCTTCATCCCCAACGTGAGTCAGACCACAACAACGCTCCCACAGCCCAGACAGACAAGCACGTCCAGACGGCCCCCTGCTGGTCTGAGAAGGCTGTTACTGGTCATTAGAGCTCAAGTCTCCTACAGCACCTCCTCAGGTGTTAGGGAGCAAGTGTTTGACAGGCAGGTAAAATTATGCATGCAAGGTAGTGGCATCATCAGACGCCACGCAGGAGGTCAAGCTGTTCCGTTGGCATGGTGACATTTGGTGCCAGGGAGCGGAGCATCTTCTGCTTCAAAGCTGACAGCTCGTAGAGGAACATTGATTCAAGAAGACTACTTTCAAGTCAGTCTCTATCAGGTTCAGACTGATAATAACACTAGCGTCAGTCATCGATTAAAGATGCATTATAAAGGTGTTGTTTCATTTCAGCCAATAGTTTTGAAAGTAGAGCTCAAGAGCCAAAACCGGTCCCCAAAAATTGTCCACAATTGTGTATAACGTCATCCATTTCGTATGATATGTTACGTCCTGTATGATCTCGGTTAACCCTGAAGTAAAATTTTGCGTAATTTGGTCAGCTGCGTAATTAACTTCTGAGCCTATACATGTTAGAAATTGAGAGTTCCAGCATTTTGCGAAGTCTCCACCCTTGCAAAAGGAAAGTCTTAGCCAAAGCCCCCCCTTGTGGGCACACGTGCGAAGCACTCGAAGCAAAGCAGTGTAAGTACCGCCTTCGCCCAATCCTGATACATCCATATAAGCAGTCAGGCAAACCCAAAGACCAGAACTACTGCAGCTCCTTATCTCACACATCCCATTCAGTCCTGGGAGATTCTTTGGCCTACACACAGTATCTTCAATTTGTACATTATGTTACAATATGTTTTTAAGTGCATAAAATCCTGTTCAATCTCTTTAACAATACATCTGTGAGGACACGTTAGTAGCTGGAAATGAAAGGATCTGATTCCCTGTAATGGTGTCTGATTATAGAGTGAATTCCCTGTAATGGTGTCTGATTATAAAGTGAATTCCCTGTAATGGTGTCTGATTATAAAGTGAATTCCCTGTGGTCACTACATCGGGCCAGTCAGGAGAGATGGGGAGGGTCGATGGACTGAATGGACAGCCTCTCTCTCCAGAATAAAAGCTTCATCCTCTGTTCCTCTTCCAGAGGCGGAGGCTCAACTGCGACCCCACCTTTGAGCTGGAGGAGATGATTCTGGAGTCTAAACCGCTGCACAAGAAGAAGAAGAGACTAGCCAGGAAGACCAGAGAGCAGGGTTCTGACGGGTCCCCCCAGGTAAAGCCTCCCCTAACAACAAACACATGCCTCTCAATGGTTCCATCCATTCCACAGGTCACCATCTGTGTGTCCATTTGGCTCGGCGGCAGGTGATAAGTACCCTTTTAGTTTGACCAGAGTGGCGTAATGAAAGAAGCACATTTGTCATCCGAGTAAATGACCAACGTGGACGTTCCGTGCATAAGGGAGAAGAATAATGCAATCACTCTCTTTCTCTTTTCTTTTTTCTCTTGTTCACATAAATCAGACATGTCCTCTGGGTGTTTACACAAAGGTTAATTTGATCCCCCAGTAAAAGAGGCCTGATGGTGGTGGGTGAAACACACACACACACACACACACACACACACACACACACACACACACACACACACACACACACACACACACACATGGTTAATAAAAAGAGCTGGAAAGGTTGGCATCAGTGATTTCATTAAAGGTGGGCATTCATCAAGCGTCCTCCTCCGTTTACGGGCAGCAGTGCTGCTCTTTACTCGACAGGCCTGGCCGCTGCCAATGATGCCACTGGTTCACTAAAACACTACTGTGTGGATGCTCTATCAGACGTGACAGACAGTCCAACAACCAGTCAGCATGCTCTTCTACTCCTGTCCTGTCCCTTCTTCTCCTCTTCTCTTTCCTCTCTCCTCCATTCTCTCTCCTCCCTCTTCTTGTCTCTCTCTCTCCCTCCTTTTATTTCTTATTATTTTCCATATTTTTTTTAACTGCATTGTTGGTTAGGGGCTCTTAAATAAGCATTTCACTGTAAGGTCTACACCTGTTGTATTCGGCGCATGTGACTAATAAAATTTGATTTGATTTATCTTTCCTCTCTCCTTTCTCTCTCCTCTCTTTTCTCTCTCCTCTCTCCTCCCTCCTCTTATCTCTCACCCCTCCTCTTATCTCTCTCCTCCCTCCTTTCTCTCTCCTCCCTCCTTTCTCTCTCCTCCCACATCCTTTCTCCCTCCACTCTCTTCCCTCCTTTCTCTCTCATCCCTCCTCCTTTCTCTCTCTCCCTCCTACTTTCTCTTTCTCCCACCTCCTTTCTCCCTCCTTTCTCTCTCCTCCCTCCTCTCTCTCCCTCCTCCTTTCTCTCTCTCCCTCCTCCTTTCTCTCTCCTCCCTCCTCCTTTCTCTCTCCTCCCTCCTTTCTCTCTCCTCCCACCTCCTTTCTCCCTCCTCTCTCTTCCCTCCTTTCTCTCTCTTCCCTCCTTTCTCTCTCCCTCTCCTCCCTCCTCCTTTCTCTCTCCTCCCTCCTCCCTCTCCTCCTTTCTCTCTCTCCTCCTTTCTCTCTCTCCTCCCTCCTCCTTTCTCTCTCTCCTCCCTCCTCCCTCTCCTCCCTTCTCCTTTTATCTCTCTCCTCCCTTCTCCTTTTATCTCTACTCTCTCTTATTTATTCAGTACTGCAGACTGTCTCTGTTGCCATCCCAGTGTGAGTGAGTGAGTTACAACAGCCTTTACTGGGCTTTTAAATGTTGTTTACCCAAGAAGAGGTGCACATGAATTCACATGAGGGGAGGGACTGTTTTGGCTAAACAGGAGCTATCGACTTAACGCATCACATGTCTAGAGTCGATGTGGGGGACCATTATAAAGTAAATCAGATGCTGTTTCTTCCCTTTGGTTTCGCTCCCTTCTATCAGCTACATTAAAGAGGGTTGATGTAACGCTTTTCCAATAGAGGTAAGATATTTGGGTGGTATGGGCACAAATCTTGTGCGCCATTAGCAATAATAAGCCAGAGCTGGCCCCAAATTGAGTCATGTTTTATGAAAGCTGACAACTGTTATGGTGAACCTGCCCAAGTGGAGCTCAGCCTGGTTAACCTTGCAGTGCTTCAGAAAGACACGATGCAGACTGTTCTTCACTGGGTTCATGGCTTAAAGCGTGTGCTGGACAAATCTGGAAAAATAGAAGCATGACCCTTACGGAAAAACCACATGAATTTCACGTGATCACGTGTTTCACATTTGATCTTGTGGTCACGTGATTTTATATCACATTAATGTGATAATATAATTGTAAACAATCATGATTCCCTGCAGGTTTTGTCTTGTTCCCGGTTTGTTAAAGGGACGTCCCCAAGAAAGTTTTTAAGACGTTATTTAAACGTTGTGCCAAGGTCCCCTGGAGGTTTTTGTCTAGTTGCGGTGAAAATACAGTAAATCTAAAACAAGTTATTGTATTTTTACAGCTAAATAAAGGTGGTAATGTTAAGGAACAGTATGCTGCTGTTCAGTATTGATTTCTTGGGACTCAACCTCACTTGGGCCATGTAAGACGGCGCCGGAGAAGAAGGCAGACGTTTTACGTGCCCCCAGCCGATTGTGTTTTTTTGGTTGTTTATTTGCGTTGTTTGTAACTTATTTTTACTTATTTTGTACATAATTTTGCCACTGCCGTCTCTTAGCACCGAAAATAACTTCTAGACATCAGGACTGCGATTACTCACCACGGACTAGCAGAATCCTTTTTTTCCTTTCACGACTCTGACGAGCCCGATCGGAACAGGCCGCGATCCCCGTGATCTGTGTGAAGAGGAGGCGGAGAAAGAGGGAACGAAGGGCGGGCTGCCTTCTGAGAATTCGTAGGCGATTTAATAAACCCCCACTTCCCTCCATTCTGCTAGCAAATGTGTAATCTTTGGAGAATAAAATCGACGAGTTACGCGGAAGATTAAACTACCAACGGGACATTAAAAACTGTAACGTCTTATGCTTCACGGAGTCGTGGCTGAACGACGACAATATCAACATACAGCTGGCTGGTTATACGATGTACCGGCAAGATCAAACAGCGGCGTCTGGTAAGACAAGGGGCAGCTGTCTATGTATTATTGTAAACAATAGCTGGTGCATGATATCTAAGTCTCGAGCTATTGTCGCCTGAGGTAGAGTATCTCATGATAAGCTGTAGCCCACACTACCTACCGAGAGAGTTTTCATCTGTATACTTCGTAGCTGTTTACATACCACCGCAGTCAGAGGCTGGCACTAAGACAGCATTGAATGAGCTGTGTTCCGTCACAAGCAAACAAAAAACGCTCACCCAGAGGTGGCGCTCCTAGTAGCCAGGAACTTCAATGTAGGGAAACTTTTAACTCCTTAGGGCTAGGGTCCTTTTTCAGAAATTCCGCCTGACTGACGTGCCCAAAGTATTCTGCCTGTTACTCAGGCCCAGAAGTCAGGATATGCATATAATTGGTATCATTGGATAGAAAACACTTTGAAGTTTGTAGAAATATAAAAAATAATGTATGAGACTATAACACAATTGATATGGTAGCCAAAAATAAAAATAAAAACCAACCGGAAATAAAACATCAAAACCAAGAACACGACACTAACATAAGGCAGAACTCCGATACACAAGAACAATACCAACTGGTGAGTGAACATGAGAGAGTGACATATAAAGGGGAGGAAATGATGAAGCTAATGGAGTCCAGGTGTGAATCATAATAATTAACAGGTGCGCATCATGATGAGTGCCAGGTGTGCGTAGTGATGAATTCCAGGACTGGTGGTTAGTACTCTGGTGACTTCATACGCTGGAGAGGAGGAGCAGGAGCAGACATGACAGTAAAAACAAACCAGAGTGTCCTCCATTCACTATTCGCGTGCATACCGATTATGTATTTTTTCCCCTGTTCCTGCCCATTTAGTAATGGGCCATTCTTAATCAAAACTAATTGTACATATTAGTAAAGATAAGATTCAATTGAGAGCTTTTTTTGTGACTTTCTCAAATCATCAATAGCCTATAGTTGCATCATGCAACCCATATATGTTTTGATTTCTAAAGTTCATATAATTTACAACTAAAGTTGCCAAATAACTCTAAATCTAACGTATATGACCTGTTTCAAATGATCACTTGTACCCTCCACACCCTCACTTCGTATGTGCACTCAGGGCCAGCCTGAGGATTAAAGGCGCTGCATGGTCAATCTGATGTCTACATTGGCTGTGTAGCCTCTGCAGAAGTCAGGGCGTTCATACTTCTTGCATTTCACGGAGCAGTGCGCAACTGTTGAGCAGAGCTGTTGTGAAGGAAGTTGTCAAGGAAGCAAGTTTGTGTTCATACAGGACCTCCCGCCCCCACCTACGGTCAACCAATCATGTCAGTGCGGAGCTATACAGAGCCCTCCGCATTGTTACCACATTTTTAGAGGCACAGAGCTCAGTTTGGCCATTGCGTCACACCATTCATGCGGCGCCTCCGACCACATTTTCGGATCAAGCATAAATTGGCTCTTAGGCAGATGGACGAGGGCAGGATTTTCTGAGCTAAACTGATCAAGACGTGAGAAGAAGTGCCCACTTTGTCAAAGGCAGGGACGCAAAATATGAACATTGTCCATTCTCAGCGCACCTCTCCAGTGTTCTGTTGGAGAGACGGGTCACTGCAGCGCTCCACCAACATTGCCTAAAAAATATAATCTAACATAAACATGTGCCGACATGTTAACAAACATCATATTCTAAAAACAGTACATGTCAAATTAAAATGGACAATATGCAATGGACAGTCAGGCTACTCTGTCCAGGAGTTTCATCCCCGTGGTCTAAATTGTCATGATCAGTGTTTTCAAGTTTGTATCCGTACATTTCTTACGAGCTAACGTTAATCATAGAAAAAAGTGCAATACTTCTGTAGTTCCCATTGTGTAAACACATTGCAAATAGTCACAGGATAACTCCTGATAAAGTTGGATAGCTGATATTCAGAGCTTAAATAGCCAAATGTATTAGTCACAGGGATCAGGACTAATAAAGCCAATGCAACGGTCCATTTTACAAACAGTGGCCCTATCACATGGACGGGCATTCATGAAATGACATTGCGGGCAGATATGGTAGGCTACACCGCAGTAAGCGCTGACCGACATCCATGTCTTTTGGATGTCTTTTTTTGGTCCTGTCCAGACTGGCAGTCTTTTTTTGTGTGTTTTACCCATTGTAGGCATACCACATAGAAGGGCATTCCTAAAATTACATTTCAGTTGACACAGTAGGCTAAACCTCAGTAAGCACTGAATAAAGTATAACTAGGAATAGAGTATATTGTCTGCTAATTGTGATGGTGTGTATTAAATTGATTTATTATACTTTTTAATGTAGATGTTCCAAAGGCATGCATCAACGGCTTGTAGGTTTGTGACGGCCTGGAGATGCTAATACCGGGTCAATTACTGTGAGACCGGCAGTATTTTGCATGACAATAACCGTCTGACAACATTTCATGGCCGCCACAGTACTACCCAGAATCAAGTAAATAATTGTCCAATTATCACCACCAATGTAACATCACCGTAAAACTAGCAGTGCACAAGGACACTTGACATAGACAAGAAGATTCATTCACACCAACGGGATGTCTCCATAGTTTTGAAGTGTAATAACTTTCTACCAATACTGTTCACCATCTTGGAAATGAAACCTCCAGCAGTAGGCCTCCCAGTTCTATTTTGTCAACCATACTAAAAATATGGTGAGCGGCAGGTAACGGAAAGGTTCCAATTCCAGAGCCGACTAGGTGAAAAGCACTTAACCCTAATTGATCCTGTGAACGTCGCTCTGGATAAGAGCATCTGCTAAATGACTAAAATGTCAAATGTAAAAATACTCCCTCCATACATGATTTTTAACTGGAAGTGCACTTCACTGAATGTATTTTTAAACAAAACCAGTGAAGCATTCATTTTTCCCATACCTTTCTAAAATGGGAAAACAGCATTGTGTGTGTGTGTGTGTGTTAGTTTATCAGGGGCCACATGTTGAGTGGAAGGAGGACATACACTTCTCCTGTCTAAACTTCAAAGAGAGGGGAGGAAGGGGGAGAGGAGCACAGAGAGAGAGAGAGAGAGAGAGAGAGAGAGAGAGAGAGAGAGAGAGAGAGAGAGAGAGAGAGAGAGAGAGAGAGAGGGGATGTGCATTGTGTGTACACATTTCTTAAGCAGTGCAGATCAATATTGTATGAAAGGCAGGCGGGGCACTGCACTAATGTCTGGCCCAGTCTGCTGCTGGCTCATTAACTCTCTCTCTCTCTCTCTCTCTCTCTCTCTCTCTCTCTCTCTCTCTCTCTCTCTCTCTCTCTCTCTCTCTCTTTCTCTCTCTCTCTCTCTCTCTCTCTCTCTGTGCTCCTCTCCCCCTTCCTCCCCTCTCTATTTCTTCCTCCCCACATTTTGTTCTCCTTTTTCTGTCTTGTTCTCATCCTCTTAACTGCTGTCTCCCTCCCTCTCTCTTTCCCTTCTGAATCCTGGCTGCTGTTGAACCCATAATGAACAGTAGAATTAGCCGAATTAAATCACAGATGATGTAGTGAGGAATTGGACTCGTGTTTTCTTGGGAACAGCATAAATAGGCCCATCTTTCCATCCTCCATCCTCCCAACCTCGCTACACTCTATGATCATGTAACTTTAACTGCTGTCACTTCCCTTCTCTTCACCCTCAATTAACCTGATCAGAATAGTTGTCAGTTCTGATCAGCACTTTGATATTGGTGCGTTGAAGTATTCAGTGGTACTGTAGTTCTTGTCTGGTTCTATAACTAAGAGAGAATCCCGGATGGTCAGAACCCACAGTACAGAAGTCGAATAGTTATTATACACAATGATGTTACCGATTGCTGTCTTCAGCCTATAGCTGTACAATTGAAATAGACAATGACTTTAATTGTGTCTCTACCAGCCTGGCAAACAGCCAACAGAAAAGTCCCTCTAGGTTTCATTTTGTAAAGTGTTAAATTAAATTTTTTATCTAACAGCAGGGCATAATTAACTTCTGAACTCCCATTTAACAGCAGAAAGGGAGAGAATTACCCACAGGTTAAGTGATATTGTTATTCACAGACTGTCCTTCGCAAGCTATACCTTTGGCTCTGACAGTCTCTCTCTGGGCCCACTGTCGTTTCCAGCACTGTGCTGCTCTGCCTGGCTACCTTGTTGGCTCCCCAAGGGATCCTTGTTCTCCAGGTGGAGAGCTCACCCCATCACACCCCTGTCTGGCTGACTGGATGTCTGTCTGTCTGCCTGTCTGCATGTCTGTCTGGAAGTCTATCTGCCTGCCTGCCTGCCTGCCTGTATGTCTGTCTGCCTGTCTGTCTGCATGTCTGTATGTCTGTCTGCATGTCTGTCTGCCTGTATGTCTGACTGGATGTCTGTCTGTCTGCCTGTCTGTCTGCATGTCTGTATGTCTGTCTGTCTGCATGTCTGTCTGCCTGTATGT
The DNA here is from genome assembly GCF_045679555.1 of Salvelinus alpinus. Taxonomy (NCBI): domain Eukaryota; kingdom Metazoa; phylum Chordata; class Actinopteri; order Salmoniformes; family Salmonidae; genus Salvelinus; species Salvelinus alpinus. The sequence continues at coordinate 44,377,567 of NC_092098.1, read as the reverse complement.
CTGCCTGTCTGTATGTCTGACTGGATGTCTGTCTGTCTGCCTGTCTGTCTGCCTGTATGTCTGTTTGTCTGCATGTCTGGCTGCCTGTATGTCTGCCTGTATGTCTGTGTCTGCCTGTATGGCTGACTGGATGTCTGTCTGTCTGTCTGTATGTCTGACTGGATGTCTGTCTGCCTGTCTGTCTGTCTGCATGTCTGTCTGCCTGCCTGTATGTCTGACTAGATGTCTGTCTATCTGCCTTTATGTCTGACTGGATGTCTGTCTGTCTGCCTGTCTATCTGTATGTCTGTCTGCCTGTCTGTTCCCATGCTGGGGTGTGGGAGGTGGTGCTTAGCATCTGGCATGGCACCTGTACAGGAGAGTAAGCAGTAAAGGAACACACAATGCACTGAGATCAAATCCCATTTTATTTGTCACGTTTCCTAAACAACATGTGTGGACTAACAGTGAAATGCTTACGGCCCCTTCCCAACAACGCAGAGAGAAACAAAATAGAGAAATAATAGAAAAGTAATAATAAATACACAATGAGTAACGATAACTTGGCTATATACACGGAGTACCAGTACCGAGTCGATGTGCAGAAGTACGGTAACTGAGGTAGATATGCACATATAACTAGGAAGAAAGTGACTAGACAACAGGATAGATAATAAACAGTAGGAGCAGCGTATGTAATTAGTTTTTAAAAAGTTAGTGTAAAAAGGGTTAATGCACATAGTCCAGGTAGCTATTTCGTTAAGTCTTTGACAATTTCTAGGGCATTGTATAGAGGTCTTGGATGGCAGAGAACTCGGCCCCAGTGATGTACTGGGCTGTACACACTACTCTCTGTAGCTCCTTGCTGTTGGATGCCGAGCAGTTGTCATACCAGGCAGTGATGCAGCCAGTCAAGATGCTCTCAATGGTGCAGCTGTAGAACATTTTTTTTTTGAGATTTTGAGGATCTGAGGGCCCATGACAAATCTTTTCAACCTCCTGAAGGTGAAGGGGCATTGTCGTGCCCTCTTCACGACTGTGTTGGTCTGTGTGGACCATGATAGATCCTTAGTGATGTGGACACTGAGGAACTTGAAGCTCTTGACCTGCTCCACTACAGCCCTGTCAATGTTTTTTCATTTTTTATTGAACCTTTATTTAACTGACTTATTGTTAATGGGAGCGTGCTCGGCCTTCTGTTTCCTGTATTCCACGATCAGCTCCTTTGTCTTGCCGACGTTGAGGGAGAGGTTGTTGTCCTGGCACCACACTGCCAGGTCTTTGACCTCCTCCCTGTAGGCTGTCTCATTGTCGTCGGTAAACTTAATGATGAGGATGGAGTCATGCGTGGCCGCATAGTTCTGGATGAACAGGGAGTACAAGAGGGGACAAAGCACGCACCCCTGAGGGACCCCCATGTTGAGGGTCAGCGTGGCGGTGTGTTGTTGCCTTGATGACTGAGATCCAGTGACAACAGAAGTCATGATGTAAGCTCTTCACACAGAGAGGTCAGTCATACAGTAGAGTGGCATGTCTGTAGAAACTCTGCTTGTTATCAGGCTCTGTCAAACAGACCTGCTTTTAGGAGCTTTCATTCTGTCAACACCTCAGAGATACAGTAGATAGTAGTACCTGATCAAATAGATCTCCCAATCTACCTGCAGTGCCTTGCAAAAGTATTCATCCCCCTTGGCGGTTTTCCTATTTTGTTGCATTACAACCTGTAATGTAAAGGGATTTTTATTTGGATTTCATGTAATGGACATACACAAAATAGTCCAAATTGGTGAAGTGAAATGAAAAAAATAACTTGTTTCAAAAAATTCAAAAAAGTTTAAAATGGAAAAGTGGTGCGTGCATATGTATTCACCCCGTTGCTTCGAAGCCCCTAAATAAGATCTAGTGCAACCAATTAAATCAAATCAAATCAAATGTATTTATATAGCCCTTCGTACATCAGCTGATATCTCAAAGTGCTGTACAGAAACCCAGCCTAAAACCCCAAACAGCAAACAATGCAGGTGTAGAGGCACGGTGGCTAGGAAAAACTCCCTAGAAAGAGCAAAACCTAGGAAGAAACCTAGAGAGGAACCAGGCTATGAGGGGTGGCCAGTCCTCTTCTGGCTGTGCCGGGTGGAGATTATAACAGAACATGGCCAAGATGTTCAAATGTTCATAAATGACCAGCATGGTCAAATAATAATAATCACAGTAGTTATCGAGGGTGCATCAAGTCAGCACCTCAGGCGTAAATGTCAGTTGGCTTTTTTAGCACGTCCGGTGAACAGGTCAGGGTTCCATAGCCGCAGGCAGAACAGTTGAAACTGGAGCAGCAGCAAGGCCAGGTGGACTGGGGACAGCAAGGAGTCATCATGCCAATTACCCTCAGGAGTCACATAATTAGTTAAATAAAGTCCACCTGTGTGCAATCTAAGTGTCACATGATCTGTCACATGATCTAAGTATATATACACCTGTTCTGAAAGGCCCCAGAGTCTGCAACACCACTAAGCAAGGGGCACCAACAAGCAAGCGGCACAATGAAGACCAAGGAGCTCTCCAAACAGGTCAGGGACAAATTTGTGGAGAAGTACAGATCAGGATTGGGTTATAAAAAAATATCCGAAACTTTGAACATCCCACAGAGCACCATTAAATCCATTATTAAAAAAATGGAAAGAATATGGTACTACAACAAACCTGCCAAGAGAGGGCCGCCCACCAAAACTCACGGACCAGGGAAGGAGGGCATTAATGTGAGAGGCAACAAAGAGACCAAAACTCCACCGCGGAGATTGGAGTATCTGTCCATAGGACCACTTTAAGCCATACACTCCACAGAGCTGGGCTTTACGGAAGAGTGGGCAGAAAAAAAGCCATTGCTTAAATAAAAAAATAAGCAAACATGTTTGGTGTTCGCCAAAAGGCATGTGGGAGACTCCCCAAATATATGGAAGAAGGTACTCTGGTAAGATGAGACTAAAATTGAGCTTTCTGGCCATCAAGGAAAATGCTATATCTGGCGCAAACCCAACACCTTTCATCACCCCAAGAATACCATCCCCCCAGTGAAGCATGGTGATGGGAGCATCATGCTGTGGGGATGTTTTTCATTGGCAGGGACTGGGAAACTTGTCAGAATTGAAGGCATGGTGCATGGTGCTAAATGCAGGGAAATTCTTGAGGGAAACCTGTTTCAGTCTTCCAGAGATTTGAGACTGGGACGGAGGTTCACCTTCCAGCAGGACAATGACCCTAAGCATACTGCTAAAGCAACAATCGGGTGGTTTTAGGGGAAACCTTTAAATGTCTTGGAATGGCCTAGTCAAAGCCCAGACCTCAATCCAATTGAGAATCTGTGGTATGACTTAAAGATTGCTGTACACCAGCGGAACCCATCCAACTTGTAGGAGCTGGAGAAGTTTTGCCTTGAAGAATGGACAAAAATCCCCATGGCTAGATGTGCCAAGTTTATAGAGACATACCCCAAGAGACTTGCAGCTGTAATTGCTGCAAAAGGTGGCTCTTCAAGGTATTGCCTTTGGGGGAGTGAATAATTATGCACGCTCAAGTTTTCAGTTTTTTGTCTTACTACTTGTTTGTTTTACAAGAAACAATATTTTGCATCTTCAAAGTGGTAGGCATGTTGTGTAAATCAAATGATACAAACCCCCCCAAAAAATCTATTTTAATTCCAGGTTGTAAGGCAACAAAATAGGAAAAATGCCAAGGGGGTGAATACTTTCACAAGCCACTGTGCCTATCTCTGTCTGTCTGTCTGTATGTCTCTCTCTCTCTCTTACTATCTCTCTCTATCCATCTCCCTCTGTCTCTCTTCCCTCTCGTTGTCTGTCCATCTCACTCTGTGTCTCTCTCTATACCTGGTTCTAAAATGCATCCTTTGTCCTGATCTTGTCCACATTCTTATTGTGCCGACATTTCCAGACAGGTGTAGATGATTAAAAGACACATTGTGTTCTGATTGAGATCAGATCTTCCTGACCACCTTCGTAGGTAGTCAGGCACACATTGTGTCTGGATATCTTACAAGTGTAGACGGATCTGGACACTGAAACCATTTAAATCGTCATTGTCCTGCCTTCTAAAATCGTTGACACGTGGCACCATTGACTTATGGGATCAATATCTGTCTTAAAATAAATCCGTATTATTTTGATAGAATAGCTGTCAAATAAATTGCTTACAGGGAGTGACCGGGAAATGTGGTCACAATGCTGACACAGTGGGCGGATAAGAGACACATTTTGATACCATGTGTAAAGATATTTCTGACAATGTGGGCACAATGTATAAACAAGGCTTCTGTGTGAATGTCACCCCATCTCTCTCCCTTCTCAATCTCTCTCTTGTCTCTCTGTCTCCTCAATCTCTCTCTTGTCTCTCTGTCTCCTCAATCTCTCTCTTGTCTCTCTCTTGTCTCCTCAGTCTCTCTCTTGTCTCCTCAGTCTCTCTCTTGTCTCCTCAGTCTCTCTCTTGTCTCCTCAATCTCTCTCTTGTCTCTCTCGTCTCCTCAGTCTCTCTCTTGTCTCCTCAGTCTCTCTCTTGTCTCCTCAGTCTCTCTCTTGTCTCCTCAGTCTCTCTCTCTCTCTCTCTCTCTCTCTCTCTCTCTCTCTCTCTCTCTCTCTCTCTCTCTCTCTTGTCTCTCTCTTCTCTCTCTCTCTTGTCTCTCTCTTCTCTCTCTCTCTTGTCTCTCTCTCTCTCTCTCTCTCTCTCTCTCTCTCTCTCTCTCTCTCTCTCTCTCTCTCTCTCTCTCTCTCTCTCTCTCTCTCTCTCTCTCTCTCTCTCTCTCCGTGCTCTACTTCTCTTGTTGGCTGTCTGCCAGGGTCTGGCGCCCCACTGTGAAAGCACCTGTACTAGCTCTCCAGGCTGATTGCCAGGCCTGTACAGGGGGTCAAGAAACTTACGGTGGGAGTCGTCTAAGGCCCAATCTGGCCCAAGCAGTCTGCCTAACATCAACCCAGGGTCCAGAGAGGGCGAGAAACTGTCATAACACCGGCAAGGCTGCCAGGATAGGTCGTCACGGAGATGTTGTTGTTCTCACGTGATTAACATCACTAAATGTGTGACACTGTTTCAGTGTAGGGCAAGTGGGCCTCTGAGAGAGATACTGGCTGTCCTTTAAAATGAGCAAAACTTCATTAATCTTTCTAGTGCTTGTTCTCCCCCTTCTTGTACCAAGTATCAACAACCATTATCTGGGTCATGGGATAATCTTTACTGTCTTAAAAAAGATTCAGTGAGTTTGTGTGTGTAATTTCCCAGAACGGTCAGCTCCAACAGCGCCTGGACAATGTGGAGAGGGACTTCCTCATCTTCAACAGAGAAAGGTTGGATACTCAGTTTCTAATGAGAAAACTCATTGTATGTCCTAACAGAGATATACACTGTGTAGTCTACTGAGAACACTCACTATGTACACTACCATTGAAAAGTTTGGGGTCACTTAGAAATGTCCTAGTTTTTGAAATAAAAGCACATATTTTGTCCATTAAAATAACATCAAATTGATCAGAAATACAGTGTAGACATTGTTAATGTTGTAAATTACTATTGTAGCTGGAAACAGCAGATGTTTTATGGAATATCTACATAGGCGTACAGAGGCCCATTATCAGCAGCTATCACTCCTGTTTTCCAATGGCACGTTGTGTTAGCTAATCCAAGTTTATCATTTTAAAAGGCTAATTGATCATTAGAAAACCCTTTTGCAATTATGTTAGCACAGCTGAAAACTGTTGTGCTAATTAAAGAAGCAATTAAACTGTCCGCCTTTAGACTAGTTGAGTATCTGCAGCATCAGCATTTGTGGGTTCGATTACAGGCTCAAAATGGCCAGAAACAAATAACTTTCTTTTGAAACTCGTCAGTCTATTCATGTTCTGAGAAATGAAGGCTATTCCATGTGAGAAATTGCCAAGAAACTGAAGATCTCGTAAAACGCTGTGTACTACTCCCTTCACAGAACAGCGCAAACTGTCCCTAACCAGAATAGAAAGAGGAGTGGGAGGCCCCGGTGCACAACTGAGCAAGAGGACAAGTACATTAGAGTGTTTAGTTTGAGAAACAGACGCCTCACAAGTCCTCAACTGGCAGCTTCATTAAATAGTACCCACAAAACATCAGTCTCAACATCAACAGTGAAGAGGCAACTCCGGGATGCTGGCCTTCTAGGCAGAGTTCCTCTGTCCAGTGTCTGTATTCTTTTGCCCATCTTAATATTACATTTTTATTGGCCAGTTTGATATATGGCTTTTTCTTTGCAACTCTGCCTAGATGGCCAGCATCGCAGAGTCGCCTCTTCACTGTTGATGTCAACAGGAGTGATAGCTGCTGATAATGGGCCTCTGTATGCCTATGTAGATATTCCGTAAAAAATCAGCCATTTCCAGCTACAATAGTCATTTACAACATTAACAATGTCTACACTGTATTTCTGATCAATTTGATGTTATTTTAATGGACAAAAATTTTGATTTTCTTTCAAAAACGAGGACATTTCTAAGTGACCCCAAACTTTTGAACGGTAATGTATGTCCTACAGAGATATATCGTCTGGTGGTCTACATTAACACCAAAATGTGGCACCTGCTGTTGCCCCCGATTTCTTTTAAAAAATCGTTCAGATTTGATGTCCTCTACTTATGAGTTTCAATGTGGGTTGCCAAAGAACTGTTACATCCTTCTAATAAAATCGGCAGAGCAGTTAGGCATAAATTAAATGGCTGAAGGCAAAAGTATTGGGCCACAGTCAACATGACATATTTACAGCAACGGTTGCGATAATGAATCCTGTATGTGTCCACTACTGCTGAGTAACTCCTTGAATGTATGTAACATGATAGAATTTGATGAAAACCCTTTTTAATTTACATATCAATACCAGATAGCAAAACATCTAGCTTTTGTGGGTTTCACCTGATAGGTCAAAGAAGGCTGTGGTGGGAACAGAAGCAACAGGCCTCACCACGACAGAGAAGAACAAGGCTATTGAAGATGGACAGAACAACAACGTGGACCCGGCAGCCTACATATCAGGATAGTGGACTTCTGCTTTAGCCCGAAGTCGCTACGCGTACCTGGCCGCAGCTTGTAGATCAACACTACCCAATCCCCCACTCTCCCTCTGCCGCCGGCCGGTGTAGGCACTCAGATTGACCTTTAACCCTGACACATTCCCCAACAGCCGGCCACTATGCCCAGACTGCTGGAGGTCACATAGATTACTACTTTACAGAGTGAGTGGCACCTGACCTAGAGCAGACAGACAGACCTTGGCTCTTTCTTCTTTTCCTCGCTCAGGGATGTGGCCTCTCAGTGGGCACCCCTTCTTACACTCTGCCCTACCTTGACTTGGTCTGACTTGGCAGCAGAGACAGACAGGATACAGCCACCATGCCTGCTAAGCTGAGGCTAGGCTCAGGCCAGGAAGAAAATTAAGCCTGATGTTGACAAATAGGATAATATGTCTGTAGTACATGAAAACAGAGAAAGGGGGTGTGAGTTGCCTCACAAAAAATGAATTAAAATTAGAGATGAGATATGCGGCCTTTGTTTTCAAGACACCAACCACAGATTCCTCTTGGAAGACAAAGGGAACCATTGACTTCAGCAGAGACAGAGTTTACTTAATGAGTCTCTGTGATGACGTTAGGCATCACTTGTGACACTCAAGCAAACCAAGATGATGGGTACTTGACATGGACATTTGGGATATAAATATTTATAGATAAATAGATATTTATTGTCTGTTCCGCACAGAAGATAGCTTTGCATACGCTTTTCCATTAATTGTAGAGGTCAAAGTGTAGTGTATGAATTCTCATTCTCTTCTGTTTAATATAGGGGTGCCGTATAGCTACTATATGGTACCTGATTGGTTTCCCCATGCAGACAATGATAATCATATATGTAGTCTAATTGAAGTCACCATCCTGTTGTTCAATATGTGCTTGGAAAATAGCTTTGCCAGTCTTTTGACCCTTTCTGCAATACAATTACATATTATCCAAGGCTTTACCTGTCTTATTAACCAGGCTTTACCTGGTTATCAGATCTACTATTGGCACCTTTATAACAACCATTATTGGTACAGATATTCTAATTATTGTAGGTTTTGATAAATGTATGTCATTCAAGGGCCCAATGAAAGCAGAGTTGTAAAATGAGTACTCTATTTTGTTTTTCATTTGTTGTCACTGTGTGGACTATTACCTGTAAATGTGGTCAAGCAGCGATTATAAAAGGTGTGCCTTAATGTCATATTTTTCTTTGGGACCCCAACCTTATTATTTTCTTAAATACACACAATGAGCAGTTAGGTAACATCTGGGAATTCAAAAGGAAAAGTTCACCAGTGTTTTTTTTGCTATTGAAAAGTAGCACAGTAATAAAGTACTTTAGGGGTTACCTAACTAACTGCTCGTTTGTTTGTTTGTTTCTGTTTTAATAAATAGCCAGATAAGAACTGTGGCCTTGTGTGGATTTAGCAACAGTTGGAGGCATTGTTTAAAAAGATTGAAAAACATAATTGTAAAAGAGAAAAAAGGGTTGTATTTGTCTCCTCCTGTGCAGACTGCCTTGGGTCATACCCCTCTATATGGAGTATAGTTGTCATGGTGGGTATGAACCTCTATATGGAGTATAGTTGTCATGGTGGGTATGAACCTCTATATGGAGTATAGTTGTCATGGTGGGTATGAACCTCTATATGGAGTATAGTTGTCATGGTGGATATGAACCTCTATATGGAGTATAGTTGTCATGGTGGGTATGAACCTCTATATGGAGTATAGTTGTCATGGTGGGTATGAACCTCTATATGGAGTATAGTTGTCATGGTGGGTATGAACCTCTATATGGAGTATAGTTGTCATGGTGGGTATGAACTTCTATATGGAGTATAGTTGTCATGGTGGATATGAATCATGTAGTTGTAGAGCTGTCTGGCTTTTCCTAGAGGGGAAGTCAAGAGCATACCAATCACACTACTGACTGAGTGGGAATCATCATCTCCTGGAGCACATAGAGAGAGGATGAGAGACAGAGAGAGAAAAGGAGGGGGGGTTGAGATAGAGATATGGGGGAGAGAGAGTGGAGAAAAGAGAAAGGAGAAAGGAGAGAGAGGAGGTGTTGAGAGAAAGAGGGAGGGAGAAGGAGAGTTGTGTACATAACCTGCGAAAACAAGGTGAAATAGTTTGCCAGAGAAATAGCTCAGAGGGTTAAACACTAGACCTGTCATTGAGGGTTAAACACTAGACCTGTCATTGAGGATTAAACACTAGACCTGTCATTGAGGGTTAAACACTAGACCTGTCATTGAGGGTTAAACACTAGACCTGTCATTGAGGGTTAAACGCTAGACCTGTCATTGAGGGTTAAACACTAGACCTGTCATTGAAGGTTAAACGCTAGACCTGTCATTGAGGGTTAAACACTAGACCTGTCATTGAGGGTTAAACACTAGACCTGTCATTGAGGGTTAAACACTAGACCTGTCATTGAGGGTTAAACGCTAGACCTGTAGTTGAGGGTTAAACTCTAGACCTGTAGTTGAGGGTTAAACAATAGACCTGTAGTTGAGGGTTAAACGCTAGACCTGTCATTGAGGGTTAAACGCTAGACCTGTCGTTGAGGGTTAAACGCTAGACCTGTCATTGAGGGTTAAATGCTAGACCTGTAGTTGAGGGTTAAACGCTAGACCTGTCATTGAGGGTTAAACACTAGACCTATCATTGAGGGTTAAACACTAGACTTGTCATTGAGGGTTAAACGCTAGACCTGTAGTTGAGGGTTAAACGCTAGACCTGTCATTGAGGGTTAAACGCTAGACCTGTAGTTGAGGGTTAAACGCTAGACCTGTAGTTGAGGGTTAAATGCTAGAATTAATGATGGCAGATAGATAAACAAATGCATTTATGATTGGTTCCATCTCTATGCTTGGTGTGTGATCAATTTTCTATGATGTACTATAATGAAACACTGCCACCTGGTGTTTGTGAGTAGTGTACTTAAACACATTTTACCTTGGCATCAAGGGCAGTTTATTTAGTCCCTGCCAACAGTAGACTGAGAAAACAGGATTTAGTTGTACTCAGATGTCAAAGATGTGAAATGACATATGGTGTTTACAAAAATTCTTTCACCTTTAATTTATTTCTGTCTATGCTAATCCAGTAATCTATTTCAAATAAAGATGAGGATAAAAACATGTGGTCACGACTCATTGTGTGTACATTGACTGGTAGTATTTGTGCCATGCCGAGGGTTGGATGAGTCCGTGTTAATGATGTGTCACTGATATGTTGGAACTGAGGTAAGCACTACTGAGAATGTACTGTTTTTTAAAGTATTGGTTTTGCCCTTTATGCCTGAATTGGCACAGGGGAACCACAGAACACCCACAATAAAATGATCTAGAGAGAGAGAGAGAGCGCGCTGTGTGCTCTCTGTCTCTCTAGAACACTCACATGTTGTGTGTAAATCCCTCAGTAGTCTTAACAGCTAGCTATCTGGATGAGTGACAGGGCTCTAACACATTAGGGACCTTATCACTGTGAGCCAAAAGGGCAAACCGATGAAAACAGTGATAAATCAGACCCATACACAGCACTGGGTGGGACAGAGACACACTGGAGAATGGCACCAAAGAGAATAGGCTAAGTATAGCATCCCCCAGACTACCCATACAATCAAGTGTAGTCCCGTGGAAACAGGAAGCACAGTTTAGGCTTGATTTGTTTGTCTGATGTGTTTTTATGAGAGGGCTTGGGTGCACTTCCTCCTCCAGATTTGGCTCCAGTATTTGTTGTTACAAATATAAGATCTTAATTTGATCACCATGTTGCAAGAGAACGTTCCGCAATGCAGGAAATGTAAAACGTGTAGTGTATTGATGTTTAAAAAGGCATCTGAAGTTTGTATTTTCCACTTTGACATTTCAGACTTGATTTTCCCTTACAAAGAATCAACCCCTACAAAAATGTCCATTCATTATAATCCACATAATAATTCAAATTTCCCGTTCAAATTTCCCGTTGCTGCATTATTTTCCTGTTGTAGCAAACTGACTCATATTAAGATCCTACATCTGTACAAAGAATGGTGAGCTCAACAAGTAATTTGGGGGGAACCATTTTAGCCACTGTTTCCTTAGTGAATAACACTGTATGCTTCAAAGCTGTGCATGCGCTGTCATGGGGTACTTTCAGGCCTTTATGTAGCCTGTGCTGAGTTTATCACACTGCTATGCACCTCTCATTATTTCTGAGCTCCTACACACCTTATAAAAACAGAGGTTATGTTCAGAGCTGCTGAGGTCATTGTGCACTACAGCCAAAGTCATGCTGCCTGTATCTGATTATTAACTCTCCTATACTGAAGGACAAACAGGTATTGTAATCTAGACGGGTTTTGGTTCTACCTCGGCCCTGATACTAAAAGCTGTAGTATCAGTTGTTGATCTTGCCAGATATGAAGTCAAAGCTATAGTCCTCGAGTCCCGAACCCAGATATCATTGTGACATCTCTCTCTCTCTCCTTCCCACCTTCAATCGTGTTCCTCAGCAGATTTTATTTATTTTTATTTATTTAACCTTTATTTAACCAGGTAGGCAAATTGAGAACACGTTCTCATTTACAATTGCGACCTGGCCAAGATAAAGCAAAGCAGTTCGACACATACAACAACACATAGTTACACATGGAGTAAAACAAACATATAGTCAATAATACAGTGAAAAAATAATAATAAGTCTATATACAATGTGAGCAAGTGAGGTGAGATAAGGGAGGTGAAGGCAAACAAATATATGTATAAATAAATAAAAATATAAAAGGCCATGGAGGCGAAGTGAGTACAACACAGCAAGTAAAATAAAAACTAAAAAAAAACAATGGAATGGTTGGTTTGCAGTGGAAGAAAGTGCAAAGTAGAGACAGAAATAATGGGGTGCAAAGGAGCAAAATAAATTAATAAATAAATACAGTAGGTAAAGAGGTAGTTGTTTGGGCTAAATTGTAGATGGGTTATGTACAGGTGCAGTAATCTATGAGCTGCTCTGACAGCTGGTGCTTAAAGCTAGTGAGGGAGATAGGTGTTTCCAGTTTCAGAGATTTTTGTAGTTCGTTCCAGTCATTGGCAGCAGAGAACTGGAAGGAGAGGCGTCCAAAGGAAGAATTGGTTTTGGGGGTGACTAGAGAGATATACCTGCTGGAGCGCGTGCTACAGGTAGGTGTTGCTATGGTGACCAGCGAGCTGAGATAAGGGGGGACTTTACCTAGCAGGGTCTTGTAGATGACCTGGAACCAGTGGGTTTGGCGACGAGTATGAAGCGAGGGCCAGCCAACGAGAGTGTACAGGTCGCAGTGGTGGGTAGTATATGGGGCTTTGGTGACAAAACGGATGGCACTGTGATAGACTGCATCCAATTTATTGAGTAGGGTTTTGGAGGCTATTTTGTAAATGACATCACCGAAGTCGAGGATTGGTAGGATGGTCAGTTTTACAAGGGTATGTTTGGCAGCATGAGTAAAGGATGCTTTGTTGCGGAATAGGAAGCCAATTCTAGATTTGACTTTGGATTGGAGATGTTTGATGTGAGTCTGGAAGGAGAGTTTACAGTCTAACCGGACACCTAGGTATTTGTAGGTGTCCACATATTCTAAGTCAGAGCCGTCCAAAGTAGTGATGTTGGACAGGCGGGCAGGAGCAGGCAGTGATCGGTTGAAGAGCATGCATTTGGTTTTACTTGTATTTAAGAGCAGTTGGAGGCCACGGAAGGAGAGTTGTATGGCATTGAAGCTCGCCTGGAGGGTTGTTAACACAGTGTCAAAAGAAGGGCCAGAAGTATACAGAATAGTGTCGTCTGCGTAGAGGTGGATCAGAGAATCACCAGCAGCAAGAGCGACATCATTGATGTAAACAGAGAAGAGAGTCGGTCCAAGAATTGAACCCTGTGGCACCCCCATAGAGACTGCCAGAGGCCCGGACAACAGACCCTCCGATTTGACACACTGAACTCGATCAGAGAAGTAGTTGGTGAACCAGGCGAGGCAATCATTAGAGAAACCAAGGCTGTCGAGTCTGCCAATGAGGATGTGGTGATTGACAGAGTCAAAGGCCTTGGCCAGGTCAATGAATACGGCTGCACAGTATTGTTTCCTATCGATGGCGGTTACGATATCGTTTATGACCTTGAGCGTGGCTGAGGTGCACCCATGACCAGCTCTGAAACCAGATTGCATTGCGGAGAAGGTGTGGTGGGATTCGAAATGGTCGGTAATCTGTTTGTTGACTTGGCTTTCGAAGACCTTAGAAAGGCAGGGTAGGATAGATATAGGTCTGTAGCAGTTAGGGTCAAGGGTGTCCCCCCCTTTGAAGAGGGGGATAACCGCAGCTGCTTTCCAATCTTTGGGGATCTCAGACGACACGAAAGAGAGGTTGAAGAGGCTAGTAATAGGGGTGGCAACAATTTCAGCAGATAGTTTTAGAAAGAAAGGGTCCAGATTATCTAGCCCGGCTGATTTGTAAGGGTCCAGATTTTGCAGCTCATTTAGAACATCAGCTGACTGTATTTGGGAGAAAGAGAAATGGGGAAGGCTTGGGCGAGTAGCAGAGGGGAGGGCAGTGCTGTTGTCCGGGGTAGATGAAGGAGGAGATATTACTTGTTAATATAATACAGCAAGTTACACGCTTCATGTGGTTTTCCCATTCACTGCAACTCCGACTGTGGCCAACTTCTCCCCAGATCCCCTTCAAGACAAACACCCATCACTCTTCCATGGTGGGCTCTGAGCTCTGAACTGATCCAGCACTTTCCAACATTCACAGGGTAATCTGGGTGTTTCCTTGAATGAGATACACTGAGTATACAAACCATTAGGAACGTCTTACTATTATTGATTTGCACCCCTTTTTGCCCTCAGAACAGCCTCAATTGGTTGGGCCATGTACTCTACAAGGTGTCAAAAGCGCTCCACACAGATGCTGGCCCATGTTGACTTCAATGCTTCAATGCCAAGTTGGCTGGATTTGCTTTGGATGGTGGACCGTTCCTGATACACAGAAGAAACTGTTGAGTTTCCCAGCAGCATTGCAGTTCTTGACACACTCAAACCGGTGCGCCTGGCACCTAATACCATAGGCACTTTTTTTAAATGGAAGCTTTATTTAACTAGGCAAGTCAGTTAAGAACAAATTCTTATTTACAATTCTTATTTACAATGACAGCCTACCCTGGCCAAACCCAGACGACACTGGGCCAATTGTGCACCGACCTATGCTGCCCTACCAAGCAAAAAGGCAGTAACTGCTCATTTAGTCAAAAATGAGTTAATGTCATTTTTGCTACATTAAATACATGCTTAATCATGTGGACAAGTATCCTGCCTCTATTGTACTGTGTTCTGGAGAAAATGGGGGTCATGTTAGCAGTAACTGCATACTGCATACTACTGTGAAACCAAGATAAATAAAACCCATTTTTCTCAGTTACTGCCTTTTTGATTGGTAGGGCAGTATGCGACTCCCAATTACAGCTGGATGTGATACAGCCTGGAATCGAACCAGGGACTGTCTTTTGCACTGAGATGCAGTGCCTTAGACCGCTGTGCTACTCGGGAGCCCACTTAAATCTTTTGTCTTGCCCATTCACCCTCAGAATGGCACACATACAGTTGAAGTTGGAAGTTTACATTACAGTTTTTCACAATTCCTGACATTTAATCCTACTAAAAATGTCCTGTCTTAGGTCAGTTAGGATCACCACTTTATTTTAAGAATGTGAAATGTCAGAATAATAGTAGAGATAATGATTTATTTCAGCTTTTATTTCTTTCATCACATTCCAAGTGGGTCAGAAGTTTACACACTCAATTAGTATTTGGTAGCATTGCCTTTAAATTGTTTAACTTGGGTCAAACGTTGCGGGCAGTCTTCCACAAGCTTCCCACGATAAGTTGGGTGAATTTTGGCCCATTCCTCCTGACAGAGCTTGTGTAATTGAGTCAGGTTTGTAGGCCTCCTTGCTCGCACACGGTTTTTCAGTTCTGCCCACACATTTTCTATGGGATTGAGGTCAGGGCTTTGTGATGGCCACTCCAATACCTTGACTTTGTCTTTAAGCCATTTTGCCACAACTTTGGAAGTATGCTTGGGGTCATTGTCCATTTGGAAGACCTATTTGTGAACAAGCTTTAACTTCCTGACTGATGTCTTGAGATGTTGCTTCAATATATCCACATCATTTTCCTGCTTCATGATGCCATCTATTTTGTGAAGTGCACCAGTCCCTCCTGCAGCAAAGCACCCCCACAACATGATGCTGCCACCCCCGTGCTTCACGGTTGGGATGGTGTTCTTCGGCTTGCAAACATCCCCCTTTTTCTTCCAAACATAACAATAGTCATTATGGCCAAACAGTTCTATTTTTGTTTCATCAGACCAGAGGACATTTCTCCAAAAAGTACAATCTTTGTCCCCATATGCAGTTGCAAACCGTAGTCTGGCTTTTTTATGGCAGTTTTGGAGCAGTGGCTTCTTCCTTGCTGAGCGGCCTTTCAGGTTGTCGATATTGGACTAGTTTTACTGTGGATATAGATACTTTAGTACCTGTTTCCTCCAGCATCTTCACAAGGTCCTTTGCTGTTGTTCTGGGAATGATTTGCACTTTTCGCACCAAAGTACGTTCATCTCTAGAAGACAGAACACGTCTCCTTCCTGAGCGGTATGACGGCTGCGTGGTCCCATGGTGTTTATACTTGCGTACTATTGTTTGTACAGATGAACGTGATACCTTCAGGCGTTTGGAAATTGCTCCCAAGGATGAACCAGACTTGTGGAGGTCTACAATTATTTTCTGAGGTCTTGGCTGATTTCTTTTGATTTTCCCATGATATCAAGCAAAGAGGCATTGAGTTTGAAGGTAAGCCTTGAAATACATCCACAGGTACACCTCCAATTGACTCAAATTATGTCAATTAGCCTATCAGAAGCTTCTAGAGCCATGACATAATTTTCTGGAATTTCCCAAGCTGTTTAAAGGCACAGTCAACGTAGTGTATGTAAACTTCTGACCTACTGGAATTGTGATACAGTGAATTATAAGTGAAATAATCTGTCTGTAAACAATTGTTG
This sequence comes from Salvelinus alpinus, assembly GCF_045679555.1. Taxonomy (NCBI): domain Eukaryota; kingdom Metazoa; phylum Chordata; class Actinopteri; order Salmoniformes; family Salmonidae; genus Salvelinus; species Salvelinus alpinus. The sequence goes on along the minus strand of NC_092098.1, from coordinate 44,361,435 downwards.
GAAAAATTACTTGTGTCATGCACAAAGTAGATGTCCTAACCGACTTGCCAAAACTATAGTTTGTTACCAAGAAATTTGTTGAGTGGTTGAAAAACAAGTTTTAATGTCTCCAACCTAAGTGTATGTAAACTTCCGACTTCAACTGTATACAATTCATGTCTCAAGGCTTACAAATCCTTATTTAACCTCCTCTTCATCTACACTGATTGAAGTGGATTTAACAAGTGACATCAATAAGGGATCATAGTTTTCACCTGGATTCACCTGGTCAGTATATGTCATGGAAAGAGCAGGTGTTCCTAATGTTTTATACGCTCAGTGTATGCTCGTCATAGAGCCTGGTTAAAGTCAAGCTGGAGGATCACCTACGATAAGAATAACAGTCATCTTAATGGGATTTCTCCTCAAAGGATCTCTTACCCCCCCATACTGTACAAGCTCATCTGTTGTAAATGGGCATATAAAATAACTGGTCACTGACAGCTACATTATCTTGGGAGGGTTTATGTAAGTTCTTATTGTGAACTGGCTCTGTTTGGACTCCATCTCCCACTCCAGACTGAGATGGTGTTTTAATAGCGGAAATCTTCTCAGCCTGTCATAATTACACCCATCAAAAGTGATGTCATGAGACTTTAACTGGCTATAAAACATAACAATTATAACAGAGCGGTGACAAGAATACTGCCAGGCTTAACAATGGGTCTGAAAATGGGAAATTCCCATAGCGATATCAAGCTAAAATGATGCAGATAGAGGATGTAATATAACAGCAATTCTACTCTATCTAATACATGGTACAGACAACTAACTGTCAGATCTACACATCACATTTCTATGAGAGATGTTCTTAACAAGGTGCTCTGGCAAGAATGTGATTCCTCCTGGACCGGTCATGTTCAGAGTACATTAAAAGGTATATCTACTATACTGTATATTGAGAAATCAAACAGAGACAACCAGTCAGTTGCAACTCATGTTTATTCAGGAACAGTTCATACCACCACATCACACCTCAATGTTGTTTTGACCTGCCTTCTCTGGGTTTTGATACAACAGTAAAAAAAGACATAAAAACTATAAAAAAGATCAAGTCAAACTAACATAAATATAATCACCACTTGGATTGCTTGGAATTCCACATCATCACTCAATAAAAAACAATGACCTCACGACCTCTTCCTCAGCTGATTGGGAGAGCAAAAATAAAGCTCTCCTCATCCTCCTCCTCCTCCTCCTAGCCTCATTCTAAAAACATACTACAATCCCCTGCCTTGTCTGGGACAGGTAAACAGACCAGAAGCATAGAAAAGGACTCTGAAAGAGAGTGACCCAGGGCTACGCCGGTCTGTCCTCTCCTTGGTGTTAGTTAGATACCAAACCAAGGGCTGTCAGTCAGCTGAAGTGTACAGCATTGTGGGGACTCTCTCGGAGTGTTGCCATTTAAACCAGCACAACATTATCTTTCAATGTTATGTTGTTGAATGCAGGGCATGATGGTCTGTTGCTTCAAAACGAGAGCCCACATTGTCAGGAAAATAGAAATAAAGCCAGAGGTAAATTACTGTGATTTCAAAGGTTTGTTACTTTTATCATAAACATTTTTTTGTATGTATTATTGTTCACAAAGCTCATAATTACAATTTCACGACCCAGGCCATGGAAGTTAAGCTTGGTTTTACTTCTTGTGCAAGGGTTACATGTTTTCTTAACCACCCAGATGACTTGCTAAAAGGTATGAATAGGAACAGGCATTAAGCTTGAAGCAAATGCAAAGGACGGTTTCTCACAATGTCATCTACAGCCAGGATGGAGTGGAGCGGATCGCAGGGGGGAAATTAAACATGACAACCATTTCTACTATAATATGCTATTGCATGTTTGCAAAATAATATTGTAATACCAGATAAGTTTTTATCTTCAAGAAAAATAAGAAACAAGACCATCTCTAATGACTATCACTCCTGGTTCAACAACCCAGGGAGGCAACGAACAACATCATTCACAAAGCTACGTTACATCAATCATACGTACTCACAATGCCACCTATCAGTTATGGACGTTACTGCATGTTATCATTACATTGCTAGGGAACTAAATCAGCAGACTAGCACTGAAAAAGGGTGAAAGCCAAACATGATGGAAGAAAAAGGCCGTATTACTTTTCCTAGGTAACAAGCATCAGAACACTGTGGAAATTGGTATCATGAGGTTTATTTAACTATATTATAAATTCAGAGTATTGCCTAAAATGTCAATACACAGTTGACACAATGACTAACGTAGACGATGAGGGACAGTAATAGAAATTGATCCCCTATACTCTGGTTATGAACATGCTCCTGTTATTCCAGACCATACAAACCCAATCTTTTTGTAAACAAATGTACTTTAAATGAATATTTTGTTTTAGTGACTGACCTGCAATTCCCTAGGAGGAGTAGTACTGAGCTTTTAGAAGCTTAAGCAGGTAGCATTGTGGCTGGTAAGGCATGAGGATTCAGTGTTTTACTCAACTTAACTTGTTTTAACTAATCATGTCTCCGTCGTCTCCCAATGGCTGTTGTCATCTTCTGACTGGTGTCTCTTCTGGTTAAACCTCTTAGCTGAGGGATGTGATGTTGGAGCGACCACCAGGGGGAATTACAATGCGGCGTCCCGCTGGCCGGATGGGGACATCCTCTGTGGTGGGGGGACCTAACAGACAAACAGGATTAGAGCGCTGTCTCTTTAAGCATCAGGATGAGGATATCCTCTGTGGTGGAGGGACCTAACAGACAAACAGGATTAGAGCGCTGTCTCTTTAAGCATCAGGATGAGGATATCCTCTGTGGTGGGGGGACCTAACAGAAACAGGATTAGAGTGCTGTCTCTTTAAGCATCAGGATGAGGATATCCTCTGTGGTGGGGGGACCTAACAGAAACAGGATTAGAGTACTGTCTCTTTAGGCTTCCCATTAACAAAGCCAGCTCCAGCCAGAGAGAGAGAGAGACAGAGAGAGAGACAGAGAGAGAGAGACAGAGAGAGAGAGACAGAGAGAGAGAGACAGAGAGAGAGAGACAGAGAGAGAGACAGAGAGAGAGAGACAGAGAGAGAGAGACAGCGAGAGAGAGACAGCGAGAGAGAGACAGCGAGAGAGAGAGAGAGAGAGAGAGAGAGAGAGAGAGAGACAGAGAGAGAGAGACAGCGAGAGAGACAGACAGCGAGAGAGACAGAGAGAGAGAGACAGAGAGACAGAGAGACAGAGACAGAGACAGAGACAGAGAGAGAGAGAGAGAGAGACAGAGAGAGAGAGAGAGAGAGAGAGAGAGAGAGAGAGAGAGAGAGAGAGAGAGAGAGAGAGAGAGAGAGAGAGTTAAGAAATAACTAAATGACTTGTGAAACACAAAGAGCACTGTCTGGAAGTACCAGGACGGCTGAGGGACAACAGTATTGTGCTGTGAGCATTAGTTACCACAAACAAATTATGAAATTAAGGCTTAAAATGTGATTATGGTAAAATGTCAAATTTCACCTGAAGGTTATTGTAACTCCCGCAGACAAATGGCAAAGTCGACCTTGGAAACATACTGTATCATGTGTGAAGTGCATTGTAATATGTCATTTCTGACTGTTGAGTGTGTGTGTGTGTGTGTGTGTGTGTGTGTGTGTGTGTGTGTGTGTGTGTGTGTGTGTGTGTGTGTGTGTGTGTGTGTGTGTGTGTGTGTGTGTGTGTGTGTGTGTGTGTGTGTGTCAGGTTCCTGGCACTTCCTATGACAACCAGGGATGGGAAAGCGGATGGGTAAATGAAAAGGTAGCTGAAGCTCACCACGCTGTGCAGGGTTACCTGCTAAGCTAAAGCCGGAGTGGTGCAGGTTCCTCACAGGCTGCTTGGTGGGGGAGGTACGGGCAGACGCTGAGGGGGTACCACCACGAGACATGGGCGAGAAGTCAGACACAGGACCGTCATACATGCCCCTGGGCACTGCCCGCAGGACTGCCAACTGAGAGAGAGGGAGACAGGGGTGATAAAGGGAGAGAGAAGGAGAAATATGGAGAAAGAGAGAAAAGAGAAAGATGATAATTTCTGTTGGTAACTTTATAACAGTTCTCCATGACAATGCTTGTTTAGAATTAGATTCATGGGGTTGTTTGTAGAATGCTTTGTGCCAATGCATATTTCACCCAGTGTTTTCCTAAGGAAAGCACTTCCAGATTTACTGACAGACTCAGTTCTTATTGGACATGCTGTCCTAGGGTCATGTGACTAAGGAATCCCTGGAAGCTGAGCTAGGAGCATCAGAAAAGACTTACTGCCACCAAGATCAACATTGCATTAATACATAGGTCTCACCAAAGAAACATCTCTATAGTCTGGGCAAAAAGAGAATGATGGCAGAATGGGAGGGTAGCCGTTTCAAGTTGAACACAACTCATTTAATATAACCCACTTGTGTTGAAATATCCACTTAAAATAGCACACTGTTGTTGCTGTTGAGTATCCACCAAACACCAGCAATATGAGCAACCCCATGAACACATCATATCCCTTCAAAACCATTGTTATAACCATACACATGGCTACAACAGGCACTCCCTGGCAGTCAGTTGTTACAGTATGTAACCTACAGCCAACAGCCGACGCCCCTGACATGAATCCTCAAGTCTGACATAACACTTGTCTCCCACACATCCCACATTACAGGTATGTAATGTACATTGAGATTGATGGTACATCTGATGATGCGTGGCATGGGCTGGGCCACAGCAGTGTGCATTAGTGTAAAGCTAAGCTGTCTTTAATGGAAAGCTGCGGTGACATCTTCCATGTTTGTGGGAGCTGAATGGCTCATCTCAGCTCTGCATCAGATTAGAGCTGATTAATCCCTGACCACTGAGAAAACACTTCTAGATGTCCCCAACTCACTGACCTTCTATTATTTTGTATTATTTGTTTTGTCATTTAGCAGATGCTCTTATCCAGAGCGACTTACAGAAGCAATTAAGGTTAAGTGCCTTGCTCAAGGGCACATTGAAAGATTTTTCACCTAGTCGGCTCAAGGAATCGAACGAGCAACCTTACGGGCCCAACGCTCGTAACTGCTAGGCTTACCTTCCGCCTCACAGACCTCACAGTCCTTGGCTCAGTGTCACATACTAACGCTGTCCGTGACAAAACCATCCATATAAAACTTATTCTAAGACAGAACTGAAGCGTTAGGAATACAGTATGTTCATTGGAAATACTTTCATATTGTTAAATAATTGTATAAAAGGGAGACAGTTACTCAGAGTCCAGAGACAGTTACTCAGAGTCCAGAGACAGTTACTCAGAGTCCAGAGACAGTTACTCAGAGTCCAGAGACAGTTACTCAGAGTCCAGAGACAGTTACTCAGACGTTGACTAGACAGTAAGGAGAGAGAGGCGAGCATCTTTTACCTGCTTCCTGGCCTTGATGCGCTTGTAAGCAAAGTCCGGGAAGGGGGTGCAGGGGATGAAGCGGCCGACCCCGGAGGTGGCGTGCAGGTTCCCATCCTCCAGCACCAGCTTCCCCTGGCAGATCACCACCGAGGGGGCACCACGGAGCTCCATGCCCTCAAACACATTGTACTCAGCAGCCTGGAATACACACAAGCATAGACATGACTGCAGGCACACGTGCACACACACAAAGTCAAACACATACAAACACACACAGAGTCAAACCAACACATCGCCAAACACACACAGAGTCAAACACACACAAAGTCAAACACATTCAAACACACACAGAGTCAAACCAACACATCGTCAAACACACACAGAGTCAAAAACACACACAAAGTCAAACACATTCAAACACACACAGAGTCAAACACACACAGAGTCAAACACACACAGAGTCAAACACACACAGTCAAACACACACAGTCAAACACACGCAGAGTCAAACACGTTATACATTAAAGCTGAAATATATAACTTTTGTGTGACCCCACCATATTCACATAAAACTGAGTTATAGATCTGTCATTCTCATTGAAAGAAAGCAAGTCTAAGAAGCAGTACAAACTAGATATACAAAAGTATGTGGACACCCCTTCAAATTAGTGGATTCGGCTATTTCAACCACACCCGTTGCTGACAGGTGTATAAAATCGAACACAAAGCCAGGCAATCTCCATAGACAAACATTGGAAGAAGAATGGCCTTACTGACGAGCTCAGTGACTTTCAATGTGGCACCATCATAGGATGTCACCTTTCCAACAAGTCAGTTCATAAAATGTCTGCTCTGCTAGAGCTGCCACGGTCAACTGTAAGTGCTTTTATTGTCAAGTGGAAACGTCTAGGAGCAACAATGGCTCAGCCGCAAAGTGACAGGCCACACAAGCTCACAGAATGGGACCGCCTTGTGCTGAAGTGAGTAGTGCGTAGAAATCGCCTGTCCTCGGTTGTAACACTCACTACCAAGGTACAAACTGCCTCTGGAAGCAATGTCAGCACAAGAACTGCTCGTCAAGGAAAGCTTCATGAAATTGGTTTCCATGGCCGAGCAGCCATGGAAAGCCTAAGATCACCATGCGCAATGCCAAGTGTCGGCTGGACTCTGGAGCAGTGTAAACCCGTTCTCTGGAGTGATGAATCACGCTTCACCATCTGGCAGTCCAACGGACAAATCTGGGTTTGGCAGATGCCAGGAGAATGCTAATGCTACCTGCCCCAATGCATAGTGCCAACTGTAAAGTTTGGTGGTGGAGGAATAATGGTCTGGGGCTGTTTTTCATGGTTCGGGCTAGGCCCCTTAGTTCCAGTGAAGGGAAATCTTAACTCTACAGCATACAATGACATTCTAGACGATTCTGTGCTTCCAACTTTGTGGCATCAGTTTGGGCAAGGTCCTTTCCTGTTTCAGCATGACAATGCACAAAGTGAGGTCCATACAGAAATGGTTTGTCGAGATCGGTGTGGAAGAACTTGACTGTCCTGCACATAGCCCTGACCTCAACCTCATCGAACACCTTTGGGATGAATTGGAACGCTGACTGCGAGCCAGTCCTATTCGCCCAACATCAGTGCCCAACCTCACTAATACTCTTGTGGCTGAATGGAAGCAAGTCCCCACAGCAATGTTCCAACATCTAGTGGAAAGCCTTCCCAGAAGAGTGGGACCAACTCCATATTAATGCCCATGAGTTTGGAATAAGATGTTCAGCAGGTCATCAGGTCATCTGGTGTATCGGTTCAATGTGTGTTTGGGTTTTGTACACTAGCTTCCAACAGCTGAAAATACAATATTTGTAGTTATGGAAAAGATTTTTCACAGCGGTTTAAAATGGTACAATGATTCTCTACACTAAACTTTCTTTTTTTGTCACATAAACTGAAATTAGGTGAACTATTATAATTGTTGCAACCAGGAAATGGCGGATTTCTGCATAGTGCATCTTTAAGTGGATATTGTATGTCTTGGTCAGTGATGCTAGGCCAACAAAAGAGAGGAGAATGACAAATTACAAAAACAAAAACTCTAGATTTATCAAGCCTACTTTTCCCCGTTGCACCCCAGTACAGTCTGTTATGCTGCCGTAACTTACTGTAGAGATTCACAAGCACAATCCAGTTATACAACCGATGAGCAGCTGCAGGAACTTTCAAGTGCTCATAACTCTCAAGCGGAGGAAATGACAGTACAGCGATGCAGAAGCAACCAGCTCCCACGTAAACACAACTATTTCCAGTATTTCTGCAGTCTGACAGTCACTCGTCTGACACAAATGGCGCCGGAGAGTTTACATGAGTTTACATCGGTGTGTCTTTGTGGACTCAGAAGGTCAAGAAAAAAGAAACAGTCTCTGAAACACATGACCTCACGCACCAAAGACTGTCTGTGATTTACATTATGAGCTGACACACTTATTCAGATGAAGAGCCGGCTAATTCCACTAAAGTAAATCAGATTTGGACATATTGCTCTTAAAACTGGTCTGATGAGAGGCCATTCTATGTGTTGTAGTGAGACGTAGAGCTTATTGAGGGAGAGCTAAGTAGAGTCATGGGACACACAGGCCCAGTTTGGCTGTGGGGACAGAGGAAAAGAGGAGGCGGGTTGGCGGGCGGCTTGGTAGGCAGGCAGGCCGTCTCTGTAGAGATGAGACCATGGTTCTGCCTTAATTAACAACATGTGTGGGAGAAGAGAGATAAATAACCCTCCTTCTCCACCTCCTCCACATCATCCAGTCGGCCTGTTTCTCATATGCCTCCTTTTGGCATTTAAAGACAAACAGCTGCCATCGCACAGCTGGGGCTAATGACTCCACGCATCACTCTCTCTACGCACTCTCTCCCTCTCTACCACTTTCTCTCCCTCTTTTTCTAGCACTGTCTCTCCTTCTCTCCCTAACACTTCCTCTTTCTCTAGCACTCTCTCCCTCTCTACCAATTTATCTTCTCTTTCTCTAGCCCTCTCTCTCTCTCTCCCACTTTCTTTCTACTCTCTTTCACTCTCGCTGGTCATCTCTGATCCATTCCCCCTCTCTCTATTCTCCTGCCACTAAACTCTCTTATTCCGTCTATCATTCTGTCTCTCTCTACATATTTTTTTGCAATCTGTTGCCCGCTCTCTTCTATTGTCTGTGTGTTCCTATGCACACGGCCCTGCTGTTTTTCCAGATTCAGGCCAGGACAGGACCAGAGGAGGCTGGTGGGAAGAGCTATAAGAAGACGGGCTCATTGTAAAGACTGGAATGGAGTTAATGGAATGGTACAGCAAACATATGGAAACTCCATTCCACTGATTCCATTCCAGCCATTACCATGAGCCGGTCCTCCTATAGCTTCTCCCACCAGCCTCCTCTGGACTGGACATAATGGCTCCACATCTGCCAAGTATGATGTCACGGCCGGGTTCTATCTGCAACAACATATACAAAGCTAACCAGATCAAACATTTCAGATAATGGGATACTTGTATTTACTACAGAGGAAGGGATACACAGGTTGTAAAGCACTTAACTACTGTGCCCAATAGATCACTGTAGCCATCATTAACATGGACAGGAGCCCCTGTTCTTATGTTCTGTGTTCTTATGTGCTTGTTTTGTTGTCTGGAGGGGCTACAAGCAGGAAACGAGAAGGTGACATCATTATGTAAAAACCTTGGGTCTCGTTGGATCTTTTCCACGTATGGAAAAGCCATTGAAAACTTGTCCAATCTTTTTCCAGCTCTTTCTTTCTCTCCCTCTCTTTGTCGTTCTATATCTCTCTCTGTGTTTCTGTCTTTCCACACCTCTTCATCGTACTATTCTGCTTTTCTCTGAGGTCTCTGTGTCTCTCTCTCTCTCACTCCCTCGTTCTCTGTGCCTGCAGCAGGAAGTGCAGAATGCTTGATTTCCTGAGCGGACACTTCCTCTGTTTAACCCTGCACTGTAGTGTACGCTCTGGGCTCCTGTGCGCAGGGAGTCTACAGGGACTTAATTTCCCTTCTGAGAAACTGAAAGGTCACTGAAACTTTATTCACCCCTAGCCTTTGACCTCTTACCGAATTGTGCGTCTTGGCGGTGATGGTGCGGACAGCATCTGAGTCCCAAATGACCAGGTCAGCATCGGAGCCCACAGCTATCCGTCCCTTACGGGGGTACAGGTTTAGGATCTTGGCGGCGTTGGTGCTCGTCACAGCAACAAACATGTTCTCGTCCATCTTGCCAGTGGTCTGAGTGAGCAGGAAAAAAAGGTGACTTGTCAAAATGTTATAATGGTGAAGTGCTAGCTAAACAAAGACGCTTTTACAGCTGACTGGTGGGTGAGGGTACTCTTGTAGTCAAGCGCAAGAACACACACACACACACACACACACACACACACACACACACACACACACACACACACACACACACACACACACACACACACACACACACACACACACACACACACACACACACACACACACACACACACACAGTCAATGCTAGAGTTGAGACTATGTGTTTTTTGTCTTAAGGCAGACCAGTGTGAATAATTCTGAGGCAAAGCTGCACCATTCATAACACAGCTGTCAAGAAAATACAAAACCATGTCTGAGTTCAAGAGCAAGAACAAGAATTAGGAGAAAAAAAAGAGATACACACTGTTTTATTCTGTAAGCAGGGTGAACGGCTGGGGGGATAGATCCAGAGATAGACAGAGATCTATACTGTTTAATTCTGTAAGCAGGGTGAACGGCTGGGGGGATAGATCCAGAGATATCACTAAACCACACTACCAGGATGTATTAGGGAAGAGGAGAGAGGAGGAGCTGCAGTGAACTGTGGAGAATGTGCAGCATAAACTGGAGGAAGTGGAGTACTCAGAGTAGCTAAGAGGGTTAGTAAAAGAGAGGGTTAGTGAGGGCTAGCGAAGCTGAGAAAATAAGGACATGAAAGAAAGAAACAGGATAGTCCCAGTCGGTATTAAATAGAATGCTGTGGCCCCGCCCACCTTGACTCACAGCAGAAACTTGACCTTTTCTTAAATAATGTTCTTGTTGTCTGCTTGTTTTACTCAATTACAAAACTATATAAAAGAAAAGTACGACATGTCTAAAGATTACTTTTTAACATTGTCTGCTCCTGAGTGTTCTCACTACTTAGACAAATATAATATTGTAGGGCTTCCCTCATGCCTCTTTTCATGACGTGCTAGCAGCCATGTGACTGAGTGCTAGTTAGCTACCGACCAGAACATTAAGCTAGCCAAGACCAACAACACAAACAAACAGACTATATAGCTACAAGTCGTGAGTGGAGTAACAAACGGACTATAGTAGTGAGTGGAGTAACAAACGGACTATACTAAACAAGTTAAATGTCTTACCTGTGATGAAATGTTTCCACACATATAACTACGTGTAACCATCTTGGACACTAGGTCCCCACAATTTAAGTAGAACAAAAAATAGTCAACAAAGTTGTCTCTTTTACACTGGGAGTCAATGGGAAAGAATGTTATTTTTTCCCCCAATTTGTGGGTGTGGTCGAGGGGAATTCATTATTATGACATGAATACCGACTAGGTAGGAGTATGCATCCTAAATAGCACCCTATTCCCTATATTGTACACTACTTTTGACCAGAGCCATATGGGCCCATGTCAAAATTAGTGGACTATAAAGGGAATAGAGTGCCATTTTGGACACAACCAAAGAAAGAGAGAAAGACATATGCCATGCAGACAGGTGTCCACCCATCCATCCTCACCACAGCCTTCTCCCAGATGAGGGACATCCTCTCCTCCACTCCGTTCACACCCTCAGGGATCTGAGTGAAGTCATCCTTCCCTATGGCCTTCTGGGCCACGCTGAAGGTGCAGTGGGCACTACCAGTCACATTCAGGTCACCACTGGGAGGGAGGGAGGGAGATAGAGAGAAAAGAGAGAGAGAGAAAAAGTGAAAGAGAGAGAAAGAGAAAATTAAAGAGAGAGAAAGTGATAGAGAGAGAGCGAGAGAAAGAGCGAGAGAGAAGAGAGCGAGAAAGAGCGAGAAAAGAGAGAGACAGAGAGTAACAACTTAGCCATGGCTTTGCAGCTGAAACATGCTAGAACAGTAGTAAGAAATGTGTTGAGATGCAGTATGTTGTACATCGCACACAACAGTGGCTTTCAGCAGCAGATTCAATTATGAAACTCTTCCAGAGTACCTCTTCCACAGGTACTGCTTCAGACCTGAAATAATTGCTTTACATCATAGCTGTGATCTACGATCCCTTAAGGCACACGTGTCAAACTCATTCCACGGAGGGCCGAGTGCCTGCGGGTTTTCGCTCCTCCCTTGAACATGACTGATGAATTATGATTAGTAAGGAACTCCCCTCACCTGGTTGTCTAGGCTTCATTTAAGGGGAAAAAACTACAACCTACAGACGCTCAGCCCTCCCTGCTGTCACGCCCTGACCTTAGAGATCCTTCTTATGTCTCTATTTTGGTTTGGTCAGGGCGTGAGTTGGGGTGGGCATTCTATGTTTTGTGTTCTATGTTTTCTATTTCTGTGTGTTTGGCCGGGTGTGGTTCTCAATCAGAGGCAGCTGTCTACCGTTGTCTCTGATTGAGAACCATACTTAGGTAGCCTTTTCCCACCTGTGTTTTGTGGGTAGTTGTTTTCTGTTTTGTGTCTGCACCAGACAGAACTGTTTCGCTTTCGTTCTCTTGTTTGTTGTTTTTGTTCGATTTGGTTTTGTTGGATTAAATCATGAAGACTTTAAACGCTGCACCTTGGTCCACTCTTCCTTCAGCCCACGAGAAGCGTTACACCTGCCCGGTCAAACCGGGAAATGTTTATTCCATACAGAAAAGCTGAAAAAGCTCACATACAACTGGAATAGCTCAGACAACACAGCAGAGCTGCGACTAAAGTAGATCGATTACTCTGAGTCAAGTGCCAAGGTCTCCTCCTACCAGTTATAGCTGTCTTCCCTTTCTTACAGAGCACTCTACCTTTCCTAACAGACAAACACACCAACTCGTGCAACCATATGTGTATATTGATGTGTACAGTGTATATTGATGTGTCTATTGATGTGTACAGTGTATATCAATGTGTATATTTATGTGTATTTTGATGTCTATTGATGTGTATATTGATGTGTATAGTGTATATTGATGTGTACAGTGTATATCGATGTGTATATTGATGTGTATACCGATGTGTATATTGGTGTGTATAGTGTATATTGATGTGTACAGTGTATATCGATGTGTATATTGATGTGTATACCGATGTGTATATTGATGTGTATACTGTATATTGATGTGTATATTTATGTGTATTTTGATGTCTATTGATGTGTATAGTGTATATTGATGTGTATATTGACGTGAATATTGATGTGTATTTTGAAGTCTATTGATGTGTATAGTGTATATTGATGTGTATAGTGTATATTGATGTGTACAGTGTGTATTGATCTATAAAAGAGACCTTGGTCTCAGCATGACTCCCTGTCAAAATAAAGGTTGAATAAATAATAAATCCATCATGAGGTTAGAAGCGCCTCCAGAACCCTATCAGTCTAACGTGTTTGATGCAGCGAGGACATGCTAGGTCAGTGGAGTGTCATACAGTCAACAGGGGGAGCTCTTTACCTGGCCAGTAATGTGTTCAGGTAGTCTGGGGTGGTGGGGTCCGGGCTGAGGGGGGGTGATGTCACAAAGGAGGCAGCCTTGGCCCAGTTCTTGCTCCAATAGTGTGTCCCGTCAGTCCCAAGGCTGGCCGTGATTGGCTCGCCGAACACAACGTTACCTGGGGAAAAGATATTAACACCCAGGATGAGACTACATTAAATCAACTCACCTCATGCTTCTAAAAATGTACTCACTCGTTAACTTGATAGGTTTATCCCAGGTCAAAGCCAGTAGCAAATGTACAATGTCTAGTATCCTTGCACATTTTCTATTTGGTACTGGCACTGACCCTGTAAACATGTATAGCTTACATTCTCCATTTTTTTCTTCCTTTATTTTTCCTGGGTTTAATTTTTTTTAAATTTTGATATTGAATATTGCACTGTTGGGAAGGGCTTGCAAGTTAAGCATTTCACTGTAGTTGTGAATATGACAAATAAAGCTTGAAACATAAGACCTAAAGGGAGAATCTAACAGAACTAAAAGGTCAGCTGATCCAGCTAAAGCAGATTGTAGGAAAGATTGGATGGTCTCAACCTTGCCTCATGTTTAACTTTCCTGTTGCTATTTGCAAGTCTCTTTCCCTCTCTGGGCTTTGACATGACGAATCGGATGTCAGCGCTGAGGAATGGGACCAGCCAGTGATGAAAACAAGGCCTCTTGGGAGCACCGAGTGACCCTTACATGCTTCCTACATGAGGACATGCATCTTTCCCTTCCTCTCTTTTTCTTCTCAGTTCAGAAAGTGTATATCTTTCTCTCCATCACGTACAAGAGGCCTACTCTCTCTCCCTGCTCCGCCGTGGGCTCCTGATGAATGGCAGAGACAGGTTTTCTGACAGTTTGCTACGGCGAGCCCCGGGTGATAAGTTAGGGATTCATCTCAAAACGGGCCTTCTTCTATCCGGTGTGTCTACCAGACCAGACCTATAGTGTAAATCTAGGGTGTGAACCAAGACACTAGGATCAGCACATAAGGGCATAGGTGCATTCCAATCCTCTTACAGAACAGAAGAGTTTAAGAGGCAGCAGCGAAGTTGCACTAAGAGGTGAGGACAACTACCTCCAAGGGACATGCGGGTAAGGCCCGTTTTGAGATGAATCTCTAACTTATCACCTGGGGACAGCTCTCGTGTTCTGATATGAAAGGTAGATTATCTTCTTTCTATGCATTCATTGTGACTAACAAATATCTAAGTTAGCTGCCTTCTTGATACGGTAATTAAAGCACAATCACAGCCACACTGGAAACCCGTGTACCTTTTTTCCTGGCCTGTGAGATGATGTCGGCAGCACTCTTGCTCATGACCCTGGTCACATACAGGGGACAGTTGGTCTGGCTGGCAATGGTGATGGCGCGGAACACAGCCTCTGCCTCCAGCTAGATGGGGGGGAATGGACAGATAGACAGCGACACACACACACACACACACGCAGACAGACAGACAGGCAGACGAAGACAGACAGAACAATCAATTAGTCTCTGAACAGATTAAACTAACCCTGGACTGGCAATGTCTACTACTGCCAGGTAGCCTAGTGGTTAGAGCGTTGGGCCAGTGAATGAAAGGTTGCTGGATTAAATCCCAGAGCTGACAAGGTAAAAATCTGTCGTTCTTCCCCTGAGCAAGGCAGTTAACCCACTGTTCCCCGGGTGCCGGAGACGTGGACGTTGATTATGGCAGCACCCCGCACCTCTCTGATTCAGAGGGGTTGGGTTAAATGCAGAAGACACATTTCAGTTGAATGCATTCAGTTGTACAATTGACAAGGTATCTCCACTTCAATCCATTTTGAATGGCTGTCAATCAGCACAAGGAAATGAAGTTGATCCTCCTCTGCAAATTCCAATGTGTAAAAGCTGCCACTCTCGACTTGGCCATTTCCGTATCAGTGTAGCGTTGCAGGGTTCGGCAGGTTCCTCACTGACATACAAATGTCACATTGTTTACTTTGTTTCCAAGGTCTTTAGCTGGCCACCACACATGGTTTTGTGCCAGGGCCTTCATGCAGCACATTCCAGGATGCTCCTTATGCAGGTCGTTGAGTAACCTCGCTTTTCTGTGGGTATGATTACTCTGCAACCCCAGAGTAGACAGCCTTTGTCAGTTGATAGCTGCAGTCTTCTGGTAAAGTATCCCTATAGCTCCTATCTTTCTACATAGCTTGGCCAGCCATGCAGTGTGAAATCCAACACTTTGAACAACACGGTGTCTCTCTTTGTCCCCATGGCAATGTCTGTGGCTTGAAGTGGTATGTCGTCCCACGCTGCAAAGTAGAAGACATTACCAGCCGTTTCCGGTGCCTCCGTTCCGTCCAGTGGTAGCCAGGATAATGTGTCAGCATTTAAGTGATCGGCTGAGCAGTGGTATTCGATGTCATAACGGTAGGCTGATAGAATGGTGGCATTCTTGAGGTTGACAGAGTAGGCTGTCTTCGGTCCGAAGATGGACAGGAGTGGTTTGGTATCTGGAAATAAAAAGTAAATCTGCGGCCATAAAGATACTTGTGAAATTCCTTAACTCCAAAGATCAGAGCCAACCCTTATTTCTCTATCTGCTCCTAGTTTTTCTCACTAGAACTGAGGGTTCAGGAGGCAAATGCTATGGGTCTTTTAGTCCCCGTTCTCAAAAACATGTAAAATCACTGCTCCAACCCCTTACAACGAGGCATCACAAGCGTAAGGGTCTCTTGGTGTCATAGTGCACCAAACACTGACTGTCCAGTAACATCCACTTACTTTTGTGGAAGACATCTTTGCTCTGTTTTTTCCATTGCCACTGTTTGTAGCAGCTCGTGGAAGGGCTTCAGTACGGTAGACTTGTTTGCCAGGAAACAGCCATAGTAGTTCAACAGGGCTAGAAAATATCTGAGTTATGTGATCATTTTAAGACATGCAGCCTCCACAATGGGCTTCTTTTCTGTGGCCTAGGTACTCCACGATGTAACTTGGTGATTATGTTCTCCCCCTCCAGTCTTTTCAGCTCTTTTTCCACCTTTTCTCGTAAAGGTGTAAGGAACAGGGCCTGGCTTGTGAAACTTCGGGTTGGCCTCTGGTTTCATCTTGATGTCCGTTTTGAACTCATAGATCAGGCCTAAACCCTCTTTGAAAACCTGATTGTGTTTCTCCAACACTTTGTTGAGGAACAGTGGCTTTTTTGTCATTCACTTGGAAAAATGCTCTCCCAGTCTAACCGGATGTGTTTTAACCGGTTTCTCCCTGGTACTGCTCATTTGTTGCCTTTGGCGACCATTAGTGGTAGCTTTGCGCATTGCATCGTGTACTGCACTGGTACTGTGAGTCTGCTGAGCAGTGGTATTGCATTTGTGTTTTCTCCAGTGGGATGTGTGCTAAAGCCTACATGCTCTCTGAGATGATGGTGACTGTAGTTCCTGTGTCTACTTGCATTTCAACTGGTGTGTTGTTCAGTTTCACTTCAAGAACAATTCCTTGAGTAGTGTCAGTCGCTCTGAACACTGAAAACAGTTCCATGTCATCATCTGCATTTTCTCCTGTCTCATTGCTTTCTGTGATTATCTTTGCTTCGTTGCTATTTTTAGCTTTCCTGCACACTTGTGCTACTAGTCCTAGTTCTGAGCACTCGTATCTACAGTCCTGAGAGTTGTATTTCTCTACACAACAGTAGCATTTTTGCTCGGTGCCCATTTCTCCCTCCCACTTTTGCAAAAGGGGAACATAAACAGCAATGCTTTCCCTCTCATTCTGATCACGTTGGTGTAAACATAATCTTTCCGCTATGATCAAAGGCTGCGGCCTATAGTGAGTGCTCAGTGCCTCGGTAACCTCATCATCAGTCTAACCTCAGTCTTTATCGATCGGTTTGTTAGGGGCTACCAAGCTTTTCAACAATCCATAGGCCCTGCTACCAATGACTGACTTTCCTCTGCAATATCATTAGTCATCCAGAGTGCCAGTCACTCATCAAAATCCTCCTTTATATCGACAGACATGTGTCCAATGAGTGCCATGATGATGTTAGGCTAGCTGGTTAGGCAAGACGTTGGTAGTTGGTGAAACTGAGAAAAAGTATTTATACCTCACTGGGTTCACATCAACACTTCTCGTCGCCACTGTAATATCCTGTGGTGTACTCTTGGTAAGGTTATGGCTATAACTTATGGCTATGACTTATGGCTGTGACTTATGGCTATGACTTATGGCTGTGACTTATGGCTGTGACTTATGGCTATGACTTATGGCTGTGACTTATGGATGTGACTTATGGATGTGACTTATGGCTGTGACTTATGACTATGACTTATGGCTGTGACTTATGGCTATGACTTATGGCTGTGACTTATGGCTGTGACTTATGGCTATGACTTATGGCTATGACTTATGGCTGTGACTTATGGCTATGACTTATGGCTATGACTTATGGCTATGACTTATGGCTGTGACTTATGGCTATGACTTATGTCTATGCTTATGGCTATGACTTATGTCTATGACTTATGGCTATGACTTATGGCTATGCATATCTAGTAAATAACTACTAGACAGAGAGCGGTGCACTTGAACTTGATTTAGTCCATGACTGCCATACAATACAACCCATGTGCACCCGGGTGTCCCGAGCACCCCACCCGGGGCTGTCCCGAGCACCCCACCCGGGGGCGTCCTGGGCACCCCAACCGCAAAATTCAGCTGAGACACACACACACAGAGAGATACACACGCACAAACACACAGAGAGAGAGAGAGAGAGACAGAGAGAAACAGACACACATGCACACACAGAGAGAGAGAGAGAGAGAGAGAGACACACACACACACAACTTTATTATGTAGAGAGCCTCACCTCCTCTGGCCTGCTCAGCACGTGTCCCTCTGGTCCAGTGATGCCCATCTCCAGCATGCGTGCCTGCTCCTGTGACAGACAAACAGAGGGACCATGTTCACACTAATTCACCCCCAACTCTGACACACACACACACACACACACACACACACACACACACACACACACACACACACACATATATATATATATATATATATATATATATATACAGTGGGGAGAACAAGTATTTGATACACTGCCGATTTTGCAGGTTTTCCTACTTACAAAGCATGTAGAGGTCTGTCATTTTTATCATAGGTACACTTCAACTGTGAGAGACGGAATCTAAAACAAAAATCCAGAAAATCACATTGTATGATTTTTAAATAATTAATTTGCATTTTATTGCATGACATAAGTATTTGATCACCTACCAACCAGTAAGAATTCCGGCTCTCACAGACCTGTTAGTTTTTCTTTAAGAAGCCCTCCTGTTCTCCACTCATTACCTGTATTAACTGCACCTGTTTGAACTCGTTACCTGTATAAAAGACACCTGTCCACACACTCAATCAAACAGATTCCAACCTCTCCACAATGGCCAAGACCAGAGAGCTGTGTAAGGACATCAGGGATAAAATTGTAGACCTGCACAAGGCTGGGATGGGCTACAGGACAATAGGCAAGCAGCTTGGTGAGAAGGAAACAACTGTTGGCGCAATTATTAGAAAATGGAAGAAGTTCAAGATGACGGTCAATCACCCTCGGTCTGGGGCTCCATGCAAGATTTCACCTCGTGGGGCATCAATGATCATGAGGAAGGTGAGGGATCAGCCCAGAACTACACGGCAGGACCTGGTCAATGACCTGAAGAGAGCTGGGACCACAGTCTCAAAGAAAACCATTAGTAACACACTACGCCGTCATGGATTAAAATCCTGCAGCGCACGCAAGGTCCCCCTGCTTAAGCCAGTGCATGTCCAGGCCCGTCTGAAGTTTGCCAATGACCATCTGGATGATCCAGAGGAGGAATGGGAGAAGGTCATGTGGTCTGATGAGACAAAAATAGCGCTTTTTGGTCTAAACTCCACTCGCCGTGTTTGGAGGAAGAAGAAGGATGAGTACAACCCCAAGAACACCATCCCAACCGTGAAGCATGGAGGTGGAAACATCATTCTTTGGGGATGCTTTTCTGCAAAGGGGACAGGACGACTGCACCGTATTGAGGGGAGGATGGATGGGGCCATGTATCGCGAGATCTTGGCCAACAACCTCCTTCCCTCAGTAAGAGCATTGAAGATGGGTCGTGGCTGGGTCTTCCAGCATGACAACGACACGAAGCACACAGCCATGGCAACTAAGGAGTGGCTCCGTAAGAAGCATCTCAAGGTCCTGGAGTGGCCTAGCCAGTCTCCAGACCTGAACCCAATAGAAAATCTTTGGAGGGAGCTGAAAGTCCGTATTGCCCAGCGACAGCCCCGAAACCTGAAGGATCTGGAGAAGATCTGTAGGGGGGAGTGGGCCAAAATCCCTGCTGCAGTGTGTGCAAACCTAGTCAAGAACTACAGGAAACGTATGATCTCTGTAATTGCAAACAAAGGTTTCTGTACCAAATATTAAGTTCTGCTTTTCTGATGTATCAAATACTTATGTCATGCAATAAAATGCAAATTAATTACTTAAAAATCATACAATGTGATTTTCTGGATTTTTGTTTTAGATTCCGTCTCTCATAGTTGAAGTGTACCTATGATAAAAATTACAGACCTCTACATGCTTTGTAAGTAGGAAAACCTGCAAAATCGGCAGTGTATCAAATACTTGTTCTCCCCACTGTATATATATATATATATATATATATATATGTGTGTGTGTATATACATATATGTGTGTGTATATACATATATATGTGTATATATGTGTATATATATATACACACACGCACACATAAACACACACCAGCACCCCAAAAAGAAAGATGGCAGAAAGTATTGAACCCTGCATCAATATCACACTGCATTGAGAGATGCCCGGGCTGGAAGAGAGTGATGAGTGGTTAACTGTTGTCGGGCTGATATAGAGGTTTAGTTAGTGCTATTCACCCTCATATTCACCCTCATATCAACCCTCACATTCACCCTCACATTCACCCTCATATTCACCCTGGACAGCTTTGGGGTATCGTTGGGACATGATACTATGTTGTGGGTTAAAAGCTGGCGCACAGACAGCAAGGAAGCCTCTTTACTGTCCTGCCAGACAGATCCCAGACACCCTAAGTCTCTGAGGGAGTCCAGACCAGCTATTAAGGCCCACCCAGCTCCCTCCCAGGACCCTACAGTCATAACACAGACTAACATAAACTGCATCCACACATTACTGTCAGTGTGACTCCTGCAATAGCCACTCTAACCACTCACCCTTCCCTTCTGACAGAGTCTACATGGGAGTCAGTTTAGTCTGGGGGAACAGTACAATGTATGACAATGTATGTGATAAAGGTCAAAGGTTAAACTAGGGAGGAGAGAGGAGGGGGTGGGTGGTTGTTGTGAGAAGTGGGTTACCTCGGCGATGATCTCTCCATTCTCAGCATGGACCTGCACAATGCCACCCATCTCTCCCAGGAAGGTAAAGATCTCATACAGCTGTAGAAACATGATTAGAACTTAGAACAAACATGATTAGAACTTAGAACAAACATGATTAGAACTTAGAACAAACATGATTAGAGCTTAGAACAAAGATGATTAGAACATAGTAGAAACACGAATAGAACATAGTAATAACATTAATAGAACATAGTACAAACATGAATAGAACATAGTAATAACATGAATAGAACATAGTAAAACATGAATAGAACATAGTACAAACATGAATAGAACATAGTAATAACATGAATAGAACATAGTAAACATGAATAGAACATAGTAAAACATGATTATAACTTAGTAAAACATGAATAGAACATAGTAAAACATGAATAGAACATAGTAATAACATGAATAGAACATAGTAAAACATGAATAGAACATAGTAGAAACATGAATAGAACATAGTAATAACATGAATAGAACATAGTAAAACATGAATAGAACATAGTAATAACATGAATAGAACATAGTAAAACATGAATAGAACATAGTAAAACATGAATAGAACATAGTAATAACATGAATAGAACATAGTAAAACATGAATAGAACATAGTAGAAACATGAATAGAACATAGTAATAACATGAATAGAACATAGTAAAACATGAATAGAACATAGTAGAAACATGAATATAACATAGTAATAACATGAATAGAACATAGTAAAACATGAATAGAACATAGTAGAAACATGAATAGAACATAGTAATAACATGAATAGAACATAGTAATAACATGAATAGAACATAGTAATAACATGAATAGAACATAGTAGAAACATGAATAGAACATAGTAATAACATGAATAGAACATAGTAGAAACATGAATAGAACATAGTAATAACATGAATAGAACATAGTAAAACATGAATAGAACATAGTAAAACATGAATAGAACATAGTACAAACATGAATGGAACACAGTAAGATGAATGGTCACAGTCCACACACATCAAACTACAAATAGGAAACCACACTGCTATTATAAAACATGGCTAAACTAGTCTTGCATGGGCTGCTCCAGTTTAAACGAGTCTAGCATTACCACAGTGCCTCTATATAGGCCACATGATTTGCAGACATGGTCATTTTTTCCATAGATTACAGTTTGGCGGGACTGTGTTTCACATGCTGGCCAAGCAGAGCCGAGTAGGGCTCACCAACATTGTGTGTTGCTGTAGGCTAGCTAGCACACTGTACCTCACTGTTGCTCATCTGGTAGAAGTCCTTATAGGCCATGTAGACCTGGAAGGAGTTCACACCTGAGAGAGAGAGAGAGAGAGAGAGAGAGAGAGAGAGAGAGAGAGAGAGAGAGAGAGAGAGAGAGAGAGAGAGAGAGAGAGAGAGAGAGAGAGAGAGAGAGAGAAGTAGCATATGAGTGAAACCCCAAACAGAGAAGATTCCTGTGATGATTCCAGTTTATTAATTGAGCCAAACAGAAGATCCCTCATCAGGCTTCATTGAACGTGACTGGAACTTAGGGCCTGACTATCATTACCCAGGAGGCCTGTATTCTGCTCTCTGGACATTCTGTGGCTATGCTGTGGTGGCCAAACGGACCTGTCCACTCTGTCCTGTGTCTGAGCTATCTAACTGGGCGTGAAACCATGGAGGGTCCCCCCAGGGCACCACACCCTCCTGCAGATGGACAGTGGTGGTCAGTGGTGTTTGGGCCAGGGCCAGGTATGGACCACAGGTCCTGTGAGCGTACTGGATGCCTGTGGCTGTGGTTGGGGGACAGACAGATTATGGGCCAGAGATAAGGAGGCAGAAGAAGGCACCACCGCTGAATGAGTTTCCTAGTTACTGCCAGCAGTAACCCTGCTCATCATCTTTGATTGGCCAGAGGAGTAGGTATAATGGCACTGTCTGTCTGACTGACTGTATGTCTGCATATGTATCTGTCTGCCTACCTGCCTGTCTGTCTGTGTCTGTCTGCCTGTCTACAGTCGTGGCCAAAAGTTTTGAGAAGGACACAAATATTAATTTTCACAAAGGCTGCTGCCTCAGTTTGTATGATGGCAATTTGCATATATTCCAGAAAGTTATGAAGAGTGATCAGATGAATTGCAATTAATGCAAAGTCCCTCTTTGCCATGCAAATGAACTGAATCCCAAAAAACATTTCCACTGCATTTCAGCCCTGCCACAAAAGGACCAGCTGACATCATGTCAGTGATTCTCTCGTTAACACAGGTGTGAGTGTTGACGAGGACAAGGCTGGAGATCCCTCTGTCATGCTGATTGAGTTCGAATAACAGACTGGAAGCTTCAAAAGGAGGGTGGTGCTTGGAATCATTGATCATCTTCATCTGTCAACCATGGTTACCTGCAATGAACATCATCATTGTTTTTGCACAAATAGGGCTTCACAAGCAAGGATATTGCTGCCAGTAAGATTGCACCTAAATCATCCATTTATCGGATCATCAAGAACTTCAAGGAGAGCGGTTCAATTGTTGTGAAGAAGGCTTCAGGGCGCCCAAGA
This sequence comes from Salvelinus alpinus, assembly GCF_045679555.1. Classification (NCBI taxonomy): domain Eukaryota; kingdom Metazoa; phylum Chordata; class Actinopteri; order Salmoniformes; family Salmonidae; genus Salvelinus; species Salvelinus alpinus. The sequence goes on along the minus strand of NC_092098.1, from coordinate 44,338,372 downwards.
AAGTCCAGCAAGCGCCAGGACCGTCTCCTAAAGTTGATTCAGCTGCGGGATCGGGGCACCACCAGAGCTTGCTCAGGAATGGCAGCAGGCAGGTGTGAGTGCATCTGCACGCACAGTGAGGCAAAGACTTTTGGAGAATGGCCTGGTGTCAAGAAGGGCAGCAAAGAAGTGACTTCTCTCCAGGAAAAACATCAGGGACAGACTGATATTCTGCAAAAGGTACAGGGATTGGACTGCTGAGGACTGGGGTAAAGTCATTTTCTCTGATGAATCCCCTTTCCGATTGTTTGGGGCATCCGGAAAAAAGCTTGTCCGGAGAAGACAAGGTGAGCGCTACCATCAGTCCTGTGTCATGCCAACAGTAAAGCATCCTGAGACCATTCATGTGTGGGGTTGCTTCTCAGCCAAGGGAGTGGGCTCACTCACAATTTTGCCTAAGAACACAGCCATGAATAAAGAATGGTACCAACACATCCTCCGAGAGCAACTTCTCCCAACCATCCAGGAACAGTTTGGTGACAAACAATGCCTTTTCCAGCATGATGGAGCACCTTGCCATAAGGAAAAAGTGATAACTAAGTGGCTCGGGGAACAAAACATCGATATTTTGGGTCCATGGCCAGGAAACTCCCCAGACCTTAATCCCATTGAGAACTTGTGGTCAATCCTCAAGAGGCGGGTGGACAAACAAAACCCCATAAATTCTGACAAACTCCAAGCATTGATTATGCAAGAATGGGCTGCCATCAGTCAGGATGTGGCCCAGAAGTTAGTTGACAACATGCCAGGGCGGATTGCAGAAGTCTTGAAAAAGAAGGGTCAACATTGCAAATATTGACTCTTTGCATCAACTTCATGTAATTGTCAATAAAAGCCTTTGACACTTATGAAATACTTGTAGTTATACTTCAGTGTTTCATAGTAACATCTGACAAAAGTATCTAAAGACACTGAGGCAGCAGACTTTGTGGAAATTAATATTTGGGTCATTCTCAAAACTTTTGGCCACAACTGTACAGGTGTTTGTCTGTCTGTCTACATGCCTGCGTTTCTCTCTGTGTATGTGTCTGTCTGCCTACCTATCTGCCTGCCTGTCTGTCTGTCTGTCTGTCTGTCTGCCTGTCTGTGTCTCTGTCTGTCTGTCTGCATTCCTGTGTGTTTGTCTGTCTGCATGCGTGTCTATCTATCTATCTGTCTGTCTGTCTGTCTGTCTGTCTGTCTGTCTGTCTGTCTGTCTGTCTGTCTGTCTGTCTGTCTGTCTGTCTGTCTGTCTGTCTGTCTGTCTGTCTGTCTGAGTGTCTGTCTGCCTGCCTGTCTGTCTGCTGGATCCAGTACTATGGACTTTGTCTTGATCCAAGGTGGATTCCCAATGGATCCTCATCTCTAAACTTAAAAGCATGGTCCTCTCAATCCAGTTGATATATAGACTGACATATAAAAAGAAACGTCCTCTCACTGTCAACTGCGTTTATTTCAGCAAACTTAACATGTGCAAATATCTGTATGAACATAACAAGATTCAACAACTAAGGCATAAACTGAACAAGTTCCACAGACATGTGACTAACAGAAATGGAATAATGTGTCCCTGAACAAAGGGGGGGGGGGGGGGGGGTCAAAATCTAAAGTAACAGTCAGTATATGGTGTGGCCACCAGCTGCATTAAGTACTGCAGTGCATCTCCACCTCATGGACTGCACCAGATTTGCCAGTTCTTGCTGTGTGATGTTACCCCACTCTTCCACCAAGGCACCTGCAAGTTCCCAGACATTTCTGGGGGGAGTGGCCCTAGCCCTCACCCTCCAATCCAACATGTCCCAGACGTGCTCAATGGGATTGAGATCCGGGCTCTTCGATGGCCATGGCAGAACACTGACATTCCTGTCTTGCAGGAAATCACTCACAGAACGAGCAGTATGGCTGGTGGCATTGTCATGCTGGAGGGTCATGTCAGGATGAGCCTGCGGGAAGGGTACCACATGCCTTCCCTGTAAAGCACAGCTTTGATATTGCCTGCAATGACAACAAGCTCAGTCCGATGAGGCTGTGACACACCGCCCCAGATCATGACGGACCCTCCACTTCCAAATCGATCCCGCTCCAGAGTACAGGCCTCGGTGTAACGCTCATTCCTTCGACGATAAATGCAAATCTGACCATCGGCCCTGGTGAGACAAAACCGCGACTCGTCAGTGAAGAGCACTTTTTGCCAGTCCTGTCTGGTCCAGCGACAGTGGGTTTGTGCCCATAGGCGACGTTGTTGCTGGTGATGTCTGTTGAGGACCTGCCTTACAACAGGCCTACAAGCCCTCAGTCCAGCCTCTCTCAGCCTATTGTGGACAGTCTGAGCACTGATGGAGGGATTGTGCATTCCTGGTGTAACTCGGGCAGTTGTTGTTGGCATCCTGTACCTGTCCCGCAGGTGTGATGTTTGGATGTACCGATCCTGTGCAGGTGTTGTTACATGTGGTCTGCCACTGCGAGGACGATCAGCTGTCTGTCCTAGCTCCCTGTAGTGTTGTCTTAGGCGTCTCACAGTACGGACATTGCAATTTAATGCCCTGGCCACATCTGCAGTCCTCATGGCTCCTTGCAGCATGCCTAAGGCACGTTCACGCAGATGAGCAGGGACCCTGGGCATCTTTCTTTTGGTGTTTTTCAGAGTCAGTAGAAAGGCCTCTTTAGTGTCCTAAGTTTTCATAACTGTGACCTTAATTGCCTACCGTCTGTAAGCTGTTAGTGTCTCAACGACCGTTCCACATGTGCATGTTCATTAATTGTTTATGGTTCATTGAACAAGCATGGGAAACAGTGTTTAAACCCTTTAAAATGAAGATCTGTGAAGTTATTTAGATTTTTACGAATTATCTTTGAAAGACAGGGTCCTGAAAAAGAAACGTTTCTTTTTTTGCTGAGTTTATTTGTGGTGAACAGAACCCTGCCTAACTCTTTGGTAGTCGATGCATTTCCTCCCATAATATGTGATTTTTGCATGTGGAAAAGTGCTATAGAAAGTCCATTTGAATTTCCATTTACTGTCTGTCAGACCTTCCCCTTGCTGCTGTGACGTTGGCCGTTACCTTTTTCCTTGAGCAGTGTGTCCACGTCCTGCTTGACACTGTCGCTCCAGTGGGTGATGTCCACATGGAGGGAGTAGTCACAGCAGGTCTTCTCATCGGCCCAGCTCCTCCATTGCTCAAAGGCCTCGATCAGACTGCTGCCTGGCTCCGGGATCACATGATCCACTACAGGGAGGGAGGCAGGGGGGGTAGGGGAGGGAGGGGAGGGAGGGAGGGAAGGGGGTGGACATAGAGAGAAAGGGATTAGGAAGAGAGAGAGGGCGACAGAGAGAGGGAGGATGTTACTGTTTGTGTTATATAACCCACAATGCCTGTGTCTCTGTGTCCTTTGCCAGTGGCTTTCAATACAATGTCACCTATCATTGGAAATGTCTGTATGTCTGAGTGTATGTTTGGGTTACATGGAACTCCCAGTTCAAGTCACTGTTCGGCTAATCGAAAACAAACTCAAACTGATAAGAGATAAAGAGAACCCCCACCTCCTCCGATGTCTATAGTGGTCCTAGTCTCTGATGTAATATGTCCGCCTGCTGCCCTGACCAGCTGACCACTTCCCGATCCAATTAAAGGCCGCCCAATCTCCTCAAATCCCTCTGCGTGTGTTAATGCGATCTCGAGTCAACAGCAGCCAAGAAAAGCTATGTTGTTTACTATGGTTGACTCTCTGACCGAGGCTGTGTGGCATGTAACTCGGTGTCAAAGACGTGAAGGGCAGGATGAATAAGCTAATGCGGTACACAAGTGTGCTGGAGGCAGTTCTTCCTTCACAGGGCCACAGACACCACACAGTTTAGTACCAGTTGATCATAGTGAAACGTTACTATCTACCAGTTGTTTCATCTGTGTGTTGGGCCCAGTCTTTGGGCTCATCTGTGTGTTGGGCCCAGTCTTTGGGCTCATCTGTGTGTTGGGCCCAGTCCGGGGTGCATCACACACTAGAGGTCTTCACGGATCGACCTGTACCTGAATACCCGAGACCTGGTCCAGGACACGAGCGGGTCCGGATCCAGAACTCTAAATAATGTCACGGGACTGGGTCGGATCTGATACGATTGTCATGGGTCTCGGGTATGTGCAATTTTAACTGACTTGTCCGGAAGCGCCTGTACAGATCCGAATGGGACTGTGGCAGTAGAGAGCGAGAAAGAGAGACATTTTATAATTTCATAATATGCTGCTGCTCTTGCTTTTCATGAGAGCGTGGCTTGTTGTTGACCAATCATAAGTCATCAAAGCAGCACTAGGCTACAGTCATAGAGCCTCGCTCCATGTGTGGCAAAAATTAGGAGATATCTAATCAACGGAAGATGGAATTAAAATGATGGAATTAAAAGTTAAAGGAGAAGAATAGGCTACAACGACCAAGAGCCAACAGATATGCTGCTACTTAATATTCTGAATTGAGTTGTTCTTGTTTGTAACTGTAGGATGAGAAAGTGCACGCACTGCAGCCTCAGTTATCAAATCAAATCACATTTAATTTGTCACATACACCTGTTTGCAGACGTTATTGCGGGTGTATTGAAATGCTTGTGTTTCTAGCTCCAACAAGTCTTAGGCTGAATCGTGCTGGTTTACTGTATGTCTGTGGTGATTATCTGATCTTAGTTAGCCCAACTATCTAAAGTTAGCTAGCTAGCTTAACTAGCTTCTCCTGGTTTGATGCAGTCAAGACAGGTATTACGTAATCATTTTTAATGATAAATAATCTAGCTATGGCAGCTATTAGTCTACCATAGCGCAAGTCGGCTTGGTTGGTTGGTTGCTGTCTCTCGTCTCTCCCTGCCTCCTCCCTGCTCCCCATGTCACTCCCTCCTCCCTGCTCCCCATGTCACTCCCTCCTCCATGCTCCCCATGTCACTCCCTCCTCCCTGCTCCCCATGTCACTCCCTCCTCCCTGCTCCCCATGTCACTCCCTCCTCCCTGCTCCCCATGTCACTCCCTCCTCCCTGCTCCCCATGTCACTCCCTCCTCCCTGCTCCCCATGTCACTCCCTCCTCCCTGCTCCCCATGTCACTCCCTCCTCCCTGCTCCCCATGTCACTCCCTCCTCCCTGCTCCCCATGTCACTCCCTCCTCCCTGCTCCCCATGTCACTCCCTCCTCCCTGCTCCCTGCTCCTCCCCCCACTATGATCACTTGGCTACATAGCTGATGCATGCTTGACTGTCCATTAATTCACGGTACTCCATTCTGTTTATTTGTGTCTTATCTGTCGGCTCTGTGCTTTAACTCAGGATCTGTGTGTAGTTAATCCGACCCTCTCTGCCTAGTCATCGCCATTTTTTACCTGTTGTTGCTGTGTCAGACTAGCACCCTGTTATTGCTGCTGTTATCTTACCTGTTGTTTTAGCTAGCTCTCCCAATCAAGACCTGCAATCACTTTATGCCTTATTGTATGTCTCTCTCAAATATCAATATGCCTTGCATACTGTTGTTCAGGCTAGTTTTCATTGTCATTGTTTTGGTTTGCAATGGACCCTGTAGTTCCACTCTCCGTACCTCTGATACCCCCTTTGTCCCACCCCCCACACATGCGGTGACCTCACCCATTGAGACCAGCATGTCCAGAGATACAACCTCTCTTATCATCACCCAGTGCCTGGGCTTGCCTCCGCTGTACCCGCGCCCCTCCATACCCCTGTCTGCACATTATGCCCAGACTCTATTCTACCACGCCCATAAATCTGCTCCTTTTATTCTTTGTCCCCAACGCTCTAGGCGACCAGTTTTGATAGCCTTTAGCCGCACCCTCATCCTACTACTCCTCTGTTCCTCGGGTGATGTGGAGGTAAACCCAGGCCCTGCATGTCCCCAGTCACCCTCATTTGTTGACTTCTGCGATCGAAAAAGCCTTGGCCTCATGCATGTCAACATCAGAAGCCTCCTCCCTAAGTTTGCCTTACTCACCGCTTTAGCACACTCTGCCAATCCTGATGTCCTTGCCGTGTCCGAATCCTGGCTTAGGAAAGCCACCAAAAATTCTGAGATTTCCATACCCAACTATAACACTTTCCGTCAAGATAGAACTGCCAAAGGGGGAGGAGTTGCAATCTACTGCAGAGATAGCCTGCAAAGTTCTGTCATACTTTCCAGGTCTATGCCCAAACAGTTCGAACTTCTAATTTTAAAAATTAATCTCTCCAGAAATAAGTCTCTCACTGTTGCCGCCTGCTACCGACCCCCCTCAGCTCCCAGCTGTGCCCTGGACACCATCTGTGAATTGATCGCTCCCCATCTAGCTTCAGAGTTTGTTCTGTTAGGTGACCTAAACTGGGATATGCTTAACACCCCGGCAGTCCTACAATCCAAGCTTGATGCCCTCAATCTCACACAAATCATCAAGGAACCCACCAGGTACAACCCTAAATCCGTAAACATGGGCACCCTAATAGACATTATCCTGACCAACTTGCCCTCCAAATACACCTCTGCTGTCTTCAATCAAGATCTCAGCGATCACTGCCTCATTGCCTGTATCCGCCACGGGTCTGCGGTCAAACGACCACCCCTCATCACTGTCAAACGCTCCCTAAAACACTTCTGCGAGCAGGCCTTTCTAATCGACCTGGCCCGGGTACCCTGGAAGGATATTGACCTCATCCCGTCAGTTGAGGATGCCTGGTCATTCTTTAAATGTTACTTCCTCACCATATTAGACAAGCATGCTCCGTTCAAAAAATGCAGAACCAAGAACAGATATAGCCCTTGGTTCACTCCAGACCTGACTGCCCTCGACCAGCACAAAAACATCCTGTGGCGAACTGCAATAGCATCGAAGAGCCCCCGCGATATGCAACTGTTCAGGGAAGTCAGGAACCAATACACGCAGTCAGTCAGGAAAGCAAAGGCCAGCTTTTTCAAGCAGAAATTCGCATCCTGTAGCTCTAACTCCAAAAAGTTCTGGGATACTGTAAAGTCCATGGAGAACAAGAGCACCTCCTCCCAGCTGCCCACTGCACTGAGGCTAGGTAACACGGTCACCACCGATAAATCCGTGATAATCGAAGACTTCAACAAGCATTTCTCAATGGCTGGCCATGCCTTCTTCCTGGCGACTCCAACCTTGGCCAACAGCCCCGCCCCCCCCGCTGCTACTCGCCCAAGCCTCCCCAGCTTCTCCTTTACCCAAATCCAGATAGCAGATGTTCTGAAAGAGCTGGAAAACCTGGACCCATACAAATCAGCTGGGCTTGACAATCTGGACCCCCTATTTCTGAAACTGTCCGCCGCCATTGTCGCACCCCCTATTACCAGCCTGTTCAACCTCTCCTTCGTATCATCTGAGATCCCCAAGGATTGGAAAGCTGCCGCGGTCATCCCCCTCTTCAAAGGGGGAGACACCCTGGACCCAAACTGTTACAGACCTATATCCATCCTGCCCTGCCTATCTAAGGTCTTCGAAAGCCAAGTCAACAAACAGATCACTGACCATCTCGAATCCCACCGTACCTTCTCCGCTGTGCAATCCGGTTTCCGAGCCGGTCACGGATGCACCTCAGCCACGCTCAAGGTACTAAACGACATCATAACCGCCATCGATAAAAGACATTACTGTGCAGCCGTCTTCATCGACCTGGCCAAGGCTTTCGACTCTGTCAATCACCATATTCTTATCGGCAGACTCAGTAGCCTCGGTTTTTCTAATGACTGCCTTGCCTGGTTCACCAACTACTTTGCAGACAGAGTTCAGTGTGTCAAATCGGAGGGCATGTTGTCCGGTCCTCTGGCAGTCTCTATGGGGGTACCACAGGGTTCAATTCTCGGGCCGACTCTTTTCTCTGTATACATCAATGATGTTGCTCTTGCTGCGGGCGATTCCCTGATCCACCTCTACGCAGACGACACCATTCTATATACTTCCGGCCCTTCCTTGGACACTGTGCTATCTAACCTCCAAACGAGCTTCAATGCCATACAACACTCCTTCCGTGGCCTCCAACTGCTCTTAAACGCTAGTAAAACCAAATGCATGCTTTTCAACCGTTCGCTGCCTGCACCCGCACGCCCGACTAGCATCACCACCCTGGACGGTTCCGACCTAGAATATGTGGACATCTATAAGTACCTAGGTGTCTGGCTAGACTGCAAACTCTCCTTCCAGACTCATATCAAACATCTCCAATCCAAAATCAAATCAAGAATCGGCTTTCTATTCCGCAACAAAGCCTCCTTCACTCACGCCGCCAAACTTACCCTAGTAAAACTGACTATCCTGCCGATCCTCGACTTCGGCGATGTCATCTACAAAATAGCTTCCAACACTCTACTCAGCAAACTGGATGCAGTTTATCACAGTGCCATTCGTTTTGTTACTAAAGCACCTTATACGACCCACCACTGCGACCTGTATGCCCTAGTCGGCTGGCCCTCGCTACATGTTCGTCGTCAGACCCACTGGCTCCAGGTCATCTACAAGGCTATGCTAGGTAAAGTGCCGCCTTATCTCAGTTCACTGGTCACGATGGCTACACCCACCCGCAGCACGCGCTCCAGCAGGTGTATCTCACTGATCATCCCTAAAGCTAAAACCTCATTTGGACGCCTTTCCTTCCAGTTCTCTGCTGCCTGCGACTGGAACGAATTGCAAAAATCTCTGAAGTTGGAGACTTTTATCTCCCTCAACAACTTCTGCTATCCGCGCAATCTGCTATCCGAGCAGCTAACCGATCGCTGCAGCTGTACATAGTCCATCTGTAAACTACCCACCCAATTTACCTACCTCACCCCCCATACTGCTTTTATTTATTTACTTTTCTGCTCTTTTGCACACCAGTACCAATATCTCTTCTTGCACATGATTATCTGATGATTTATCACTCCAGTGTTAATCTGCTAAATTGTAATTATTCGATTTATTGCCTACCTCATGCCTTTTGCACACATTGTATATAGATTCTCTTTTTTTCTACCATGTTATTGACTTGTTTATTGTTTACTCCATGTGTAACTCTGTGTTGTCTGTTCACACTGCTATGCTTTATCTTGGCCAGGTCGCAGTTGCAAATGAGAACTTGTTCTCAACTAGCCTACCTGGTTAAATAAAGGTGAAATAAAAAAATAAAAAATAAAAAAATAAATGTCACTCCCTCCTCCCTGCTCCCCATGTCACTCCCTCCTCCCTGCTACCCATGTCACTCGACTCGCTCACAGTACGGCTTTATCAGCTCCGGTTAATAAAGTATCTTAAAAAATTACTTTTCTGCTGCTTCTGTCACTCGGATCGAATCGGACTGGGTCTGGATCTGAACAGGTCTATACGGAACGGGTCTAGTTGTCTTCGGATCGATTCGGAACAGTTCTCTATATTAATCAATTAATTAATGATATTGGGTCCAGGTGGAAAAGCCCCAGGTCCATTTCAAAACAGGAACTTTTTGGACCCGTGAAGACCTATATCACACACTGCTCGCCTATTTCCACGGGACTTGTGTTTCCCTGTGTAGGCTCCCCTTGCCGCTCCTCGTTCTCCAACCCTCCCAGCGGCCCTTTGTGTGGTCCCCTTGACTGCTGCTCACATTGGCCCATTTAGGAACACTCTGCATTGTAGCCAGAGCCCCTCTCCTCATCTCTCTCTCTCTCTCTCTCTCTCTCTCTCTCTCTCTCTCTCTCTCTCTCTCTCTCTCTCTCTCTCTCTCTCTCTCTCTCTCTCTCTCTCTCTCTCTCTCTCTCTCTCTCTCTCTCTCTCTCTCTCTCTCTCTCTCTCTCTCTCTCTCTCTCTCTCTCTCTCTCTCTCTCTCTCTCTCTCTCTCTCTCTAGTGCTCTGACTTTCTTTTTCTCTTTCTTTCATCCTCAATGGATAAAGCCGCCACATGGCTGCCTGCCCACAATCTACTCTGTATTTTGTCTACAATCTCACACCGCCACAGCCAAGTAGTGTGGATTATAATCTTGTTTTAGCTCATTTTCAACTGAGATCAGATAATACAGTAAACCAGTACGATTCAGCCTAAGACTTACTCTACTAAAATGTTAAATTGCCCTAATGATTATGGATGCAATTGATATGGCAGTCTTTCCATGTCATGTGGGTAGTTAACTGTCTGTTATTGTGATACCTTCAGACCCCCCCACCCACCGCCCCCTAGTGAGAGACATGGGCTCCAGGCCTCTCCAGGGCTCCGCTCTCTTCTCTCACCGATCATGGTGGTTCCCCCAGCCAGGGCAGCCTTGGTGCCCTGGGAGAAGTCGTCCACGGTGGTGGTCCCCCGGTAGGGCATCTGGAAGTGGGTGTGGTTGTCAATGCCACCAGGGATCACCATCTTGCCGTTGGCCTCGATGGTCTTGATCCCACCTGGGACGATCAGGTTGTCTCCAATCTGCCTGGAGGTTTAGGCGGGAGAAGAGCCATGTCAGGGGGTATCATTGACTTGACACAATACTGTAAATTCATGCTATGAATAGCTAAATAGCTGATGAATAAACCAAAATGAATATATTATCATATCATTAGAAATGTAGTTTTGCTCATGGCTGACTGGTGTAAAGTAAAGTTAATCAAACTGAAAGTTAGCGGTGAGCCAGCATCATTTGGAAACTATCAATCCTTCCACATTAGATTAAAGTCATCAGAGCATGTCAAATAGCAGCTTGGAGGGTTGCAGACAGACCGACAGACAGACAGACAGGCAAGAGGGCAGCGTCTGTATTCCTGTGCCAGCAGCAGCGTGGTCGATGCTAGGCTAGCCTGGCCTGTGTAATTGGTATGCAGCGCTAACCTTCCTGCGGGTGCTTTTCCTATCAGAGCTCCTCTATGGGAGCACACAGGACAAAGAGCCTAATAGGCTGATCGAGTGGGAACAGGAACTGGGGAAAAAAGAGTGACCTTCCAAGAGCAGGCAGGAATGCACCCACTTTGCCTCTTGTCTGTTCCTGCACACTATACACTACTGTGGACTGGAGTAGACTCTGACTGGATCTGACTGGATCTGTTTGGATCTGAATGGATCTGACTTGATCTATCTGGATCTGACTAGATCTGACTGGATCTGTTTGGATCTGTGTGGATCTGACTGGATCTGTGTGGATCTGACTGGATCTGTCTGGAACTGACTGGATCTGACTGGATCTGACTGGATCTGTCTGGATCTGTCTGGATCTGACTGGATCTGACTGGATCTGTCTGGATCTGTCTGGCACTTGAAATGACTGTGATATGTGGTTGTCTTGCCTACCTTAGTTGAATGCACTGACTAAGTTGATCTGGATAAGAGTGTCTGCTAAATGATCAAAACGTCAACGTCAATACATGGGAGGACGTGGTGGTCAAACATTCTCTTACTTAATGACGCCATCCTCCATGTAAATGTCGGCATAAAAGGACTGGTCATCATTAACGATCCTCCCGCCTTTGACCAGAAGCCTGTCGCTCTGGAGAGAGAATTCGAAAGAACGAGAGGGAAAAAGAGAGGGGATGGGAGGGAGAGAATGTTACAAAGTCCAAAGCAATCTCATCAGTATTCCGGCTATTCTGGCGGACACTCTGTTTTGTGCTTCTTTTTTTCCAAGATGTGTTCTTGTGTTCTTGTTCTTGCGCAATCTCGATTTCAACAGCTGGGGTGAAACAAGAGCCATTTGTTTGGAATGTCTGACTGTCCCATCTACGCAAGAGAGGGCTAATGGGAATAGCCACTCACACAGATTACACAGTAACTACTGTACACAGTAACCTACATTTTACACACAGCTGGGTAAATGGATGGTCCTAGCAGTCACATAGATGAGCTTGGACTAGATTGACTAGATAACGTAGCCTGTAAACAGGGCGTTGTCGTCTAGCGACTCAGCTGCTGCGCCAGAGACAGCCACTTGGCCACTGGCAAGACGTTTCCATGGTAATGCTTTGCTAGGAGCACTCAGAGAGGCTGGAGCGGCAGGCTGGCATGCCTGTTAAGGACACGCCTCACAGAGTACAGGGCATAACACTGAGCAACAGGGAATGGAGAGAGAGGGGAGGGGGGTTGCTGGAACTTTGACGTTAGTGTCCCAGTACATTGCCTGGGCAGGGCCTCTTCTCTTATCCTGGACCGGTCAGACCACTAGATTCTACAACAAAACCAGGACATGGATTGAGCTCAACCAAAGGCAAATGGCTCTTTTACCTTTTACTGTATGAATAATATATGTATGGTAGGTACCCATTATCCCACTGTGTAAAATGCCTAGGTTCAGTTCACTGCCCTGTAAGGTAAACAGAATGGGAGCGTTCCGTAGTTTCCCATCAGCACATGGTGTGGTGTGATTAGTGATTTACTGTCTTGGCTGTGGAGCCCAGCTGGCGCTTTGTCAGTACGAACCCCACCCCTCTCTACTGGTTTAAATGAAGTATATACGTAGCCTTAGCGATGCATCCCTGGCATCTGCTCACACAACAAACACTGGCTAGTCTTCCAGGCAGTGTGGGATGGGGGTGGGAGTGATTGCTGGAGGGAGGGAGGGTGGGAGGGAGGGTGGGAGGGAGGGAGGGAGGGTGGGATGGATGGATGGAGGGAGGGAGGGAGGGAGGGAGGGAGGGAGGGAGGGAGGGAGGGAGGGAGGGAGGGAGGGAGGGAGGGAGGGAGGGAGGGAGGGAGGGAGGGAGGGGTGGGTGGGTGGGTGGGTGGGTGGGTGGGTGGGATGGATGGATGGAGGGAGGGTGGGAGGGAGAGAGGGTGGGTGGGTGGGATGGATGGAGGGAGGGAGGGAGGGAGGGAGGGAGGGAGGGAGGGTGGGTGGGTGGGAGGGAGGGAGGGTGGGTGGGTGGGATGGATGGAGGGAGGGAGGGAGGGAGGGAGGGAGGGAGGGAGGGAGGGAGGGAGGGAGGGAGGGAGGGAGGGAGGGAGGGAGCCCGGCTGGCGCTTTGTCAGTACGAACCCCACCCCTCTCTACTGGTTTAAATGAAGTATATACGTAGCCTTAGCGATGCATCCCTTGCATCTGCTCACACAACAAACACTGGCTAGTCTTCCAGGCAGTGTGGGATGGGGGTGGGAGTGATGGCTGGAGGGAGGGAGGGTGGGATGGATGGAGGGAGGGAGGGAGGGAGGGAGGGAGGGAGGGAGGGAGGGAGGGAGGGAGGGAGGGAGGGAGGGAGGGAGGGAGGGAGGGAGGGAGGGAGGGAGGGAGGGAGGGTGTGTGTGTGGGGTGGGATGGATGGATGGATGGATGGATGGATGGATGGATGGATGGATGGATGGATGGAGGGAGGGAGGGAGGGAGGGAGGGAGGGAGGGAGGGAGGGAGGGTGGGTGTGTGGGATGGATGGATGGATGGATGGATGGATGGAGGGGAGGGAGGGAGGGGGGTGTGTGGGATGGATGGATGGATGGAGGGAGGGAGGGAGGGAGGGAGGGAGGGAGGGAGGGAGGGAGGGAGGGAGGGAGGGAGGGAGGGAGGGAGGGGTGGGTGGGTGTGTGTGTGGGATGGATGGAGGGAGGGAGGGTGGGAGGGAGGGAGGGTGGGATGGATGGATGGATGGATGGATGGATGGAGGGAGGGAGGGAGGGAGGGTGGGTGGGATGGAGGGAGGGATGGAGGGAGGGAGGGAGGGAGGGAGGGAGGGAGGGAGGGAGGGAGGGAGGGAGGGAGGGGGTCTGATGCTGATTAAGCAGAGAGACAGATAGAGACCCAACAGTCTTCTCTTCTGAGCCATGCAGGCGACCCCACCCTGCCTGGAGCAGCCAGCACACTGTGTAAAGCACCGAGGCAGGCAGAGAGAGAGAGAGACAGAGAGAAGACGGCGCGAGAGAGAGAGAGAGAGAGAGAGAGAGAGAGAGAGAGAGAGAGAGAGAGAGAGAGAGAGAGAGAGGGAGAGGGAGAGAGAAAGAGAGTGTGACCTGTTGCCACTAGAAAAGGTCAACCAGTGAAAAACAAACACCATTGTAAATACAACCCATACTTATGCTTATTTATTTACACTTTTGTACTTTAACCATTTGTACATCGTTACAACACTGTATATATACATAATATGACATTTGTAATGTCTTTATTCTTTTGGAACTTCTGTGAGTGTAATGTTTACTATACATTTTTATTGTTTATTTCACTTTTGTATATTATCTACTTCACTTGCTTTGGCAATGTTAACATATGTTTGCCATGCCAATAAAGCCCATTGAATTGAACTGAGAGAGAGAGAGAAAGAAAGAGAGAGGGAGAGAGAGCACATACTGTACATGTTGACTTACAGAATGGCCTCTATCATCTACACACTACACAGTCCCCTAATCCATACCCTTCCACTACCTTCAGGGGATATCTGGTTTTGTATCTGAATATGTTTCAAATTGATAGTATGACCGCAGATGGTATTGCATAAGAATACTCTCAATTTTAGTGTGGCTACCTAAGGGAAGAGCGTACTTAACACCAGCCCTAAGAGCATGGGGAAGTCTATTATCTTCCTAAAATGATCCCTATATGGTCGAGGCCCAGGTCCCTGGGCTATACTCTGCTGCAGTAAAGACCTGCTTACTGCAGTGTGTGCGCCTGAACACCCGCCCCAATCTATCAGTGTTTTCCCTCAAGCCTCAGTCCTGTCTAGGTTTGCAAAGCTACCAGTAATTTACCAGTTACCAGAATCTTCAGTAATTTTAGTAATTAACAGAAAATATTTGGCAATCTATCCTAACTTTGGTCATTTATAATTGAATAACTATTTTTTTTTTAAATGGATTCATACAGTGCATTTGTAAAGTATTCAGACCCCTTCCCTTTTTCCACATTTTGTTACGTTACAGGCTTATTCTAAAATAGTTTTCCATCATAAATCTACACACAATACCCCATAATGACACAGCAAAAACTGGTTTTTAGAAATGTTTTCAAATGTATAATTTTTTAAAAACAGAAATGGCTTATTTACAAAAGTATTCAGGCCCTTCACCATGAGATTTGAAATTGAGCTCAGGTGCATCCTGTTTCCATTGATCATCCGTGAGATGTTTCTACAACTTGATTGGTCTACCTGTGGTAAATTCAATTGATTGGACATGATTTGGAAAGGCACACACCTGTCTATATAAGGTCCCACAGTTGACAGTGCTCTCCTTGTTGGGGCGGCATTCGGCGGTCGACGTCACCGGCCTTCTAGCCACCGCCGATCCACTTTTCATTTTCCATTTGTTCTGTCTTTGTCTTACACACCTGGCTTCACTCAACCAATTACTTGTTTATTATTTAACACTCTGTTCCCCATGTTTTGTTTGTGAGTGATTGTTCATTGTACTTCGGTCCGTTTTTTGTGGTCTCGCTATGTTGCCTTTATTATTATTATTGTATTTTTGAGTAAAGTACGTTGATTACTCATATCTGCTGTCCTGCGTCTGGCTCTCTACACCAGCTACACACAGGACCATTACACCCGGACTATTTGCATTGTGTGCCCCCCCACCCCAACCCCTCCATTTACGCTGCTGCTACTCTGTTTATCAGATATGCATAGTCACTTTAACTATACATTCATGTACATACTACCTCAATTGGGCCGACCAACCAGTGCTCCCGCACAGTGGCTAACCGGGCTATCTGCATTGTGTCCCACCCACCACCCGCCAACCCCTCTTTTACGCTACTGCTACTCTCTGTTCATCATATATGCATAGCCACTTTAACCATATCTACATGTACATACTACCTCAATCAGCCTGACTAACCGGTGTCTGTATGTAGCCTCGCTACTTTATATAGCCTGTCTTTTTACTGTTGTTTTATTTCTTTACCGACCTATTGTTCACCTAATACCTTTTTTGCACTATTGGTTAGAGCCTGTAAGTAAGCATTTCACTGTAAGGTTTACTGTTGTATTCAGCGCACGTGACAAATAAACTTTGATTTGATTTGATTTTAGTAGATAGAACACATGGTTCAAGACAAAATAGCCTAATTAATAAAAAAACATTCTAATCAACAATTACATTATTTTAAATTACTGTAACTCTGCAACTCGTCCAACTATTGACTTTGTTCACAACTGCCACCAGTTTGACGCCAAAACATTGACAACAAATACCTGTTGACATAGTAAAATAAATGAATGTAAATAACATAAATAATAATGCAGAAACCCTCATATTAAACATCAATGGTATTCACTAAGTTGATGATTGAATTTAGGATCATGTTTAACAGATTTGCCATTCTATTTAGAATGTTTAAATCATCTTAATTAATTATTTCCTATATTTTACATGTGATAATGCCACACGTGATAGGGCCAGAGATAATTACAGAGACGTGTGATAATCTAAAGTTCCCAAAAAGGGCCACTAGATGTCTTGTGATAGATTACATCAAATCCTTGAATTCTGATAGTTTACTGGTAAACTTAGAAAGTTTCCAGTAATATACCCTCCCTTTGCAACCCTAGGCCTGTCATCACCAATCACACGCAGGATCAGTATTGTTGGCTGTCATCATATCTGATTAACTTCCTCGTACTCTACTGCTTTACTAACACTAGCAGACACTGCACACACTCCAAAATAGTATACAGATATATTACTTTATTACTTCTCAATAATACCTCATCATTCAAGATCCTGCTGTAATCATACCCAAGTGTTTTTTTGTATTGGACCCTTTAGCAAAACCTCTGTTTCACAAACAGATGTAAGATCTTAATATGAGCCAGTTTGCTACAGCAGGAAAATAATCATACTGCATTACTAGCAATTCTAATGTGGATTATAATTCATCTGAAATTTCCAAAAATGGCAAATACAAATTTAAGAAGCCTTTTTAAACCTCAAATACAGTACAAGTTTAAAATGTCCTGCATTGCAGGAAAGTTCTCCTGCAACAGGGTGATCAAATTAAGTTCCTACATCTGTACACTTAGCTCAGCCCTGGCCACTCACAGCAGTAGGCGCCAAGCAATATGCATCATGTCAGATTTAACCAGCTAGGCTTCTGCCCACAATCTAAATTCGTCCGTGAATTAAAACAGCAGAATAAATTCCTCGATAAATGAAAATGAAAGAAAGCAAATAGTTGTGGAGGTCATTTTTATAAGAGTTGTGATTTTGTGACTATTCAGAGGAGTTTGACTGAATGCACTGTTATTATCATAGAGCAGTGGTCTCCGCTTAGTAAACAATGGTATATCCAAAGTAATCCAGTGATTTCACTGGGCTCGGTATGGAAAGCCGACTCTCAGATGCATACATCTGGAGAAACCTTGCTAAAAAGAATGAGGGAAGAGAAAGACAGAGTCCTCTATGTTTTTGTTACAACGTAAATATGACAGAACTTAAAAGAGTAAAATGATACGGCAATCTGCAGTTTGAATTCTGTTGCAACACACGCATGCATGGACACACAAATCAAAAATGTGACTTTGGCTTAGCATTCCCCAAATGTTCTGTGGTTAAATGCTTTGACAGAATCCAGTAGTTGCAGTAGTGTTGATATGAGACCAGCCACAATCCTTGAGGTGTGACTGCACACCATTGGTCCATGCTGGTGGATTTGCAGATGGGTCATGACATGGATTGTAAAATATTGTTCACGGTTAAACTCACTCATAAACAAGTCAAACCGTCCCATCGGTGCAACCACAAGACATGCAAAGCTTGAGGATAGGGATGGAACCAGCTGAAATGAATAACCTCTAAATATATATTCTTACTGTATCATTAAAGTACTACTAAAATCCCATTCCATGAAAATGGTCATGGAAACCCCACAGAGAGAAAACTATAGCCATACCATTTGTAAGGACATTTCTGGCATAACAACGTCTTCCTCACTGACTCTTTGTCCAATAACATTTTATTCCAATTCAAATGCTAACGCACAGTAGTAGTATACTGCGCGTCTTTTCAAATGTCTCCTTTTACCTTCCACACTAACTGAGATGAGTGTGTGTTGTGCGCTTGGTTTAGTGCTGCTGTCCACTTTGGTCGACATCAAACCCTCGCCCTGATCACTTATGCTGACCTTGACTAAGTAATGTGCCATAAAGCCTACCCCCGCCTGTCAATCAACCGGGCTGCAGTCAGTTACAGTAAAACAGAACAAAAAGAGCTTAATGGGTAGTGTATATGGCCGTGTCCCAAATCACACCCAATAGCCTATACAGTATACACTCTTAGGAAGAAAACAAAAAGTGCTATCTAGCACCTAAAATAGTTATTCGGTTGTCCCCATAGGAGAACCCTTTTTGGTTCCAGGTGGATCCCTTTTGAGTTCCATGTAGAACCCTTTCCACAGAGGGTTCTTCATGGAACCCAAAAGGGTTCTCCTATGGGGACAGGTGGAGGAAGCCGTTTGGAGAAAATTAAAAGTATCACTACTTTTAACCAGGGCCCATGTTACTAAATAGGGAATAGCGTGTGATTTGGGACACTGGCTCTATGTAGAGCCCTTCCACAGCACTGGCGTGGCACACAGACTGATACTGGCTGGTGGGGAGATTTGTTGTTGTCATGTTACAGATCACAGGATTTGGTTTATAGTTTTATGCTTATACAAAATGAAACAATTTAAGGGTTAAGAGTTTGAGACATGTTTGTGATAAAATCTCCTCACAAGGTCAGAAAGGCCTACAGTAACAGTGATTTGCTGCAATTTGACATTGGAAATAACAAAATAAGTCCTTGTGTTACAAGATTTGACTGTCGATGGAACTTTAAAAATGAATACAACTGGAGATCTTCCTACCGGAAACTCTCTCTTTCACTATTATAAAAGCCAGAAAAGACTAAAGATAGTCTAAAGGAAGTACTGCATGCTGTATTGTGAAGGTTTGTGAAGGTTTTTTCCCACACAGAGCAAATTGATAAGAGCACACATTATAGTAACATAAGCATTTGCAACAGGCAGTTCTTAATGACATCTGTAGAGAGTTTGACTGGGAACAGGGCCTCTGTGTGTTGTTGCTAACAGAGAAAACATAGCAGATAAAACACACCGAGCCAAGACGATATTCCAGAGGAGTCTATTAACTGTGAGACCCTTATGTGTGAGGCGGGCGGGCGGGCAGGCTGAGACCAATGGAAGGGGAAAGTCATCCTGCCGCATGGGAGCCAGGGGCCTCTACTGTTGCCTAGTGACAAAAATATTTACTATTCACTCAAAAGCACATTACATTTTTTTTCTGTGGAAAAGTCAAAACAATAGGCTGTATCAATCTAAATAAGTTGCCTAGCCGCCACATCATAGAGGCCAGTCTCAAGCAGCGTGATCTTGTGATAGGCCAAAGCGGCACCGTTTCCAAGGCAGCCCAACACTCAAATCTGGTTCTGATTGGGCCTGACCGCAATCTCCATCCAGGGTGGTAAAATGGCCTCATGTCAGAGGCTAGAGGCAGGGAGACAAGGGTAACCGAGGTGGTATTTTCTACTTCTCAATAGTATGCTGGTGGCCATGGAGAGTGGATGGCAATAGCTGGGTGGTCACAGCATGATGTTTTACAGTTAGGAAGGTCTGAAACGTAGTAAATAAAGTGGAGAATTGGGAGCATAAACAGTGTGCGGGCCTTCCTATTCTTTACAGGTATTCTTTACGAGCCCAGCACCTAAGTTTTTAAGGAAGTGTATATGACCACACACTTTGCTTGCAGTTAGGCCCACTTTGAAGACAGTGCAGGGATGGTGAAGCCCTGTTTTGTGGTGCCATTGGGGGGAAAAGGTTTCTTTCCTGGGTAAAGCCTGTCAGTCATGCCCACATATGCAGGTTCCAGCTGGAGGGGATGAATGATGACATGCACGGCACTAAAGTAGGATACTGTGAGAACATGGAAAAAGCATAACCACACCTAGAAATCTGACATGGCCTTAATGGGCTCCTGCTCCCAGACAGACATAGGGAAACAGCTGGGATATAGGGGTAGAAATAAATTAGGAAAATCATTCCCAATAAATACATTTCTCAGATTGTCAGGCTATAAGCTACACACAAACAGATGCTGGGTTAAAAAACAAACAATTTGGGTTATTTGGTAACCCAATATTGAACAGAACACACGCTGGGTTGTTTTGACCCAGTCAGTTGGGTTGTGTGAATAACCCAACAAATTGGGTTGTTGGGATTACTCAAACATGGGTTAATTTAACCATCAGTTGGGAATTTTTACTCCCATTCTGCGATGACCTAGCAGTAGGGTATTTTCAAGAGGCGTGGCTTATTAGGGGCATGGCTTTCAGCTAGATCTTATTGGCCACCCGTGAGAGTAAATGTCATTCTTGTTCATCACATTAAGTTTACATACTGCAAATTCTAATTTTGCTGAATTCTTCTATAATATTAAGATCATTTATTACATATTAAAATAAGGTATACCACCTTATTGTATCCCAACATTGGGCTTTTAGGGAACTTGTACACTTCTGTGAGCCTCACTAAAGCTACTAAAGTGTCAATGTTTGACCTTAACACGTGATAACTATACAACACAATAGATTAACAGGAATGACATTTACTCTCATGGGTGGCTAAAAAGATCTATCTTAAATTCACCCCTCCAGTCTTCTGATCTGTCACACTGGATCATACAGTATCTCAATAACCCAGCATCAATAACCCAGCAGTTTTTAAAGAAAAACAACCCAACTAAGTGACCCAATGAAAAAAAAAAAGGAAAAAAATGCCTGCAACCCAGTTGGATCAACCAAACAAACCAGCATTTGTGTACATGCAATTACACTGTAATAAACTGTCTATTAACTTGTTTAAAGGATATTAGATTCTCCATTATGTCAAGTTGCACAGTAGGGTAGAGCAGGCCTACAAGAAGGCTAATATGTAGAATTGATGATGAAGCATAAAATAGTGCTCATCAGGGCCATTACCCTGAGAGGTCCCTAGACTGAGCAGCAGGTGTATTCCCTGTACAGGCCAAACATGTTCAAAGCCTCCACAATTTTTTTTTATGTGTACTAAAATATTTACACACACAACTTTCCCTAAAACATTCTAGTGCGTCGCTGATATTCTATGAGAATACCCTTGCGGGCCAGCCTGCCTCCACCCCCAATCCGTCAGTGATATCAGACGAGACAAAGGGCGTCTCTCCTGGAATATAACACCACGGTGAGCCGCAACAATGAACACGCAGCCATTTCAAACAGACCCTAGAGCTGTGCTGCAGCAGCAACCATCCCCGCCAACACGTTGCTTGCCTCGATTTTAACTCCAAACCCGTGAGGCAAAGCACCGCACCGGCGAATTCTATTACATTGCGTTCTAGTAATGCTGAATTCGAAATGCTCTATTTTACGGACGGGCTATAACATCTGATCATACACATAGGCGTGGGAGATTTTTTTCTCTCTCCCTGCATCACCAGTCCAGACGCTCAGATAGCCTATATCTGGCCAAATACATATTTATTTGACAGAATGGGAGTGTACAACAGGGGTTTATTATGGTACATAATTCAACAACAGGATGTTGAATATGGAAAACAAATAGGCCACATATCTCCTCGATTCACACAGCTATAACTGATTTATTGCTTTGTATTCGTTTTTTTCTTATAATAGGAGGCTGACTTTCCATCATGTGTGGCCCTGTAGGCTACAAAAACGAATCCAAAACGCGATAATGTTGTTTATTATTTATAAAAAGGATGTGCATTTCATCTACATCATTTCAACCATCTATCCCCAAGCATTCAAGATGCTACATTCAAGATGCCAACATATTAAGTTATAACTACATTATAACAGCCCAGTGTGAAGACTATTTCATTGATTTATTATATATATATCTTTCAAATGAGCCACATGCACTGCGCACGGGTATCATGCCATCCTCAACAAAGAAGATGCAAGTTACCTTTAAGAAAACGCCTCGTTCTGTCTCTCCGACTGTCACTATGGTAGCCAATCATGCCACCTTCATTCGGCACGACTGTATTTGTTTCTATGTTCAATTGACTATCATAATGGAAAGGAAAATATCCCACACTGATGAAAAAGGCCTGTATGCATGAATTAATTGCTATTGGCACATTCTTGAATAGCGGTAACATAAAATAGGAATTAGCCAAGACAAAAGCAATGCACTGATTTTAGACAATCAGGCATGCAAGTTTCAAAAGGCAGATATTAATATTTCTACTTACTGTGATCTTTGGAATATTCTTTTTGCCTTGATAAGAATGCCCAGACATAATTGCGACTGGTCGAAAACTGATTCCACCTATGAACAAAGCTTTGAAATATTCCCCTCTGGGTGTTTCTGCGGCTACTGGCTGGATGGGAAAATTAGGGAATGGTCGCCTCCCTCTGTGCAATGTAAAGTGCTTCGAAGTGAGCTAGAGCGTATACTCTGATCCACCGACGGACTCCTCCCTCAATAGTCTCATTGGTAGGCTACAGCTGCAACGCTCAAATCCTCCCACAGGAGGACGCTCAACAGCAGGTGTAGGCGACTACAACAGTGTACAGAATTGCACTGTACAGAATTGCACTGAAATAGAAACAGTGTCATGACTGCAACATTTGTTATTGGATATTGGATTTATAGCCGGCTTAACAGAAATGGTAGCAGAAGGTGAATATTGCACATTTATTGCACACATATCCAGATGATGCTGTGTAACATTTTGCTAATTCTTATTTACAATTACGGCCAAACCCTAACCAGGACGACGCTGGGCCAATTGTGCGCTGCCACAATCATGGCCAGTTGTGATTCGAACCAGGGTCTGTAGTGATATCTCTAGCACTGAGATGCAGTGCCTTAGACCGCTGCGCCATTCGGGAGCCCCATATTAGTTGGCTTCTTTGCAGCAGTCTTGTGTAGACTCACTGATGTGTTCAACATGCTACGCATGCAACGCTATTAGATCCCAACAGGCATAGGCCCTACACATCATAAGAACAAGTGCGGCCGTGGATAGCCAATGGGCAGAGGAGTAGAAGGTAGGCTACCACGTGGTAGACTAGGCCTATATACTGTGGAGCGGACAAGAGGGGCGTGGCCCTGACAGAAACAATGCAGCTGCAGCAGAAACTGAGCAGCTAGAGGAGGATGTTAGTGTAGGGATGGAACAGGTCCTGTCCCCTTCACCTGTGTAGGCTAGTCCTAGTTCTAAGATCCGCTAGTGACAAACCCAAAGTTTTTTTCTAGTAGGTTAATATTTTTACTGTAATGCAATACTGAGTGTACAAAGCATTAAGAGCACGTTCCTAATATTGAGTTGAATCCCTAACCCCCCTCCCCACCCTCAGAAGAGCCTCAATTAATCGGAGTAAAGGTGTCGAAAGCGTTCCACAGGGATGCTGGCCCATGTTGACACCAATGCTTCCCGCAGTTGTGTCAAGTTGGCTGGGTGGTGGACCATTCTTAATACACACGAGAAACTGTTGAGCGTGAAAAACCCAGCAGTGTTGCAGTTCTTGACACAAACCAGTACGCCTGTACCCTATTACCAAACCCCGTTCAAAGGCTCTTAAATATTTTGTCTTGCCCACTCAGTGTATGTCCAGGGACCTTATTTTCCAGCTAGAATCCAGTTGAAAGGCTCAAATAGGCCTACCATTCCTGTTGTTTTACTGGAACTGGTCTAGCCTTCAGACACAATACAAATCATTATTTATACATAATAGAATACTTCCTGAGTGTATCCACAATCCACCATTCAAGGATAATGTATTGTAGCCTCAATGCATGACTTGGCTATTGTGTTTCTTCAGTATCATGTGATAACTAGGAAGCATGATTAGCATTTCCCTTTTTATAATGGGTAAAAAATATTCATATACAGTATTTCCGGGAGAGCTGAAATCTGTATCCATGATGATGGTCATTATTAGACTGGTCTGCCTGGTATTATTATGAACAAAGTGGGTGGAGCCTGTCCCTGTCCCCGCCCTGCCATGAGTCTCTATTGTCTGGGTCTCAGCAGAGCAGGCCTCCCTCCCCTCCCATACCACTCCTCTAACCCCCCCCCCCCCCCCCCCCCCACAGCCCCTGCCCTAATGCACCCATAATGACGTTCCCTAATTATTAAACAACATTGTGTGTGTGTGTGTGATTATGTGTGTGTGTGTGATTATGGTGTATGTAAGTACCAATTGTTTATCATGGGTTTAAAAGGGTTTATGAGAGATGCTGTACATCTGTTTAGTAAATGGCTGTACAATATAAACAAGAAAACATTAGTGGAGGAAGTAATTAAGTGAGGAATGATAAGGGGATTCCTAACAGCACACTGCTCACATGTACAGGAAGCTGGGTATCATGTACAGGAAGCTGGGTATCATGTACAGGAAGCTGGGTATCATGTACAGGAATATAGGTATCATGTACAGGAAGCTGGGTATCATGTACACGAAGCTGGGTATCATTTAGAGGAACCTGGGTATCATGTACACGAAGCTGGGTATCATTTAGAGGAAGCTGGGTATCATGTACAAGAACTGATTATTATGTTCCTGTACATGAACCAGCAAGATGGCACCGACAGACATGGAAGCTCTGCTTCTAGCTCCTAAGCAACATTGCAGTATTTTTTTGTGTGTGTGTTATTTCTTACACTATTAGCCCAGAACGTATTTTGTGTCATTACATACAGCCGGAAATAACTTATTTAAACAAAATATAAATATATATATATAGCATTTCACTACACCCGCAATAACATCTGCTAAATATGTGTATGTGACCAATACAATTTGATTTGATGTACAGGCCAGACACAGAGGGATCTGACAGACAGTTTACAAAGGGGATTAACCCCCCTACCCCCCGGGCCAAGCCCCTACCCCATTACCACCAAACAGGAATTCCATGGATGCAGTGTGGAGAGAAAGTCCTTCACAGCTGGGGCGTACCCAGATGAGCAGAGGACAAAGAGAGAGAGACCCTCCCCTGTTCTGGCCACCTCCCTGAATCTAAGGCACCTGCTTGTTTCTATGGAGAAGTACATACCGTATCACTGAGGCACAACCTTAGCGGTGTTGGTGTTGCTGCACAAATCAGTGTTTTTAATGGAGTAGAGAGAGGGGATACATTCCCAGTGTGCTGATGTAAAGCTGAGGCGTGTCACAGGAGACTGCTGAAAAACATCAACTTGAATGAAGATGAGAGCACGTGGTTTTAAATTCTGAAATAGGCTATCTTCATAAGTATTGTATTGTGAGGCTTCATAACCTGGCCTCGTGGTAGGGATTGATTCAACTAGTGACCTGCAGTGTTGGTCATTATACCCTGATGAATACAGCTTGTCTGTCCAAACGTTGGTTATTACATAATTGCATCTGAGCTCCTAGAGTGTCAGGCTCTCCTTTTCTTTTTCAACGGCATGATTATAACCTTATCATCAAACACTAACTACACACAGTGCTGATAGAAGTGCACATTTGTGTGAAACAGAACTTGCATTAGCTAGATGTTTCAGCCAGAGTTATGTTTGGCATTAGCTTGCATAAGAGGACACAACAGAGGGATGCTCCCAGGCTTAATTGGGCTGACATTAGGTGTCAGTCTGATATGTCACCACCACAAGATTGGGGCAACACAGACAGAACACAACAACAGACTCCTTCCATGTTTTGCTGAGTCAGATCAGGGCTGCAGCACTGCAGTTCCACAGCTGTCCACATGGGGACCCTGGCTGCCACAAGAGCTATAGTAAAAAAATAAAAAAACTTTATTTAACTAGGCAAGTCAGTTAAGAACAAATTCTTATTTTCAATGACGGCCAAGGAACAGTGGGTTAACTGCCTTGTTCAGGGGCAGAACGACAGAGTTTTACCTTGTCAGCTGGGTATTCCATCTTGCAACCTTTCGGTTACTAGTCCAACGCTCTAACCACTAGGCTACCTGCCGCCCCAGCTACATCAGCCCATGATGTCACACCACAGGTTCCTCACTGTGATTCCTGGATGGAAATGTCCCCTTTATTTATTACGCATCAAGAGACAATCTGCCCTCACAGCACAAACTGACAGAGAGCGAGGACTCTTCACTGCGGTGAATCTTTGCAGCGTGGAGTGTAGTGACCTCTTTTATGCTTGGTCTGTCTCTTTACTTGTGTACCTTCCAGACTGTGCTTAGTTTGGTTGTGTATCTGGGAATGACCGGGACAGCTATGACTAAACAGTAATCACCCTCACTCAACCGAATGGACTTTCTCATCTCTGAGACGGAGGGATTACAGTATAGCAGGGCAGGAGACAGTGTCTCTGTCCCAAACAGTAATCATCCTCACTCAACCGAATGGACTTTCTCATCTCTGAGACGGAGGGATTACAGTATAGCAGGGCAGGAGACAGTGTCTCTGTCCCAAACAGTAATCATCCTCACTCAACCTAATGGACTTTGTCATCTCTGAGACGGAGGGATTACAGTATAGCAGGGCAAGAGACAGTGTCTCTGTCCCAAACAGTAATCATCCTCACTCAACCTAATGGACTTTGTCATCTCTGAGATGGAGGGATTACAGTATAGCAGGGCAGGACACAGTGTCTCTGTTCCAAACAGTAATCATCCTCACTCAACCTAATGGACTTTGTCATCTCTGAGACGGAGGGATTACAGTATAGCAGGGCAGGAGACAGTGTCTCTGTCCCAAACAGTAATCATCCTCACTCAACCTAATGGACTTTCTCATCTCTGAGACGGAGGGATTACAGTATAGCAGGGCAGGAGACAGTGTCTCTGTTCCAAACAGTAATCATCCTCACTCAACCTAATGGACTTTCTCATCTCTGAGACAGAGGGATTACAGTATAGCAGGGCAGGACACAGTGTCTCTGTCCCAAATGGTACCTTATTCCCTTTGTAGGGCACTACTTTTTGAGCCCTAAAGGCTCTGGTCAAAATTAGTGCACTACAAAGGGGATGGCCCCTGGTCAAAAGTAGTGTACTACAGTGGGAATAGGGGGCCATTTGGAATACACATAGTGAATCATCGCTTTGTTGCCCACAAGATTAGCTGAGGTCAGTTCCAAATTGAGACATTCAGAAGCTATATATGACAGAACCCACAAACCTCAATTCAACCACGGTTTAAAGGACAAGTCAAATCAAATCAAATTGTATTTGTCACATGCACCGAATACAACAGGTTTAGACTTTACAGTGAAATGCATACTTACAAACCCTTAACCAACAATGCTTTAAGAAGTTTTAAGAAAAAAAAGTGTTAAGTAAAAAATAGATAATAAAAGTAACAAATAATTAAACAACAACAGTAAAATAACAATAGCGAGGCTATATACAGGGGGCACCGGTACAGATTTAATGTGCGGGAGCACCGGTTAGTTGAGGTAATATGTACATGTAGGTAGAGTTAAAGTGACTATGCATAGATAATAAACAGAGAGTAGCAGTCGCGTAAAAGAGGGGTCTGGGTAGCCCTTTGATGAGCTGTTCAGGAGTCTTATGGCTTGGGGGTAGAAGCTGTTAAGAAGCCTTTTGGTCCTAGACTTGGCGCTCCAGTACCGTTTCCCCTCCGGTAGCAGAGAGAACAGTCCATGGCCAGGGTGGCTGGAGTCTTTGACAATTTGTAGGGTCATAAACTGTATTATTCAGAGACAGGATGGATTCAATGTCACGCCCTGGCCTTAGTATTCTTTGTTTTCTTTATTATTTTAGTTAGGTCAGGGTGTGACATGGGGAATGTTTATGTTTTGTTAGTTTTGGGTGTTTATATGGTAAAGGGGTTATGGGGTGTAGTATATGGGTTTGTGTTGAGTGTAGATGTCTAGCGTTGTCTATGTATGTTTAGTTGTCTAGGAGAGTCTATGGTTACCTGAATGAGTTCCCAATTAGAGACAGCTGATTTCGGTTGTCTCTGATTGGGAGCCTTGTTTAGGGTAGCCATAGGCTCTCATTGGTTGTGGGTAATTGTCTATGTAAGAACGTTAGTAGCCTGTATGTTTGTGCACAACGTTTGTAGCTTCACGGTCGTTTTTGTTATTTTGTTAAAGTGTTTTTGTGTCGTGTTCATCTTCGTGTTAAAATAAAAGAAGATGGCATATTTTCCAACTGCTGCATTTTGGTCCGTTAATCCGCCACACGATCGTGACAGAATTACCCACCATAGGACCAAGCAGCATGACCAGCGGCAACAGGAGCAATACAAGGATTTATGGACATGGGAGGAAATTTTAGACCGGGAGGTACCAGGAGAATATAACCGCCCCAAAGCTGAGCTGGAGGCAGCGAAAGCAGAGAGGCGGCGATATGAGGAGCTAGCTCGGAGGCAGGAAAAAGAACCTACAAAGGATCTGGGTTACACTACGTGGGAGGAGATCGACAGGTGGGCGATCAACCCAGGGAGAGTGCCGGAGCCCGCCTGGGATTCTCTGGCGCAGTGCGAGGAGGGATACCGGCGAATGGAGGCAGCACGACGAAGCGGTAGGAAGCCTGTGGGAAAACCCAAAAAAATTCTTTGGGGGGGGCTTAAAGGGAGAGTGGCGAGGTCAGGTAGGAAACCTGCGCCTACTCCCTGTAATTACCGTGGAGAGCGAGAGTACGGGCAGACACCGTGTTACGCAGTAGAGCGCACGGTGTCTCCTGTACGTGTGCATAGCCCGGTGCGGGTTATTCCACCTCCCCGCACTGGCAGGGCTAGATTGAGTATTGAGCCGGATGTCATGAAGCCGGCCCTACATATCTGGCCACCAGTGCGTCTCCTCGGGCCGGTTTACATGGCACCAGCCTTACGCATGGTGTCCCCGGTTCGCCTACATAGCCCGGTGCGGGTTATTCCACCTCCCCCCACTGGTCGGGCAACGGGGAGCATTCAACCAGGTAAGGTTGGTCAGGCTCAATGCTCAAGGGAGCCAATACGCCTGCACGGTCCGGTATTTCCGGCGCCACCTCCCCGCCCCAGTTCAGTGCCACCAGTGCCTACACCACGTAACAGGCTTCCAGTGTGTCTCCAGAGCCCTGTTCCTCCTCCACGCACTCGTCCTATGGTGCGTGTCTCCAGCCCGGTATCACCAATTCCGGCACCACGCACTAAGCCTCTTGTGCGTCTCCAGAGTCCTGTGCATCCTGTTGCTGCTCCCTGCATTAGCCCTGAGATGCGTGTCCCCAGTCCGGTACCACCAGTTCCGGCCCCACGCACTAGGCCTAATGTGCGTCCCCAGGGTCCAGTATGCCCTGTTCCTGCTCCCCGCACTAGCCCTGAGATGCGTGTCCCCAGCCCGGTGCCACCAGTCCCGGCACCACGCACCAGGCCTACAGTGCGCCTCAGCCGGCAGGAGTCTGCCGTCTGCACAGCGATGACTGAACTGCTCGTCTCCCCAGCGCCATCTGAGCCATCCGTCTCCCCAGCGCCATCTGAGCCATCCGTCTGCAATGAGCCTGCAAAGCCGCCCGTCTGCCATGAGCCTGCAAAGCCGCCCGTCTGCCATGAGCCCACTGAGCCGTCCGCCAGACAGGAGCCGCTAGAGCCGCCAGCCAGACAGGAGCCGCTAGAGCCGTCCGTCAGACAGGATCTGCCAGAGCCGCCAACCAGACAGGATCTGCCAGAGCCGCCAACCAGACAGGATCTGCCAGAGCCGCCAACCAGACAGGAGCAGCCAGATCCGTCAGCTAGCCATGAGCAGCCAGATCCGTCAGCTAGCCATGAGCAGCCAGATCCGTCAGCCAGCCATGAGCAGCCAGATCCGTCAGCTAGCCATGAGCAGCCAGATCCGTCAGCTAGCCATGAGCAGCCAGATCCGTCAGCTAGCCATGAGCAGCCAGATCCGTCAGCTAGCCATGAGCAGCCAGATCCGTCAGCTAGCCATGAGCAGCCAGATCCGTCAGCTAGCCATGAGCAGCCAGATCCGTCAGCTAGCCATGAGCAGCCAGATCCGTCAGCTAGCCATGAGCAGCCAGATCCGTCAGCCAGCCATGGGCCATCCCTCAGTCCGGAGCTGCAGTCCTTCAGTCCGGAGCTGCAGTCCCTCAGTCCGGAGCTGCCATTCTTCAGTCCGGAGCTGCCCCTTATCCTGGTGCTGCCCCTTACCCTGGTGCTGCCCCTTACCCTGGTGCTGCCCCTTACCCTGGTACTGCCCCTGACCCTGGTACTGTCCCTGACCCTAGTACTGCCCCTGACCCTGGTACTGCCTCTTACCCTGGTACTGCCCCTTAGTCCGGAACTGCCCCTGAATGCAATGGGGTTAAGGTGGAGGGGGGTCGTTTGGAGGAAGCCTAGGAGGTGTTTAGGTACTGTGGTGACGTGGGGACCGCGACCAGAGCCGGAGCCGCCACCGTGGATGGAAGCCCACCCAGACCCTCCCCTAGACTGTGTATGGTGCGCCCGGAGTTCGCGCCTCAAGGGGGGGGTTATGTCACGCCCTGGCCTTAGTATTCTTTGTTTTCTTTATTATTTTAGTTAGGTCAGGGTGTGACATGGGGAATGTTTATGTTTTGTTAGTTTTGGGTGTTTATATGGTAAAGGGGTTATGGGGTGTAGTATATGGGTTTGTGTTGAGTGTAGATGTCTAGCGTTGTCTATGTATGTTTAGTTGTCTAGGAGAGTCTATGGTTACCTGAATGAGTTCCCAATTAGAGACAGCTGATTTCGGTTGTCTCTGATTGGGAGCCTTGTTTAGGGTAGCCATAGGCTCTCATTGGTTGTGGGTAATTGTCTATGTAAGAACGTTAGTAGCCTGTATGTTTGTGCACAACGTTTGTAGCTTCACGGTCGTTTTTGTTATTTTGTTAAAGTGTTTTTGTGTCGTGTTCATCTTCGTGTTAAAATAAAAGAAGATGGCATATTTTCCAACTGCTGCATTTTGGTCCGTTAATCCGCCACACGATCGTGACATTCAATCATAACTCACATCACCAGATGGAATGTCTTTCAGGTGATCCTGAGCCACAGTCCAATCTAATCAAACGCAATCAAATGTATACTGCAGCCTGCATCAAAATGCAGCATTCATAGCCTTTCTTTGTCATTCAGATACCTCTGCATCCCAAACCAGTTTCATTGGTCGAAAAGTTTTTTTTATTCCTGAATGTTTTTGTATATATTTGTTGTTTTATAAAGTACAGGTGGATACTGTATAAGTTCCACTTTTTTAATAACTTTCCACAAGCCTTTTGAGAGGCAACACACAAACACACACACACAATTGTAACAGTACAACATTACCATCATGCAACTTATGGATGAGAAATGGAAGATTGTTTACATGATGTGATGTACAGTTTAAGCTTTCTTCATTTAACTGGATGACAACAAATCATTGAAGAAAGATTATTAGATAGACAATTGATAGTCAAGCCCTAACAAGAGGGAGGAACATTTGATTGAATATTTTGAAATTAATTGGATTGCCTATTGTGCTGTATTGAGGTGTTTAGGGTGTCAGGCTGCAGCTCCACCTGATCAACTCGGACTCTTGCTTACATAATTCATGGATGCACTTACCATGTAGTTGGCATAAACCCAAGTCTCTCAGGAAGGCAAGTTTCTCAAGGACCCCTTTAATATGTACAGAATAACATTTGTCAATTTGTAGTTGCCATGACACTTTCATCTGTATGCCCCTCTGAATATAGGTTGTGAGAGTCCTTTCTGAGTGCCAACTGTACATGTTTTGTGGTAATATTCTATTCAGATCACCATTATTAAAACTGTCAGGTACTGTGAGGTGCAGTTGATTACTGCAGACATCTGTAGCATGCACGCAAGAGGAGAATTTACCTTCTCATCGCCTAGATTTTGTAGGACTTCCTTGCCTCTGGTAGTTTTTATCTCTATGCCAGAATATTTCTTGTCGTACCAGGTGACACTTTCTTTCGATGGAGAGCTCTGATTTATAGGGCTCCTCGCCTCCTGTGCGGTCTCCCGTTTAGCAGTCCTAGGGGTTCGGTTCCCCCTCTGACCGACACTCAGAGCATCAAAATCAATTGTTTTGCTCTCGTATGCTCCCTCGACGTTGCAGAACATACCTCCGTATTTTTGCCGGGGTACCTGATCGGCCGTTCCGGGAATGACGAGATACACCGGTAAATCATCGTTCTCCTCCTTGTTCCAATTCCGTTTACGCTCTGCCATAGTGATAGTAATGAGAGGAAAGAGGGCGAAAGTAGTCCTGCAACTGTTCTAGTGTGTAGCTGCGCCGTGTAAGGCAGAGGAAGTAAGCTAGAGTTTCCAGACCAGAGGTGGCAGTGCTGCCCTGGGTCCGATAACAACAAAGTGATACCTACGCAGCATAAGCCCTTTTTACGCAATCTAGCTGTTCAGTCACACATTTCAGAGTTTCATCATTACACAGCATAAAATGTCATTGTTAAACATGGCTTAACACAAATGCACCGACCATCTTGAATGTTTCAATGATTAAAAAACTGCACCTGAAATTATGGTGTTAGAGGCTAACTGTCATATCATCTGAATAGGCCTAAAACGTATTATTGTTTTGTAAGGGAGTAGCCTAAGATAAACAAATGTATACATGTAAACTTATTCAGGGTTGTTGCTATCTATGCACGTGTTTCGGCCACGCCCATCTTCGGCGCTGTCCTTTCAGTGACACACATGTTATGAAAGTACCTGTGGTTGTCCTAGTCAACAGGGGCGAAAACTTTTTTTTAAATTACATTCTTTTTTCGGGGGGGGGGGGGAGTTGCCTGTTTTGCACGTTATTTTGGTATTAATACATGTCACATAACAGTTTGCAAACAATGTAAAATATATACAGTATATATCATTGAGTTAATAAAGCTGCATACAAACATGGTCTCTTTTTTGTTTTCTTGAGTAAGGCAGCGCCAAAATGCAGGGTGTTTCAGCCTAGCTCAGCACTTTCTGTGGTGGTGGGGCAAGCCAACAGAAAATACAGAGCTGGCTCAGTGTTGGCTCAGTGTTCTGTCATTCATGGAAACACTAGTCACCGCCCAGTCTAAGAGTAGAGCTGGAAAATTTAAGCCCCTTGGGTGCTGCCATAGAGTTACATTAGAAGTGCCCATCCAAGAAGGCTCGTCATTGGCCACAGATAAAATGAAGTCAAATCACGTTAAATCTACAGTAGCTTTGATTGGACTGATCATGTCAACATCATACTTTCAAAATCTTAGCTAGCAGTCATCATCATGAATCAAGTCGACAATCTACTGGCAAATCCTTTTTAATCGTTGTCATATGAAGAGAAATTATAGATAAATCGTATCGGTGCTCATCGGCCATTGGACATAAACATTACACAACAAGTTGGAAATCGCAAATTCAACAATGAGTGGTTTGGAAGGACTCAGTGGCTAACTGCAAGCATTGCAAAACAATCATTAGCCTGCTATTCAATGGAGTGGCTGGGTGGTCCCAAGTCTTAGATTAAGGGTCTCTTTTCCTAGTTTAAAATGAAAACATTCAACATTGTCCATTCTGTCAATGAAGCAAGATTTTTGCGTGCTCAAAACAACTGTTAACTTGGAACTGCAAAATCTGACTTTAGTGAGTTCAAGACAACTGGGAACTTGGGAAAATGAGCTACGACTGGGATAATACGTTTTGAACTTTCATTCAACTCGGAATTGTAAATCGGGAACTCTGGCCTCTTTCTAGAGCTACGACCTGAAGATCACTGACGTCCTCATGATTCAACCTTTTATCAGAGTTCTTTTTTCAGAGTTCCCAGTGGTCTTGAAAGCACCATAAATCCAGAGAATGCTAGACTTTGATGACAAAATTTGCCCACGAAGGCCCGCCTCACCACCTTCCTGTTCAAGTGAGCACAGCAGAACAAGATGAGTCCAAAAATGTCTTGTATGCTGCTGCATAAATTATGTAATATGCCAAGGAGATATGTATACTATAGCTAAGAAAGTAATACTAAGTGTATGTTGTGTAGTAAGCTGTTAATAGCCCATGTGCCTCACATTAATAATTTGGTCTATTTTCACCTAGCCTACTGTTCTAACCTGGTGGTGCACATGTAGCCTATAACCTGTTTTTGAGAAATGTAATCATCGAGTATTGTAAGAGCTTTCATTATCTGCTTATATGCCCCCTTTATTTATTCTATGGTTCTGACTTGGTTCTGTACATGGAGAACACTGTAAAACGGCCCATGTTCTGAATTCTGTGGCTGTATATTTCAAAAGTGCTGAACAAATAGTTATATTGACTATGTCTGTCTTAGCTCGCTCATTAATGATCTTAATTGTGAATGATCTACCCTGTGCTTTGACCTCTTTCTCCCCTCTCTCTCCAGATGAAATCTCGCGTCTTGTGACGGCCGGCCGCCCAACAACCTGCCCGCTTGACCCTATCCCCTCCTCTCTTCTCCAGACCATTTCCGGAGACCTTCTCCCTTACCTCACCTCGCTCATCAACTCATCCTTGACCGCTGGCTACGTCCCTTCCGTCTTCAAGAGAGCGAGAGTTGCACCCCTTCTGAAAAAACCTACACTCGATCCCTCCGATGTCAACAACTACAGACCAGTATCCCTTCTTTCTTTTCTCTCCAAAACTCTTGAACGTGCCGTCCTTGGCCAGCTCTCCTGCTATCTCTCTCAGAATGACCTTCTTGATCCAAATCAGTCAGGTTTCAAGACTAGTCATTCAACTGAGACTGCTCTTCTCTGTGTCACGGAGGCGCTCCGCACTGCTAAAGCTAACTCTCTCTCCTCTGCTCTCATCCTTCTAGACCTATCGGCTGCCTTTGATACTGTGAACCATCAGATCCTCCTCTCCACCCTCTCCGAGCTGGGCATCTCCGGCGCGGCCCACGCTTGGATTGCGTCCTACCTGACAGGTCGCTCCTACCAGGTGGCGTGGCGAGAATCTGTCTCCGCACCACGTGCTCTCACCACTGGTGTCCCCCAGGGCTCTGTTCTAGGCCCTCTCCTATTCTCGCTATACACCAAGTCACTTGGCTCTGTCATATCCTCACATGGTCTCTCCTATCATTGCTATGCAGACGACACACAATTAATCTTCTCCTTTCCCCCCTCTGATAACCAGGTGGTGAATCGCATCTCTGCATGTCTGGCAGACATATCAGTGTGGATGACGGATCACCACCTCAAGCTGAACCTCGGCAAGACGGAGCTGCTCTTCCTCCCGGGGAAGGACTGCCCGTTCCATGATCTCGCCATCACGGTTGACAACTCCATTGTGTCCTCCTCCCAGAGTGCTAAGAACCTTGGCGTGATCCTGGACAACACCCTGTCGTTCTCAACTAACATCAAGGCGGTGACCCGTTCCTGTAGGTTCATGCTCTACAACATTCGCAGAGTACGACCCTGCCTCACGCAGGAAGCGGCGCAGGTCCTAATCCAGGCACTTGTCATCTCCCGTCTGGATTACTGCAACTCGCTGTTGGCTGGGCTCCCTGCCTGTGCCATTAAACCCCTACAACTCATCCAGAACGCCGCAGCCCGTCTGGTGTTCAACTTTCCCAAGTTCTCTCACGTCACCCCGCTCCTCCGCTCTCTCCACTGGCTTCCAGTTGAAGCTCGCATCCGCTACAAGACCATGGTGCTTGCCTACGGAGCTGTGAGGGGAACGGCACCTCCGTACCTTCAGGCTCTGATCAGGCCCTACACCCAAACAAGGGCACTGCGTTCATCCACCTCTGGCCTGCTCGCCTCCCTACCTCTGAGGAAGTACAGTTCCCGCTCAGCCCAGTCAAAACTGTTCGCTGCTCTGGCACCCCAATGGTGGAACAAACTCCCTCACGACGCCAGGTCAGCGGAGTCAATCACCACCTTCCGGAGACACCTGAAACCCCACCTCTTTAAGGAATACCTAGGATAGGATAAAGTAATCCTTCTAACCCCCCCCCCCTTAAAAGAGTTAGATGCACTATTGTAAAGTGGTTGTTCCACTGGATATCATAAGGTGAATGCACCAATTTGTAAGTCGCTCTGGATAAGAGCGTCTGCTAAATGACTTAAATGTAAATGTAAATGTAATTGAAATTACGGATTGCCTCTTATCCACTTGTCGTTCCCTTATGCCATAGTTAGTACATCTCAATTTTCAGTAGAAACCACATTTGTTTAAGCAAGTCAGCCATATCAGCTATGTTTTTTTAAAAGCAGTAAATGAGGCTGAATGAACTGTTTCGCTGCCAGACAAGGCTCCGCTGATAGGCAGGTGTAGCAGTGGTAAGGTGTTGGGACTGCTGTTGGGACTCTGCTGTTGGGACAGCTTTATGTAGGCCCTAACAGTTTGTGGTCACCGTTTGTCACCGTTATAGTGCAATTAATGTATTGTTTAGTGTTGTGTTGTGTTGTGTAGTGGCTTTGCTGGCATGCATCCCACAATTTTTTTTATTTTTGCCCAACCAAGATTTACATGCTAAAATCGCCACTGCTCGTCTATCATATCTACTGGACAGTGGTAATGGCAGTTCAAACTTCAAACACACAATTTCCCTCGCATCACCCAGAAAAGCTATATCTTTAAGCACGTGTCTGAGCCTGCAGACGACAGCATCACTGTTCTCTGACACTGGCTTGATTAGTAGAAATTAGACAGACGGGTCCAGTCAGCAGGAAGAAAGATTCTAGCATGTCTAAAAGTGCTAGAGACAAGCACAGTCAGCAACTGAAGGATGAAACCTCATTCGACTGGCTAAGGAGATGGAAAAACACAACCATGCAAATGTTTTAAAGGCCCAATGCAGCCGTTTTTATATGAATATTACATTTATTCTTGGGTAACAATTAAATACCTTACTGTAATAGATTTCCATTATAATGGGAAAACATAGCTTTTTAGTAACCTCTACGGGATTGCTGACCCCCCACGTGACAGTTGAGCTATGGTGCGCTAATGTGATTAGCATGAGGTTGTAAGTAAGAAGAACATTTCCCAGGACATAGACATATCTGATATGGGCAGAAAGCTTAAATTCTTGTTAATCTAACCGCACTGTCCAATTTACAGTAGCTATTACAGTGAAAGAATACCATGCGCCTAAACTGGAATAATACATTTTGGCCTTTCTCTTGCACTTCAAAAATGATGAAAAAAAGAAAAGAAAAAAGAAAAAAAAATGATTTTTTTTTTAAATCTTTTTTTAAATTATCTTTTACCAGATCTAATGTGTTATATTCTCCTACATTAATTTCACATTTCCACAAACTTCAAAGTGTTTCCTTTCAAATGGTATCAAGAATATGCATATCCTTGCTTCAGGTCGTGAGCTACAGGCAGTAAGTTTTGGTTAAGTCATTTTAGGCAAAAATTGAAAAAAAGGGTCCGATACTTAAGAGGGTAAAAAATTACTTCTCAAGCAAGAATTTCAATAGGGTCTGCCTCTAGCAGATACCTTCTCACACCACAGACGCTGTGAGACATATTAGATGAGACAGGATGTCAGGATGTGGAAAGGTGTCAGAGAGGATGGTGCATTACTGCCACAAACAGCACGTGTGGTAAAATGACATTTAGAATTCGAAGCTACTAGCTAGCGGCACAGACGAAAGAGGTTAGTTATCAGTATCTTTTCTAGCAAGCTAGCTAGCGCTACTAGCTGGCTGGTAGACAGACACATGCACAAATAGTGTTCTACCTGTGCAGTGTACATGCCCCTTTGCCCTTCCAGTCGGTGGAGGTATAATTTCCTCAAAAATGTATATTTTTTTAATGTACAATTTGGACATTGCTCTGTACCCACTACTCGCAAATCATCATTAAATTCTCATCTATACTTCAGAACCAAAAAAGTTGCGTGTCCTGATCATTGGCGCGCAAATGGAGGGCACACATATCCAGATTTGTGACCCGAAATAACTATTTTCCTCCAATTTTGCCTGGCAAAAAAAAAATTGTAGGCCTACATTTATATTATCCATATAAAATACAGTTTAGCAATCTAGGTAACACTTTCTTTTAAGAGAGTCCTATTACAGTGTAATTACACTGTAACAAGTATCGTATTGAACTGTAATGACTCATAGCTACAATGTAATAACAACATGTACCTGGTAGTATTTGCGATCTGTAATTACAGAAGTGTAACAACAAATACTTGTTACCATGCTTGTTACAAATGGGCAGTTTTCCACTAAATTCACCAACTTAGTGTTTCGCTTCTTCTCAGCTGCATCTGATACATTAACAACTGTGACAAAGGTTTTGATCCCTTGTGGATGTGCTGGGTGTATGAGAGATTATAGTCTATGCTCAATAGGTTCTTATTACTTAACCATGAATGTGCACTAAAATGAAGTGTATCTTGAGGGGTACTTACTTGTAACTAATGTGTGCTCATACAGTACATTACCCATCCTGACAACCTGGCCCTCATTTTAAACCATGTGGAAGTGAAATCCAAGTGGGAAAATAAACACACTAGTACACCACAGAGTACATGTAATATCTGCATAAGTACAATGTACTGTAGGTGTTACACAGGATTTGGCTAGTTAGAGTGAGGTTTATCTTGAGGGGCACTTACTTGTAATTATAGTGTACCGATAGCCAGTGGTGAAAAAAGTACCCAATTGTCATATTTGAGTAAAAGTAAAGATACCTTAATAGAAAATGACTAAAGTAAAAGTGTAAGTCACCCAGTAAAATACTCCTTGAGTAAAAGTCTGAAAGTACTTGGTTTTATTAAATATAAAAAGTATAAATCATTTCACATTCCATATATTAAGCAAACTAGACAGCACAAATCAAAAATATGAAAAATATTATAGATAACCTGGGGCACACTCAGACATCAATTACAAACAAAGCATTTGTGCTTAGTGTGTCCGCCAGACAAGAGGCAGTTGGGATGACCAGGGATGTTCTCCTGATAAGTGTGTGAATTGGACCATTTTCCTGTCCTGCTAAGCATTCGAAATGTAATGAGTACTTAGGGAAACAATACATGTACTATGCTTTGAAATAGTGGCTTATTCCTCATCTGGGATGACACTTGTATTAGACCTGTTTTTGTAAACTCAACCAAGTTAACCCAGATGGTATGCTTTATTTTGGGGGCAAGTGCTAGCAACAACATTGGTAGGAGATATATTTTGAACAGTGCACATTCATGGTTAAGTAATTCGAGCCTATTCAGCATAGGCTATAATCTCTCAGACACCCAGCACATCCACAACCCAACCTTGTCACAGTTAATGAATGAGATGCAGCGGAGAAGTAACAAAAAAATAAGTTGGTGAATTTTGTGGAAACCTGCCCATTTGTAACAAGCATAGTAACAAGCATTCGTTGTTACACTTCTGTAATTACAGAC
This sequence comes from Salvelinus alpinus, assembly GCF_045679555.1. Lineage (NCBI taxonomy): Eukaryota > Metazoa > Chordata > Actinopteri > Salmoniformes > Salmonidae > Salvelinus > Salvelinus alpinus. The sequence continues at coordinate 44,299,208 of NC_092098.1, read as the reverse complement.
TGCAATTGCTACCAGTTACATGTTATTACACTGTAACTATGAGTTATTATAGTTAATTACAATACTTGTTACAGTGTAATTACACATGTAAGTATTACCGCAATCAATCAAACTACTGACTTATCTTTGCCAGAACAACAGGCTACCTGGTCATTTGATTAATCCTTTTCATATTTCAGATAGGCCTAGTTTGGATGGCTACTGGCTATACAGTATGTCTAAAGATAAGCAGCTGTAACATCGCACCACCTTCAATATTATGGGATGAAGATGTAACATATTCTGGCAAATTTATTACAATATTTATGAGGAAGAACAGGGCTACTCGGCTGGCAACTAGCACTCTACAGGCAGGCTGCCCTCCAGAGTGATGACGTGGTGCAGACAGATCATGCTTTCCAGGCAGGCTGCCCTCCAGAGTGATGACATGGTGCAGACAGATCATGCTTTCCAGGCAGGCTGCCCTCCAGAGTGATGACATGGTGCAGACAGAACATGCTTTCCAACCGATCCGGCAACCTCTGCAACAGGTACGCCGTATGATTCTGCTTTGGGCTCCAGAGAAGTGAGATTATATATCCCTAGTTGATATTGGCTACTAACATGACTTCAGCTCCAAATGCAGGTGTAAAACGCAGTTTATTTATGTAGCCTATCTTGCGTTTTCCAAATATATCATAGTTTATGGCTGTAATGATTTGCGCAGCGATTGTGTGTGCACACGTCCAGCTGCGTGCACGGGGGTCGCAAGTTTTGTACCACTCCTTTTTGGGGGTTACGGATCAAACATTTTGAAAACCACTGGGGTACATGATAGTGGTAACAAATGGCATTGCTTTGGTGTCACGTATACTCCCTCTCCAGCCTCTAGGTCATCAGGCTGCTGATTATCCCGCACATCTGTCACCATCGTCTCGTGCACCTGCGCCTCATTACACTCACCTGAACTCCATCACCTCCTTGATTATCTTCCCTATATCTGTCACTCCCCTTGGGTTTTTCCTCAGGTGTTATTGACTCTGTTTCCTGTCGGTGCGTTGTTTGTGTTTCGTGTTTATTGTTTGGTGTATTCATTAAAACACTCACTCCCTGAACCTGCTTCCCGACTCTCACCGCACTCGTTACAGAATAACACCTCTCCTAAGGGAAGCATCAAGGAGTGGTTTTTTGTGTGTCTCAGTGTAAATGACGTCGGGTCTGGGAGCCACTACAGGGCCTCATGCCGTAGCCGGATCGCCAGGCTCCCCTGCCTCAGCTGGCTCATCTGACTTTCATGCCGGATTGCCAGGCTCCCCTGCTTCCACCTGCTCGTCAGGTTCTCATGCCTCAGCCGGATCGCCAGGCTCCCCTGCCTCAGCCGGATCGCCAGGCTCCCCTGCCTCAGCCGGTCTGTCAGGTTCCCGAGCCCCAGCCGACTCAACAGGTTCTCGCGCACCTGCCGGCTCGCAGGTTCCTGAGCCTCAGTCGGTGTGACAGGTTCTCGCGCTTCAGCAGGGGTGACCGGTCCGCTCCTGATCCCCGGGTTCGTCCCCTTTGTCGGCGTCTTGCGGCGGGAGCCGCGCGTCGGGGAGGGCCTCTCGGTCATCAGGCTGCTGATTATCCCGCACACCTGTCACCATCGTCAAGCACACCAGCGCCTCATGACACTCACCTGGACTCCATCACCTCCTTGATTATCTTCCCTATATCTGTCACTCACCTTGTGTAACGTCTCGTCGGAAGGCATGGACCAAAGCGCAGCGGTGTTCATGATATTTTATTTCTCAAAAAACACTCGAACAAAATAACAAAGTGAAAAACCGAAACAGTTCTATCAGGTGCAGACACTAAACAAAAAATAACTATCCACAAAACACAACGGAAAAGGAAAATGTATACAGTGGGGAGAACAAGTATTTGATACACTGCCGATTTTGCAAGTTTTCCTACTTACAAAGCATGTAGAGGTCTGTAATTTTTATCATAGGTACACTTCAACTGTGAGAGACGGAATCTAAAACAAAAATCCAGAAAATCACATTGTATGATTTTTAAGTAAATAATTTGCATTTTATTGCATGACATAAGTATTTGATACATCAGAAAAGCAGAACTTAATATTTGGTACAGAAACCTTTGTGTGCAATTACAGAGATCATACGTTTCCTGTAGTTCTTGACCAGGTTTGCACACACTGCAGCAGGGATTTTGGCCCACTCCTCCATACAGACCTTCTCCAGATCCTTCAGGTTTCGGGGCTGTCGCTGGGCAATACGGACTTTCAGCTCCCTCCAAAGATTTTCTATTGGGTTCAGGTCTGGAGACTGGCTAGGCCACTCCAGGACCTTGAGATGCTTCTTACGGAGCCACTCCTTAGTTGCCCTGGCTGTGTGTTTCGGGTCGTTGTCATGCTGGAAGAACCAGCCACGACCCATCTTCAATGCTCTTACTGAGGGAAGGAGGTTGTTGGCCAAGATCTCGCGATACATGGCCCCATCCATCCTCCCCTCAATACGGTGCAGTCGTCCTGTCCCCTTTGCAGAAAAGCATCCCCAAAGAATGATGTTTCCACCTCCATGCTTCACGGTTGGGATGGTGTTCTTGGGGTTGTACTCATCCTTCTTCTTCCTCCAAACACGGCGAGTGGAGTTTAGACCAAAAAGCTCTATTTTTGTCTCATCAGACCACATGACCTTCTCCCATTCCTCCTCTGGATCATCCAGATGGTCATTGGCAAACTTCAGACGGGCCTGGACATGCGCTGGCTTGAGCAGGGGGATCTTGCGTGCGCTGCAGGATTTTAATCCATGACGGCATGGTGTGTTACTAATGGTTTTCTTTGAGACTGTGGTCCCAGCTCTCTTCAGGTTATTGACCAGGTCCTGCCGTGTAGTTCTGGGCTGATCCCTCACCTTCCTCATGATCATTGATGCCCCACGAGGTGAGATCTTGCATGGAGCCCCAGACCGAGGGTGATTGACCGTCATCTTGAACTTCTTCCATTTTCTAATAATTGCGCCAACAGTTGTTGCCTTCTCACCAAGCTGCTTGCCTATTGTCCTGTAGCCCATCCCAGCCTTGTGCAGGTCTACAATTGTATCCCTGATGTCCTTACACAGCTCTCTGGTCTTGGCCATTGTGGAGAGGTTGGAGTCTGTTTGATTGAGTGTGTGGACAGGTGTCTTTTATACAGGTAACGAGTTCAAACAGGTGCAGTTAATACAGGTAATGAGTGAAGAACAGGAGGGCTTCTTAAAGAAAAACTAACAGGTCTGTGAGAGCCAGAATTCTTACTGGTTGGTAGGTGATCAAATACTTATGTCATGCAATAAATTGCAAATTAATTACTTAAAAATCATACAATGTGATTTTCTGGATTTTTGTTTTAGATTCCGTCTCTTACAGTTGAAGTGTACCTATGATAAAAATTACAGACCTCTACATGCTTTGTAAGTAGGAAAACCTGCAAAATCGGCAGTGTATCAAATACTTGTTCTCCCCACTGTATATGATCCCCAATCAGAGACAAAGATAGACAGCTGCCTCTGATTGGGAACCACACAAACATAGAAATAAAGAAACTAGAATGCCCACCCTAGTCAGACCCTGGCCTAACCAAAATAGAGAATAAAAGCCTCTCTATGGCCAAGGCGTGATACCTTGGTTCTTTCCTCAGGTGTTAATGACTCTGTTTTCTGTCGGTGCGTTGTTTGTGTTTCGTGTTTTGTTTATTCATTAAAACACTCACTCCCTGTACTTGCTTCCCAACTCTCATGGCACTCTTACATTTGGGTTGGAGATAGTAACGGTAGGCTACAGTATTTCTTACAATCTTCTGTTTTGACTGGAATTGTGTTGGTCATTGTTACTAATACACCCAAAGTTTACATACACCTTAGCCAAATACATTTAAACTCAGTTTTTCACAATTCCTGACATTTAATCAGAGTGACAAATCCCTGTCTTAGGTCAGTTAGGATCACCACTTTATTTTAAGAATGTCAAATGTCAGAATAATAGTAGAGAGAATGATTTATTTCAGCTTTTATTTCTTTCATCACATTCCCAGTGGGCCAGAAGTTTACATACACTCAATTAGTATTTGGTAGCATTGCCTTTAAATTGTTTAACTTGGGTCAAATGTTTCGGGTAGCCTTCCACAAGCTTCCCATAATAAGTTGGATAAATTTTGGCCAATTCCTCCTGACAGAGCTGGTGTAATTGAGTCAGGTTTGTAGGCCTCCTTGCTCGCACACGCTTTTCAGTTTTGCCCACACATTTTCTATAGGATTGAGGTCAGGGCTTTGTGTTGGCCACTCCAATACCTTGACTTTGTCCTTAAGCCATTTTGCCACAACTTTGGAAGTATGCTTGTGGTCATTGTCCATTTGGAAGACCCATTTGCGACCAAGCTTTAACTTCCTGACTGATGTCTTGAGATGTTGCTTCAATATATCCACATAATTGTTCCTCATGATGCCATCTATTTTGCGAAGTGCACCAGTCCCTCCTGCAGCAAAGCACCCCCACAACCTGATGCTGCCACCCCCTTGCTTCACGGTTGAGATGGTGTTCTTCGGCTTGCAAGCCTCCCCCTTTTCCTCCAAGCATAACGATGGTCATTATGGCCAAACAGTTCTATTTTTGTTTCATCCGACCAGAGGACATTTCTCCAAAAAGTATGATCTTTGTCCCCATGTGCAGTTGCAAACCATAGTCTGGCTTTTTTATTGTGGTTTTGGAGCAGTGGCTTCTTCCTTGCTGACTGGCCTTTCAGGTTATGTCGATATAGAACTGGTTTTACTGTGGATATACATACTTTTGTACCTGTTTCCTCCAGCATCTTCACAAGGTCCTTTGCTGTTGTTCTGGGATATATTTGCACTTTTCGCACCAAAGTGCCTTCATCTCTAGGAGACAGAACTCGTCTCCTTCCTGAGCGGTATGACGGCTGCGTGGTCCCATGGTGTTAATACTTGCGTACTATTGTTTGTACAGATGAACGTGGTACCTTCAGGCGTTTAGAAATTGCTCCCAATGATGAACCAGACTTGTGGAAGTCTACCATTTTTTTCCTGAGGTCTTGGCTGATTTCTTTTGATTTCCCATGATGTTAAGCAAAGAGGCACTGAGTTTGAAGGTAGGCAGTGAAATACATCCACAGGTACACCTCCAATTGACTCAAATGATGTCAATTAGCCTATCAGAAGCTTCTAAAGCCATGACATAATTTTCTGGAATTTTCCAAGCTGTTTAAAGGCACAGTCAACTTAGTGTATGTAAACTTCTGACCCACTGGAATTGTGATACCGTGAAATAATCTGTCTGTAAACAATTTTTGGAAAAATGACTTGTGTCATGCACAAAGTAGATGTCCTAACCGACTTGCAAAACTATAGTTTGTTAACAAGAAATTTGTAGAGTGGTTGAAAAACGAGTTTTAATGACTCCAACCTAAGTGTATGTCAACTTCCGACTTCAACTGTATGTGCGTTGCACACTGACGCCCTGGAACACATCGCAAGTTCAGAACATACCAACTGAGACACAAAAATACCATCTGCGATGCTTGCGCTTTGTGATTCGCAGACCAGGCGGCTTCAGCGAGCATAATCTGCAGCTGGATACTTCTCAAGAATTTTGCTAGAACTGTCTGGGAGTGGTCTGAATGGGAGGGGAAAACTGAAAACTAGCTGTTATTGGCAGAGAGGTTTAGAACTCTCTTTGTTATTGGTCTATTAACCAATTTACCGCATGGTGATGTGACCATGGAAAGGCGAAACTTCCGTCCATGCAAACCTGCTGATTAGAAGGTCCTGTGTAGATAGTATTTACATCCAGCAACTATCAGGAAATAACACTGATAAAAATACACATTTTTTTTTTTACAGTGCTAGTTTCATCAGCTGTTGTACAATATGATATAAAAAACAGGCACATTTTTTTTTGATTGCACTGTGCCTTTAACAAACAAACAGCTCCTTCTCATAAAGTCTGTTTGGGTGCCGTCAATTGGAATTGACCTACTTAGAAATAAACTTGGTTTAATGTCCAGCCTCATCAGGCTTATTATCTGACACTAAGCATTCAAACGAATAAGGCTTGGCTGCTCTTCAAGGGACGGACCACTCTCTCATGTCCTAATAGTTACAGCGTAAACACACTTGGATTTTAGGATCAAAAGATGATCCACTGAATGAAGCCCAGTTGAGTGGTTCCCATGGCATATCAAGTTATCTGACTACCGAGCAGCAAGCAATGTAACCACCGACATCCAATCACATTCATGACATGAGAATGCTAAACAACACAAGACAACAGATGAAATGCTTCACAGCCTTGGATCATTTCCATCCTTTCAACTGAATGCCACATGTTTCTTCTTATTCAACTTGCAAATGTTCCCCAGCTCAGTTGCAAATTTGCCCACAATTGTTGGAAGTCTATTTTCAAACATTCTTCAAGGAAAATGACAAAATCCGCTGGCTGTCACAGTAAGTCTAGCTAAAAGATGACATTTAGCACATCGACGTGTAAGAATAATAGTGTATTTCTCTCACATGCATGTGATTAAGGAATGAAGCATATAGAGATGCCAAATATACAATTATCCTCCTATTCTGATTGCACTCTTCTCTCTCATACTGCCTGAGAGGCTGCTTTCTGGGCCTGACTGCTACAAGTATAAGCTATTAGGTCATTTTGTTTCTGGGAGTTATAGGATGATGTTAGTTATAGTATAGTTAGTGTGATCTCATGGCTGCAGTGCAAACAGATCAAAATAAATGGTACTGGACATTACAGGCACATCAGAATGAATTATACAAAATGGTTCTGATTATGTGCAGTACACATAACCCTGAAGCATATAGGATGCTGAAGGCCCATTGCAATGGATATTTTTTAATTTTTAAAACATTTAACCTGGAAAATTAGTTAAGAACAAATTCTTATTTATCATGATGTCCTACCCCGGCTAAACCCTGACGACGCTGGACCAATAGTGCGCTGCCCTATCGAACTCCCAATCACGGCCGGATGTGATGCAGCCTGGATTCAAACCAGGGACTGTAGTGATGCCTCTCGCACTGAGATGCAGTGCCTTAGACAACTGCGCCACTCGGGAGATATGTGTAAGACTAATAACAACCACCCCTCTGATTTATTCAGATTTTCCCAGGTGAATGATGCGATTCCTCTTTGTCGCTGGGAGTTATAGTATCTGACCTTTTATATTGTACTTTTAAGCCAACAAAACCTTGTGACACGCAGAATTCCGTTTGGATTCAAGGACACGGTGATTATGCATACAGGATGCTATTCTATACTTCATTTTGTTTTTAAGCATGAACACTGACCCACATGTGAGCACAGGGAGGATTATCAGACATCATACTATAAAAAAAAACGATGGAGGGCTTTGAAATGAATGCCCCTAAAAAGACAACAGATCTCATGTCTCAGTCAAGCATGGTACAACGATCCCTGATAATGCCTAGACACAATACACAGCCTATCCTCTTCATGCCTCTTGGCACATAAGGTCTCAGAAACCGTCACACTTAGAAAACATATAAGTAACAAATTATCATTCCTGCAGGATAAAATGGTTGATTATTTTTCTCAAACAAATCCATTAAAATAGGGCCCCCACTTTACAGGAGTTTATCAAAGTGTCTATCCATCAGCTTCTTCCATCTTATCTAAGCCACAGCTCCTCCCTCACCTGGTGGATTGGTTGGGGTGGGGACGACTGATGGATGTGCTGACACACCATTATAACCAGGGTGGAGAACAACAAATACAGGCCATTGATTTATAGTGATGCTGCAGTTAGATCAGGCCAGCTGCCCAGCTGCATCCATTTGTAATGGGAGAGCCTGCCGAGCTGCTGGGACAGAAATCCAGTTAGTAATGGTAATGACATACTGTAAGAGACTCCCAGACGCTGTCACTGTTCTGGTGGAAAACCAGGAGTACAGTCTGGTCTGGAGATGGCCTTTCTATGAAACACATCCTTGTTGATTCCTAGCATGAGCTGTAGCTCAGAGGCCATATGTGTCAGAGTACGAGTGCTGATTGAAAAAGTTATATTTTCCCAAGTAAGCAGCTGACAAAAATGTGTTTACACACAGCAGTATGTCACCTAAGATGTTGTTTTGACTAGACAACAACTGTGCAGAATTAAGCCATGCTATTTTCTCTACTGTCTCTTCATTTTGTCTCTCAAATAAAGTACATTTGTAGACAGGCATTTTAGAAAAACAGATTGTTTAACTGTACTAGCTCTGTCTCCTTGGGAATGACCTTTCTGTCATTTAGAGTACATGGTGAAAGGTGGATGGATTGAGAGATGAAGGCCTACTCATGGCAGATACCCACTGGCAGAGGTGTCCCAGAGTTCTCAATGGGTCCATTCTATTCTGACAGAGCTTGGGACAGAGAGGATAAGTGAAAAGACAGACTCTTAGCCTGGATTGACTTTGTTCTGAAACATCTCCTTTTTCTATTAGTCAGAGAACAGGGACCTTTAGCTCTGCCTGGGTGAAATGCCAAAAAGCACTTACTGTATGATTCCCAAAATGTAGAGGAGCTTTCAGCGACCAGGTCAACTGGGTTCCATAACACAAACATACAGTATTATGTCAATGGATTACCTACTGGACAAAGAAAATGGTCAGAATAGAAAAAGAACATCATTCAAACCAGTGTATGATAGGTAATGTACACCAAAAAAGAACATAATTCATGTCCCTAACTTGCTGGTACAGATGTAGCATCTTAATTTGAGCCAGTTTGTTACAGCAGGACAATAATCCTGCAGCAACAGGAAATGTGAATTATTATGTGTATTATAATTAATGGACATGTTTATGAGGGTAGATACATTTTTCATTGGCAAAATTGTCTGAATTTTGAAAGTGGAAATTACAAACTTTCGAAGCCTTTTTAAAACTCAAATACACTACAAGTTTGCATTTCCTGCTGGGCAGTAAAATTCTCAGCAACAAAAGAGTGATCAAATTAAGATCTTACATCTGTAGGTAATGGCTACAGTATGAGAACTGTTTTGGATATCGTTTCCAATTGATGGCCAAGTAGAACATATGCAGCGCACATCACACATAGTAGTATCCCTTAACAACCATGACCAGACCCTATTTCCCTTCCCCACCTCACACAGTAATATCCCTTAACAACCATGACCAGACCCTATTTCCCTTCCCTACCTCACACAGTAATATCCCTTAACAACCATGACCAGACCCTATTTCCCTTCCCCACCTCACACAGTAATATCCCTTAACAACCATGACCAGACCCTATTTCCCTTCCCCACCTCACAGTAATATCCCTTAACAACCATGACCAGACCCTATTTCCCTTCCCCACCTCACACAGTAATATCCCTTAACAACCATGACCAGACCCTATTTCCCTTCCCCACCTCACACAGTAATATCCCTTAACAACCATGACCAGACCCTATTTCCCTTCCCCACCTCACACAGTAATATCCCTTAACAACCATGACCAGACCCTATTTCCCTTCCCCACCTCACACAGTAATATCCCTTAACAACCATGACCAGACCCTATTTCCCTTCCCCACCTCACACAGTAATATCCCTTAACAACCATGACCAGACCCTATTTCCCTTCCCCACCTCACACAGTAATATCCCTTAACAACCATGACCAGACCCTATTTCCCTTCCCCACCTCACACAGTAATATCCCTTAACAACCATGACCAGACCCTATTTCCCTTCCCCACCTCACACAGTAATATCCCTTAACAACCATGACCAGACCCTATTTCCCTTCCCCACCTCACACAGTAATATCCCTTAACAACCATGACCAGACCCTATTTCCCTTCCCCACCTCACACAGTAATATCCCTTAACAACCATGACCAGACCCTATTTCCCTTCCCCACCTCACACAGTAATATCCCTTAACAACCATGACCAGACCCTATTTCCCTTCCCCACCTCACACAGTAATATCCCTTAACAACCATGACCAGACCCTATTTCCCTTCCCCACCTCACAGTAATATCCCTTAACAACCATGACCAGACCCTATTTCCCTTCCCCACCTCACACAGTAATATCCCTTAACAACCATGACCAGACCCTATTTCCCTTCCCCACCTCACACAGTAATATCCCTTAACAACCATGACCAGACCCTATTTCCCTTCCCCACCTCACACAGTAATATCCCTTAACAACCATGACCAGACCCTATTTCCCTTCCCCACCTCACACAGTAATATCCCTTAACAACCATGACCAGACCCTATTTCCCTTCCCCACCTCACACAGTAATATCCCTTAACAACCATGACCAGACCCTATTTCCCTTCCCCACCTCACACAGTAATATCCCTTAACAACCATGACCAGACCCTATTTCCCTTCCCCACCTCACAGTAATATCCCTTAACAACCATGACCAGACCCTATTTCCCTTCCCCACCTCACACAGTAATATCCCTTAACAACCATGACCAGACCCTATTTCCCTTCCCCACCTCACACAGTAATATCCCTTAACAACCATGACCAGACCCTATTTCCCTTCCCCACCTCACACAGTAATATCCCTTAACAACCATGACCAGACCCTATTTCCCTTCCCCACCTCACACAGTAATATCCCTTAACAACCATGACCAGACCCTATTTCCCTTCCCCACCTCACACAGTAATATCCCTTAACAACCATGACCAGACCCTATTTCCCTTCCCCACCTCACACAGTAATATCCCTTAACAACCATGACCAGACCCTATTTCCCTTCCCCACCTCACAGTAATATCCCTTAACAACCATGACCAGACCCTATTTCCCTTCCCCACCTCACAGTAATATCCTTTAACAACCATGACCAGACCCTATTTCCCTTCCCCACCTCACACAGTAATATCCCTTAACAACCATGACCAGACCCTATTTCCCTTCCCCACCTCACACAGTAATATCCCTTAACAACCATGACCAGACCCTACTTCCCTTCCCCACCTCACACAGTAATATCCCTTAACAACCATGACCAGACCCTATTTCCCTTCCCCACCTCACAGTAATATCCCTTAACAACCATGACCAGACCCTATTTCCCTTCCCCACCTCACAGTAATATCCTTTAACAACCATGACCAGACCCTATTTCCCTTCCCCACCTCACACAGTAATATCCCTTAACAACCACGACCAGACCCTATTTCCCTTCCCCACCTCACACAGTAATATCCCTTAACAACCATGACCAGACCCTATTTCCCTTCCCCACCTCACACAGTAATATCCCTTAACAACCATGACCAGACCCTATTTCCCTTCCCCACCTCACAGTAATATCCCTTAACAACCATGACCAGACCCTATTTCCCTTCCCCACCTCACAGTAATATCCTTTAACAACCATGACCAGACCCTATTTCCCTTCCCCACCTCACACAGTAATATCCCTTAACAACCATGACCAGACCCTATTTCCCATCCCCACCTCACACAGTAATATCCCTTAACAACCATGACCAGACCCAATTTCCCTTCCCCACCTCACACAGTAATATCCCTTAACAACCATGACCAGACCCTATTTCCCTTCCCCACCTCACAGTAATATCCCTTAACAACCATGACCAGACCCTATTTCCCTTCCCCACCTCACAGTAATATCCCTTAACAACCATGACCAGACCCTATTTCCCTTCCCCACCTCACAGTAATATCCTTTAACAACCATGACCAGACCCTATTTCCCTTCCCCACCTCACACAGTAATATCCCTTAACAACCATGACCAGACCCTATTTCCCTTCCCCACCTCACAGTAATATCCCTTAACAACCATGACCAGACCCTATTTCCCTTGCCCACCTCACAGTAATATCCTTTAACAACCATGACCAGACCCTATTTCCCTTCCCCACCTCACACAGTAATATCCCTTAACAACCATGACCAGACCCTATTTCCCTTCCCCACCTCACAGTAATATCCCTTAACAACCATGACCAGACCCTATTTCCCTTCCCCACCTCACAGTAATATCCTTTAACAACCATGACCAGACCCTATTTCCCTTCCCCCCTAGCTCAGTCAGCAGAGCACAGTGTGATTCCATTAGTTCCATTAGTGGAGCTGGAGCAACTGAGACACGCTGTAACAACAGGTTCTGGCGCAACTGAGACACGCTGTAACAACAGGTTCTGGAGCAACTGAGACATGCTGTAACAACAGGTTCTGGAGCAACTGAGACACGCTGTAACAACAGGTTCTGGAGCAACTGAGACACGCTGTAACAACAGGTTCTGGAGCAACTGAAACACGCTGTAACAACAGGTTCTGGAGCAACTAAGACACGCTGTACACGCTGTAACAACAGGTTCTGGCGCAACTGAGACACGCTGTAACAGGTTCTGGAGCAACTAAGACATGCTGTAACAACAGGTTCTGGAGCAACTGAGACACGCTGTAACAACAGGTTCTGGAGCAACTGAGACACGCTGTAACAACAGGTTCTGGAGCAACTGAAACACGCTGTAACAATAGGTTCTGGAGCAACTGAGACACTCTGTAACAACAGGTTCTGGAGCAACTGAGACACGCTGTAACAACAGGTTCTGGAGCAACTGAGACACGCTGTAACAATAGGTTCTGGAGCAACTGAGACACTCTGTAACAACAGGTTCTGGAGCAACTGAGACACGCTGTAACAACAGGTTCTGGAGCAACTGAAACACGCTGTAACAATAGGTTCTGGAGCAACTAAGACACGCTGTAACAACAGGTTCTGGAGCAACTGAGACACGCTGTAACAACAGGTTCTGGAGCAACTGAGACACGCTGTAACAACAGGTTCTGGAGCAACTAAGACACGCTGTAACAACAGGTTCTGGAGCAACTAAGACACGCTGTAACAACAGGTTCTGGAGCAACTAAGACACTCTGTAACAACAGGTTCTGGAGCAACTGAGACACGCTGTAACAACAGGTTCTGGAGCAACTGAAACACGCTGTAACAACAGGTTCTGGAGCAACTAAGACACGCTGTAACAACAGGTTCTGGAGCAACTGAGACACGCTGTAACAACAGGTTCTGGAGCAACTGAGACACGCTGTAACAACAGGTTCTGGCGCAACTGAGACACGCTGTAACGGGTTCTGGAGCAACTAAGACACGCTGTAACAACAGGTTCTGGAGCAACTGAGACACGCTGTAACAACAGGTTCTGGAGCAACTGAGACACGCTGTAACAACAGGTTCTGGAGCAACTGAAACACGCTGTAACAATAGGTTCTGGAGCAACTGAGACACTCTGTAACAACAGGTTCTGGAGCAACTGAGACACGCTGTAACAACAGGTTCTGGAGCAACTGAGACACGCTGTAACAACAGGTTCTGGCGCAACTGAAACACGCTGTAACAACAGGTTCTGGAGCAACTGAAACACGCTGTAACAATAGGTTCTGGAGCAACTGAGACGCGCTGTAACAACAGGTTCTGGAGCAACTGAAACACGCTGTAACAACAGGTTCTGGAGCAACTGAAACACGCTGTAACAACAGGTTCTGGAGCAACTAAGACACGCTGTAACAACAGGTTCTGGAGCAACTGAGACACGCTGTAACAACAGGTTCTGGAGCAACTGAGACACGCTGTAACAACAGGTTCTGGCGCAACTGAGACACGCTGTAACAGGTTCTGGAGCAACTAAGACACGCTGTAACAACAGGTTCTGGAGCAACTGAGACACGCTGTAACAACAGGTTCTGGAGCAACTGAGACACGCTGTAACAACAGGTTCTGGAGCAACTGAAACACGCTGTAACAACAGGTTCTGGAGCAACTGAGACACTCTGTAACAACAGGTTCTGGAGCAACTGAGACACTCTGGAGCAACTGAAACACGCTGTAACAATAGGTTCTGGAGCAACTGAGACGCGCTGTAACAACAGGTTCTGGAGCAACTGAAACACGCTGTAACAACAGGTTCTGGAGCAACTGAGACACGCTGTAACAACAGGTTCTGGAGCAACTGAGACACGCTGTAACAGGTTCTGGAGCAACTGAAACACGCTGTAACAACAGGTTCTGGAAAAGTCAGTCACAACCACAAATGAGATTTGGAAATAAGATGTCACAAAAATACAGACACTTAAAACTGCAAGCCATGAACTTTTATTTTCATCATTATCCCTTTTTGTTTGTTTAATATACTTGAAAGAAGAGGAGGGGGTTAAATTCTCATTGGAAGACAGGAGGGTAAAGATTTACAAATCAATGTCCTCGGTGAACAGAAATGTACAACATTACATAATCATACTAACTGATCAAAAACATAATCATTAAAAATAACTTACAAATTGATGGGGAAAGCGCATTTAAGGCAATCACTAGTTGGCTGAGTTTGCTCCAAAATAGTGTCAATCATTCTCCTACAGTGTAATGTAAGAGAAATGGGACATGTACAGGTATGTAATGGGATGCTTTGGGTTCCTAGGCCTCTAAATAGGGCCGGGTGCGGGGGCTAGCGTGGGTGGGTGGGTGAGAGGTTGGACAGGGACATGTAGTTAATATTGCAGGACCAGGACATAGTCAGGGTGAAAGGAGAGAAGCAGAACCAGCAGGTAGACATTTGGTCAACTTTCTCCTATTTCAGTTGGGAGATGGGGGTGGTGGGTTAGGAAGGTTAGAACCAACCCCTGTGGTGTCCATGGTGCTGAAAGGGGTGTTAGTAAAATACAGTAGAGCAAAACGGCATGTCATTGCTGAAAGAGGTACAGTATTCCTTTTCGTTTTACAGTATTCCTGATCGCTTTGCGGAGAAGACAATGACCACAATCAGCCAGAGCTGTTTAGGATGCAGGTAGGTAGCTGGGACGTAGTGTTTACTGTTCATTTAAAGGGAGTGGTAATCGTCATTCAGTATAAACCATGAAACTCCTGCTGGTAGGCTACAATTGACCATCTTGAAAGAGTACAAAACAGAGGGAATGTGAAAGGAAAAAGGGTGGAGGAGAATATCGATATTCCAATTATTTTAAGTTCAGTACAATTGAGGAAATAAAGTTCATTTGCAGCTGTCACCACAATAAACAGAGTGTTTCATACGTTGGAGTATTTAGAAACGGCTGAGTAGTTCTACTGTTCAAGCTGCAGAGGAGAAAGAGGTCATATTCACAGAAAGAAGAAAAGAGACTACAGGAAATCATCAAGACACATGTACATATCAACAAATCTATATATTACACAGCCATATAGAGGGTCTTTTTTCTCTGTGGAAATCTTGGTACATGGGGATCGACTGGGACTTTTGGTTTATTAAAAAAGGAAAGGAAGTAGAACCAGAGACCTAATTCCATTCTGTCCGCTGGTTAAAAAAATTACAGTTAAAGTCTACAAACAGAAACCTTGGTCTTCTGTTGAAAAGAAGATCTGGTGGGTCAGTGTGTGAGCACATAGTGGATCCTCTCTCCCGTACTTCTCTCTCTCTGCCATCACCTGAGCTGTTTCAGCTGGTCTGAGACCAGAGGTCTCACAGGACATGGGACATGGGGATCCTGGGTGTCCCATGTCCTGTGTCTCCTGGTCACAGAACAGTCAGTCAGTCATCATCAGATCAGTCAGTCACAATCAGAACAGTCCGTCACAATCAGAACAGTCCGTCACAATCAGAACAGTCAGTCAGTCACCATCAGAGTAGTCCGTCACCATCAGAACAGTCAGTCCGTCACCATCAGAGTAGTCCGTCACCATCAGAACAGTCAGTCCGTCACCATCAGAACAGTCAGTCAGTCACCATCAGAA
Source organism: Salvelinus alpinus (assembly GCF_045679555.1). Lineage (NCBI taxonomy): Eukaryota > Metazoa > Chordata > Actinopteri > Salmoniformes > Salmonidae > Salvelinus > Salvelinus alpinus. The sequence continues at coordinate 44,283,396 of NC_092098.1, read as the reverse complement.
CAGTCAGTCTGTCACCATCAGATCAGACAGTCACCATCAGAACAGTCAGTCCGTCACCATCAGAACAGTCAGTCCGTCACCATCAGAACAGTCAGTCAGTCACCATCAGAACAGTCAGTCACCATCAGAACAGTCAGTCACCATCAGAACAGTCAGTCTGTCACCATCAGATCAGACAGTCACCATCAGAACAGTCAGTCAGTCACCATCAGAACAGTCAGTCAGTCACCATCAGAACAGTCAGTCACCATCAGAACAGTCAGTCATCATCAGAACAGTCAGTCACCATCAGAACAGTCAGTCCGTCACCATCATCAGAACAGTCAGTCCGTCACCATCATCAGAACAGTCAGTCTGTCACCATCAGAACAGTCAGTCCGTCACCATCAGAATAGTCAGTCACCATCAGATCAGACAGTCACCATCAGAACAGTCAGTCACCATCAGAACAGTCAGTCAGTCACCATCAGAATAGTCAGTCACCATCAGAACAGTCAGTCACCATTAGAACAGTCAGTCTGTCACCATCAGAACAGTCAGTCTGTCACCATCAGAACAGTCAGTCACCATCAGAACAGTCAGTCTGTCACCATCAGAACAGTCTGTCACCATCAGAACAGTCAGTCTGTCACCATCAGAACAGTCAGTCCGTCACCATCAGAATAGTCAGTCACCATCAGAACAGTCAGTCTGTCACCATCAGAACAGTCAGTCCGTCACCATCAGAACAGTCAGTCTGTCACCATCAGAACAGTCAGTCTGTCACCATCATCAGAACAGTCAGTCCGTCACCATCAGAATAGTCAGTCACCATCAGAACAGTCAGTCTGTCACCATCAGAACAGTCAGTCTGTCACCATCATCAGAACAGTCAGTCCGTCACCATCAGAATAGTCAGTCACCATCAGAACAGTCAGTCTGTCACCATCAGAACAGTCAGTCACGATCAGATCAGAGAGTCACCATCAGAACAGTCAGTCAGTCACCATCAGAAGGGTCAGTCAGTCACCATCAGAACAGTCAGTCACCATCAGAACAGTCAGTCAGTCACCATCAGAAGGGTCAGTCAGTCACCATCAGAACAGTCAGTCAGTCACCATCAGAAGGGTCAGTCAGTCACCATCAGAACAGTCAGTCACCATCAGAACAGTCAGTCACCATCAGATCAGACAGTCACCATCAGAACAGTCAGTCCGTCACCATCAGAACAGTCAGTCAGTCACCATCAGATCAGCCAGTTACCATCAGAACAGTCAGTCACCATCAGAACAGTCAGTCAGTCAGTCACCATCAGATCAGTCAGTCACCATCAGATCAGTCAGTCACCATCAGAACAGTCAGTCACCATCAGATCAGTCAGTCACCTTTAGAACAGTCAGTCACCATCAGATCAGTCAGTCACCATCAGATCAGTCATTCAGTCACCATCAGATCAGTCAGTCACCACACTCACAGGCCCTGATCATGTCTCGTCACTCCTGTGAAGGGGTGCATTCACACATAAGAGCGTCCGATCAGGTTTATAAGAGAGAGAGGGAGAGAGTTGGAAGGACTGTGGTCTGGTGAGGCCTGTTGATGTAGCCTACAGCAGTCTTTCCTGTCCTCTTCTGTGTGTAGTCTGGGGGTAGTCTGGGGCTAGTCGGGGGGTACTCTGGGGGGGTACTCTGGGGGTAGTCTGGGGGTAGCCGGTATGTAGTCAGGGTGTAGTCTTGGAGTAGATGGATGGTGTAGCGTTCCCCTGCATGGCAGAGATAAGATCTCCTAGACTTTGGTTTCCTTTATGTCTTAAAAAGTGGGTTGATGTGTGTGCATGCGTGTGTGTTTCCAGTATGTTTGTATCAGCGTGTACAGTGTATATGACTGTTTACACGTGTGTGTGTGTGCGTGTTTTCCGACTGAGGGTTCTGTTCCAGTTATCCCACTGAGTTGAGAGAAGTTCCATGGTCCAAGGTTCAGTCCAGTGCAGCATACATTATGTATATCCCCAGAGTGAGGTCCCAAATCAAACAGGTGTGAATTCCCAGCCATGTCCGACACACAACAGTTCCATATCCACTCACTGTTACAATATGAGTCACAAAGTCGACTCTCTTCTCCCCAAAATAAAACCCACTGCAGTCACAAACACAATCTCCAGGTTTCCACGCTGTCTGCAAACAGAGAAGAAAGAGACAACGATAGAAGAGTGTGAGATCAATCCAACAATGGTTGTGTGTACATTACAGCATTATCCATACGGAGGACTAAGAAGCGGCCGAGCAGCCGGCAGACCAAACAAAGCTTACATGCCAAGAACACAACGTCCCAGTCTGACAAAGGTTAGCACTAAATAATGCTCTTCTTCATAACTGTGAAGGAAAAATGGGTTGGCTTCAATGGAAAGGAAAAGTATTAGTTACATATAGCATGATTCCCTAAACAATGGAACTTCATGAATCACAACTGTGGAAAGACACGTTGGCTACACTACAAAGACGATTTCACTCATGACTATCACAGGTCCTGATGGTCGCTAGGGAGATGAAGAACAACAGGGGAAACAGATGAGTGCAGAGAGGAAGATGAGAAAATTCTCTTGAGTTTAGTGACCAGGCCAGACTCACCTCTGCTGCAGGAGATGTCACAGACATCAAGGCCAAAGGATAAAGGCAAGAGAAAAGAATAAGAACAGAAACAAAAACTATAGAGTGAGAGAGAGAGAGAAAGAGAGAGAGTGAGTGAGACAGCGAGAGAGAAAGAGAGAGAGCGAGAGAGAAAAAGAGAGGAGAGAGTCGGAAAAACAGAAGACATGTTAGTTACAAGCAGAAACAGAGGATGCTTAAGAAACACTGTCCTACTAGGTGGGGAACTATCAATTAATCAATGAATTGAACTTCATTTAAATACAGAGAAATCTAGTCCTGATATGGCTAGCCTCTATGGTGTCAGAGCATAGCCATTACAGAACTACAGTAAAGAGCCATTCTGAGTCATGTACAACTTGGTTCATATACAACTTTAAATGTATTTTATATTTAACTAGGCAAGTCAGTTAAGAACAAATTCTTATTCACAATGACAGCCTACCCGAGCCAAACCCTAACAACACTGGGCCAATTGTGCGCTGCCCTATGGGACTCCCAATGACAGCCGGTTGTGATACCTGGAATCGAACCAGGGTCTGTAGTGACACCTTTAGCACTGAGAGACCACTGCACTACTCGGGAGCCACTCAGGACTTTAACTCTAACAGGGCCGAGGTCCTGACTATATGCGCTGACCTGACCAAACTGTACATCCCCCTCTGCAACAATGGAAGCAGAACTACTGGCCACGCCTCATTATGTTTGGTTCATTAACTAGTCAGTGATGTGTGGTTCAGCGGGACAGAGGTCTGCCTGATGCTTGACTGTAAGGATACTATAAGGAGAAGACAGACTGAATGTCAGTCAAGTGGAAAGCCTTAGGGATAAGAACACATTATCTTTCATCTTTTATCAGGTCACAGAAGCATCACAGGGGCTGAGTTCCTATTTCCTATATAGTGCACTACTTTTAACTAGGGTCCATAGGACTAGATAGGAAATAGTATGGCATTTGGGACACATTCATAGTCAGTTTATAGCCAACAGGGAGGAGAGAGCAAAACCTGTGTGACGGTAAATAACTCTGACGGCCATCTTACCTTCTCCTCCAGATCCTTAATTTGTCTCCTCTGAATGTCTGTCTTATCCTCCAGGTCTCGGATTCTCTGAAAATATTGTTGTTCCCTTAGTGAGTATATTCAATCTATTCAACAGTTACATTGCATGCTATAGCTGAACTAACTTTATGCCAAGCCAACACAAATATGCTCCATAAATCTATATTTTACATACACTTTTGAATCACTGCTAGCAATATAAATAAACTTTACAACAAACGTTAAGAAAACATATATGTATTGTACAGTCAGGTAATTTCACGTTCTGACCATAGTTCTTGTGGTTTGTGCTTGTTTTAATGTTGGTCAGGACGTGAGCTGGGTGGGCATTCTATGTTGTGTGTCTAGTTCGTCTGTTTCTGTGTTCGGCCTAATATGGTTCTCAATCAGAGGCAGCTGTCAATCGTTGTCCCTGATTGGGAATCATATATAGGTGGCTTGTTTTGTGTTGGGGATTTGTGGGTGGTTGTTTCCTGTCTCTGTGTTTTCTCTGCACCAGATAGGGCTGTTTCGGTTTGCCACGTTTGTTATTTTGTAGTATTTGTAAGTGTTCACAGTATTCGTCTTGTTAATTAAACATGTTGAACACGAGCTACGCTGCGTCTTGGTCCGATCCCTGTTACCCTCTCTCTTCTCGTGAAGAGAGGGAAGGCTGCCGTTACAGGTAAACATCAGTATTACAGTTTTGGTGTATGGTGTATCAGGGTTTCATTGGAGCATCTGCCTGTGGCATGGTTTATTGAAACATGAAATGCTTTCTGTAAAACCATGGGTGAGACAGGTATGCTGACAGCTCTGCCCTTGGAGAAGCCTGGTAAGGGGTTCAGCAGCTGCGTCTGTGAGAGGCTGGCACATGATGCTGCTACCCTCTGGAGTGGATCAGCCAGTGTAAACTGTAAATCAATGGAACATCGCCCTCTACAGTAGCATTTAGGAACTGCAGCAGCTGCATCATCTTTGTTCCACGTCACAGTAAATTACAATTAGGGTTGAACAACCTCTTGTTCATTCCAGAAAACATATGCTATATTCTGTTAAATGTTGTAACTGCTTAAAGTAACAATATAAAGTTAATGTCAGGTGTGAGTGTTGCATACTAAGTATTGAACTGATGTTAGGAAAGAGGATCTGTGAAAGCTTTCCTTCTGTTCTTTCTAGACATACTGTATTTTATTGACCTTTCTTTCATCAAAGTGGGTACAAGTGTGAATCCCTCATGTTAAGTGAATGCCATATGTTGACTCCTATGCAGGTGCATCAGGGTTCTACTGGTGTGACTCCCTGCCTTGTCCTTGGTTTAACCACCGTAGAATTAGAAATTAGAATACCTTGGTGTAACCACCGTAGAATTAGAAATTAGAATACCTTGGTGTAACCACCGTAGAATTAGAAATTAGAATACCTTGGTGTAAGCACCATAGAATTAGAAATTAGAATACCTTGGTGTAAGCACCATAGAATTAGAAATTAGAATATCTTGGTGTAACCACCATAGAATTAGAAATTAGAATACCTTGGTGTAAGCACCATAGAATTAGAAATTAGAATACCTTGGTGTAACCACCATAGAATTTGAAATTAGAATACCTTGGTGTAAGCACCATAGAATTAGAAATTAGAATACCTTGGTGTAACCATCATTGAATTAGAAATTAGAATACCTTGGTGTAACCACCATAGAATTATAATTAGAATACCTTTGTGTAATCATCATAGAATTAGAAATTAGAATACCTTGGTGTTACCACCATAGAATTAGAAATTAGAATACCTTGGTGTAACCACCATAGAATTAGAAATTAGAATACCTTGGTGTAACCACCTTAATTAGAATACCTTGGTGTAACCATCATTGAATTAGAAATTAGAATACCTTGGTTTAACCACCATAGAATTAGAAATTAGAATACCTTGGTGTAACCATCATAGAATTAGAATACCTTGGTGTAACCATCATAGAATTAGACATTAGAATACCTTGGTGTAACCATCATTGAATTAGAAATTAGAATACCTTGGTGTAACCACCATAGAATTAGAAATTAGAATACCCTGGTCTAACCAACAGGTATCGACCCTGTCTGTGTGACTAAGACGTGTCCACTAACACAAAGCTTCAGGTCTGAAGTCTCAGACAAGGCGACTCATAGAGAAAACATATTTTCAGCTGCAAGTCCAACAGACTGTCCTCATCTGTTGAGTCATGTCTCATGTTGAGTCATCAAAGGGAGTGTACTCATAATACATTTGAATGGATAATGGGTTTGATTCCCACTGGCGCCACCCATGAAAATATACATGTATGAATACACTGTAAGTGGCTTTGGACAAAAGCGTCAGCTGAATGGCATATATTGTGTGACTGTATATTGTACCTGATGGGCCTGGTGGAGCAGCTCCATCCTCTCAGCCAGAACCTGACAGTCAAACTCTCTGCTCTTCCTCAGCATCTGTCTGCGTAGCTTCTCCACGGACGTACGTAGCTCGTCCTTCTGCATGTCACTCAGAGGCTCGCCGTACCCGATCACCTTGTCCTGCTGCAGCGCGTTGTAGAGAGTAGCCTCCAGCTCCTGGATTTGCTGTGGATGGAGGTTGAGGGGGTAGTTAGCCAAAGTGATGATAATATAATGTATGTAGATAACCATCATCTACAAGTCGGTACTGGCTAGGGGAGAGGTGTATGCATTGCACACAACAATCTATGTTACACTTACAGTATGTTCAAAGTTCACAATCGTGTATTTAAAGGCAGGAGGTTGAATGAGGGGGAATGCAGCAGTTACCGTGTAGGCCTGATCCAGGGCTGACTTCCTGTAGTCCAGCTCCTCCTCCAGATAGCCTTTCTGCTTGCAGAACATCTCCTGTGGGGGACAGTGCTCTCTGGTCAGTGTTTTGATCTCAATACTGTGACTGAAGAAGTCAGTACCATCCTCAACAGTCCCTAACATCACATCAACAGGTAGTGATACAGGATAGTGTTGTCTATACACCTTATAGGTGTTTGAGCATCTCTTCCACACAAACATGATATATTACACAACATGTGCCAGGCTTGTAATACTGTAGGAAATATTCAGAGACACACTCGTCTGCTTCTGCGAGATAACAACATACAACAAACGTCCTGCTTATGTCACAGTTACAAACCTGGAATAGTGGAAACATCTCAGCGATATTGACAAGACTGGGAGGAAACCAGGAACACAGGAGAGTAAATATCTTGTGCACATACCACTCTTCATTTACGTCATTGAGCAGAGGCTCTTATCCAGAGCGACATATAGAAGCAATTAGTGTCAAGTGCCTTGGCCAAGGGGACATCGGCAGATTTTTCACCTAGTTGGCTCGGGGATTCAAACCAGCGACCTTTCAGTTAGTTACTGGCCCAACTATCTTAACCACTAGGCTACCTGCTGCCCATAAACCATATAAGCAGCAATATGACATTTTAATTTCATGAAACGCAGTAAAAACTACTCAAGCCGAGCTAGCGTGACAGTGAGTGAGGGATGTGAATGGAGAAGGAACTCACCATCTCTAGCTCCAGGTCAATCATCTTCTGATGCAGCGCTGCCTCTGTTCCCTCAATCTGTTGTATCCACTAGGGGGAGACAAAGACAGCACAATGCACAACAATGACTTCGATAAGTAACAATGCTATATGAATGGCTATGACATTGCTTACAAGTAACTTTGAACTAAGCAACAATATTTGTTATGTATTGGCATACCTTTTCAGCAAGAGATAGGACAGTGCTAGCTTGAATAATGGCCACTTGCTCCTCATTTCGCAAGTTCTGAATAAATAAATAAAAAATAAGGTAAAACAATCTTGATTTTTAATAATTTGGCAAAGGAGTGATTGGAAAACATTGGCAAAACATCAGTAACAACATATTATAGAGCCCTTTCCAACAGACTTACCCCATTATCACCCAGAATGTCTAGGAGCTTGATCAGGTCAGGTACACAGACATCCTGGGAAAGGATGGAAATAAACAATCAGCATCCTATTTCGCCTGACATTGTTTAGCAGGAAGACAAAATATCACGTGTTATTTAAAAAAAGAACTGACTTTGCTGATAAAATACTTTGCTGAGGAAAAATGTACTTGATACGATTGTGATGTGTTGTTGTCTCACATAGCTATCTTAAGATGAATCACTAACTAAGTAGCTAGGATAAGAGCGTCTGCTAAATGACTAAAATGTCAAATGTTACAACGCTATCAGATATTATTGAGATGGGTTATACCTTCACTCCTTCCTTCATACAGTAGATCTGTAGGGCGCTGACTCCCTCGGAGAACGGATGCATGCGGAGATGATTAAACGGAGGGGACTTTCGCTCGCGCTCCTACAGGAGGAAAATTACATTTATTTAATCAGTTAAAAGCATTGGTTAAAAGGATGGAACCGACGAGGTGAAAAATCTGTCGATGTGCCCTTTCGACAAGGCACTTAACCCTACTTTGCTCCAGGGGTCCTATACTACTATGACTGACCCTGTAAAACAACACATTTCCCTGCACCTATCCGTTGTATGTGACAATAAAACATATACGGTACCAGTTAAAAGTTTGGACACACCTACTCATTCAAGGGTTTTTCTTTATTTTGAAAAGAAGCAAACAAATGCTCAGCATATGTGGGAACTCCTTCAAGACTATTGGAAAAGCATTCCTCATGAAGCTGTTTGACAGAATGCCAAGAGTGTGCAAAGCTGTCATCAAGGCAAAGGGTGGCTATTTTGAAGAATCTCAAAAATAACATGATTTGATTTGGTTAATACTTTTTTGGTTACTACATAATTCCATATGTGTTATTTCATAGTTTTGATGTCTTCACTATTATTTTACAATGTAGAAAATAGCAAAAATAAAGAAACATCCTGGAATGAGTAGGTGTATCTACACTTTTGACTGGTACTGTATATATATTTTTATGATTGGACAAAGAAGACTGTGGAGGGATTTTTTCAGTTGTTCTATTCTTTATCCAGTAGATGGAAGCACCATCCTTTTGGGGGGCTTATTGCAGTATCTGCACTGCAGCACAGAATGCACAAAGCCCTGTGTTCTGAGCCTGTCTCAGCCTGGCCATGAAAAAAAAACTGCAATTGATTAGCATGTTGGCAGAAGCAGCAAGCAGTGCTGGGCTGGGCTGTAGGTCTTGGGGCAGGAATTATCATGCTCCGCACGGCCAGGGCCTAGATGTGCTCAGAACAGAGAAAATAGCCTGCACAGTGTTTTTGTGTGTGTATGTGTGTGTGTGTGTGTGTGTGTGTTGGGGCTGAGAAACACTGAGCTGAGAAACTGTAACACTGAATACAGAGGTTGTCCAAACATGCCTGAAGTAAAGTGTATGTGTCCCTCTCTGTTCTTATCAATTTAGTAAAACATCTATTGATGGGAATATTACAAACCCATTATATACATTTATCTAGTCCACCACTGATCTTAGACAATTTTATTTAAGTAAACAGCTGTGATTCCATTCAAATGTACAGTATGCTTCATTAACCTGACATAACCAGGCCCACCTCTAGTTCCAGTATTCTGAATTCCAGGAGCTCATTCTGGTCCTTGGAGTCTTGCAGCTCCTGTTGCTGTCGACCACATTTTGCATCTAACTTCTCCACCTGCAGAAGACCAGATGGATAGCATGAAGGTCAGAGCCTGCCAGTTGCATGGACTTCCATACCTCTGCAATATCAAGTGGTGCACAGTGAATGTTCAGATCCAAAATGGCTACCATGCATCACCCTTCTCGGAAGTGCACATTAGTGGAGGGCGAGGTGAGTTGACTTTACTGCAGAAAGTAAAGTGCTTCCATGTGATGATGAATGGTGTAAATGCAATACTATTATAATATCAATAATATCATAGGACAGACCTTTTCCAGCAGCTCCTGATTCCTCCTGAAGAACAGCTGTTTCTCCTCTACCCACTTGGAGTCCTGCCAGAGGAGAACCCAGTTTCAATGAGGGAAACATTGTCGTCTGTTACTTATAACCATGGAATTCGAATGAGTGTACCAATGAGTTTACCAGTCTATTTCTCTGGTTACAACGTACTCATGAGGCTTGTCTTATGAAATATCTAACATCTATATATAATAACAATATATTATAACATTATATAATGTATATATGCTCCCGTAGATCGATATCATACACCGAGTGTACAAAACATTAGGAACATCTTCCTAATATTGAGTTGCACCCTCACCCTTTCGCCCTCAGAACAGCCTCAATTCGTCAGGGCATGGACTATACAAGGTGTCAAAAGCGTTCCACAGGAATGCTGGCCCATGTTGAGTCTAACGCCTCCCACAGTTGTGTCAAGTTGGCTGAATGCCCTTTGGGTGGTGGACCATCCTTGGTACACACAGGAAACTGTGCAGCGTAGCAGTTCTTGACACAAACCGGTGTGCCTGGGACCTACTACCATACCCCGTTCAAAGGCACTTAAATATTTGGTCTTGACCATTCACTCTCTGAATGGCACACATACACAATCCATGTCTCAATTGTCTGAACGCTTAAAAATCCTTCTTTAACCTGTCTCCTCCCCGTCTCCTCCCTTTCATCTTTAGAGTTAACAAGTGACATCAATAAGGGATTATAGCTTTCACCTGGATTCACCTGGTCAGTCTATGTCATGGAAAGAGCAGGTGTTCCTAACGTTTTGTACACTCAGTGTAGCTATCCCATTATGGATAGCATTTAAGTTTGTTAACTGATCTGACCAACAGTGTATGAAATACTAGCGTCAATCACAACCCTATTCAAAATTGTTATTCTCTGTTGTGGGGCAACCGAATCAATACCATTCATTGGCATTTCCTCTTGGTCACCAAGACGAATCACTATTAAACAGTCCAACACTCTTTTTTTTCACAGCCCTGTTACATTTGGTACTCGTAGTAGGTAACTAATTGCAAATAATAACTAAGGTCACGTACAGTTCAAGCCATCCATGCGACTGGGACAGTGTGTATAGCCTTTCTCTATGTCGTAGGACCCATCCCAAGTGGCAGCCGTTTCCCTTTATAGTGTTCTACGCTGACCAAACAGAGCCCTGGACCCTGGTCAGGAGTAGTAAACCATATAGGAAACAAGGGTTCCATTTGGGAAGCAGCCCATGTCTTAGTGTTGGTCTGTATTGGGGGTAATGTCATTGGTCTGTATTGGAGGTAATGTCATTGGTCTGTATTGGAGGTAATGTCATTGATCTGTATTGGAGGTAATGTCATTGATCTGTATTGGGAGTAATGTCATCGGTCTGTATTGGAGGTAATGTCATTGGTCTGTATTGGGGGCAATGTCATTGGTCTGTATTGGGTGTAATGTCATTGATCTGTATTGGGTGTAATGTCATTGATCTGTATTGGGGGCAATGTCATTGGTCTGTATTGGGTGTAATGTCATTGGTCTGTATTGGGGGTAATGTCATTGGTCTGTATTGGGGGTAATGTCATTGGTCTGTATTGGGGGTAATGTCATTGGTCTGTATTGGGGGTAATGGCATTGGTCTGTATTGGGGGTAATGGCATTGGTCTGTATTGGGTGTAATGTCATTGGTTTGTATTGGGGGTAATGTCATTGGTCTGTATTGGGGGTAATGTCATATCACTGTATTGGGGGTAATGTCATATGGTCTGTATTGGAGGTAATGTCATTGGTCTGTATTGGGGGTAATGTCATTGGTCTGTATTGGGTGTAATGTCATTGGTCTGTATTGGGTGTAATGTCATTGGTCTGTATTGGGGGTAATGTCATTGGTCTGTATTGGGGGTAATGCCATTGGTCTGCATTGGGGGTAATGCCATTGGTCTGCATTGGGGGTAATGCCATTGGTCTGCATTGGGGGTAATGCCATTGGTCTGCATTGGGGGTAATGTCATTGGTCTGTATTGGGGGTAATGGCATTGGTCTGTATTGGGGGTAATGGCATTGGTTTGTATTGGGGGTAATGGCATTGGTCTGTATTGGGGGTAATGGCATTGGTCTGTATTGGGGGTAATGGCATTGGTCTGTATTGGGGGTAATGGCAGTGGTCTGTATTGGGGGTAATGGCAGTGGTCTGTATTGGGGGTAATGGCATTGGTCTGTATTGGGGGTAATGGCATTGGTCTGTATTGGGGGTAATGTAATTTACCTGTCCTTTGTGGGCGAGCTCCTTCTCCAGGTCTTCTATCTTGGCCTTGTACCTGAGACTGTCTGCATGTAGCTGCTCCTGAGCCTGGGACACACAACAGTATCCACATTAACATCATCCACTGGATACAGCTGAATGTGACTGGTTGGTGTTGTTTTAGAACGCATGAGCAGTGCTGCAGTTGTACTGGGGTATATGTTCTTAATATTTTGTACACTTAGTCTAGAATGCATATGCAGTCTTATCAGCATTTTACTGAATACAGAAACCAATCTGGCATGACCCCATCCCTATTTACCCAGATGATACAAAATACAATCTTATGTGGGTGATATTTTACTGAACATTGAAGCGTATATCAGCATGAGGTGAAACAGTGCCACTGTTCGCCTCAGCTCATTTTGTATTGTCTTTGTTTTGTTGATGAAACGGAGGAGAGGAGCATCCAGCATTGAGGTAAAATAATCATCTGCAGTAGATAGTCTTCTGTTCTGTCGCTCGTGCAAAGTATGTCTGAGGGGAAAACAGTGTTCGCTGTTTGAAGTAACTACTTGTTGTTACTACCGGACGAGGCAGTTTCACCAAGAACACATTCCAGCTTTAATGGCAGTGATATTTAACTGAATATTAATGGCAATGATATTTACGTTACATTTTATTTTTTATTTTTTACTTTTATTTAACTAGGCAAGAAAAAAAAGTTTAAAAAAAAGTTAAGAACAAATTCTTATTTAAAATGACAGCCTACACAGGTAACATTAACGGCAGTAATATTTAAGTTAACATTAACGGCAGTGATATTTAAGTTAACATTAACGGCAGTAATATTTAAGTTAACATTAACGGCAGTGATATTTAAGTTAACATTAATGGCAGTGATATTTAAGTTAACATTAATGGCAGTGATATTTAAGTTAACATTAATGGCAGTGATATTTAAGTTAACATTAATGGCAGTGGCACTGTACCTTAGCTTCTATCTCAGCATCCAGAAGGCCCCCTTGATGTTCCTGCAGCAGGGCGTATGCCCTCTGTAAGGCCTGGTACTCTCTGGTCAGCTGCCTGAAGCGCAGCTCCGACTCCTCATTGACCAGCCCCTGTGACCATGAACAGACCCCAGGGTTAGAGAGAAGACATTGGGAGAAAAGCCAGGAAGTGTCACGCCTGCTCCCGCTCCCCCTCTCTGGCGCTCTCTGGCGCCAGACGGACCATCATTACGCACATTGTCACCATCGTTACGCGCATCAGCGCTTCATGGGACTCACCTGGACTCTATTACCTTATTGATTGCCTCCCCTATATCTGTCACTTCCTCAGTTTCTTCCCCGTGTCTGCATTAATGTTATGTTTCTCATGTCCAGATGCTGCCCTGTCCTGTTTCATGTCTGTTTATTAATTAAATGTTCACTCCCTGTACTTGCTTCTCGTCTCCAAGTGTCTGTCCTTACAGGAAGAGGAATTATGGATAGAGAGATTAGAAACACATTGGTTCAGGGAAAGTAGATGCTGATGTGCTGCTGGTGCTTGTGCAAAGGTTATTGATCACTTATCGTAAATAAAGTTCCTTCCCCACCCAGGGGCTGTGTCGATTTCCTGTGAAATGAACAGGTCTCACCTCATCCAGGTCTTCATCAGGAGTGGCTGGAGTGCGGTCCATGCGAAACGAAGCCACGGAGGACGTCTCTGAGTCCATGGATTCCTCATCGTATCCAAAGAAGGTGTCCACTACAATGTGTCTCTGTGTAGAGAGAGATCACAGGATTGTGGGGAAATAGATATTTCCCAAGGCAGATGAATGTATTATTGTACTGATCTTTTTTATTGTGTTGTCATGTGAAGAAAAAACTCTACCTTTATTGGTCTGTTGCTTCGTTTATGCCTCTTCTTCCGCAATAGTTTTTCCCTATCCTGAAACATATCGGGCATGTCAGAACAGTTAGAGCTATCCGGGAATTCTTGGGACCTCCCTACCATAAACCCTAACCTTAACCCCCTACCCTAAACCTAACCCTAACTATTACCCTTACCTAACCTTAACCTTAACCCTAACCCTAACCTTAACCCTTACCTTTTTAAATGTAAACTTCAATGGGGTGACGTCAGAGTTGGGACGTCCCAAGGACACCGTTTAGACTTTTCCATTTAAGAACTACCAACAAACAAACATACAACTTCAGCAACCATGGATACATTTCCTGAGATCAGCCAATTGTATCTGTCAAAGAGCAAAAGAGTCAGATACTGTGTCCACCAGTTCTCCAGATACTGTGTGTCCACCAGTTCTCCAGATACTGTGTGTCCACCAGTTCTCCAGATACTGTGTGTCCACCAGTTCTCCAGATACTGTGTGTCCACCAGTTCTCCAGATACTGTGTGTCCACCAGTTCTCCAGATACTGTGTGTCCACCAGTTCTCCAGATACTCTGTGTCCACCAGTTCTCCAGATACTCTGTGTCCACCAGTTCTCCAGATACTGTGTGTCCACCAGTTCTCCAGATACTGTGTGTCCACCAGTTCTCCAGATACTGTGTGTCCACCAGTTCTCCAGATACTGTGTGTCCACCAGTTCTCCAGATACTGTGTGTCCACCAGTTCTCCAGATACTGTGTGTCCACCAGTTCTCCAGATACTGTGTGTCCACCAGTTCTCCAGATACTGTGTGTCCACCAGTTCTCCAGATACTGTGTGTCCACCAGTTCTCCAGATACTGTGTGTCCACCAGTTCTCTTGTGTTTTGTTTAGTCAGTAATAAAATTGTCTCTTGTGACATATTGTTAACACAAAGTAAATGCTAGATGGTCAGTGTACACAAGATTTGGTTCTGGGCTCCACAGAGATTAGTAAGTAAAACACCTTGGATCATTTTAGAAGTGGATGCCTATTTGTAAAATGTACTATTTGACTAAATGTATTTGTATGTTCTTTACATTGTAAATAAAACCTTGAATATCCCAAAATAAACTTTGTAGAAAAAATATACATTGGGGAATTCAAATTTGTAAAAGGAGAACTCACTCTTGTCAGCTCGTCGATCATGCTTTGTTGCTCCAGCACCTGCAGCTTGAGGAACTCAATCTCCTGGTCATCATGCGCCTGGTCCAGATCATTCAGAGACTTACAGTTGGCTTTCTTCAGTGGCAGGTGGGAGCTGATCTTCTCCTTCTACAGAAACAGAAAAGACCTTTGTGAGTGGAACAAGTTGTAGTTGAGTTAAACAACCCTCTATATTGCTCAGTATGGGCTCGTCATTAATAAAGTAGATTTGCGGTGGTTGTTAGGGCACTGAGGCCAAAGCTGCAAGATCATGGACTTCTAAATCCACAAGACTAATGCAGACTTTACTTCGATAAGGACTGTAATCATAGCCAATGTGTTGCAGACAGTCTTCATAAACACTGAGCTATTGAGGCATGCTTTTATTATTATTATTATTATTATTGTCATTTACAAAATAGCCCCCAACACTCTACTCAGCAAACTGGATGTAGTCTATCACAGTGCCATCTGTTTTACCACCAAAGCCCCATATTCTACCCACCACTGCGACCTGTATGCTCTCGTTGGCTGGCCCTCACTACATATCCGTCGCCAAACCCACTGGCTCCAGGTCATCTATAAGTCCTTGCTAGGTAAAGCCCCGCCTTATCTTAGCTCACTGGTCACAATAGCAACATCCACCCGTAGCATGCGCTCCAGCAGGTATATTGCACTGGTCATCCCCAAAGCTAACACTTCCTTTGGCCACCTTTCCTTCCAGTTCTCTGCTGCCAATGACTGGAACGAATTGCAAAAATCTCTGAAGCTGGAGTCTTATATCTCCCTCTCTAACTTTAAGCATCAGCTGTCAGAGCAGCTTACCGATCACTGTACCTGTACACAGCCAATCTGTAAATAGCACACCCGACTACCTCATCCCCATATTATTACTTACCTTCTTGCTCTTTTGCACCCCAGTATCTCTACTTGCACATCATCATCTGCACATCTATCACTCCAGTATTAAAGCTAAATTGTAATTATTTTTGCCTCTAGGGCCTATTTATTGCCTACCTCCCTACTCTTCTACATTTGCACAAACTGTACATAGATTTTTCTATTTAGCTTTTCTTTTGTGTTATTGACTGTACGTTTGTTTATGTGTAACTCTGTGTTGTTGTTTTTGTCGCACTGCTTTGCTTTATCTTGGCCAGGTTGCAGTTGTAAATTAGAACTCAACTGGCCTACCTGGTTAAATAAAGGTAACATTTTAAATTGTACTAAACTATTGGAGCCCTAATTGTGTTGAGATCTGTGTGATGATTCCACTCACTATAGAAATATAATTACTAGAATGGGGATTCCCAATTTAAGACAATGGTCTGTAGTTCTATTTCTATCCCACTCACCATCTCCAGGTTCTCCTTGGCCAGGCCTTTGAGTTTCTCTTCCATGCGCTGCAGGGTCTGGCTGAGGTCATCATTCCTCTTATTCAGCACCTTGTTCTTTTCCAGCATGGGCTTGCACTGCTTCTCAGACTCCCGCACACGCTTCAGCTGAGAGGGTGAGAGAGAGAGAAAAGAGAGAGAAAAGAGAGAAAGAGAGAGAGAAAATAGAGAGAGAGGAGACAGAAAGACAGACAGACAGAGAGAGAAAAGAGAGAGCGAGAGGAAGAGAGAGGAGAGGGAGAGAGAGGAGACAGACAGAGTGAGATAGCGACAGGGAGCGATAGATGGCAATGAAGATAGAATAGAAGTGGAACAAAGGGAGATGGAGGGATGAAGAGTTTCGCTCAGTCCAGTGTGTCAACATGGCAGGGGTCTAGACTAGGTACTGTATTTGTAAATTATTTACAGGTGTTTTGCCGGGTGCATTCATTGTATGTTTAATGAATCCAGATTAAGGAGGATTGTTATCCTTCAGTGACAGAGGATCAAGGATGCATCCCAAATGGAACCCTATTGCCTACACCCTCTGGGCCCTGGTCAGAACTAAATAGGGAGCCATTTGGAATGCAGCCAAGATGTGATTCATTGCCAGGCTCTCTGCCAGGTAGGGAGAATTCAGAGTGACCAGATCATACCAGTTCATTCCTCTCATCCACCAGCAGTGAGTTGCGGTCCTCCAGCTTGCGGATGGTGGAGTTGAGGTCAGCCATGCGCCTCTGGTTCCTGCGCATGTCCTGGGTTGTTCAAACAGAACGCATGGCGTGTTACGACACACTACATTCACTATACCACAAAAATGCATTAGGGTGAATTATATGGATTATTGTGAATTATACACAAATGCATTATTGTGAATAGTTGTATAATATAAATTATTTCAATGACATACATGTTGGGGACAGATTTGTTAGGAAAATACAAATTTATAGGACATTTATTTCTGGAGTTTACTTATAAGGTAATTATTTATACGTATCAGTGACACATCTCTTTAGAAAAAAAAGACAAAGACAAATAGTTTTCTGTCATGTGGTGATTTTCAAGCAGACCATGACTAATCCAGAATGTGAGACTGCATTAAAACCTCACAGACTTCTTGACTGACCAGCAGGCTTCTTGACTGACCAGCAGGCTTCTTGACTGACCAGCAGGCTTCTTGACTGACCAGCAGGCTTCTTGACTGACCAGCTATCTTCAGATACAACGGCCTTCAGATCCCGTCATGTTTCCGCATGTGGATGATGGTATTACAATTCCAGACTTATTTCATATTTTTTCTGACCACTTCTTTATGTCATTTGTCTCAGGCTTTTTCCGCATAAACTACACAGGCTGCTTCTATACATAACCTATACAGTAGGCAATAGGTAATTGGAGTGTGGCAATTAGCTATACTGTACATAAATTAGCGTAGGCCTATTTTACCTCTCATTATGGGTTAATTGTCCGATTAATTTCAAAGCCATTTATTTTGGAATGGCTTCATTATTACATTTCTATAATCTACAGGCTGCATTTGTACCATTTCCAGGTTCCCCTCTGCCTTTCTATGTCGTACCGGGCTGCCACAGTGTTCTGCACCGTCCCCAGCCCGTCCGGGGATCTCTCTCTTGGGGCTGCCCAGGTTACACTCTGCCTCCTTGACCAGGAACAGCTGGTCGTCCAGGGCATCCTTCTGCATCTGCAGCTTCTGCAGCAAGCCAATGGCATTCTCAAACTCCTTCTCCAGAGAGAAGATGGTGCGCTCTTTAGACTTGATCTCATCCACCTGAAGGAAGGAATAGGAAACAGGAAACTCGGTGACACAGAAAGACGGACAGGACAGACGGAACGACAGACATGTGCACAGTTCTAAGAGTATAATTTGAAGGTATGATGTATCATACTGTATGTGTCACACCCTGATCTGTTTAACCTGTCTTTTTGCTTGTCTCCACCCCTCTCCAGGTGTCGCTCATCTTCCCCATTATCCCCAGTGTATTTATACCTGTGTTCTCTGTTTGTATGTTGCCAGTTCGTTTTGTTCGTCAAGCCTACCAGCGTTTTCCCCTTGCTCCTGTCTTTTTCTAGTTCCTGTTTTTGACCATTCTGCCTGCCCTGACCCTGAGCCTGCCTGCCCTTCTGTACTTTGTCACACCATCCTGGATTATTGACCTCTGCCTGCCCTTGACCTGTCGTTTTGCCTGCCCCCTGTTCTAGTAATAAACTTTTGTTACTTTGACACTGTCTGCATCTGGGTCTTCCCTGAAACGTGATAGTATATATCAAATTGTATCATGTGAAAGTCTGCCTGGAAAGAACGTGACAGAGTCTGACCTTTGCCAAGGTAAAAGGGCTACTCCTTGCTAATTGATTGCTTTGGAACAAAGTCATAACCTTGGCAAAATTTGATTCGATGCCAACTAGCTTTGATAAGGATCATGATAATTAGCTACAAATGTAGGATCTTAATTTGATCACCTTGTTGCAGGAGAACCTTCATGCAATGCAGAAAATTTAAAACTTGTAGTGTATCTGAGGTTAAAAAAGGCTTCTGAAGTTTGTAATTTCCACTTAGAAATTTCAGACTTGATTTTTCCTTATGAAGAATCAGCCCCTCTCCCCACAGGTGTGATTACTACCTCTGAGGGTTTAGAGCTTGAGGTAGTCACCTCATACAAGTACTTGGGAGTATGGCTAGACGGTACACTGTCCTTCTCTCAGCACATATCAAAGCTGCAGGCTAAAGTTAAATCTAGACTTGGTTTCGTCTATCGTAATCGCTCCTCTTTCACCCCAAACTAACCCTGATTCAGATGACCATCCTACCCATGCTAGATTACGGAGACATCATTTATAGAAAAGGTAGGTAAGGGTGCTCTCGAGCAGCTAGATGTTCCATATAGGACACATCACTGCACTCTATAGTCCTCTGTAAACTGGTCATCCCTGTATACCCGTCGCAAAACCCACTGGTTCATGCTTATTTATAAAACTCTCTTATGCCTCACTCCCCCCTATCTGAGATATCTACTGCAGCCCTCATCCTCCACATAAAACACCCATTCTGCCAGTCACATTCTGTTAAAGTTCCCCAAAGCGCACACATCCCTGGGTAGCTCGTCTTTTCAGTTCACTGCATCTAGCGACTGGAACGAGCTGCAACAAACACTCAAACTGGACAGTTTTATCTCAATCCCTTCATTCAGACTCAATCATGGACACTCTTACTGACAGTTGTGGCTGCTTTGTGTGATGTATTGTTGTCGCTACCTTCTTGCCCTTTGTGCTGTTGTCTGTACCCAATAATGTTTGTACCATGTTTTGTGCTGCTGCCATGTTGTGTTGCTACCATCTTGTGGTCATGTTATGTTGCTACCATGCTGTGTTTTCATATGTTGCTGCCTTGCTATGTTGTTGTCTTAGGTCTCTCTTTAAGTAGTGTTGTGTTGTCACTCTTGTCGTGATGTGTGTTTTGTCCTATATTTATATATATTTTATATTTTTATTTTTAATCTCACCCCCGTCCCCACAGGAGGCCTTTTGCCTTTTGGTAGGCCATCATTGTAAATAAGAATTTGTTCTTAACTGACTTGTCTAGTTCAATAAAGGTTAAATAAAATAAAAATAATGGAGCAATGATAAAGAACAGCTAAGGCTACATCTAGTGTTCAGTCAGACATGCATTCCGGAGATCAGACCATCTGCAAACCCTCAGCCAGTATTCACCAGTCTGCGGATGTCCCTCTCGCTGTCCCACTTGATCTTGGAAATCTGCTCTTGGTGAATCTGGTGCTCGGAGCGCAGGTCCCCAGCCTTCATCTTATCTGCTTGGATCATGGTGCTGAGCGCCTCGTCTGTCTGCTTCTTGGTCTGCTTGAGCTCGGAGATCTCCTGCAGCAGCTTGACCCTCTCCACGTCGAAGAAGCGTCGCGCCTCCTCTTTGGCCTCCAGGGTCAATGCTGTGCGCACCTTCTCTCCGCTGCCGTCCCGCATGGCACTCAGCGCCGCCTTGAGCCGCTGGTTCTCCTGGTCCTTGATCTTGGCGGTGCGGGCCTGCTCCTGCTCGTGCTGGCGGACCAGGTTCTCTCTGAGCGCCTGGAGCTCCTTCTGCTTCTCCTCGTGCCATTTGGCTCGCTGCTCTGTCAGCGTGGCCGTGTGCCGGTGCTGCTCCTGCTCCCGGATGCGCTTGCACTCCTGCACCTTCTCACGCTCCAACTTACTCACCT
Organism: Salvelinus alpinus; assembly: GCF_045679555.1. Taxonomy (NCBI): domain Eukaryota; kingdom Metazoa; phylum Chordata; class Actinopteri; order Salmoniformes; family Salmonidae; genus Salvelinus; species Salvelinus alpinus. The sequence continues at coordinate 44,262,920 of NC_092098.1, read as the reverse complement.
AGCCCCCGGGGAGAGAGGAATAGGAGACAAAGAGAACTGGGTTACACTACAAAGGCATGTCATAGAGAGGACTACATACAGCCCGGAGGCAATTCTCTTGATCTAGCACCGGTTAAGTTGATAAAGTGATTAACCCTAAAATCACCAACAGGGGTAAATTTTGACCCAAGGGGTAAAGAAATGTCATAATTTCAAATAGATCCTTCTTAAATTGTTGGACTTTGTCAATCAACTCATTACCAACAAAAAGCATGTGCCATCTGCAGTTGAAGACACTGTTATACACTGAGTGTACAAAACATTAGGAACACATTCCTAATATTGATTGCAGGCCCACCCTTTCACCCTCAGAACAGCCTCAATTAGTCAGGGCATGGATTCTACAAGGTGTCAAAAGCATTCCACGGGGATGCTGGACCATGTTGCCTCTAATGCTTCCCACAGTTGCGTCAAGTTAGCTGGATGTCCTTTGGATGGTGGACCATTTTTGATATACACGGGAAACTGTTGAGTGTGAAAAACCCAGCAGCATTGCAGTTCTTGACACAAACTGATGCGCCTGGCACCTACTACCATACCCCATTCAAAGGCACTTAAATATTTTGTCTTGGCCATTTACCCTCTGAAAGGCACACATACACAATCCATGTCTCAACTGTCTCAAGGCTTAAAAATCCTTCTTTAACCTGTCTCTTCCCCTTCATCTACACTGATTGAAGTGGATATAACAACTGACATCAATAAAGGATCCTAGCTTTCACCTGGATTCACCTGGTCAGTTTATCTCATGGGAAGAGCAGGCATTCATAATGTTTTGTACACTCAGTGTAGGTGTATAAGAAGGGAAGATGTACATGTAATGTAGTGTTCCAACGTGTCCTACCTTGCATTTCTCTTGATGAAGTTCTATTTGAATGTCAGTCAGTTTGGACCTGAGATCTTCGTTAGCTGCCTGTAAAGCAGAGATGAGCGCTTCGGGCTTCTCGCCCTTGGTGCGTCCCTTCTTTGCCATTGAGTCAAATATTACAGCTGCTCCAATGCTTTCATTGAGACTTCATAGAAACGAACAGAGGCCCTCCTGTGGTTTCCAGTTCTTCCTCTTCCTCATGATCTTAGTAGACAGAAGAGCTGTGTGTGGAGAGGAATAAGAAACATTTTAGACAACTGTCATTGAAAGAAGATAATAATCAGGAAGATAATCTCAATTTAAGTGTTTACATACAGTGGCAAGAAAAAGTATATGAACCCTTTGGAATTATCTGGATTTCTGCATAAATTAGATCTGAGCTTCATCTAAGTCACAACAACAGACAAACACAGTCTGCTTAAACTAATAACACACAAATGATTGTATTTTTCTTGTCTATATTGAATACATAATTTAAACATTCACAGTGTAGGTTGGAAAAAGTATGTGAACCCCAAGGCTAATGACTTCTCCAAAAGCTAATTGGAGTCAGGAGTCAGCTAACCTGGAGTCCAATCATTGAGACGAGATTGGAGATGTTGGTTAAAGCTGCCCTGCCCTATAAAAAACATTCACAAAATGTGAGTTTGCTATTCACAAGAAGCATTGCCTGATGTGAACTATGCCTTGAACAAAAGACATCTCAGAAGACCCAAGTTTAAGAATTGTTGACTTACATAAAGCTGGAAAGGGTTATAAAAGTATCTCTAAAAGCCTTGATGTTCATCAGTCCACGGTAAGATAAAGTGTCTATAAATGGAGAAAGTTCAGCACTGTTGCTACTCTCCCTAGGAGTGGCCGTCCTGCAAAGACGACTGCAAGAATACAGCGCAGAATGCTCAATGAGGTTAAGAAGAATCGTAGAGTGTCAGCTAAAGACTTACAGAAATCTCTGGAAGATGCTAACATCTCTGTTGACGACTCTACAATACGTAAAACACTAAACAAGAATGGTGTTCATGGGAGGACACAACGGAAGAAGCCACTGGTATCCCAAAAAAAAACATTGCTGCACGTCTGAAGTTCGCAAAAGAGCATCTGGATGTTCCACAGCGCTACTGGCAAAATATTCTGTGGACAGATTAAACTAAAGTTGAGTTGTTTGCAAGGAACACACAACTCTATGTGTGGTGAAAAAAAGGCACAGCACACCAACATCAAAACCTCATCCCAACTGTAAAGTATGGTGAAGGGAGCTGCTTTGCTGCCTCAGGGCCTGGACAGCTTGCAATTAACGACATAAAAATGAGTTTCCAAGTTTATCAAGACATTTTGCAGGAGAATGTAAGGCTATCTGTGCGCCAATTGAAGCTCAACAGAAGTTGGGTGATGCAACAGGACAACGACCCAAAACACAGAAGTAAATCAACAACAGAATGGATTCAACAGAAGAAAATACGCCTTCTGGAGTCCTGACCTCAACCCGATTGAGATGCTGTGGCATGACCTCAAGAGAGCGGTTCACACCAGACATCCCAAGAATATTGCTGAACTGAAACAGTTTTGTAAAGAGGAATGGTCCAATATTCCTCCTGGCCGTTGTGCAGGTCTGATCCTCAACCTGGGTTGCACATTTTGGGGAATATTCAGAAGAGGAAACCTTTCGTGGGAATTAACGGGAATATATGGGGATTAACCGAAATATATGCAAATAAATATTAATACCATTTAAATGTAGATGTTTTTTGCATTGTATGTACAGTTGAAGTCGGAAGTCATTAAAACTCATTTTTCAACCACTTCACAAATTTCTTGTTAACAAACTATAGTTTTGGCAAGTCGGTTAGGACATCTACATTGTGCATGACACAAGTAATTTTTCCAACAATTGTTTACAGACAGATTATTTCACTTATAATTCACTGTATCACAATTCCAGTGGGTCAGAAGTTTACATACACTAAGTTGACTGTGCCTTTAAACAGCTTGGAAAATTACAGAAATTGATGTCAGGGCTTTAGAAGCTTCTGATAGGCTAATTGATATCATTTGAGTCAATTGGAGGTGTACCTGTGGATGTATTTCAAGGCCTACCTTCAAACTCAGTGCCTCTTTGCTTGACATCATGGGAAAATAAAAATAAATCATCCTTGGGAGCAATTTCCAAACGCCTGAAGGTACCACGTTCATCTGTACAAACAATAGTACGCAAGTATAAACACCATAGGACCACGCAGCCGTCATACCTCTCAGGAAGGAGACGCGTTCTGTCTCCTAGAGATGAACGTACATTGGTGCAAAAAGTGCAAATCAATCCCAGAACAACAGCAAAGGACCATGTGAAGATGCTGGAGGAAACAGGTACAGTAAAACGAGTAAAACGATCCACAGTAAAACGAGTCCACCATCGACATAACCTGAAAGGCCGCTCAGCAAGGAAGAAGCCACTGCTCCAAAACCACAATAAAAAGCCAGACTATGGTTTGCAACTGCACATGGGGACAAAGATCGTACTTTTTGGAGAAATGTCCTCTGGTCTGATGAAACAAAAATAGAACTGTTTGGCCATAATGACTATCGTTATGTTTGGATGTTAAAAGGGGGATGCTTGCAAGCCGAGGAAACAACATCCCAACCGTGAAGCACGGGGTGCCAGCATCATGTTGTGGGGGTGCTTTGCTGCAGCAAGGACTGGTGCACTTCACAAAATAGATGGCATCATGACGGAGGAAAATTATGTGGATATATTGAAGCAACATCTCAAGACATCAGTCAGGAAGTTAAAGCTTGGGAGCAAATGGGTCTTCCAAATGGACAATGACCCCAAGCATACTTCCAAAGTTATGGCAAAATGGCTTAAGGACAACAAAGTCAAGGTATTGGAGTGGCCATTGTGGGCAGAACTGAAAAGGCGTGTGCGAGCAAGGAGGCCGACAAATCTGACTCAGTTACACCAGCTCTGTCAGTAGGACTGGGCCAAAATTCTTCCAACTTATTGTGGGAAGCTTGTGGAAGGCTACCCGAAACGTTTGACCCAAGTTAAACAATTTAAAGGCAATTCTACCAAATACTAATTGAGTGTATGTAAACTTCTGACCCACTGGGAATGTGATGAAAGAAATAAAAGCTGAAATAAATCATTCTCTCCACTATTATTCTGGCATTTCACATTCTTAAAATAAAGTGGTGATCCTAACTTACCTAAGACAGGGAATTTTTACTAGGATTAAATGTCAGGAATTGTGAAAAACTGAGTTTAAATGAATTTGGCTCAGGTTTATGTAAACTTCCGACTTCAACTGTATTTACCATATCATACGGAGACAGAAACATAAACCTTTTACCTTATCATAAGTAGACATAATTGCAAATGATTAAATCCTTCCAATAGAAATTTTTAAAAACTATTTAGTTATGAATTGAACTTTAATTAAATGAGTTGATTCTTCACATGGGATGGTTTCACTGAACACCAAAAGAAAAGGAATATTGAATGATCCCCCATGATCCATCGCAGCTAGCTAGCAATGTATATTTTACATTTAGTTTTTTAGTTTTCGATAGTGTTTTGAATGCTTAACTAGCTGGCTAGCTGGACGAATACCATTTAAACTTCCTAAATTAGAATTGGGAAGTGAAAAGTTATCTGAATCTAGTTATCCTTATGTCTGCATTGACTTGACAGGCACTAAGGTTGAGTGGATGCCCAGGGCAGGGACAACATCTATTTGTTGATTGTTTGTTAGCTGATAAATTCCAGTAGCCTACAGATGTGTCACTCAACATGCAACAACAAGCTATAGGAGAGATGAGTAAATAAATGGGGGAAATAGAGTTTTGAGTGTTGGGGAAGCTATGAAAACATATTTTACTAAGCTACCAATTACTTATCATTGGAAGAAATTAAGCTACACTAAAGCTACCTTTAAGAAAAATATTGTTCAAGCCTCCCGAGTGGCGCAGCAGTCTAAGGAACTGCATCGCAACCGGCTGTGATCGGGAGTCCCATAGGGCGGTGCACAATTGGCCCAGCGTTGTCCGGGTTATTGGAGGGTTTGGCCGGGGGGGGGGGGGTTTACTTGGCTCATCGTGCTCTAGCACGGTTTGGCGTTTCAGAGGTTTGGCATTTCAGAGGACATATGACTCTACCTTCGCCTACCGAGCCTGTTGAGGAGTTGCAGCGATGAGACGAGATCGAAATTGGGGAGAAAAATGGGTAAAAATATATATATATAAACTCAGCAAAAAAATAAACGTCCTCTCACTGTCAACTATGTTAATTTTCAGCAAACTTAACATGTGTAAATATTTGTGTGAACATAACAAGATTCAACAACTGAGACATAAACTGAACAAGTTCCACAGACATGTGTCCAACAGAAATTGAATAATGTGTCCCTGAACAAAGGGGGGGTCAAAATCTAAAGTAACAGTCAGTATCTGGTGTGGCCACGCACAGAACGAGCAGTATGGCTGGTGGCATTGTCATGCTGGAGGGTCATGTCAGGATGAGCCTGCAGGAAGGGTACCACATGAGGGAGGAGGATGTCTTCCCTGTAACGCACAGCTTTGAGATTGCCTGCAATGACAACAAGCTCAGTCCGATGATGCTGTGACACACCGCCCCAGATCATGATGGACTCCACTTCCAAATCGATCCCGCTCCAGAGTACAGGCCTCGTTGTAACGCTCATTCCTTCAACGATAAATGCAAATCCGACCATCAGCCCTGGTGGGACAAAACCGCGACTTGTCAGTGAAGAGCACTTTTTGCCAGTCCTGTCTGGTCCAGCGATGGTGGGTTTGTGCCCATAGGCGATGTTGTTGCCGGTGATGTCTGGTGAGGACCTGCCTTACAACAGGCCTACAAGCCCTCAGTCCAGCCTCTCTCAGCCTATTGCGGACAGTCTGAGCACTGATGGAGGGATTGTGCGTTCCTGGTGTAACTCGGGCAGTTGTTGTTGCCATCCTGTACCTGTCCCACAGGTGTGATGTTCGGACGTACCGATCCTGTTCAGGTGTTGTTACACGAGGTCTGCCACTGCGAGGACAATCAGCTGTCCGTCCTGTCTCCCTGTAGCGCTGTCTTAGGCATCTCACAGTACACACATAGCAATTTATTGCCCTGGCCACATCTGCAGTCTTCATGCCTCCTTGCAGCATGCCTAAGGCACGTTCACGCAGATGAGCAGAGATCCTGGGCATCTTTCTTTTGGTGTTTTTCAGAGTCAGTAGAAAGGCCTCTTTAGTGTCCTAAGTTTTCATAACTGTGACCTTAATTGCCTACCGTCTGTAAGCTGTTCATTAATTGTTTATGGTGCATGTTCATTAATTGTTTATGGTTCATTGAACAAGCATGGGAAACAGTGTTTAAACCCTTACAATGAATATCTGTGAAGTTATTTGGATTTTTACAAATTATCTTTGAAAGACAGCGTCCTGAAAAAGGGACATTTCTTTTTTTGCTGAGTTTATATATATATTGTTCACTTAACTCAAGTTACTTTGAAAAAGTAGATCATTACATCCTAACTACTTTGTGAAAAATGATCATATGTAAATCGACAAATTGCAAGAACAGATCACACAAAACATCACTGCTCTAGAGGAGATCTGCATGGAGGAATGGGCCAAAATACCAGCAACAGTGTGTGAAAACCTTGTGAAGACTTACAGAAAACGTTTGACCTCTGTCATTGCCAACAAAGGGTATATAACAAAGTATTGAGAAACTTTTGTTATTGACCAAATACTTATTTTCCACCATAATTTGTAAATAAATTCATTAAAACTCCTACAATGTGATTTTCTGGATTTTTTTTCTCTCATTTTGTCTGTCATAGTTGAAGTGTACCTATGATGAAAATTACAGGCCTCTCTCATCTTTTTAAGTGGGAGAACTTGCACAATTGGTGGCTGACTAAATACTTTTTTGCCCCACTGTATATGTTGCTCATTGCTCATCATTGCTCCAGCGTCTCATACCCCACTCAGTTGCCAGCTAAATTGCTTGGGCAATATTGCCTAAAAAAATGTGCAGTGTATCATCAAATCAAATCAAATCAAATGTATTTATTTATATAGCCCTTCTTACATCAGCTGATATCTCAAAGTGCTGTACAGAAACCCAGCCTAAAACCCCAAACAGCAAGCAATGCAGGTGTAGAAGCACGGTGGCTAGGAAAACCTAGAGAGGAACCAGGCTATGAGGGGTGGCCAGTCATCTTCTGGCTGTGCCAGGTGGAGATTATAACAGAACATGGTCAAGATGTTCACATGTTCATAAATGACCAGCATGGTCAAATAATAATAATCACAGTAGTTGTCGAGGGTGCAACAGGTTAGCACCTCATTAGCTTTAGAGGGTAATGTTATGAACAATCACTGCTGAAACAAACAGTTTTTCTAACTGTACTAATGTCCTACTCATCCCAATTTGAAGTACTGTGCACATATTACTGTATACATGTTGTTAGGTAAGAGAAAGGGTTTTGTTGGCGGGTGTTAGAGTAGAGCGTGGGGAGGCATAGCCACAGCACCCCCTGAAAAATTTGACATTATATAATTTAAAAAATTATAATCTTGTTTTTTTCTTCACAAAAGTAGTGCAGTGGGCCTTTACTAATCCTGTACTAGTGGACCGATATAGCTGTCTGTAGCGCGGACAAAAAAAATAATCGCAGCATCCCCACCCCCAAACATCTTCCTATGGGTATAGGGGGAAGGGCAGAATACAGTGGGGCACAGCATTGTGCTGCTGTGTGTTTGCATAAGGAGATATGCCAGTGGTCTGATATGATTGGCTGAGGCTAAAGACCATGGCAGAGGGAGATGTTGGAGTTTGGAGGCAGTCCTGGGCATCCATTGAAAGAATGGCCAGGCGTAACCTAGCAACATGTTTGTGAACTACAGCTATCTCCTACGCACATCAAGCCAAGGAGAGAAGACAGAAGAACCTCCCCCACATCAGGAGAAATATTAAAGACAGCCTCTGACTCACTAGCAGCAGTCTCTCTTTGTTAAGGAAGTGGAGAATCCCTCTCATATTTTTTGGGACGCTTTATTGACAGATTAGAAATAGTGAGAGAGAGGTGAAGAGACACAGTGATTGAATCCCACTCTCCAACGGGGAGTCACAAATGTTACCACTAGACCACGGCCCCGAACTTAGCAGCAGTCTCTTACGAAGACTGTAGAACCCATGCTCTGTAATTTCAGCCACTGTTCACACACACTGCTATAGCTTCCTTGAATAAAAGATCCTCATTATCAGAGGCAGGGTGACATATAACGATGATTAAAACATCACACTAAGATTTCAGATGAAGATAGTAGAGTCATGCTTCATCCACCTGCGCTTATCAGTCACTAGGCTTTTTAAGTGCTTTCACTTAAAGTGTTGCTTCAGTGTTGCTTGTGGTCGCTGTCCATGGACCATGGCTGCTTTTTAGAAATAGGCTACAGTTCATATCTTTTTTGGCAGAGTGTGAATATGCAGACGAAATCGCAACAGAATACGGCTCATCCACCATTCAAAAGAAAAGCAACATAAACGACCCTCTGGAGTCTTTATGACCTTTCTCATAGCAAGTTAGTCTGGTATGGCTCTTTCTGGTCTGGACCATTTGATCCTACAAGACAAATGAAGACATGGCTGGGATAACTGTTGGTCCATGCCACATCAGAACGGCAAAAGGTCTAATGCAACCTAATTGCATGAGGGGAGTCATCCTAGCTGTTGTGTCTGAAAACATTAAGAAATCTTAATTCTGAATACAATGTGGTATACATCAGGGGTGCAGCTTTGGTTTTAGCAGTGGGGGGGACAGACAGATAAACACTCCAAATAGCCTACAAGACTGCTCAGACAAAAATGTGGGGGGGGCATGTCCGGAAATTCCCTCTGGAGTGAATAAGTAAATTCAGAGCATTTGGCTCTTGGATCGTTTAGAGCGCACACTGGACGCTCTGGCCAAGGAGTAGGGTTGATCCGAGAATTCTGACATCACAACGGCAGTCAAGCACCCAAAATAACTGGCTAAAGTTGGCTAGCTTGCTATCTACTTCCAGATACAAATGAGAGAGCATCTCACGCTGACCATTTTACTCACCCTAGCAGGGGTGGTTAGGCTGTTTTCATGTTGTCTAGAGCGTTGGTGATTGTAACTGTGCTGCTGGCAAGGATTTAATTACGTTTTTTTATTTTTTGCTAGTTTTTTGCTGTTGAATATGACACCGGTCATATTCAATGGGCGCGTTCGTAAATTCATCAGTTATTCTGTGCTCTGGCACACTCAGACAAAAATACTCTGAAATCAGAGTAGATAGCCAGAGTGAATTTAAGAATGCACCCATAGATTCATGGGCACTCTGTTTCTTCATAGCACTTCTGGATGAGGGCAGGAAAGCAATGGACATGAGTGATGAACAGGTTACTCACAGAGCATAGAGACACTGAACAGACCTCTCCTACCTAACAAACTCATGATAGTGGAAAATCACAGAGAACTGGTCTCATTCTATACTGAAATGCAAAACTAATGCAATGACGCTCAACGAAATGGTATTGAAATGAATGCTGACAGACACTACAATGTCCAATTGTACTGTGGCTGGAAAATGACTGTCTGTGAAGGGCTGTCTGGCTTCAATGCCCTCAGTGACACTCTTATACAAACTCCAGATTTACCATTTATTTTAAATAATTTATTTTGTATTTAACCTTTATTTAACTATATTTAACACATCAACATTTATAACATTTGCATAATACACATTTGGTGTAATTAAATAACATGGTTTTGGTCACATCGACTACTGAATTGAAAACGATTTATAGGTAACAATCAATATCACAACAATGTGTGAAAATGTGTTAGCCTAAGCTATTCCACAATCAAACACTAAAAACTAAGGAAAGAGGATATAAATCCTAGAGACATTTGTGCTAGTCAAAGGCCTGCTCAACTCTTGGGACTGGCCGTCTTTGAATCTGACAGATTCCTTCAGTGTAGCTGGTCCTGTGGTGTTATGTGTTGTGATGATGGGGATGGTGGTCATGGTGTGTGTGCTTGTGTTCGTTCGCTTGTACGCCTAAGAATGTGTGTGTGTGACATGGTGAAGTGGTAATGAGAACAGTGGTGGTGGTGGTGGTGGTGGTGGTGGGAGTAGCATGAGGTTTGATCAGGGGTGTCCTAAATGCTCTAAATCCCGTAATACTCCTCTGGAGCTTGCACAGGTACCCCTTCGTGTCGTCACGCCAATTGAGATGTAAGGGCCAGGCTCTTCAGGCAGTGCCCGGAGGGCCTGCTGCTGTCTGTTATGCACCAGAAGATATGGAACATGGCTCAGGCAGACACTCCCCCCTTCACCCCATCCCAATACCCTCGTCCTCCTCCTCACCCTTCCTCAAAAAGTAAAATGAACCCATGCAGGGGGTGGGGGGAGTGCTTTCATGGCAGTCTTTGATAAGGAAAGCTCATTAGGATTGGACGGGAGGGTAGAGGGGTTAAATCCACTCAAAGGACCCTCAGATCACAGTAGCACAGGGCAACCAGGCCTTACTAAAAGATGTTGAGTGTCTGCCGTATCCTCGTTTGGAACCTCTCTAGAGGAATCAACACTTTGTGTTTACTAGAAATAGACACCGACACATCAAGCACCAATTCAATTTGATAAGCGCTGGTTTGAAGAATAGAATGGAATCTAATTTTATAAGAGCAGTTAACTCAAGTGCAGTTTTTGTAATTTTTGTGCAAAAATAGTTTTTCATCGTGATTAGTCTGAAATCGTTCAAAATTCACTGAAAACATCCTAAATAAATAATCTATACGGCCAAAAACAACAATGCGATGTCAAAAAATTGACATTGAGGTTAAAGATAGTTTGCTTTACCTGATTTTGCTATCCATTACTGATTTTGCTATCCATTAAATATTTTGCTATTCATTACTGATTTTGCTATCCATTACTGATTTTCCTATCCATTTTGCTATCCATTACTGATTTTGCTATCCATTAATGATTTTGCTATTCATTACTTATTTTGCTATTCATTACTAATTTTGCTATCCATTACTGATTTTACTAGTCATTTTGCTATCCATTACTGATTTTGCTATCCATTAAATATTTTGCTATTCATTACTGATTTTGCTATCCATTACTGATTTTGCTATCCATTACTGATTTTGCTATCCATTACTGATTTTGCTAACCATTATGTCAATATTCTTGTTGCTTTTTGTATCGTTTTTTGTAAATTACAGCTCAATTTGAGCAAATTCAGAATTAATCGTGATTAATCACAGCAAATCCTGCAATTAACTCTGAAATCGTTCAAAATTCACTGAAAACATCCAAAATAAATAATCTATACGGCCAAAAACAACAATGCGATGTCAAAAAATTGACATTGAGGTTAAAGATAGTTTGCTTTACCTGATTTTGCTATCCATTCCTGATTTTGCTATCCATTAAATATTTTGCTATTCATTACTGATTTTGCTATCCATTACTGATTTTCCTATCCATTTTGCTATCCATTACTGATTTTGCTATCCATTAATGATTTTGCTATTCATTACTTATTTTGCTATTCATTACTAATTTTGCTATCCATTACTGATTTTACTAGTCATTTTGCTATCCATTACTGATTTTGCTATCCATTAAATATTTTGCTATTCATTACTGATTTTGCTATCCATTACTGATTTTCCTATCCATTTTGCTATCCATTACTGATTTTGCTATCCATTTAATGATTTTGCTATTCATTACTTATTTTGCTATTCATTACTAATTTTGCTATCCATTACTGATTTTACTAGTCATTTTGCTATCCATTACTGATTTTACTATCCATTTTGCTATCCTTTACTGATTTTGCTATCCATTACTGATTTTGATATCCATTACTGATTTTGCTATCCATTACTGATTTTATTAGTCATTTTGCTATCCATTACTGATTTTACTATCCATTTTGCTATCCTTTACTGATTTTGCTATCCATTACTGATTTTGATATTCATTACTGATTTTGCTATCCATTACTGATTTTGCTATCCATTACTGATTTTACTAGTCATTTTGCTATCCATTACTGATTTTACTATCCATTTTGCTATCCTTTACTGATTTTGCTATCCATTACTGATTTTGATATTCATTACTGATTTTGCTATCCATTACTGATTTTGCTATCCATTACTGATTTTGCTATCCATTACTGATTTTGCTAACCATTATGTCAATATTCTTGTTGCTTTTTGTATCGTTTTTTGTAAATTACAGCTCAATTTGAGCAAATTCAGAATTAATCGTGATTAATCACAGCAAATCCTGCAATTAACTCTGAAATCGTTCAAAATTCACTGAAAACATCCAAAATAAATAATCTATACGGCCAAAAACAACAATGCGATGTCAAAAATTGACATTGAGGTTAAAGATAGTTTGCTTTACCTGATTTAGCTATCCATTACTGATTTTGCTATCCATTTTGCTATCCATTACTGATTTTGCTATCCATTAATGATTTTGCTATTCATTACTTATTTTGCTATTCATTACTAATTTTGCTATCCATTACTGATTTTACTAGTCATTTTGCTATCCATTACTGATTTTACTATCCATTTTGCTATCCTTTACTGATCTTGCTATCCATTACTGATTTTGATATTCATTACTGATTTTGCTATCCATTACTGATTTTGCTACCCATTACTGATTTTACTATCCATTTTGCTATCCATTACTGATTTTGCTATCCATTACTGATTTTGATATTCATTACTGATTTTGCTATCCATTACTGATTTTGCTATCCATTACTGATTTTGCTATCCATTACTGATTTTGCTATAATTTACTGATTTTGCTATCCATTACTGATTTTGCTAACCATTATGTCAATATTCTTGTTGCTTTTTGTATCATTTTTTGTAAATTACAGCTCAATTTGAGCAAATTCAGAATTAATCGTGATTAATCACAGCAAATCCTGCAATTAACTCGATAATTTGTTTTTATTGTTTGACAGACCAAAATTGTATACAGTACAGGGCAAAAGTTTACTTTGTTTAGGTCTACCTATTATGTCATTGTGGCAATGGTAGTGTTATTAGAGTGTTTTGTGTAACATCATTTGTTATTAGGCCTCCCGGGTGGCGCAGTGGTCTAGGGTTTGGCCGGTAGGGATATCCTTGTCTCATCGTGCACTAGCGACTCCTGTGGCGGGCCGGGCACAGTGCATGCTAACCAGGTCGCCAGGTGCATGGTGTTTCCTCCGACACATTGGTGCGGCTGGCTTCCGGGTTGGATGCGTGCTGTGTTAAGAAGCAGTGCGGCTTGGTTGGGTTGTGTTTCGGAGGACGCATGGCTTTCGACCTTCGTCTCTCCCGAGCCCGTACGGGAGTTGTAGTGATGAGACAAGATAGTAACTACTAACAATTGGATACCACGAAATTGGGAAGAAAAAAAATAAAAATAATAATCATTTGTTATTAGAGTGTTTTGTTTAGCTGTGCTGTTTTGTTTGGATGACATCCAGGCTCTTTGGTAACACTACCGGGCTATGTAACAACAGGCAGCATTGTGTAATCTACAGAAGGTCAGAGATTACAGAAACCTTCAACAAACATAACAGCAACACCTCATATGAAACTGCCCATCCTGTGTAAAAAAAAACAACCCTTACGTCAAAACACAGTTTTTAACTTTTAGTACACACACTGAGCAGGTACAGTATATCTTTCAGCCTGTCCACTGCTCCAAATGTACCCCCTTCCTCCTGTCTCTCTCTACTTGCCTCCCAGTCCTCCTACCTCCCTTCCTGCCTCCCAGTACTCTTACTTCCCTCCCGCCCTCTCAGTTCTTATCCCTCTCTCCCTGTCTCCCAGCCCTCCTACCTCTTTCCCTCTTTCCTCCCTCCCTCCCTGCCTTACAAACCCAGTTGTGTGGAGGATAGCCTTAATAATTCATCTGGAAGGAGGAGTTATGGCATCAGAGTTGTCCTGTTCTCGCCAACACAACAATGAGCTGTACAGTACCACTGTTAAATACGCCACAGTGGAAGCCCTCTTCACTATGGATGAACTGAGGATGAGACATGATAATAAGGCCTAAGCCTCAACTTGCCCTAGGTATCAAATACAATTGTACAAGATTTCCTTTATGGTATTGGAAAATGACTGGCATGCTGAAGAGTAGATTATATATACTGCAATTGTCCTGTACTGCAAAGCTATTATTATTTCTTAGAATACACCTTTTGTCTCACCAACCTGAAGATATAATATAATAACATTATTTGTCCCGTTAAAGTATTTGAATGATTACAGGAACCAGTACTGGTCAAGTACATTTTCAGGTGAATCACTGTAGATGTTGAACATAATATAATGTTCCTAGAAGCCTATTTATATTTATTCATTTAAACTGAGTTCATCTTTCATACTTAATTAAAGAACATTCATACATACATCATTACTTATTGTTGATATCATTTCAAGGGATTGATAGCAGTTCATATGACTTTGGTCCTGGAATTTAGCTGGCAAGAAGCTGTCTATGGAAATTGCTAGTTAATAACTTCAACCAACTATTTAGTCAGCCTTTTTTTGTTGCCAAGGTTGTATTCAACGTTTTCCCTGCACCAGAGTCAGAATAAAGGCCACTGGCTTCAAATTGTACTGAGAGATTGGACGTTCAACATTATTTTTAGTGGACCTCATAGAAATCAATCTATATAGTTGTTAAACCATAAATATTCCCCATGGACTGGTCCATGCTGTGACCAAGACCTGGCACATGTTGGGATGATGGTAGGTACTACTACAACCCATGCACTAGCAGACTACAACTGGACACAGCTGTCTCTCCTGTTACACTACACTATACATGAGCACTAATGCGGTATTAACCCAGAAACTGCCCATGTTAGAGGGATGCTGCGGTAGACTGCAATCGGCCAGAACCAGGGGCGGGGTAAAATTAAGCTGTAGGCTACATATAAATATGATTATTGACCCGTTCCACTTTTGGTGCTGGGACATAATCCAATGGCTTTTTTTTCATATACATGGGGTTTGTCCCAATTATTTATCCTTCCTCCCAAAGTGTGCACTTGTTCACATTTCCTCTCTGACTTAAAAGGAATGACTGGTAAAATAAATACAGTGGAAACTCCCACCTGCCCATGCCTCCACCAAACCAAAGTTTTTAGATTTGTGGAAAGAAGTGAATGAGTGCACACTTCAGGAGAAATTAGATATTATTGGGACACACACAGTATAACTCTTATACATTGAGTATACAAAACATTAGGAACACCTTCCTAATATTGAGTTGCACCCTCTTTTGCACTCTGAACAGCCTCAATTCGCCGGAGAATGGACTCTCCTAGGTGTTTAAAGCATTCCACAGGGATGCTGGCCAATGTTGACTCCAATGCTTCCCACAGTAGGTAATGCTTCCCCAAGGCTAATGGACACTGAGAAAGTGGAGAAGGCAGTGAGGTTCCCGCGACCAGAGTGGCCCGTTTCCCAGCCGCTCTGATGCATGGATTCCTATGCTGTTGAAGTAGAGGGGGCACACAAAGCACACTGGCATCATGGCCCACTTTATAGTCTCCACGGAGACATCAAACCTGTGTTGCTACCGGATTCTCCAGACGCTGCTTAGCCGCTGCCCGCCAGTCATAAAGAAAGATGTTCTGTGTTAGCATGCCCTTTTACTGATTTCCATCTCTAGTGGAAATTGTTGCCAGTGTGTTACATTGTGTTGGGTACTAATGTCATGTTTGTTTATGGTAGATTTCTAAGCACCAATGCTGTTTGATGCCACTTCATTTGTGGCAATAATTAGTAAATGCTACTCCTAGCCTCAGGACTTCCGTTTAGCAAATTGCTACAAATGTCTTTCTGTCTATTCGCAAGGCTTTGGCACATGTCCAATTTCATCTTCCGCTCAAAACAAATACAACTACTTAATTGCCATTCTGGCATAAACAACGACAAGTAATAAAAAATATACATGCTACATAGTCCACATTGTCCACACATCATATTATTATAACCAAGTTACTCACATACAATTCATATCATACAACATATTCAATTCCAGCTTGTTTTGCAAGGTTCGCTGTATTTACCAATGCATAACTTTTTCAGATTGCATGTTGCTGGAATGTAATTCACTCCTAATGCCAGGCCTAGACAGCTCGGATTTTGGTTTGTTCCAAATTGCCCCTGTCGTGCTATGCCCATGTAATTTCCAGACAGGGAGGGAATACAACATTTTGCATCACATTTCTTAAGAGAATCAGGGTTATGCAATCTTTGTAGATGGTGCAGTGGGCCACTCTCTGCGTCCCAAATGGCACTAGCATCCTATTCCCCATGAGCCCTGGTCAAAAGTAGTGCACTTTATAGGGAATAGGGTGCCATTTGGGATGGGACCTCTGATTCCAGTGCTGGCTATGCCAGAGGATCTGATTCCAGTGCTGGCTATGCCAGAGGACCTGATTCCAGTGCTGGCTATGCCAGAGGACCTGATTCCAGTGCTGGCTATGCCAGAGGACCTGATTCCAGTGCTGGCTATGCCAGAGGATCTGATTCCAGTGCTGGCTATGCCAGAGGATCTGATTCCAGTGCTGGCTATGCCAGAGGACCTGATTCCAGTGCTGGCTATGCCAGAGGACCTGATTCCAGTGCTGGCTATGCCAGAGGACCTGATTCCAGTGCTGGCTATGCCAGAGGATCTGATTCCAGTGCTGGCTATGCCAGAGGACCTGATTCCAGTGCTGGCTATGCCAGAGGACCTGATTCCAGTGCTGGCTATGCCAGAGGATCTGATTCCAGTGCTGGCTATGCCAGAGGATCTGATTCCAGTGCTGGCTATGCCAGAGGACCTGATTCCAGTGCTGGCTATGCCAGAGGACCTGATTCCAGTGCTGGCTATGCCAGAGGACCTGAGGTTTAATCACTCTGCATGGCAGTGAACGTTATCCTTCCTGACTGTACATAGATCTTTCTATTTTTCTTTTCTTTTGTGCTATTGACTAGGTTTGTTTATGTGTAACTCCGTGTTGTTGTTTTTGTCGCACTGCTATGCTTTATCTTGGCCAGGTCGCAGTTGTAAATGAGAACTTGTTCTCAACTGGCCTACCTGGTTAAATAAAGGTTAAATAAAAAAATTAATAAAATAAATAGCAAAAACCAAGCCATTAGGTTGAAGGAATTGTGTCGAAGCACAATCCCCATCATGCTGTGGGGATGTTTTTCAACAGCAGGGACTGGGAGACTAGTCAAGATCAAGGGAAAGTTGAACAGTGCAAAGTACAGAGCTATCCTTGATGAAAACCTGCTCCAGAGCGCTCAGGACCTCAGACTGGGGCAAAGTTTCACCTCCAACCGGAGAATGACCTTAAGCACATAGCCAAGACAATGCAGGAGTGGCTTCAGGAAAAGTCTCTGAATGTCCTTGAGTGGCCCAGCCAGAGCCCGGACTTGAACCCAATCGAACATCTCTGGAGAGACCTGAAAATAGCTGTGTCGCAACGCTCCCCATTCAACCTGACTGAGCTTGAGAGGATCTGCAGAGAAGAATGGGAGAAACTCCCCAAATACAGGTGTGCCAAGCTTGTAGTGTCATACCCAAGAAGACTCGAGGCTGTAATCGCCGTCAAAGGTGCTTCAACAAAGTACTGAGTAGGGGTCTGAATACTTACAGTACCAGTCAAAAGTTTGGACAGACCTACCCATTTCAGGGTTTTTCTTTATTTTTACTATTTTCTACATTGTAGAATAATAGTGAAGACATCAAAACTATGAAATAACACATATGGAATCACGTAGTAACCAAAAAAAGTGTTAAACAAATCAGAATATATTTTAGATTTTAGATTCTTCAAAGTAGCCACCCTTTGCCTTGATGACAGCTTTGCACACTCTTGGCATCTCTCAACCAGCTTCATGAGGTAGTCACCTGGAATGCATTTCAATGAACAGGTGTGCCTTGTTAAAAGTTAATTTGACAAATTACCAAACGGAGAGGACAAGTATTTGACAGTCAGAAAACCAAAGCTTTTAGTTGTTTTAACTTCCCAAAGTTTGTAACCTGGATGCCTTAATATTTTAAACTCTGTCAACTGTATGATTGTAACACATGATATTATTCCAATGAGTTTCACCCCCAAAATAAATTGAAGTAATTTTCAGTTGCTTTAGTTTGTTTGACGTCTTGGTTGTGAATTTCTAAGTTGAGTAACCATATAGATCTTAGCTGATTCAACTTGATTTCATAAGTTAAGACAATTTGATATGTTGTA
The DNA here is from genome assembly GCF_045679555.1 of Salvelinus alpinus. Taxonomy (NCBI): domain Eukaryota; kingdom Metazoa; phylum Chordata; class Actinopteri; order Salmoniformes; family Salmonidae; genus Salvelinus; species Salvelinus alpinus. The sequence goes on along the minus strand of NC_092098.1, from coordinate 44,244,675 downwards.
GTTATCTAAAGTGATTTCTTTGTCAACACAACTGATATGTTGCTTCAGTTGATCTGACTTTATTGTTGTGAATTTCTAAGTTGAGAAAACACATCGTTTTTTGCTAAATCAACTTGATTTAATACGTTTTGACATTTTGAGTGAGTTGAAGTCAATTCAACTTAAAACATTTTGTTAACTCATCAAATTTAGTTGACATGGGCAAGTAGAATGATTAATTTTGACTGAATCTCAATAAATGTTTTAAAGTGCAGGCAATGGCATCTAGCATTTAATACCAGCACCCCTCTGGTTGAAAGCTCACTTCCCAACAGATGTTTTGCATCGGACCCGGGATTCGAAATGGCAACCCTCCAGTTGCTGGCTCGCCTCTCTAACCGCTAGTCTACCTGCCAATAACCCAATTGATGGTTTGTAATAATACATCTAGGCCTCCATGCATGCCCTCTGGTAGGCCTACCTTGTCATATTGGTGTGTTGTGTGTAAATAGTTGACATAGTTATTATAAACGTCTTCATTCAGATTAGAGAAATAAGCAAGAAAAATATTTGGTTTAAGTTTTGCAGTTAGTTTTTGTTTTTTTATGGTAACTAATTGTTATTATGGCTATTACACACTATGTTGAATATGGGCCTATGTGCTGGCCTATGAATATCAAACACAACAATAAGCATACCAGATGGCCCGGGACAGGTAAATGATGGCGACAACAGCACTAAGTGTTAGCAATATGCTATTGCTAGTGAAAAATAGCAATTCACAGCTGGTTTTTCAACAACCGATGAGGATTTATTCAACATATGTCCATTGGCAGATATCAGTTACAGTAACTAACAGAAAGACAGGTGTTGCAGACGCATCGTCTAAATTCATCGTTTAAAATGGCCCTGACCATAACATGCCAGCCAGCAGCAATTTCCTCGTAATATTTGAAGGGCTGCATCTGTATGCGTCCTAATGCACAGGCCAAGATTGTTACTTCCCGACCATACAGTTCTTTCCGACCGTCACAAACCTCAGTGCTTCCGACAGATACGTTTAAATACTTAACAATTATCCAATACATTCATTGTGAAATGCATACGATGACATATGCCTAATAATACATTGACGCAATGCAATATCCTGACAGACGCTTGAATATAACGACAGTAATAACACAAATATGACGCTTGCTCTTCCTGAGAATTCCTATCAACCTGCTGTAAAAACATATCTCTCTCCTATCGCTCTCTCTTATTTATAGCTGGTCCAACATTTAAAATAACAACTTAACATTTCAATAGAAACTAAGCGTTCTTACCGTGTAATTAATCTCCACAATGTATTAAGGCCTAAGGTTTTTATACCCGTCCCCATGGCCCTTGGTTTTTTCTCCGCTACTGATCAGCATCAGCAGCCTTACAATGAATCGAGAGCGATGATGCTACGAGACCCCGCCCTCCTTCCAGTGCAGCGAGAACGAGCTCCCCGACTTCAGCACCCGGGAACTGCAGAGTCTGTAACTCCACCATCTATAAACCCCCGTTCTGTGGGTTCTGTACGAGACTTGCCATACCCGAAGAGAAGGCTTGTACAGAAGATATACACGGACCTAGTCTCAGTTTCTTTCTTCTTTACCTCCTCTCTATCCCCCGTTCACGGGAACGGTGTCAACCGCTCATAGACAAAAGGATGACAAGCAGCCAGAAGCTCTTTCGTCGCAGTGGAGTCAGCCATCACTGTCGCTTTCAGATAGGGCGTTAGGCAAATAAACAATATAAATGGCAAGGCTAGGCCATTTATTGAGGATGAAGACACAGCCTTCCGTTCACTACATAGATAGCCTAGTAGGCCTGCTTGGCCACACAAAATAAATATCCCACCTACCTGTAAAATATAATATGCTAAAAGTGGCTAAAAGTTACTTTAAAAAATGTAACAACATAAATCAATCAGTGTCATAGTTACATGTAGATGCCCACTGGGTACACACTGTTTGAATCAAAGTTGTTTCCACGTCATTGTTGAACCAAGGTGGAACAGACATTGAATTGAAGTCTGTGCCCAGTGGGTGGTATGCTGCTATTCTGCTAAAAACATAATTCTGGGAACATGTGAGAGTTTTCCCCTACAATGATGAACTAAATATGACATTGATTTAGTAATGATTCACAAGAAGTCGTGATGGGTTATGTGGCCTAGTCAAGACACAGATGTAGCCTACAGTACTGCATGCTCCTCAACATCCCACTGGGCACAGACATCAATTCAACGTCTATTCCACGTTGGTTCAGTTATTTAATTCAACAGGCACTCGCACATCTGAGCTATCTTTTTTGCAGGTGCATGGTAACAGTTGAATAAAATGAGAAAAATAGGAACTTGATAGTATCACTGCTTTTCAAGTTCTGACGAAGGCTGTGATGCCGATACGTAAAGCTTATAAAAGAGCAGTGATACTATTAAGAGCAGTGTGCTGGTTCCTTCTTTTTTGTCATTTTATTCAGTTATTTATTTGAAATGATGTGTAAACAGTGTTGAAAAATGTAAATATGTCAAAAAAATGTAAACATAGTAAAGCACTGTCAATACCACCAATCAGCATCTGTAATAATGAGGATATGGGTTGATTCGTCAGTGACTGTAACACTAGAGGGAGAGTTCAACAGACCCCCAATGACAACGGACTGCCACCCCATGGCAGCTTTCTGAACAGCTAATAGTCCACTCCAATTAGGCTGCAGGAAATCTGAAATTTCACATATTACCAGTGCTTGATTTGGGATGAAAGAGGCACAGGAGTCTTTTTTCAAGTCAGTCCATTAGACTATGTTCCAAATGACATTATGCTATAGAGACTTCTTATTATTCACTGTTAATGGTTCATACACATTTTGACTGATGGAATTTCATGACTTTTCCATGACTTCCCCTGACTTTTAAACAAATTTCCATGACCAATAATTGGTGGTGTCTCTATGTAGCCTACATGAAAATGCCCGGATAAATGTGGTATTGATGCGAGAAGGCTGCTGGTCTACTATCTCCTGCCATTGTGCCCTCGATCAAGGCACTTAACCCCCTACAAAGTAAAATAACTGCACTGTTAGGCTACTGCATAAAACACGTGGTCAATCCTCCATCTGGAGAGCTACTGGGAGTGCAGGCTTTTGATCCAATCCTGAAACACCCAAGTCATCTGCCTATCAAGGTCCTGCTGAGCAGCTGATGTTTAGGCTATAATGTTGTGTGTATGAGCGGGAACCCAATTACAAATATTGGGTTCTATGTGCATGTATATAGCCTACTATAATATATATTCCCTGTGTTATAGACAGGATGCCCCTCCCCCCACCTTTAAGTTTTTATTTCCTTTGCCATTTTTCTTTTGTTGAGAGGGGGGTTACAGGTACAATTTTCATGACAATACACACTTAGTTTATACTCTTCCCTTTTTGTGTCCTGCATAAAATAATTGTCTACATTTGCTTTAATTAATTCTCAATTATAACATTTTTCAATTGACATTGTGTATGTTGCTTCAAGGGCCTTTGCCTCCTATGATAAGTGAATAAACAAACACAAGATTAGATGTACAAATGCATATATTATATCAAGAAGAGCCCCAAAAAAAGAGCAAATGGAACACATAAATGTGATGATGTAAAACAATGTTACTAATAAAACAACTGAACCCACCATGCAAGTGATCCATAAACTGATTCCCACCCTGGTGCAAAAGTTTGTCCTCATTTGTGGGTTTCTTGGGGTTTGGAGTGGATTTCCGGGACTGCAGCTACATACAGTGCCTTCAGAAAGTATTCACAGCCCTTGACTTTTTCCACATTTACTTGTGTTAAAGCCTGAATTTTTCACTGGCCTACACACAATTCCCCATAATGTCAAAGTGGAATTATGTTTTTCCAAATTTTTACCAATTAATAAAAAATGAAATGTCTTCAGTCAATAAGTATTCAACCCCTTTGTTATGGCAAGCCTGTCACGTCCTGACCATAGAGAGCCCTTATTTTCTATGGTAGAGTAGGTCAGGGTGTGACTGGGGGGTTTTCTAGTTATTATTTTCTATGTGGGGTTCTAGTTTCGTTTTTCTATGTTGGTGTTTGGTATGATTCCTAATTAGAGGCAGCTGGCTATCGTTGTCTCTAATTGGGGATCATATTTAAGTAGCATTTTTTTCCACCTGTGTTTTATGGGATATTGCTCTGTAGTCACGGTTCGTTGTTAGTTTATTGTTTTTGTCTTTGCTAAGTTTCACTTTATTATTAAAATATGTGGAAACCATATCGCACTGCAGCTTGGTCCGATAATTATTCCAGCGAACATGACAGAATATCCCATCAAACCAGGACCAAGCAGCGTGCCCAAAGAGGGAAGGATTTCTGGACATGTGATGGGGAGATGCGAAACCCTTCCTTGGCGACAGACGGAAGGAGATTATGGAGGACAGTGATGACGACATGGTTCGCGGCTACAGAAAGCCCAAGGACAACCCCAAGTTTTTTGGGGGGGAGGGGCACATGGAGCTGGCGGCTGAGCAGAGGGACGAGCCAGAGACTGTCAGGGAGGCAATGGCGAAGTTGGGAGAGAGTGAAATGAGAGAGATGTTGTGCAAGTGTGTGTTCTGCTCAACATCCGACCAGAGGATCCGGTTAGCAGTCTGGTGCAACCTGTGCCGGTTCCACGCTTCTGGCCTCAAGTGCACCTCTCCAGTCCGGTACGTCCTGTGTCTGCTCCTCGCACTCTCCCTCAAGTGCGCCGTCCTAGGCAGGTATGTCCTGTGCCTATTCCTCGCACTCTCCCTGAAGTGCGCCTTCCCAGTCCAGTGCGTCCTGTGCCTGCTCCTCGCACTCTCCCTGAGGTGGGTGTCACCATTCCGGTGCCACCTGTGCCGGCCCCACGCATCAGGCCTCCAGTGCGCCTCCCCGGTCCGGAGCTTCAGGCGACGGTCCCCGGTCCGGAACCTCCTGAGACGGTTCGGAACCTCCTGAGACGGTCCACGGTCCGGAACATCCAGCTCCATGGCCGGAGCCTTCCCCTGCGCCGATGTCCAGGCACGGCGTCCGGTCCAGCTCCATGGCCGGAGCCTTCTCCTGCGCCGGTGCTCAGTCCAGATACGGCGTCCAGTCCTGCTCCATGGCAGGAGCCTTCCTCTGCACTGATGTCCAGTCCAGATCTGGTGTCCAGTCCCGCTCCATGGCAGGAGCCTTCCTTGATACCGAGGTCCAGTCCAGGCACAGTGTTCAGCCCGGGTCCATGGCTGGATCCACAGGATGAGTGTGTTCTTCAGCCCGCACCAGAGCCGCCACCAAAGAGGGTGGATCCGCGAGCTGAGCGGGTTCTTCGTCCCGCACCAGAGCCGACACTAGACACCCCCACTAACCCTCCCTTTTGGTTTCAGGTTTTGCGGCCGGAGTCCGCACCTTGGGGGGGGGGTGGGTACTGTCACGTCCTGACCATAGAGAGCCCTTATTTTCTATGGTATAGTAGGTCAGGGCGTGACTAGGGGGTGATTTAGTATATGTATGTCTGTTGTATTCTAGTTTATTATTTCTATGTGGGTATTCTAGTTTATTATTTCTATGTGGGTATTCTAGTTTTCATATTTCTAGGTTGGTGTGCTTGATATGGTTCCCAATTAGAGGCAGCTGGTTATCGTTGTCTCTAATTGGTGATCATATTTAAGTAGCATTTTTCCCACCTGTGTTTTATGGGATATTGTTTTGAGTTAGTGCACGTAGCACCTCTGTAGTCACGGTTCGTTGTTAATTGTTTTGTTTTGCTAAGTTTCACTTTATAATAAATTATGTGGAACTCAACATCCTCTGCGCCTTGGTCCGATAATTATTACGACGATCGTGACAAAGCCTGAATACGTTCAGGAATAAAAATGTGCTTAACAAGTCATATTAAGTTGCCTTGACTCACTCTGTGTGCACTAATAGTGTTAAATAAAATATTTTTTTTAATGACTGCCTCATCTCTGTACGCCACACATACAATTATCTGTAAGGTCGAGCAGTGAATTTCAAACACAGATTCAACCACAAACACCAGGGAGGTTTTCCAATGCCTTGCAAAGAAGGGCACCAATTGGTAGGTGAGTAAAAAAAATGAAAAACCAGACATTGAATATCCATTTGCGCATGGTGAAGATATTAATAACACTTTGGATAGTGTATCAATTCACCCAGTCACTACAAAGATACAGGTGTCCTTAACTCAGTTGCCGGAGAGGAAGGAAACAACTCAGGGATTTCACCATGACGCCAATGGTGACTTTAAAACAATTACAGAGTTGTGGACACACTCTTTATAGACGTACAGCTCTTCCGAGATAGCTCCATAACACCATGGCTGTACTAAATTCTATGGGGACGTCAGGTGACAAAAAATGATGGTGACTGTAAAAATATCTGAACACTAATTTGAAATGCTCACACGCGCACACAATTACACTGGTGCTCTTCCATGCCGTCCCTAGGAGGGGTGCGTCACTTGAGTGCGTTGAGTCACTGACGTGATCTTCCTGTACGGGTTGGCGCCCCCCCGTGGGTTGTGCCGTGGCGGAGATCTTTGTGGGCTATACTCGGCCTTGTCTCAGGATGGTAAGTTGGTGGTTGAAGATATCCCTCTAGTGGTGTGGGGGCTGTGCTTTGGCAGAGTGGGTGGGGTTATATCCTTCCTGTTTGGCCCTGTCCGGGGGTATCATCGGATGGGGCCACAGTGTCTCCTGACCCCTCCTGTCTCAGCCTCCAGTATTTATGCTGCAGTAGTTTGTGTCGGAGGGCTAGGGTCAGTCTGTTATATCTGGACTATTTCTCCTGTCTTATCCGGTGTCCTGTGTGAATTTAAGTATGCTCTCTCTCTCTACTTGGCTAGTTTTTCCTAGCCACTGTGCTTCTACACCTGAATTGCTTGCTGTTTGGGGTTTTAGGCTGTGTTTTTGTACAGCACTTTGTGACATCAGCTGATGTAAGAATGGCTTTAAAAATACATTTGATTGATTGATTGATTGATTGGTATCAGCAACATACACTACATGATCAAACGTATGTGGACACCTTAGCTAATGTCAAAGTCAATATAGCTAATAGAATTAACACCTTAATAAACCTGCTACAATCATGCAGTACAGTGTAAGGTCAGCAAGCAGCTCAGCAGTTACACTGGCGGGCCCCGGTGGCAATAAATTAATAAAACCAAAAGCTTACCACTGTAGCGTTAATTTCCCTTCACTGGAACCAAGGGGCCTAGCTTGAACCATGAAAAACAGCCCCAGGCTATTATTCCTCCTCCACCAAACTTTACAGTTGGCACTATGCATTAGGGCAGGTAGCGTTCTCCTGGCATTGGCCAAACCCAGATTTGTCCGTCGGACTGCCAGATGGTTAAGTGTGATTGATGACAAAACAAAGTAGCCTTCAGACCTGTGGAAGTTTTGTCTTTCAGGGTCCAGCTCCAACTGACAGCTTGAATACCATGTGCCTTTGTTTTATTTTTGAAGGGGTAAGGGGGTGATTCTATCAACCAATCAGACCTGTATGTAAATATATTCAAATTTATATCACCACGCCAACACAGTCGGACTGAACATTTCAGTGGCCCAAGGAGGATCACTGAGATTTAGTAGACAAAAGTGATGATTGAAAAATAAAATGAAAACGACTGAATTGGGGCATTAATAAAAGACACTGTTTCTTGTGGTTCACATTTTCCATATTTAAAAAATGTCACAATCATACGGTGTAATAATTTAAGCAGTCTGTAAATACAAATGTAGTGGACAGAAAACAGTAAGTTCTCATAGGGTTGTGCTGTCAGTATGTGATTATGCATGTCATTTAAAAAAAAAAATAATAATCATAATGCTAAACAAACAACAAGTAAACAAAACAAGAAATTAGAGCCTTTAACGCCATATACCCACAGTATATTCACATATCCACCTCCTTTTATCTGCATAGGTACTGAAGAGCCAAGACTCAACACATTGTTAAAAGCCAGAATGGATACCACAGTGTGTGTGTGTGTGTGTGTGTGTGTGTGTGTGTGTGTGTGTGTGTGTGTGTGTGTGTGTGTGTGTGTGTGTGTGTGTGTGTGTGTGTGTGTGTGTGTGTGTGTGTGTGTGTGTGTGTGTGTGTGTGTGAGAGAGATCAATAAAATGTTCAGGCACTGTAGGTAGAGTGTACACCTCCAGTCTGAGGTCAGTGGTGAGAGGTTTGGTTCAGTCCACTTCTGTCAGGCCACATGGCCTCCTAAACTCTTGACCTCGCTCATGGATCCATTTGTTGGACACTGGCAACACAGAGAAATATAAAATGTCAGTGCCAATCTCAATTCTCTCCAATGTGCGAGACTAAGGGCTCGGTTAAAACCTACTACTAACAGAACGACTCAAAGCTTAAAGTTTTATTGTCACGTGCACGATTACAGTGAAATTCCTTTCTTGCAAACTCTTTTCCCAACAATGCAGTAATCAATGTATAGTACTATAAAGTAAAGTAAAACTAAAACACACAATAAATAGATATAAGAACAGAGCTAGCTAACCAAGCAAACCAGATGACAGGTTTCAATACAACCTCACCAGATAAAATGAATGCTAGCTCATGTTAATGCTAACAAGTAGGCTTGTTTCAACTTTGATTTGCAAGCTAATGTTAGCTAACGTTAGCTAGCTATCATTCGAGGGCTGACTGTTCTCATAAAAGTGTATTGTGTAGTGCAAAAATAAATGAAGAATTCATCTATAGTGGTAATTCGTGTCATGTCTGACTACTGCAGTACTGCTTGTCATTGTGATAGCTAACAGTCAGCAACAAGCCCAGACAACCTAGCTAAACGTGGTGTCAGCAACCAGCGGTGATCAGCTGGCAGTTGCTTAGTAAAACTGGGCTGTGAAACTGGGCTCCGACCCAGCTCGAATTTGAGTATTCCATTCGAGCCAGCTCGAATTTAGCCCTAATTTGACCTTAATTCAAAGTGCCAGTGGAAATGGGGTTAAGGGCTCTGTTGAAACCTACTACTACCAGGAAGACTCCACTCACAGGTAAAGGCTTCCTATTATCAAAGTAAGTGTATGTGCCATCAGAAGTTTGTGAACAAAAACACTGCCGTAACATTGCTATGAAGGTTTGATTGCAGCCTACATGAGGGATACAATAGAGAAACACAAGGAAGACTGACTAGGAAGTAGTCAAAGAAACACATCAAATGACTGACACCAATAAACAGACTGAGATTAGAGAGGCTGCTTGTGTGTTAAGATTAAACTCTCCATCGGACTCACCCCATTTACTTCCTACTAACACAGGACAGGCAGCGTGTCTGGTCCTGTAGTCTCCCTCTCCACTCCTAAAGAGGTTGTACCAGAAGACTGCAGTTCCCTGTGGACACACATTGAGAAGACATACCCTGTTCAGTACATGTAAGTCACCACTGCATCAACGTAATGGCTCACTATAAGATAGTGTGGGCCCTCTCAACCAAGGCTAACATTGTATGATGGCTAAGGCTAGGAGATTTCTCTGACCGTGTGACCTGACCAATAGTTTTTCCTGGCCCCTAGTGCTGAGGGCTGTGCTTGAGAGCAGTTAAATTGTTTATATCTCACCTTTTTGGGATAGATAGCTGCTCCAAAGTCTGGGAACACAGTGGCTCCTCCAGCTTCAACATCACTCATCTGTCAGGGAAAAGACTGCCTTGTGAGCTGGCTTCACTAATACACTGAAGTACTCCAGCTAATACCATTTACTGTAGCCTACTTCTCTAAGGGATGTGTTCTGTATTTACATTCAACAATTTTATGTAACAGATGTAATCATACAAATTATAGTTTCCATGTTGTAAAAAAAATGTATCTGTAGCAATTCTAAAGATTACTGAAGATCTGAAGAAGGGTTTTGAAAGTCTTGAAGTCTTGAAACTATGACAACATTGTTTAATAACACTAAACATAACACCAAATCCATAATAACCAGTCATTCAACTAGACAGAAGTGCAGTATAAAAAGTAGTCATCCAAAAGCGCTGTAGTTCTGCAAAGCATGGCATTCTACATCTATTTACACACTCACATCATATTTACAGTATTAGCATGGACCAATAAATGAGATAGCATGTTATGGTGTACTGTAGGGCAGGGGTGGGCAATTCCAGTCCTTGAGGGCCTGATTGGGTACAACACTGAAATTAACTGACAGACTCCAACGGTCAATTTACAGTGTTTGACAAACTTTTTTCCCACCACCATCTACTGTAGCAATGTTAGTGGCCGTGTCCGAATACCCATACTTGCATCCTAAATAGTAGGCCGTTAGGGTATGCGAAAAAATGAAGTTTAATAGTATGCAGTATTTTGAAAATCGAGTATACAGTATACTATAAACGCCCGGATATCGTACTCATTTCGGCTTTGACAACAGCTGATCGATTATATAAATCAACGAATAGTGGGAAACAACGCAATCGCAGATGATGCATTCTCAGAGCTTTTAAACCAAATACTAAACCATCTTTTGATTTCTGAATCTGTCAGCACCAGGGATTCGGGATGTGGTTGCGTTATAGATGTCATGTTAATCCGGCCTTTTGATAAGGAACATACAGTATGGATTGTTTTAGTTTTGTAGGCTAGGGTACCTATTTAATGATTTAATTTATGGATCAAGCCTTAGCAGTCATTTTGATCTCGTTCCCAATTATCTGTCACGCCCTGACCTTAGAGTTCCTTATTATTTTCTATGTTTGGTTAGGTCAGGGTGTGACTCGGGTGGGAAAGTCTATGTTTTCTATTTCTTTGTTGTTGGCCGTGTGTGGTTCCCAATCAGAGGCAGCTGTCTATCGTTGTCTCTGATTGGGGATCATATATAAGTTGTTATTTTCCTTACGGGTTTTGTGGGATCTTGTTTTCTGTTTCGTGTTTTCTGCCTGACAGAACTGTGCGCTTTCGTTTTCACGTTTGTTATTTTGTTTTAGTGTTTTTGAAATAAAAGAATCATGAACACTTTCCACACTGCGCTTTGGTCCACTCTTCCTACCACCAACGAGAGCCGTAACATTATCAGTGCTTTAGTTCATTATGTTGTTGTCCAGTGGTTGTGAATTTGCGATGCACCGGACTGTCTAAGTTTTTCTGTGCAGTAGCCAATTTGATTTGAACATTTGAAAAGTTTTGGTGTGTGTACTAGGCAATTTGATAAAATGTATATATGTTACAGCACTTTGGTTTCACTAATACATATGTTGAAATGGAACCAAGTTTCTGTCTTCAGTCCTTTTTAAATAGAATAGATGGGCAGTATATGGACTACTGTGGTAAATTGCCCCTACCCTGACTACAGCCCTCACCCTATCACCAACCACCATCCCCTGTCCAATCCCCCTCCAGCAGAGGCAGGACTCCAGCTCATTCACCATCTTTAAATACCCACACTTGTCACTAATCAGTGTGGCAGACCTAACCCTTTCAGTTTGCAAGTGTTTTGTTACAAGACACCTTTTCTCTTGTAACCCTTTCCTTTGTGTATTTTGGATGTTTATGACCAAGTCATTTTGTTATTATTTCTTAATTTATACTATAATTTGATTTAGTACATTTACTGTATGATATATTCGTTTCCTTTAAGCATTTACTCATGTTTAAACCTATTGTGTACGTTTCTTCACCGTAATATTCATTTAATATGTTATTGAGATTCATGAGTATATTTGTTTATCTTGTTTATGTGAAATCACTACCATGTATGTTTTTGTTACCTAGTTAACTATCCTTGTTAACCATCCCATTCTTACATACTCAACCTTATCCATCTTCATGATCTTCAACAATTCAACTGAAATAATAAACTGGGCAACAGCCCTTTGAACATCAAACGACGCCGCAACAACCACACTGTAAATGAGCTACAGGCATTTTTTTTCACACATCCCCATAAATGCATATGCTAACAGAACACGCACCTAAACACCCTAGTCTTCTAATGCATGCATCCAGTGTATTTCCCCTATCTGGCACAGTGCCCAGCATCATGCAACATACTGTTGAACACTTCCTGCGGAACGAGGGAGAGCTCGGTTTCTTGTTTTGTAAAGTTTGTTGTTTTGAAAGAGTATTGGAAAGTTTCTTAGTAGCTAGCTAACTTTTTAGTTTGGATCCTGTGACACATTTGGCATCAGTTGCTGGGACTGCTACTCTCTGTTCAGTGATCCTGCTGACCAGGCCGAGTCTGAGGCACAATTTGGCGTCGGCTAAATGGCTATCAAGCTAGAGGGTTTCTTGAGGGCTTGAATGAAGCCTGCGACGCGGTTAGCCATTGTGGCTGGGTCCGCGGATTGTCCCGGGTTTGTGGCTGTCTAGATCCCTGCTGTTTGTTGTGTTCAATCTTTTCTGTGACCTGCCCTGTCTGGAACTGCGAGGAGTAACAACATAATCTACGTTGCTAGCTACCATGACAAAGACCAAAGCAGGCAGGAGTACCGTCGAGGACAGTGGTGTCTCTCTATCACAGGTGAATGATCTTTTAAACAAACAAAAAGAGACCTACAAGCAGTTGTTACAACAACAAGAAAATAGCTTCAAGTGTTTTGTCCAAATAGCCGTGGATTCTACTAATAAAAGAATGGACGACCTGACCAGAGAGGTACAGGACCTGAAGAACAGTTTGTAGTTTTTTAAGGGTCAGCTCGATAAGGTGAAACAGGAGAACAGCAAGATGACAGCAATCTTTAAGTAATTGAGAGAGGACATCCGTTCTGTGTGTGAATCCATGATAATAATTACGGATACATCTCGAGGGACAATCAAGGCGAAACAACATGGTTGTGGACGTAATTTCAGAATCTCCACGAGACCTGGACAGAGTCTGAGGACAAAGTGAGGGAAATGATCTCTGAGAAATTGAAGACGGACCACCGACTGGAAGGCGCCCACAGGACTGGAAAACACACCACCAGCCCAGGTGATAGGCCCAGGCCGATAGTGGTCAAGTTCAAAGTTCAAGGACAAGGTAGCTGTTCTGGAAAGAGCCATGAACTTGAGAGGAATGTATATCTTCCTCAACGAGGACTATCCTAAAGCTGTGCGCCAGAAGAGGAAAGAACTTATCCCAGCCATGAAAGCTGCCAGAGCGCGTGGGGATATTGCTTACATCCGCTATGACAGGCTCATCTTCCACCCTCCCTCCCAGAAGCGTTTTTTCTCTTGCTTTGTTTGTTCTTTTCCATGTTATGTCTATCTCTGATAAGCTACCCAGGAAAGGGCTGAAAATAGGCCATATTAATATATGTAGCTTTAGAAATAAGGTTAATGAAATCAATAACTTGCTAACGTCAGATAACATTCATATACTAGCCATTTCTGAGACTTAGATAATTCATTTGATGATACAGCAGTAGCAATACAAGGATATAACATCTATAGAAGAGACAGAAATAGTTATGGGGGAGGTGTTGCTGTATATATGCAGAGCCATATCCCTGTAATGCTAAGAGAATATCTTATGTCAAGTGTTATGGTTGCAGGTTCACTTGGCACATCTAAAGCCTTTTCTTTTGGGGTGTTTCTATAGGCCACCAAGTGCTAACAGTCTATCTAAATAATATGTGTGAAATGTTTGATAGTGTACGTGATGTAAACAGAGAGGTCTACTTTCTTGGGGACCTGAAAATTGACTGGTTTTCATCAAGCTGTCCATCAAGCTGTCCTGGGGTGGCAGGTAGCCTAGTGATTAGAGCGTTGGGCTAGTAACCAAAAGGGTGGTGGATCGAATCCCTTGAGCTGACAAGGTAAAAATCTGTCGTTCTGCCCCTGAACAAGGCAGTTAACCCACTGTTCCTAGGCTGTCATTGTAAATAACAATTGTTCTTAACTGACTTGCCTGGTAAAAAAAAAAAAAAGAGGAAGCTTATCACTCTAACCAATGCCTGTAATCTGGTTCAGGTTATTAATCAACCTACCAGGGTGTTTACAAACACTACAGGAACAAGCTCATCCACATGTATCGATCACATTTTTACTAATACTGTAGAACTTTGTTCTGAAGTTGTATCTGTACCCATTGGATGCAGTGATCACAATATAGTGGCTATATCCAGGAAAGCCAAAGTTCCAAACGCTGGGCCTAAAATAGTGTATAAGAGATCATACAGAATATTTAGCTGTTACTCTTATGTGAATGATGTTAAAAATATTTGTTGGTCTGATGTGATTAATAAGGAGCACAAACACTGCACTTGATGAATTTATGAAATTGCTTCTTCCAATTATTGATAAACATGCACCTGTTAAGAAAATGACTCTTAGAACTGTTAAGGCTCCATGGATAGATGAGGAATTGAAAAACTGTATGGTTGAAAGAGATGGGGCAAAAAGAGTGGCTAATACGTCTGGCTACACATCTGACTAGCTGACTTAATGCAAATTGAGAAATTATGTGACTAATCATCAACATGTATTGATCACATTTTTACTAACGCTGCAGATATTTGCTTTAAAGCGGTATCCAAATCCATAGGATGTAGTGATAACAATATAATAGCCATATCTAGGAAAACCAAAGTTCCAAAGGCTGGGCCTAATATAGTGTATAAGAGGTCATACAATAAGTTTTGTAGTGATTCATATGTTGATGATGTAAAGAATATTTGTTGGTCCGTGGTGTGTAATGAGGAGCAACCAGACGCTGCACTTAATGCATTTATGAAACTACTTATTCCAGTTACTTATAGCACGCACCCATTAAGAAAATTATTGTAAAAACTATTAAATCCCCTTGGATTGATGAGGAATTGAAAAATTGTATGGTTGGGAAGGATAAGGCAAAAGGAGAAACTATATTATTAAGCCAAGATCAATGATATTAAGAATGTTGGAAAACTTTAAATGAAATGATGGACAGAAAGACAAATTCAACTACATCTTTTATCGAATCAGATGGCTTATTTATCACAAAACCATTTGATGTTGCCAATTATTTTAATGATTACTTAATTGGCAAAGTGGGCAAACTTAGGCAGGAAATGCCAACAATGAACAGTGAGCCATCGTATTCATGCATAAAACACTAATAATATAAATAATAATAAACTACTAAAACTATATAGCCACTTCTATCTGTCATATCTTTAATATGGGCCTAGAAGAAAGTATTTGACCTCAGGCCTGGAGGGAAGCCAAAGTAATTCCGCTACCTAAGAGTGGTAAAGCGGCCTTTACTGGTTCTAACAGCAGACCTTTAAGCTTGCTGCCAGCTCTTAGCAAACTGTTGGGAAGAATTGTGTTTGACCAAATACAGACTTTCAGAATGCTTATAGAGAAGGGCACTCAACATGTACTGTACTTACATAAATTACTGATGATTGTTTGAAAGAAATTGATAATAAGATTACTGTTAGATTTCAGTGCAGCCTTTGATATTATTGACCATAACCTGTTGTTGAAAAAAAAGTATGTGTTATGGCTTTTCAACCGCTGCCATATCGCTGCCATATCGTGGATTCAGAGCTATCTATCTAATAGAAGCGTTTTCTTTAATGGAAGCTTCTCTAATGCCAAACACGTAAAGTGTGGTGTACCACAGGGCAGATCTCTATGCCCTGTACTCTTTTCTATTTTTACTAATAATCTGCCTCTGGCATTAAACAAAACGTGTGTCCATGTATGCTGATGATTCAATCAGCAACCACAGCTAATGAAGTCACTGAAACCCTTAACAAAGAGTTGCAGTCTGTTTTGGAATGGGTGGCCAGTAATAAACTGGTCCTGAACATCTCTAAAACTAAGAGCATTGCATTTGGTACAAATCATTCCCTAAGTTCTAGACCTCAGCTGAATCTGGTAATGAATGTTGTGGCTGTTGATCAAGTTGAGGATACTAAATTACTTGGCGTTACCTTAGATTGTAAACTGTCATGGTCAAAACATATAGATTCAATGGTTGTAAATATGGGGAGAGGTCTGTCCGTAATAAAGAGATGCTCTGCTTTTTTAACACCACATTCCAAAAAGCAAGTCCTGCAGGCTCTAGTTTTGTCTTATCTTCATTATTGTCCAGTCGTGTGGTCGAGTCCTGCAAGGAAAGACCTAGTTAAATTGCAGCTGGCCCAGAACAGAGCTGCACGTCTTGCTCTTCATTGTAATCAGAGGGCTGATATAAATACTATACATGTCAGTCTCTCTTGGCTAAGAGATGAGGAGAGATTGACTGCATCACTTTATCTTTTTATTAGAAACATTGTTGAAAATCCCAAATGATTTACATAGTCAACTTACACACAGCTCTGACACACACACTTACCCACAAGATATGCCACCAGGGGTCTTTTCACAGTCCCCAAATCCAGGACAAATTCAAGAAAGTGTACAATATTATATAGAGCCCTTATTGTATGGAACTCTGTTCCATCTCATATTGCTCAAATGAACAGAAAACCTGGTTTCAAAAAACAGATAAATTAACACCTCGTGGCACAACGCCTCTCCCCTATTTGACCTTGATAGTTTGTGTATGTATTGGTATTGATATGTAGGCTACGTGTGCCTTTAAAAATTAAAAAAAGTTTAATTGATGTAGTTCTGTCCTTGAGCTGTTCTTGTCTATTAATGTTCTTTATTATGTCATGTTTCATGTTTTGTGTGGAAACCCAGGAAGCCCTAACTCAAACCAGCAGTTATAGCAAGATCAAGTATGTTTACCACCACAACTCCGATCAGTTTTTTACACTACGGTATAGTTGGCTGTGATAGTCTGGCTATAATGTGATAGTCTGGCTATAAACAGCCTGAGTAGGCCTATAACTCAATTTCTATTTTTTTCAGAGTTTAGAGAAAATAACTATTATCAGGCTGGTTAATGCGATGCATGTCTGTTGAATTTGGAGAAAAAACCCACCCGCACTCAGTTCCGCCCCACCTACTCAGCCTGTCAGGAGTCGCTACTGCATTGCGGCCGTGGCATGCTGTATACCTTTCACTAACCGGTACATGATAAATAGTATGCGACGATGAGTACATAGTATGCAGTTTAAGTATGTAGCACACTAATATGTGTATTCGGACATGGCCAGTGATTTTATGAGTATGCGGTAACATTGATTGACATTCCATGTTTCTCAACCATTTGGCAATCAATTGAAGTCCAATATTGAAACGGAGGTCATGGATCTGCGAAAAACAATTATGCAAAACAGAGAGCCACAAAGAAGAATCTAAGGGCTCTATTCAATCTGTTAAGGTAACTGCCGATTGAGCCGACATATGCAGCATTCAACGTGAATGCTGTCTCTGCTAAAGCGGGAACATTGCCTTTAAATTTCAGTCACGCTGTAATGTTGAATAGAGCCCTAAATCAGTAGCTGCTACTGTAAATTGACAGCAGCAACTGGATTCCCATACTTACGTAATTTAAAAAAGTAGCCACACGATTTCCAGTGCCTAATGTTTTGAAAGCATCAGGTTCCTCTTTCTATGAAGTAAAACACAAGTTGAATACACACAGAGACATGTACTTACGTAGTTCAGGAAGGTAGCAAGTCTATTTCCATCGACCATGATGTCCTGAGGACGCTGCAACAAATATTTATAACTTTTAACCCGGACTAAAATGGCTGTAGGATCCCGCCATTAAAGAAATCCTTTGTAACCAAATTGATTGTTAATATCTGTTTGACTTAATGTGGTTATTGAAAATCATTGGGATAAATTGACAAATTTCACAAAAATATGAGCAACAATTTAATATTTAGTATATTAAATATAATCTACTATTGAATCCTTTGATTATAGATTAGATTAACTGGATATATTTTCATGTAGTCCAATTGATACAGTACGTTGTGCACTTCAACTGGGTGCCGCTAAGAAACAGTAGAGCCACTGTCTACCACTGGGTTGAGGACCTGAGCATCTTGCGTGCCTTCTGAAATCTTCCTGACGGAAGAAACATACTCACTGAATATAAAACATGAGGTCCCCAAGGCTCAAAATGCAATCTTCATCATGCTGTGATCTGCATGCCAACAACTTCAAACCAGCTTCTGACGGTGTGTTGAATGTATTTTTTTTGCACGATTCACTATTTCTTCTCAAATAAGTTAAACTTGAGAACTTTTGGTGTGTACACATGTATTTGTTTACACGTGTATAAAATCTAAACTTAAATTGAGATTTTTCACTTCAAAGTAAAAAATGGCCTGGACTAAATTTGACAAAATTCAAATGAATTTGGTTAGAGGTAAGGATTCTTGTTCATGATGTTGTTTATCTCCCCTGTGGTAGGTTGCAGGTGCCTACAGGGTAAAAACAGCCATTCAACCAGTTTTGAATAGAGAAAACAGAACATTCTGCTCCGTTGCACTCCATTGTAAAATGCAAGGCTGCCAATATATCTGTACATACTGTTCCTAACTATTCTTCCTCTACTAGGAATATGTCCTCTGAGTTGTTCTCCTTCTAGGAATATGCTCTTGGGGTTATGGACGTGGTTGAACTGTGATTCAACCAGTCATCTAGGTCTCCTTTGGCAATCTGCCATAAAAGAATTCAGGGCCCCTCTTGGATACACACCACTCTATCTGTGCCACAAATGACACTGTATTCCCTTTACTCTATAGTGCACTACTTAAGGAATAGGTTGCCATTTAGGACGCAACCTCTAGCAGTAGGTGAGAGCCAGAATCCCCCTAATTTTACAGGTCCACATTGACCTTAGACACTGTCTTGCATGTTGACAGCTAAATGTGCAGCGCTAATTTATTTTTAGCTCAACATATATTGTCATTGTAATGGAGAAAAAACAACATAAGCAAGTGGCGTGTGGCTACACGTGTGAAAACGTACTTCTCTATAGATCACAGCAGGATAAACGATTACATGACTGTTGCATCCCTTCCCACTTTAGTCCCCGTCTAGAGGTTACCCTTACCCTGGAGAAATCAAAATGTGGCTCGTATTGTCCTCCGACCCCATAGTTAGCAATCTGTTTAGTGAGACAAAGAGTAGAAGCTATGTTATTGGACAACCTCTGGGCCTCGTTTTTCAGAAGTTAACTGATCGGATTTCTTGAATCGGATAGGATTAAAGTAATAGAAATAGAATTAACAGAACGGGCGTCCCCATTCAAGTCAATGATACGCCTGTTCTATTCATTCTATTTCTATGCATTTAATCAAATCCGATCAGATAACTTTTGAAAAAATGGGAGCCTGAAGTTTACAACGACTCACACAAAACCAGATGACTGTTAAATGATCAGCTAAGTTTCACAAAGTGAAGAGGGGTATTCTAACATGATGCCCAATGTCGATGAGTGTAACAGGTAGACTACAGTATACGCTTGTCTAACAGGACTATATGTATAGTTATCTATGTCTACCAGGTAGGCTCATCGCCACAGGAAGTAGGGATGCTGAGGGGATTGCAGCACCATCTGATAAATTGAAATTAACGCCCCTGTCCCCCCCTCCCACGGCCATGGGTAGACTGTATGTATTATGTATGTGATCGGTACCTGGAGTAATTCGGCAGTCTGCGTTGTCAGACCTGTGATGTCCTCTATCCTTTGGTTGACGCGTTCAATAACAGGGTCCTCTTCCCCCTCCAGCCACGCACTGAAGGACAAGACATCCACTGACTCAACCCAACAACATGACTCATTCACCCAGAGATGAGGCATGACTAAACATGATCTACATAATGACTCACCTTTTGGATACCCTGTAGTTTGCTGTGGTCAGAACGCCTGTTATGGGGTCTCTAACAGTAGCTCTCGCAAGCTATACAAAGACATACAGTATAAATTAATATTGACACCATCGTGTGTTTCTGAGACATTCTCTCTCTTATGATAAGATGTTTCAATACTACCACTGAGACATACGGTATAGTATTCCATTTACTAATAGAGACAATCTAAGGTTATAGTGGAACTGGCCCAGTTTGGCTGCTCCTCTCACCCTGGGCTTGGCCAGCTCCTTGATCTTCTCTATCTCCTGGTCTGACAGAGCGTTGAGGTAGCGGACGATGTGTGGGCTGTCCCACTCATCCTCCTCCTTCATGGGCTGGAGCAGCAGACGAGGGTTCCTGTTCCCGTCATGGTAGCGGCAGTACAGCCGGCTGCGCCTCTCAGTGGTCTGGATGAGGTGGAGGGTGGAATGGGTTGGGAGTGTGAGTTAAAGTGGAATTCACATCTCCTCTTCAAAACCCCGTTAAAGTTACCTCACATCTCTCCTCCAGTGCTTAATTTGTACATTGGGAGGTGCCGGAACGAAAAGGGAGATGAGAGGGGTGTGACCTGGGGGGTTCTGAGGTACCGGAACACCAGAAGAAACAACAACTTTATAATAGAACATTGCATGCATATCATCGCTCTTGCGTGTTGGCATAGAGCAGTAGAGTAGAGGCGCTTTCAGAAGCTGCACACACGGGAGGGGGGGGGGGGGGGGTGTAAGCCTAGAGTCTGAGAAAAATTGGGCCATTTCTTAATGCATTTCATTCAATTCTACAAATGTTAGATATCTTTTTTAATACAAATTATCGAACGTACAGGCTACTTTCACACTAGCCTAGGTGTGTGGAGACACACATAATGTTCAATATAAGGAGGAAATTATAGTCCTAAAAAAGCTTTCCAGTTTCACTGACTCACCGAATGATGCGTAGCTCACTCACCAGCGATGGCCGATGCGCTCGTGCCAAAAGCTTATATCGCTCTTGTTTAACTTTCGAAAACAATGCTCTTCACTCAATAGGCCTATTTGGAAGTTGATAAGTATCTACAGTCAGATTAGCCATCTCTTTTCAGTAGGAACCATTTGCTTTCCAACTTGTGTTTTTGTATTCTACATACTGCGAAAGGCTTGTTTTGGCTGTATGCTGTTTACTGGCAGATGTGCATTCCTGACTGTAGACTGTTACACACAATCTACAGATAGGCAATAAAAAATTTTTTTTACAAGCTATTGTTGATCCTCTGTGGCTAAATTATAGGCCTGCTCCTGGTGCAGTATTCTGAATTATTTAATGTATTTCTGAACAGACCAGTAATTCTATAACTTTGGCAAATGTATTTCAATTTATCAGGGGTGCTGAAGCACCTCCAGCCGGTGGTGTAAAGTACTTAAGTAAAAATACTTTAAAGTACGACTTTAGTAGTTTTTGGGGGTATCTGTACTTTACTTTATTATTTCCCTTCTTTACAACTTTTACATCACTACATTCCTAAAGAGAACAATGTACTTTTTACTCCATACATTTTCCCTGACACCCAAAAGTATTTTTTACATTTTGAATGCTTAGCAGGACAGGAAAATGGTCCAATTCACACACTTATCAAGCGAACATCCCTGGTCTTTCCTATTGCTTCTGATCTGGTGGACTCACTAAACACACATGCTATATTTGTAAATTATGTCTAAGTGTTGGAGTGTGGCCCTGGCTATCCCTAAATAAAAAAGAAAATTATGCCGTCTGGTTTGCTTAATATAAGGAATTTGAAATGATTTATACTTTTACTTTTGATACTTAAGTATATTTTAGCAATTACATTTACTTTTGATACTTAAGTATATTTAAAACCAAATACTTTTAGACTTTTACTAAAGTAGTATTTTACTGGGTGACTCACTTTTACTTGAGTCATTTTCTATGAAGGTATCTTAACTTTTACTCAAGTATGACAATTGGGTACTTTTTACACCACTGACTCCAGCACTCTTCCTGCAACTACAGTGGCTTGCGAAAGTATTCATCCCCCCTTGGCATTTTTCCTATTTTGTTGCCTTACAACCTGGAATTAAAATGGATTTTTGGGGGGTTTGTATCATTTGATTTACATAACATGCCTACCACTTTGAAAATGCAAAATATGTTTTATTGTGAAACAAACAAGATATAAGACAAAAAAAACTGAAAACTTGAGTGTGCATAACTATTCACCCCCCCAAAGTCAATACTTTGTAGAGCCACCTTTTGCAGCAATTACAGCTGCAAGTCTCTTGGGGTATGTCTCTAAAGCTTGGCACATCTGGCCACTGGGATTTTTGCCCATTCTTCAAGGAAGAACTGCTCCAGCTCCTTCAAGTTAGATGGGTTGTACAGCAATCTTTAAGTCATATCACAGATTCTCAATTCATTCCAAGACATTTAAATGTTTCCCCTTGAACCACGCGAGTGTTGCTTTAGCAGTATGCTTAGGGTCATTGTCCTGCTGGAAGGTGAACCTCCGTCCCAGTCTCAAATCTCTGGAAGACTGAAACAGGTTTCCCCTCAAGATTTTCCCTGTATTTAGCGCCATCATTCCTTCAATTCTGACCAGTTTCCCAGTCCCTGCCGATGAAAAACATCCCGACAGCATGATGCTGCCACCACCATGCTTCACTGTGGGGATTGTATTCTCGGGGTGATGAGAGGTGTTGGGTTTGCGCCAGACATAGCGCTTCCTTGATGGCCAAAAAGCTCAATTTTAGGCTCATCTGACCAGAGTACCTTCTTCCATATGTTTGGTAAGTCTGCCACATGCCTTTTGGAGAACACCAAACGTGTTTGCTTATTTTTTCTTTAAGCAATGGGTTTATTCTGGCCACTCTTCTGTAAAGCCCAGCTCTGTGGAGTGTGTGGCTTAAAGTGGTCCTATGGACAGATACTCCAATCTCCGCTATGGAGCTTTGCAGCTCCTTCAGGGTTATTTTTGGTCTCTTTGTTTCCTCTCTGATTAATGCCCTCTTAGCTTGGTCTGTGAGTTTTGGTGGGCAGCCCTCTCTTGGCAGGTTTGTTGTGGTGCCATATTCTTTAAATTTTTAATAATGGATTTAATGGTGCTCCGTGGGATGTTTAAAGTTTCAGATTTTTTTTATAACCCAACTCTGATCGGTATTTCTCCACAACTTTGTCCCTGACCTGTTTGGAGAGCTCCTTGGTCTTCATGGTGCCCCTTGCTTAGTGGTGTTGCAGACTCTGGGGCCTTTCAGAACAGGTATACTGAGATCATGTGACAGATCATGTGACACTTAGATTGTACACAGGTGGACTTTATTTAACTAATTATGTGACTTCTGACAGTAATTGGTTGCACCAGATCTTATTTAGGGGCTTGATAGGAAAGGGGGTGAATACATATGCACGCACCACTTTTCCATTTAGAATTTTTTTAGAATTTTTTGAAACAAGTTATTTTTTTCATTCCATTTCACCAATTTGGATTATTTTGTGTATGTCCATTACATGAAATCCAAATAAAAATCCATTTAAATTACAGGTTGTAATGCAACAAAATAGGAAAAACACCAAGAGGGATGAATACTTTTGCAAGGCACTGTATGTTTCTACTTGTATTTGCATTTATTATGGTTCCCATTAGCTGTTGCCAAAGCAGCAGCTACTCTTCCTGGGGTCCAGCAAAATGAAGGCAGTTTATACAATTTTAAAAACATTACAATACATTTACAGATTTCACAACACACTGTGTGCCCTCAGGCCCCTACTGGACCACATATCTATAGTACTAAATCCATGTGTATGTATAGTGCGTATGTTATTGTGTGTGTGTGTGTGTGTGTGTGTGTGTGTGTGTGTGTGTGTGTGTGTGTGTGTGTGTGTGTGTGTGTGTGTGTGTGTGTGTGTGTGTGTGTGTGTGTGTGTGTGTGTGTATGCATGTGTCTGTGCCAATGTGTTGCTTCACAGTCCCCGCTGTTCCAAAAGGTGTTTTTTTCATCTGTTTTTTAAATCTAATTTTACTGCTGGCATGAATTACTTGATGTGGAATAGAGTTCCATGTAGTCATGGCTCTATGTAGTACTGTGTGCCTCCCATAGTCTGTTCTGGACTTGGGGACTGTGAAGAGACCTCTGGTGGCATGTCTTGTGGGGTATGCATGGGTGTCAGAGCTGTGTGCTCGGTGCATTCCACTTGTCAATACCTCTCATAAATACAATTAGTGATGAAGTCAATCTCTCCTCCACTTTCAGCCAGGAGAGATTGACATGCATATAATTAATATTAGTTCTCTGTGTACATCCAAGTTCCAGCCGTGCTGCCCTGTTCTGAGCCAATTGCAATTTTTCGAAGTCCTTTTTTGTGGCACCTGACCACACGACTGAACAGTAGCCAAGGTGTGACAAAACTAGGGCCAGTAGGACCTGCCTTGTTGATAGTGTTGTTAAGAAGGCAGAGCATCGCTTTATTATAGACAGACTTCTCCCCATCTCAGCTACTACTGCATCAATATGTTTTGACCATGACAGTTTACAATCTAGTGTTACTCCAAGCAGTCATCTCAACTTCCTCAATTTCCACATTATTTATTACAAGATTTAGTTGAGGTTTAGGGTTTAGTGAGTGTTTTGTTCCAAATACAATGCTTTAAGTTTTAAAATACTTAGGGCTAACTCATTCCTTGCCACCCACTCTGAAACGAACTGCAGCTCTTTGTTGAGTGTTGCAGTCATTTCAGTCGCTGTAGTAGCTGACGTGTATAGTGTTGAGTCATCCGCATACATAGACACTCTGGCTTTAAAGTTAGTGGCATGTCATTAGTAAAAATTGAAAAAAGCAAGGGGCCTAAACAGCTACCCTGGAGAATTCCTGATTCTAACTGGATTATATTTGAGAGGCTTCCATTAAAGAACACCCTCTATGTTTTGTTAGACAAGTAACTCTTTATCCACATTAGAGCATGGGGTGTAAAGCTATAACACATACGTTTTTCCATCAGCAGACTATGATCGATAATGTCAAAAGCTGCACTGAAGTCTAACAAGACAGCCCCCACAATCATTTTATCATCAATGTCTCTCAGCTAATCATCAGTCATTTGTGTAAGTGCTGTGCTTGTTGAGTGTCCTTCCCTATAAGCATGCTGGAATTCTGTTTCTTTACTGTGAAATAGCATTGTATCTGGTCAATCACAGGTTTACTAAGGGTTGATGAAGATGCAAAGGTGGAGAGATGAATGTTGCAGGCTCATGTCTATCAGAGCAGAGAGATAACATAGAAAGGGAATCTCATTCCAGTTCTGTGAGAGATACAGGCGCACGCTTCTCTTACCACAGCAACGGTCACGCGTTGGTCTATAGGCTACAATGTTGCTCAAACCATAAACCCGGGCCGGCCCAACACGAATCAATTCTTAGAATATCAGGTACGTTTTCACATTATGTTTTTTAGGGGACAGGAGAATTAAAGAGGAGGCAACTTGAATTAACCCTGATTGCTTTTTTTGGAAATTTGTACAATGCACATAGTGAAAATTATTTTTCATACCACGAGAGGTACCAGGTCCTGGAAAATGGCACCACTCGGACAGTTTATTCATCATGGCCCTCTCTCTAGATTGACATTATCAAGGCATAGCCGTACAGATTGTAAATCTAACTTTTGGCCATTACCCCTAACCAACTGTCATAGGAGAGTCTTAGACAATCGGTCTCTTACCATTTTGACTCCCTCTCCCCTGCACAGGGCCTCGTAGATCTCCCTTTCAGGCAGGTAGTCATTGGGTCTCTTGTAGGTCCCCAGCTGGATGGGCTCCTCTGTGGCTGGCTCCTGGCCCTCCTGGTTCAGCTCGTTCAGCTGCTTGGACAGCAGCTTCTCAAAGTAACGCAGGTTTCCTCCTGCCCTCTGGTGACTAGAGTCTGTAAGTACACCACGGGTCATGCAGTTACGCAGACTAACAGGACATGGGGAATATGAGGGAAATATATTAGAATCAGCATTAATTAATTGTGTGATTGCACAATTCGACAATGTGTAACTCTCATCATTGGTTTGAGTGAAAAACAACTGTCTCTCTTCTACATGCTACTAAAACATGTATTTTTTTTCAAGGATAAGAAACACTGACATTGAATGTCTGAAATAAGATGCCCTCTTGTGGTCTTTAGAGTCAGTCAACTGCAGTTATTTCATAATTGCCGTTACGTGTTATGAGACGAGAGGCAAGACTAGGGATTATATGGCAACATTGCATTCAGTTACAGTGCATTCAGAAAGTATTCAGACCCCTTGACCTTTTCCACATTTTGTTACATTACAGCCTTATTCTAAAATTGATTGAATAGTTTTTTGCTCATCAATCTGTAGATACCCCACAATACCCCATAATGACAAAGCAAAAAAACTGAAATATCACATTTACTTAAGTATTCAGACCCTTTACTAAGTAAAGACCCTTTGCTCAGTACTTGTCTTGGCTATGTGCTTAGGGTCGTTGTCTTGTTGGAAGATTAACCTTCAGCCCAGTCTGAGGTCCTGAGCGCTCTGGAATGGGTTTTCATCAAGGATCTCTCTGTCGATGTTCCGTTCATCTTTCCTTACTAGTCTCCTAGTCCCTGTCGCTGAAAAACATCCCCACAGCATGATGCTGCCACCACCATGTTTCACCATAGGGATGGTGCCAGGTTTTATCC
The DNA here is from genome assembly GCF_045679555.1 of Salvelinus alpinus. Classification (NCBI taxonomy): domain Eukaryota; kingdom Metazoa; phylum Chordata; class Actinopteri; order Salmoniformes; family Salmonidae; genus Salvelinus; species Salvelinus alpinus. Next base: position 44,218,274 of record NC_092098.1, on the reverse strand, counting down.
AGATGTGGCACTTGGCATTCAGGCCAAAGAGTTCAATCTTGGTTTCATCCGACCAGAGAATCTTGTTTCTCATGGTCTGAGAGTCCATTAGGTGCCTTTTGGCAAACTCCAAGCGGGCTGTCATGTGCCTTTTACTGAGGAGTGGCTTCCGTCTGGCCACTCTACCATAAAGGCCTGATTGGTGGAGTGCTGCAGAGAGGGTTGTCCCTCTCGAAGGTTTTCCAATCTCCACAGAGGAACTCTGGAGCTCTGTCAGAGTGATCATCGGGTTCTTGGTCACCTCCCTGACCAAGGCCCTTCTCCCCCGATTGCTCATTTTGGCCGGGCGGCTAGCTCTAGGAAGAATCTTAGTGGTTCCAAACTTCTTGCATTTGAAGAATGATGGAGGCCACTGTGTTCTTGTGGACCTTCAATACTGCAGAAATGTTTTGGTACCCTTCCCCAGATCTGTGCCTCGACACAATCGATTCTCGGAGCTCTACGGACAATTCCTTCGACCTCATGGCTTGGTTTTTGCTCTGACATGCACTTTTAACTGTGGGACCTTATATAGACAGTTGTGTGCCTTTCCAAATCATGTCCAATCAATTGAATTTACCATAGGTGGACTCCAATCAAGTTGTAGAAACATCTCAAGGATGATCAATGGAAACAGGACGCACCTGAGCTCAATTTGGAGTCTCATAGAAAAGCGTCTGAATGCTTATGCAAATAAGGTATTTCTGTTTTTTATGAAAACATAAAAATAAAAAACTGTTTTTGATTTGTCATTATGGGGTATTTGTCACGACTTCTACCGAAGTCGGTCCCTCTCCTTGTTCGGGCTGCGTTCGGCGGTCGATGTCACCGGTCTTCTAGCCATCCTCGATCCACCTTTCATTTTCCATTTGTTTTGTCTTGTCTTCCCACACACCTGGTTTCAATTCCATCATTACATGTTGTGTATTTAACCCTCTGTTCCCCCCATGTCCTTGTCCGGAATTGTTTATTGTAGTGCTTGTGCACGTTATGCTGGTGTGTAATGGGTTTTGTTTACCCATTGATTTATGGTTCTGTTTATGGTGGTTTTGTTTATTAAACTGCGCCGTTGGAAATCAGTTTTTGCTCTCCTGCGCCTGACTGACTTCTCTGCCGCCAGTACGCAGTATTGTGTGTAGATTGATGAGGGAAAAATGAATTTAATCAATTTTAGAATAAGGCTGTAACGTAACAAAATGTGGAAAAAGTGAAGGGGTCTGAACACTTTTCCGAATGCACTGTATTTTAGTTAGGTCAGTTACAGTTACCTTGACAAAAAACTATCTACTGACAACTCCCTACTATGGTATTTCCATTAATTTACTTCAAACGCTTTAAAGGGTTAAAAGTAGCACTTTTTCAGCCACTTATCCTGCACTTTTCCTGCCACAAACACAAAAAACATACCAAAACTAGGGATAACTACACGGCAATATGTTATTCTAGCTAACTACAGTAGCTAATGTTACTCTTTTAAATCTGATTCTTTCCTTGGTAAATATGACAGTGCTGGTAGATTTTCCTAGTTGTTCGCCTTCGGGTTTGGTCCATTTAACTTCACATTCAAACAAAGTAACCAGATCGCCATAATTGCAGCCTTCAACACACAACATCACTGATGCAGTTCAAAATAGTAAACCATGACCACTCTCTTGGTTACACCCTGGAACTATGGAAGATGTATATGAGAGTTGGTGAGATGGTGATTATGTGAGAATGCATGAGAATATTAGATTATGTGAGGAATCTGTGTGAGAGAGTGAGAGTATACGTAATTGATATAGTGAGAAATTGTGACAGAGAGTGAGAGTAAAAGAGATTGAGATAGTGAGAATATGTGCGAGAGAGTGAGAGTATAAGTAATTGATATAGTGCGAAATTGTGACAGAGTGAGAGTAAAAGAGATTGAGATAGTGAGAATATGTGAGAGAGAGTGAGAGTATAAGAGATGGAGATAGTGACATTGTGTGAGAGAGAGTGAGAGTATAAGAGGTTGAAATTGAGAGAGTGAGAGAGAAAGACATCTCTCGTGTTCTCAAACACCCCTAAAAATAAGCTCCTGGATATGAAACAAGTTCTGAAGATGTTTCAGTGGAATGTCGCGTGTGTGTCCTACCGATGGCCACTAGGCGGCGTGTCAGCTCGATGGCGCGGGACAGGTCTCCCATCTGGTAGACGGAGTAGCTGAGATAGTCCAGGACATCGGCCTTGGACACCACGTGCTCCTCCTCTGCATCCATCTGCCTGAGGGCCTGCTGCATCCACAGCACTGCGTGGTAGTAGTCTGCCTCGTTGTAAGCTGTCTTCCCCATGTCGTAACAGTCATCCACCGTCAGGATGGCGTTGTGGTGCATCCCTGCAGTTATAGTATAGTATAGTTAGGGTTGCAAAATTCCAGTAACTTTCCCAAAATTACCAGGTTTTCCAGAATTCCCAGTTGGAAGATTCCTGGAATCAGGAGGGAATTAGCAGGAAATCCGTGAATCCTCCAAAACAGGATTTCTGCAAAGTATTGGAATTTGGGGAAATGTTGCCACCCTTAGTATAGTGTAGTACAGTATAGTATTAATGCACCATTCTGTTCTTAGCACTTCATAACAACTTCCATGAATAAGACTGTCTATAACAGTTTATGAACTGTTTATGAGGTTTACTCCATAAAATTGCTCCATAAATCCATAATGGTGCTGTGATACTGTAGATTATGTTTCTATTGCAGCAATACGAGGGTCATATCAAAACACTTTGCTTTGCAACCTTTTTCTGACAGAGTTGTCAGACTTGGTGGGGTAGAATACTAAGATAGGATGCACATTTGTCATAAAAAAATATATACACAGTGAATGTGTGGCCAAAGCATCTGCTCTTGGTGTCAAGGCTGTTCTGTTTTAGCTTGCATTTCTGGAGAGGTTACACATCTGTCTGGAAGAAATAGAAACCACTCTGCAGTAGCACTTAGCTTGTTCGAAGCGTTCTGGAAGGGCCAGGTTGAGATACGCTCAGCTCACACACACTGTGATAACACATATGGAGGCTTCTAGAATCTTCCTTGGCAGCGTTGGAGCGATTTTATCTGTGTCTGCAGGGAGTCAGAGAGAGAATAACAACACTCCTTCTTTACCTGGCAGTTTGCCCCTGGCGAAACTCTCAGAGTCCAGTTTGTACGTGTCCTGGAGACGCATCAGTGCCTTGGCAGCACCTTTCTCATCCTCCTGGTCAGGGAAGTACTGCCTGTGTACTGTCATGTTGGAGATAAACTCTGAAGAGGGACCACAGTGATACATACACAGAGTGAAACGGTTAAAAATGATTCAAATCTTGTGAGTCATCGAAAGCTTTGTCCCAAGTACCACTCTACTCATTTTATAGTGGACTACTTTTGATCAGGGCATATTTGAGCAAATTGACCAGGGCACATAAATAATAAATTGACCGACGTTGGTTCAATGATTTGAATTCCATTTTCTTCCTTTTTTTCCTGTGAGCTCGATGCTCAGTTTCTGTAGAAATAAATCAGATCAAGCCTGAACTGTGCGATGTAGTAGGGAGTTGTAGTTTCAAACAGGCCAATATTCTACATAGTTTAGAGCTGAAAACACGATAATTAACTACAATGACCATAATCCATTGCACGCCCGCTTACTTGTCCGTTCTGTGTGGAGCAGATACGGAGACAGAGAGAAGAGAGAATGTGCGAGAGGGATAGAAAGCAGTTGCTTCGCGAGGTATCTCTACCTGAAAATATATGATCTAAGTGATTGATAGTTGGTATTCAGCAATCATAAAAGTATGCCTTATTTACTTAAAAAAACTACTGAAATTGTAATTTTGTCAGACAGCATAGGCAGCAGCTCTATAGAGATGAGATGATGACTTGGAATAAAGTCATCAAATAAAACAAATATTTTATTAAAGTAAAGTCATATGAATAAATGATGGTTAATAAGTGATAAGCAGTAATGGGCAGTCACTATCATCACGGGACTTTTATAATTGTTTTATTCTATGTTGTTAGAACATTCCCCCCACATAACGCATAGTGCCTTTACTGTCTAAAAAAAATACTGAAATCAAAAACAGTAATAATTTTAAGTAAATTCGAAATGAAACCGAACCGACCTCAAACAGCACTAATCGCTCAGCAATAATAGGGTGCCATTTGGAACGCATTCAAATAGTCAAAGGCACCAAGCACAGAACATCTGCAGTGGAGCTGCCTGGTGTGCAATGATATAATGTGTGATCTAGTGTGTGAGGTTCAGATAACTAGAGAATGTCAACTGTGATTCTAGTCACGTATAGCAATGGTTCTCAAACCTCTCCTCAGGGACCCCCAGACATTTCAATATTTTGTTGATTCACCTGATTCACCTAATCAAGGGTTTGCTGATTAGTCGACAAGTTGAATCAGGTGTGCTAGCTCTGGAATATATCAAATACATGGAACGGCTGGGGGTCACTGAGGAGAGGTTTGAGAACCACTGACGTATAGGCTAAGGGAGACTAGCTGATATAGTAACGGTATCTACAGGTATTTTTGTTGCCTCTAGCGATGGTTAGATAACAAACACACAGAGTGTGTTACGATCCAGCCCTAATAGCAACAAATACACTGGACCTTCCATTTAGCCTCCTTCCAGACATCTGACAACACCAAGTTGGTGGGTCCACATTTACACACAGTTGCATGGCTGTGCATACAGTGTAAACAATGTAAACAGATACAGTTACAGCTGCACAGCCAGTGTTCTCTCTCAGCTCCACTCTACTCTGCAAATGTGGGGTTGGAGCATGATGGATCACAATTGGCCCCACACCCCTTTCTCCACAAGCCTCCACACACCCAAACAGAGAGAAGCTATATAGAAGCTGTAACCTCTCCCTCCCTCCATCCCTATGGTACCGTCTGAAGGGTCCTGCAGCACCAGGCTCTCCAGTTCGGACCACTCCGTGTTGAGTCTCTTCATCAGCTTGTAGGCGTTAACGGGGTGGGCCAGGTAGCCCTCCGGGTCTAAGGTGGAGGCACGCGTCAGCACGTCCAGCTTGTTGGCCCAGCTACAGCACATGGAGGGAAAGAGTCAGGTTCAGTCTAGTAGAACAGTATCTCCAGTCGTGCTACAATCCGATCATTGATCATCTCTCAAACTGACCTATTCCATCTGTGAGTTAGGCATATTCTGGCAAATGAACATCATTGGGAAAAAAAGGCTAAAAGGATTCTATGGTTACAGATTCTATGGTTACAGATTCTATGGTTACAGATTCTATGGTTACAGAGTCTATGGTTACAGAGTCTATGGTTACAGATTGTAGTGTTCACCTTTTCACAGCATCTAGTTTGGACTCCTCTGCTTTGATGTATTCTTTCAAGGACTGAACCAACTCCTTCTCTGTGTATATCAGGTCTGTCATTTGACCTAATAGAAGGTTTAAGGGAAAAAAGCAATTCTGTGAAGTTGAAAACTGAAGATGACCCATTCAATATCCTGAATCTTTTGTGTTAGAACTGTGTTATACACCTATGTTATAAACGTGTTAGGCAACCAGGTCGAGTCATTTCCCATGATCATCATTTCTTGAGAGAAAGTGGATGCAGAATGTGCTTCGATTTAATGGTCCGTGAAATATTTAAGCTATTTTCTGAACAGTTTCCTACACGGACTTTAGTAAGTGAAAACGCTAAAAAATGCTCAACACGTAGCCTCCTCTGCTGAGACTGTATAGTATTATGTGTCCAACCACACCGCATTCTAAATACCCATGTGTCTTTGAGGTAAGTGGGCGTGGATGCCGCTGTATGCAGAAAACAATTCCATAGCAACGCTGGACAGTTTGGTGTGAGCTCAATGCGGTTGCCAGGAGGAGAGTGAAACAGCTTCACGGCACATTTGTATCTTAGTCTAATGGCTGCCAAACTAAGCAAAGTAAATTACTACTTCCACTAACATTATACAGGCTGCTGGTGCTACTTGGAGTGAAATTAAGTTCAAAATGTTATTTCAGAAATTTGACTGAATAAGAACAACTTCTACTTGCTTAGTTACTAATATTTGTTGTATTGAGAAAATCTGTTAATAAGGCTGCTTTAAACGATGTAAACTCTCCTAAGCTTAGTCTGACGCAGGCGCTTCCTTCCGTTGTCAGCTTTTATGTGGGTCAGATGTGAGAAGAGTTCAGGGACTTAGAAAATGTGTTTGAGATTTAAAAAAAAAATTGACTTATGCCATGTTCTTATGCTATCTGAGTGACTCAAACATTATAACAAAATCAATGTGGGTCCCATGCCATGACAAAATACTCCTAAATGCATCATCTTTGGCATTTTAGATTCTCCCTGACTGTCTAGCTTTAATTTGGTGATTGTTAGTTCTCAAAGATTTAAATACTATTTAAATACTATATAGGTCCATTATCTTTTCTGCATACTTTATATCTGCTTTAAGTTGTTTAAGTTTACACTGAAAAAGTTGTATTATTATTTGATTTTATTGTTTGGACTTAGGTGGTCAGAAAAAAACATTTAGGTAGCCCACTCAATACTTTTCTACACAAAAAAACCCTGATGTCATGTCATACATATAAGGGTAATGCTATAGGCCTACTTATAGATTTGTAATGGTAAAGGCATACACTACAGAGGCGTAACGGTATAGGTATACAGTACATATAGGCTTACCTATAGAGGTGAAGACTTCAGCCTGTACGCTCCAGCAGCAGCAGACCAGGGCCAGGGAGAGGAGGGACGGGTATTTTCTCATTGTACTGGTAGACAAGACCTGCAATGACATCACACAATCACCTCAGTCAGTCATTCAATTCAATTCAACGTTATGTATCCCCTCAGGGGCAATTAAGAAAGGCAAGTCAGTTAGTCAATCAGGCATATCCTTCATTATCCACACAACAAATTACATTAGGCTTTCAGAGATGCAATATGAGATTTTTCTTTAACTGGCAATGTTTCCATTATTTGAAAGTTGTCTGTGCAATAATGCAGTGTTTATAGTTTCCAACAGGCCTTTTCCTATTATGTGAGCCATTACTGGCCAGTTGTTACTTGGTAGGCCCTGTGCTGTCTGGCTTCTTGTCATCTGAGACTAAAATGGCTGCAAAACCAAGGGCCTTCATTGGGGCTGGACCGCCACGTGCCTGATGAGAAAGGATGACTAATAGAGTGAATCTCAAAAGAATTTCCCTTGACTCATCATATCCGCTCTCCTCGCCTCCTAAAACACATCAGAGGGAAGCTAGTAGAGCTTTGGAGTAGAAGACTGCTAAAAGGTCTGGTTACCAACTACAGTATGTCTGGAACTTGGGTTCATGGGGTCATGGGGTTAGGGGACAGGCAGAGTGTACTAGACGGCTGCTTCATTTGCTTCCCTAATGGTTAAGAAGCCCAAAAACCTGTCTGGCTCACAAATACAGAGGAATTACTTGGTTGAAAGAAGTACTCATTCGACCAAAGACAAAACAACATTTTCCACTTTCTCACTCACACTATATAAAACCCCAAATACTGTTGACATAGACACACACAAGACATACTTCAGAGAGAGAGATAGAGTTTACAGTGAGGTTATACAGGGTGTGAAGCAGCATTGTGCAGAGTGTCTCTAAACTCTCTCCAGCTGCTTCACCATATCATTTCTCAGTTATGACTGTTTACTGACAGTTTGTCTAATAAATCACAGCTCACTCCACACTGTCTGGACCCCTTTCTTCTCCTTAATCCAGCTCTAATTTGGGATTACCACCAACAACAACGTCTAGTAAAATACAGTGTGATATCTAATTGTCAAACAGAGCTCATGAATCTGAAGCATGTTGAAGGTGTTCCATGGAGAGGGAAAAAAACTAGCTTAATCAATAACTGTTTGTGTCTAGTTTTGATTGAACCGTGAAAGCTATGACAACGGATTTAAAATTCTTAAATATTTGTGACTAGTCCTACATTATGCTTCCAATTGTTTATTACTATGCTATACTTTTAAAAGTGAAACACTGAAAAAGGAGGGCAGAATTGATAGATTTATACGTATGCCATCATTTTGCAAATCATAGTTTTCATCAAAATTATACCAATCCATTGAGTCTTTCCAGATGATGAGTCCAATAATCATTTGGGTGATGTTATGAGCAGAGGGAGAGGAGGAGGAGCAGAGATGGCTTCTAGCTAAAGCACTACCTACAGTGCCTTCGGAAAGTAATTTGACCCTGACACTGCCTGCCGTCCTGTACGGTTGCCTCTGTTGCTGTAATAAACATTGTTACTTTGACACGGTCTGCATCTGGGTCTTACCTTATCCTGATATATATAAGGTCCCACAGTTGACAGTGCATGTCAGAGCAAAAACCATGCCAGGAGGTCGACAGGATTGTGTTGAAGCACAGATCTGGGGAAGGGTACCAAAACATTTCTGCAGCATTGAAGGTCCACAAGAACACAGTGGCCTCCATCATTCTTAAATGGAAGATGTTTGGAACCTCCTAAACTCTTCCCAGAGCTAGCCACCCGGCCAAATTGAGCAACCGGGGGAGAAGGGCCTTGGTCAGAGAGGTGACCACGACCCTGATGGTCACTCTGACAGAGCTCTAGAGTTCCTCTGTGGAGATGGGAGAACTTTCCAGAAGGACAACCATCTCTGCAGCACTCGACCAATCAGGCCTTTATGGTAGAGTGGCCAGTCGGAAGCCACTCCTCAGTAAAAAGGCACATTACAGCCCACTTGGAGTTTGCCAAAAGGCACCTAAAGACTCTCAGACCTTGAGAAACAAGATTCTCTGTTCTGACGAAACCAAGATTAAAAAAAATATATATATATATTTAACCTTTATTTAACTAGGCAAGTCAGTTAAGAACAAATTCTTAAGATTGAGGTCTTAGCCTGAATAACAAGGACATCTGGAGGAAACCTGGCACCATCCCTACAGTGAAACATGGTGGTGGCAGCATTATGCTGTGGGGATGTTTTTCAGCAGCAGGGACTGGAAGACTAGTCAGGATCGAGGCAAAGATGAACAGAGCAAATTACACAGAGAACCTTAATGGAAACTTGCTCCAGAGCGCTCAGACTGGGGTGAAGGTTCACCTTCCAACAGGACAACGACCCTAAGCACACAGCCAAGACAATGCGGAAGTGGCTTCGGGAAAAGTCTCTGAATGTCCTTGAGTGGCCCGAAAGAGCCCGGACTTGAACCCAATCGAACATCTCTGGAGAGACCTGAAAATGGCTGTGCACGTTGGCTCCCCATCCAACCTGACAGAGCTTGAGAGGATCTGCAGAGAAGAATGTAAGAAACTCCCCAAATACCGGTGTGCCAAGCTTGTAGCATCATACCCAAGAAGACTCGATGCTGTAATCACTACCAAAGGTGCATCAACAAAGTACTGAGCAAAGGGTCTGAATACTTATGTAACTGTGATATTTCTGTTTATAATTTTTTTACTAGCAAACATTTCTAAAAACCTGTTTGTGCTTTGTCATTATGGGGTATTGTGTGTAGATTGATGAGGGGGAAAAACAATTGAATACATTTTAGAATAAGACTGTAACATAACAAAATGTGGAAAGTCAAGGGATCTGAATACTTTCCAAAGGCACTGTATATCTGTGATATAGGTTGTATCACATTCGGCTGTGATTGGGAGTCCCATAGAGCGGAGCACAATTGGCCCAGCGTTGTCCAGGTTTGGCCGGGGTATACTGTCATTGTAAATAAGAATTTGTTCTTAACTGTTCTTGCCTAGTTAAATAAAGGTTAAATAAAATAAATAATGACTAAATATCTGCATGGGTAAGTTTTTCCCCCCCCCGAAAAAACGGAATTGGTATCGGACCCCCAAAAAAATATATCGGTAGGGCTCTAATTTATATACCAATCTAGCTACTGACTGTACATTATATTTATTTTTGCTTAACATTGACCAGAGGCTGGGATGAACTCACAGTGAAACTGTTGTTGTGTAAAAATAGATATTCTCTAGTTAATCTGGATAAATGACCTGATCAAGCATAAACACACACACCCTCCCCAGGCTGAGAACATGCTGAGACAACCCACCCAAGCATCAGACTTCACCTTTCCAGATATCTGTCATTTCCTAACGTTAACTCATTACTCACACAACACTGCTAAAACATACATCCCACAACACCTTTCACCTCAGGAGTAATATTCCCTCAAATTTTTTGGGGCGCTGAGCAAATTTCAGGTCTGCTGAGCGCAAACTTCAACGTTGTGAAAATTCTATGCGTTTACTGTGAAAACTGAGGCTGTACCCCCTTTACATTACTGTTTCAGACAGTGGTCAAGTAGGTTACTGTGGATGATGATAATGTAGACCTACCAGAGTGGCCTACCATCAAAAACAATGGAGAAAATGCATCCCTTAACATGGAAATAGCTGTTCAATCATTCAGCCTAAAGCAGCAGCCAACGTGTGGTGTTCAATGCAGTTCTACATCCCATGAGACTGAAAATAACATGCAGGGCTGTTTATACACTTCCCATACCATTATTACAGAGAATCAGACAAATCATGCTACCCTGCCTATTGGCTACTTAGCTTATTCAAACCTGTCTCAAAAGTCAACACTGCCCCTTTAAGATAAAAAAAAGCTCTTTACCCTACTCGCCTTTCAAAGTTGTCTAGAAATGTACACGTTTTGTGCTCTTGTAAGAAGCAATCACTCCCCCATTGCTGACTGCAAATTATCTATAACTGGGCTAATTACTCAAAAACTAGCAAAGGATATGAACAAATGTGCACACATGGCTACATGCAGCTCTCGCTTTGATCTCTAAACAAATCAAATCAAATTTTATTTGTCACATGCGCCGAATACAACAGTGAAATGCTTACTTACAAGCCCTTAATCAACGATGCAGTTTTAAGAAAATAGCTAAAAAATAAAAATGTATTAAAAAGTAAGAGATAAGAAAAACAAATAATTAAAGAGCAGCAGTGAATAACAATAGCGGGGCTATATACAGGGGGTACCGGTACAGAGTCAATGTGCGGGGGCACCGGTGTCGAGATAAATGAGATAATAAAGTACATGCAGGTAGGGTTGTTAAAGTGGCTATGCATAGATAATAACAGAGAGCAGTAGCAGTGTGTGTGTGTGGGGGGGGGGGGGGGTGCAAATAGTCTGGGTAGCCATTTGATTAGCCTCAAGCACATCTACTCACGACCGCTCATACTGTTAACACAGTCCAGTTCAAAGTGAATTCCACAGATCCATATGGCAATGGTCTATTTGCATATAGGCGTGCTGCAGCTCTGATTGGTTATGGTGCACCGGTCTGTGTAGAGTACGGGCCTGAGTCGTGCCTGTCAATGAAATAGAAACCTACTCCGATGCGTTTGCATACTAAGTCTTGCATAGTTGTTTCGGGCACGTTGCATTGAAAGTGGCTAAAATTGCATTGATTTGATCACAATTCCCACAGTAAAGCAAACGTTGATAGTGTTACCTGTCACGCCCTGACCTTAGAGAGCCTTTTATTCTCAAATTTGGTTAGGTCGGGGTGTGACAAGGGTGGGTACTCTAGTTTTGTTATTTCTATGTTGGCCTGGTATGGTTCCCAATCAGAGGCAGCTGTCTATCGTTTTCTCTGATTGGGGATCATATTTAGGCAGCCTTTTCCCACTGGGTTTTTGTGGGATCTTGTTTGTGTATCGTTGCCTTGAGCACTGCATAGCTTCACATTCATTTTGTTATTTATTGTTTTTTGCCGGTTAACGTAATAATGATGAACCCAAACCACGCTGCATTTTAATATGATTCTTACAACAACGCTCGTGACAGTTACCTATGGGGGAAAAGTTGAATATTGTGCTTCTCTGCGCGGGCTGATAATTCTTCTGGATGGCAGTCTCCAGGGAGCTGCACGCCCCCGCACAGCTTAGAGGGAACAGGAGGCCAACCCGCTCACTCCCTTCCATCTCGGCAGCACACTGGTCAAACATGTTTGCTAGGTGTTACTTGAGTTGAAAGGAGGAGATGTGTCCAAGAACAGAACTCTGAACCATTCCAGAGCAGTATTGGCTACCGAGTGACCTCTCCAATACGTATGATGAGCTGAGATCCAGTAAGTTTGATAAGGGTCCAGAGTTGACACAAGGTCAGGGCTAAGTGATTAAGATCCTCAATACAGTCCAGGTCTTACTGTAACTGTTTGTTGTTTGTCAGCCTGAGCAATCTTTGACCTGAGCTCCACAATGAACTGCAAAGCATCCAATCAAGGACGCAGCAACACTGTCCAGCATTCAGCCTCATGTTGTCACTGCTAGCTCACCTCTATTTTGGCATTTCTCTGGATATCTGTTTATACAGTTTGACTCAAGCAGTGCAGGCACTCATTACACAAACTTGATCTAGCACCAAGCTCCCTCCTGGCTGTGTACACATATGGGCTCAAATAATTCCGGTGTTATATTGCAGTAACATTTACAGTTTGACATTTACATTTAGTTACACCACACACAGATGTACGCACAAGCACACACACTCACACACTCACATGCTCCCACAAGTAATGCTGTTCTTTAAACAGAATATTGAGATGTAAACCTACATTGTAGTAGAGTCTCTGTACACAGATAATGACATTGCAAATGAGAAATGTCCCTCGCAAGTTTCTTCCCCCAATTAAATCGAATTTGTTTCTGGGGAATGATGACTTTGTTCCTTCGTCTTATTTGAGCAGTTCTCTCCGACAGTAGGGCTATAGAGGAGTAAATGACGTCAATGACGACTTTACTGAGTCTGATGGATTTTAGAGCAGAAAGGGTTCAATTCAGTCTGAAAATGTGTAGACATTTTCTTATTTCTCAAACGGATTGTTTTGGGATGCTTGCTTCTTAGTTTTCTCAGTTCTGTAACCTGCAAGGCTGCTTGCCATATCTGCAGCCAGAATGCACAAAGATGTACTAAAAGTAAGAGGTTCCACCTAGGGCAATATCAAATATGCATTGAAGTACTGTTATAACTAGGCGACTTAGCCTATTGCGGATCTTTCTATTGTTTCCCTGTTAAACAGATACATTGGATACGTGTATATTTGATTCACGGATCAAAGTAAAGTATCCAATAACCCTCCCCAGCATAAGGACAAAAATAACCCAGACCGGCTGTCTCAACGTCTGGAAATCACATCTTCTTGTACTTCACGCCGTTACAATGCCAGTGACGTCAGCCAAGACACCGACTTTTCTAGAAATCCCCGTCACTGGAACACTTCTGGGTCTCGTGAATGTAAATTGTTCTGAAATCTCTCTATATTTTTTTTATGTTGAGAGAAAGATGTATATGTAATGTTATAAATACCTATAGCTTACCTACCCCTCAAAAACCTGAAGTTATAATGGCATTCTGCAATATTGGCTAAAACTTTTCAAACTTTCTCTGTAAATCATGTTACATGTTTGCTGCATTATGCTACAGTTGCCAACAAGGGACGTAAAGCAAACGAATGTGCAAAAGCGAGCAATTCACGATTTCATTAAATAATTCGGCAGAAATCCCAAGTTTAGCATCAAGAATGTTCCATAAAACGGGCCAGTTGTTATTGACAACCATACACAGCATGTTAAAGTAATAACATGATGCGCGCCTCTGTGTGGATATTACATATTAGATCAAGTAAGATATCATGACAGTATGCATTTGGAACATTAAAATGTATATGAAATCTTACCGTTTCTTTCCCTTGCAAGACAATCCTACACCTTTAACAGCATCAGAACATATATTCAAGACCGCCCGGGATAGGTGATTAGCACGAGTATTCTGCCAGCAGCACAAATGATGACGTCAGTTTTATGTGGTAATGACACCTTCAAAATAAAACGCCCTCGTTTCAAAACAGTGCAACTCATTCATTTTATATAGAATTTGTATAAAACTTTATGAGGGCTTTTTTAATCAATGGCAACAGGGGTGGTGGAGAACGAAGTGCTGCTGGGTATGTATGACACAGTCCCCCTCCAAAAATAACTCTATTTGGTTAGTAGAGACCCTACTGAGTATTTCCCACCCTACTTTAGCTGAGACAGGTAGAATAGTTTTCTCTTTACAAGCCAATAAGCATCCCAATTATTATAAGGAGTCACCAGTAATCTGTATTAACGCCTTTACGCAGCACAGGAGAACCATTTAAGTTTTGCAGACTCTATTGAGTAATTAAAATACCATATATTTGTATTTTATTAAAAGTGTATTTAAAAATATATATAAACTACACAATAGCTTTCAACATACCAGTATTTGTGTAAACGTTCAAGTAAATGCTGGTATAAATACAATATATATTTTTTAAATATGTCAATTTATCCTTTTAATCTTTTAAATGTGTTTTCAATGCTGTGAAAAACAGTTGTACTACACTAGAGTGCAAAACAATTGTGATATTACAAAGTTTAACATGTCTTTGCAGGGGGACTCTTGTTTTTTTTTATTGTCCACGATCGTGCTGCGAGCATAATATCCTGCTGCTAGGAGAACGGTGACTAGCAGAGATGTTTTCCCCTGCCACGTACAGAACCTCCTCTCATCCGTAGAGAAGGTCAAAGACCTCCTACAAAATGCGCACTTCATTCTGGGACCCTTCAACCACACCGGTGGTATTAGCATTAATCAGACTCGTATAGTTGACTACTGATGACAAACCGTAATAGAAGGGCTGTGGATACCATGACGCACTTAATGCAAGGAAGGTCCTTATTACCAAAATTATACATTATAAGAAGGTAGCATACCTACAACCTAGCGCACAAAATGACGCCATCTGTGGAATAGTTCAAATTCCTTCTTGTAGGCTACTTTCCAGCACATGTCTGAAGCCAGCTTAACTGGAATGTTATGTAAATAATGAGTTGGTTCGAGCCGTTCGACACGTCTTGGAAGAGAAAATACATTTTGGGATATAGACTAGGCTACAGATGCAACCAACATTCATACTGCTGTCTGGACTGAAGGTAATTACGGTAATATAATACATGCCCATCTGCACGTTTACACAGTCCAGTTTTTTTTCCTAAAGCACTAAAGTTCTACATCTTTCTGGAAACTCAAGACATTTCACCAGAACTCCTGCTTCACCCGGCCTAGTTTGCATTTTAGTCCTGTAAAGTGCCAATCTTCTAAGTAATTTGGTTATTCATGATTAATTGCTGACCACTCAGTAATGAAGTGAACAATTAGGCTACAAAGAACTGATTCTGATTTTGAGGTCAGTTTTGTGCATGCAGCTACAGCCTGTATGCCTACAAGCAACAAGCCTATTGATACATTTTGAATGAAAACCATAAAGGAAAATGCAACACTGTTGCATATAATCTGTCTAACTATAAATTGCGTACAAACTAGTAGACTCTTTCCATACTCATTATATTGACATTAGGCCTTATACATCAGTAAATAAGTCTATATGTTAATATTAATTACAAGAGCCTGTAATCATCTACTAATCATGAGCAATAGCCCTTACGCATGTATGTTTATTTAATTAATCATTAAATGAACTACATTATAATGTTTATAGAAAGATTATTTGAAAGGAGACTCAAATTAAGTGTTGCCAAGCTTAGGGTTCTTGCGCAGGTTAGGTTATTTCCTAAAAACACTTACTTGGGATGAATAAATGGCTCTGGATAAGAGTGTCTGCTAAATTACTCAAATGTGAATGTAATGAATATGTCATTTAAATCTGAATTTAAAGATATGTTGTCTCCTGAACTACTTATAACCCTTGAAAAAGGGTTGTTGTCAAATACTATCCTTATTTATGGATACATCAAACTCCACTTTTTGGTGAGTATATTGTATTTTCATTATTTTCTACTTTATGAACCACAGTATTGTTTCTGAACGTAAATCAACTCTTCAACAGTTCACCATTGAATTGAGGGGTCATGCTCCGTTTTTGAGAGAAATCGAAGATCATCCCGTATATTGACAAGATAGCCGAGTGACCGCTCTAAGAATGGAAATACATGTCCAGGGTCAAAATGATTGAATGCAGGCGAGATCAGGTGGGACCATTCTAGCCAATGAGAGGGCAGATACAGGTGTGAACAACAGTCACAACTAAGTAATTTTTCTCAAATCAAATTGTATTTGTCACAAATTTGCACCAAATACAAGAGGTGTACATGTTACCATGAAATGCTTACTTACGAGCCCTTTCAAACAATGCAGAGTTAAAAAGTGTGTGTGTCAGTGGAGGCTGCTGAGGGGAGAACAGCTCATAATAATGGCTGGAATGGAATAGCGTCAAACACATGGAAAACAAGTTACCTTCGATCCACAGAGGCAAAAAGGACAATGTCGGAGTTTAATTAAATAAGGCAAAAGCTGTGAAATGGAGAGTTGAAAATAAAGAGAAGGGAGGGACAGAAAAGGAATGTTTGTGGTAAAAGAGGATGATAGCAGTGCCGACTATGTTATGTGTGATGATAGTGAGGTACTATACAAATTTGACAGTCACATGACGGGGACTTAAAATAGGCCTATGGCACTTCAAGGGAACGGTTGCCGACTGTTCAGATGGGTTAAATTGAAACTGAAATCTGGACACTGACTGTAGGACCATAATCTCTGACATATCCTAATATGAACTCCTGCAGAATTAAGCATTTTTTGCAGTAACATGATACACCAAATGAAGGCTAAATTTTGACTTGGGAACAGTAACGTTAGTGGAGAAATATTATTTCTTTCTTTCAGCATCTTGAGAGAATTAGATATCATCTGTAGAGGTGCTGTCTTTATCAGCATCATAAAAGCTGATAGTATTTCAACCAGATGTGCATCCAAGCCAAACTGAAATCTTATCAGAAACATGTTGGGTTGTTTTCACTGATTTCTATTTCCTTACAACAGGTCAGAATGATGTCATTTTGAAATTTTGCACAGAAAATATTACCTGTTTTTTTGGGGTTATTGCATTTTCTCCCTGGTCCTTAAACATCTTTGCTCCTTGAAAGAAGCAGAGATCCCTAACTAGATTGAAGCATTCATTCTATCGATTTATGACATTATTCTGGTGAGTAAGGGTTTGTTTTGTCTTCTAGGGCAACATCTAATGACAGAAGATTAGCTGCATGTTTCTAATTATAGACAAGTTGACTAACAAATAGCTTACCAAAATGTTGGAAATTAAAAGCAGAAGAAATTATTATATACATACACACATACATACATACATACATACATACATACATACACACATACATATATATACTGTATATATATAGTTGAAGTCGGAAGTTTACATACACCTTAGCCAAATACATTTAAACTCAGTTTTTCACAATTCCTAACATTTAATCAGAGTAAAAATTCCCTGTCTTAGGTCAGTTAGGATCACCACTTTATTTTAAGAATGGGAAATGTTAGAATAATAGTAGAGAGAATTATTTATTTGAGCTTTTATTTCTTTCATCACATTCCCAGTGGGTCAGAAGTTTACATACACTCAATTAGTATTTGGTAGCATTGCCTTTAAATTGTTTATCTTGGGTCAAACGTTTCGGGTAGCCTTCCACAAGCTTCCCACAATAAGTTGGGTAAATTTTGGCCCATTCCTCCTGACAGAGCTGGTGTAACTGAATCAGGTTAGTTGGCCTCCTTGCTCACACACGCTTTTTCAGTCCTGGCCACAAATTTTCTATATGATTGAGGTCAGGGCTTTGTGACTCCAACACCTTGACTTTGTTATCCTTAAGCCATTTAAGCAAAATGGCTTAAGGATAACAAAGTAAAGGTATTGGCATTGTCCATTTGGAAGACCCATTTGCGACCAAGCTTTAACTTCCTGACTGATGTCTTGAGATGTTGCTTCAATATATCCACATAATTTTCCTGCCTCATGATGCCATCTATTTTGTGAAGTGCACCAGTCCCTCCTGCAGCAAAGCACCCCCACAACATGATGATGCCACCACCGTGCTTCACGGTTTGGATGGTGTTCTTCGGCTTGCAAGCATCCCCCTTTTTCCGCCAAACATAACGATGGTCATTATGACTAAACAGTTCTATTTTTATTTCATCAGACCAGAGGAAATTTCTCAAAAAAGTACTATCTTTGTCCCCATGGGCAGTTGCAAACCGTAGTCTGGCTTTTTATATGGTGGTTTTGGAGCAGTGTCTTCTTCCTTGCTGAGCGGCCTTTCAGGTTATATCGATATAGGACTCGTCCCATGGTGTTTATACTTGCGTACTATTGTTTGTACAGGTGAACGTGGTACCTTCAGGCGTTTGGAAATTGCTCCCAAGGATGAACCAGACTTGTTGAGGTCTACAATTTCTTTTCTGAGGTTTTGGCTGATATCTTTTGATAACCCCATGATGTCAAGCAAAGAGGCACTGAGTTTGAAGGTAGGCCTTGAAATACATCCACAGGTACACCTCCAATTGACTCAAATGATGTCAATTAGCCTATCAGAAGCTTCTAAAGCCATGACATAATTTTCTGGAATTTTCCAAGCTGTTTAAAGGCACAGTCAATTTAGTGTATGTAAACTTCTGACCCACTGGAATTGTAATACAGTGCATTATAAGTGAAATAATCTGTCTGTAAACAATTGTTGGAAAGATTACTTGTGTCATGCACAAAGTAGATGTCCTAACCGACTTGCCAAAACTATAGTTTGTTAACAAGAAATTTGTGAAGTGGTTGAAAAATGAGTTTTAATGTCTCCAATCTAAGTGTATGTAAACTTGCGATGTGTTCCAGCGCGTCAGTGTGCAATGCACATACAATTGAAGTCGGAAGTTTACATACACTTAGGTTGGAGTCATTAAAATTTGTTTTTCAACCACTTCACAAATGTACACATATACACACACACACTAGTGGTGCGTGGGCCAACAGTTTGTTTACCTGCACCCGCCCACAATTTCAAACAACCACCTGACTATATGTGATGAAGTGAAAATCTGAGGCCAGCACCCAACCCTAACCCGCTATAGAAAATGCACTGTAGGCTACAGTCAGAGACAGTGTAATGATTTTTCCACAGGGGGTGCAGGAATTTATATATATATATTAACAAACTATGGTTTTGGCAAGTCGGTTAGGACATCTACTTTGTGCATTCCTGCACCCCCTGTTGAAAAATCATTACACTGTCTCTGACTATTGGCCCACGCACCACTTGTGTGTGTGTGTGTATGTTTAGCCCAGTGAGTGTGCACAGAGTCAGTGCAACAAAGCGTCAAGGAAATAGTCCGCGTAGCCATTTGATTAACTGTTCAACAGTCTTATGGCTTGGGGTAGAAGCTGTTCAGGTGCCTTTTGGTCCCAGACTTGGTGCTCCAGTACTGCTTGCCATGCAGTAGTAGAGTGAACAGTCTATGGCTTGGGTGGCTGGGGTCTTTGACAATTTTCTGGGCCTTCCTCTGACAGGTATAGAGGTCCTGGATGACAGGGAGCTCAGCCCAAGTGATGTACTGGGCCATCCACACCACCCTCTGTAGGGCCTTGCGATCAAGGGCAGAGCAGTTGCCATACAAAGCGATGATGCAGCCAGTCAAGATGCTCTCAGTGGTGCAGCCGTAGAACATTTATTTTTTTATCTTTATTTTACTGGGCAAGTAAGTTAAGAACAAATTCTTATTTACAATGACAGTCTACACCAGCCAAAACCAGACGATGCTGGGCCAATTGTGCGCAGCCCTATGGGACTCCCAATCACAGCTGGTTGTGATAGAGCCTGGAATTGAACCAGGGTGTCTGTAGTGACACCAGCACTGAGATGCAGTTCCGTAGACTGCTGCGCCACTCTAGAGCCTAGGTTCCATGCTGCATCTTTTCAACCTCCTAGAGGGGAAGAGGAGCTGTCCAATATAGTCTCTTATTTTGCTCTGTTTGCTTCCGTTTGGTTCTTAAACGGTAAACAGTTTCCATAATGAATACACCCCTGGTTAGATACAAGGCTGCATTATTCAGTTACATCCATTGGGTGTCAGCAATGGTCTTTGTGTGAGAAAAGAATACTGTTCTGAAATGGTCATGTCTCAAATAAAGGACCATGTTCTTTCCTTATTGTACCTTGGCCCTACAGGGCCTCTATACAGGTATCATAATAGGCAACTAATCATTGATTATCAGGTTTATCTTATTATTACATATCGTATCATTGTAATACCATTGAAGATACTAAGGTCAGCAGATGTCACCCTCTACAGAACTTTCTGAACTCTGAACTCCATCAAATGGCAGAGTAAAGCTTTCCATCATAGAATTGGTTTATCACTTGTAGTTGTTTATCATGTGCGACGTAGGCTATAATATGTATGTTTTGTAGTCTGGGTCAGTTTGATTGTATGAATATTCCGATATTTTGCTATTGTTTATTTACGTAAGGCCTCACCTCTCTTTCACCTTTCTCATTGTGACGCTACACGAGGAATCACATCTTGTTGACTCAAACAGGTGTGTCATTTATTCTTAGCTACTAAACACAAAGGTATTCAGTCACCTCAGTTGGTTTTAAAGAATAACATGCCATTGGGTGTATTTTACACCTTAGTAGAGGCTCTGAAAGCTCTGACTGAGACAGATTTAGTAATTACGTGTAAAGCGGCGAATGCATGGTATGAGACCAAAGACAATAGTCCGTTATGGTCCTCTGTAGCTCCGTTGGTAGAGCATGGTGTTTGCAACACTAGACTAGTGGGTTCATTTCCTGGGACCACCCATATGTAAAATGCATGCATGCATGACTAAGTTGCTTTGGATGAAAGCATATATTAAATGGTGCAGTGGTCCTATGGCACTGCATCTCAGTGAAAGAGGTGTCACTACAGTCCCTGGTTTAATTCTAGGCTTTATCACATAGGGTGGTGCACGTTTGGCCAGTTATTGTAAATAAAAATTTAACTTAACTGACTTGCCTAGCTAAATAAAGTTTACATTTAAAAATATATGTTACTATAGGAAGATGTATAATATTTATAGATTGTAGAATGTATATAGTATGTTCCATCATCTGACACTCTGATGACTATGTACTAAATATGTTGGTGGCTTTGTCTACTCGGGCATCAGGTAGCTGAGTATTGTGCATATAGTGGCAGAATTGCTCGAAAAACCGGCATTCCTTCCACCCATTTACTTAAGTTAACTCTAATCAACTTTTATCAGTCATCTGAAGGTACTGTACTTGAAGGTATACCTCTACTACTCCAGAACCATTTCTCCAGAGCTGATCGTTCTGCCTGGCTTCCAGAACACAGAACATGACAGAGAAACAAAAGGCAGGGAACAGGAGATTTAGGCTGGGGGAATTAGTGTGTCCAGCCGCCCAGCCAAGGAATGACTCAAGGGCGATCTCTCAACGAGAGGGATCAGGTTACAAGCTGTGTCTGTCATTACAGCTCTTTCTCCAACAATAGAGCAAATAGTCTTTTTGTTGAGGTTAAGCTGGTAGATCATTTCAATCAGTTGGTGACATCACTCTGGCAGAGAAATTAAGTATGATTGTGTTTATTTAGTGAGCAGGCTTTTCTGATCCTGATGCTATATCTGGAGTACTTACGCACTATTTGTGTGTGTGTGTGTGTGTGTGTGTGTGTGTGTGTGTGTGTGTGTGTGTGTGTGTGTGTGTGTGTGTGTGTGTGTGTGTGTGTGTGTGTGTGTGTGTGTGTGTGTGTGTGTGTGTGTGTGTGTGTGTGTGTCGCTTGAGTACGCACCCATGCAAATCTATTAGTGTGTGTGTCAGTAATGGCCCTGTCACTCAAGCATCCCTTACTGTTTAACATATCACTTTGTCTTTTGTGTATTTTGTATTCTTCTGTAATATTTTATGGACACGCTGCTATTTCCCTGTTTTGCCTTCTTGCAAGGTCGCCCTCGCAAAATAGTTTTTTTAACCTCAATGGGTTTAACCTGGTTAAATAAATGTTGAATTAAATTAAAATTAAAATTAAAAGTTATGGCTTCACGACCCTGTCACTCAAGCATCCCTTACTGTTTAACATATCACTAAGTTATGGCTTCACTAATATTGACTCAGTTCTTTCCTGAAAGGATAAGTAGCCAAGCCAGATGGACAAGCAGGTTGCCACCCATTACAGTGGTAAAATACAGGTGAAAACAAGGGAGAGGCTTTTCCTTATGTAACCGATGTGAAATGGCTAGCTAGTTAGCGGTGGTGCGCGCTAATAGCGTTTCAATCGGGTGACGTCACTCGCTCTGAGACCTGAAGTAGTTGTTCCCCTTTGCAAGGGCCGTGGCTTTTGTGGCGCGATGGGTAACGATGCTTCGAGGGTGGCTGTTGTTGATGTGTTCAGAGGGTCTCTGGTTCGAGCCCAATTAGGAGCGAGGGACGGAAGCTAAACTGTTACACTTACACCAAAATAACCACTGAGTACTGACCCAGGTCAGAGAGGGACCTCTCAGTAGGGAGTAGCTCTCAGCACCAAGCCCCTGATTCAAAGGCCTCTAATGAAAGTGTTCTGTAGGTCCTATCTGGTTTATAGTGGCACAGAACATAGGCAAGGAACCCAAGAATAAGAAGAATATGAGGATGAAATATAACTTAACCTAAAGAGACTCCATCTCTGGGGGGATAAACGACCACTATACGTCAGTACAAATGTAGCATCTTCGATTGATTATGTTGCTGAGAATTTTCCTGCCCAGCAGGAAATGCAAAGTTGTAGTGTATTTGAGTTTTAAAAAGGCTTCTAAAGTTTGTCATTTCCATTGGAAAATTCAGACTTGATTTGCCCCAACAAAAAATGTATCAACCTCTACAAAAATGTCCATTAATTATAATCCACATAATAATTTACATTTCCTGTTACTGCAGGATTATTTTCCTGCTGTAGCAAACTGACTCAAATTATGATCCTACATATCTACCACACAAGGACTGGAAATCACCCTTCTGGCATTCCCAGAAATTCCCACAGCAATAAAAACAGTGAATGAGAAAGACAGATTGACAGACACTGCTGCAGAACTGCTTTTCAATCCGGCTAGCGTATGGCAAATGCCACAACTCAGCTGGAGGAGCTCTCCTCTTTGAGATCTGAAATCAGGTCAAGCAATTGCCTATACAATGTTAAGCCCAGAGCCCACAAAATACAGTTTTAAGCGTCTCTAGTTTTGGGACATGCTCTTTTATCATCAAATTACATCTATGGTACACTATATGACCAAAGGTATGTGGACACCTGCTTGTCGAACATCTCAGTCCAAAATCATGGGCATTAATATGGAGTTGGTCCCCCTTTTGCTTCTGTAACAGCCTCCACTCTAATGGGAAGGCTTTCCACTAGATGTTGGAACATTGCTACTGGGACAAGAGCATTAGTGAGATCGTTCCAATTCATCCCAAAGGTGTTCGATGGGGTTGAGGTCAGGGCACTGTGCAGGCCAGTCAAGTTCTTCCACACTGATCTCAACAAACCATTTCTGTATGGACCTCACTTTTTGTACAGGAGCATTGTCATGCTGAAACAGGAAAGGGCCTTCCCCAAACTGTTGTCATAAAGTTGGAAGCACACAGAATCGTCTAGAATGTCATAATATGCTGTAGCGTTAAGATTTTCCATCACTGGAACTAAGGGGCCGAGCACGAACCGTGAAAACCAGCCTCAGACCATTATTCCTCCTCCACCAAACTTTACAGTTGGCACTATGCATTCGGGCAGGTAGAGTTCCGCCAAACCCAGATTCGTCCATCGGACTGCAAGATGGTGAAGCATGATTCATCACTCCAGAGAACTCGTTTCCGCTGCTCCAGAGTTCATTGGCGTCAAACTTTACACCACTCCAGCCGACGCTTGGCATTGTGCATGGTGATCTTGGGCTTGTTTGCGGCTGCTCGGCCATGGAAACCAATTTCATGAAGCTCCTGACGAACAGTTATTGTGCTGATGCTTCTTCCAGAGGCAGTTTGGAACTCGGTGGTGAATGTTGCAACCGAGCACAAGCGATTTTTATGCACTACACGCTTCAGAATTCGGCGGTCCAGTTCTGTGAGTTTGTGTTGTCTAACACTTTCCAGCTGAGCTGTTATTGCTCCTAGACGTTTCCACTTCACAATAACAACACTTACACTTGACAGCTCTAGCAAGGCAGAAATTTGACTAACTTGTTGAAAAGATGGCATCCTATTACAGTGCCACGTTGAAAGTTACTGAGCTCTTCAGTAAGGCCATTCTACTGCCAATGTTTTTCTATGTAGATTGCATGGCTCTGTGCTCGATTTTATACACCTGTCAGCAATGGGTGTGGCTGAAATAGCTGAATCCACTAATTTGAAGGGGTCCACATACTTTTGTATATATAGTGTATATGGCTATTCTCATTTGGAAAGGGTGCTTGACTAGCAACACTCAGGGTGTAATTTACATATATAGAGGAGAGGAGGCATGGGCAGTGTTTCAAAGAGCAGCTTAAAGAGGGAATCCAGACCCCCAGGTCTTCTGTGCATTTCACTCTAAATCCTATTTGACCACATAAGACCAGAAACCATGAATCTCTAACCACGGCCTGTTATAAAAAGCCAACGTAGTTCCTTCCTGAGTGAAAGATTCCACCACTCAGCACAAAATCCTTGAGGCCTGCAACTCAAAACAAATATGCAATTGTAATACGTTAATTGACAGGCCAATTGTGCGATACCCAAGCCTGCACACCACACATCAAAGGAAAATAAACATTTCAGAGTTATTGTTTATGACTTTTGTTTCATTGGCTATCTAATATGAAACACACCAAGACTTGTTATGTCATGTTATGTTGGTAAAGTGTGTAAAGTACCTGAAGAAATAAGCAGAATATAATGGAAAACATGTGTGCATCCATAATTACATTTCCTTTGCATGGCAGTAGTGGAGTATTGCACAGATATTGAAATATTGCATTTCACCAAAGGGTTAGATGAGGACGGGACAGTGGACTGATTGTTGAAGCTCATCTGTTTGAAACTCTGAAGTTGGCCATAAAAGGTTGTTAAGGACGTCTCTCACCGAGGATCAACTCACTGATGTTCCTTGACAGAGGTATGCAGCTTAACGAGAAGGAAACAGCAGATAGTCTGGAAGTAATTATGCAAAGAAGGTAAGGCATTATCCTGCAAACTCCCCCTAAAGCCACAAAATACTTTCCATTCCTTAAGTCTGGGGACGTAAATAAGGGTCAGAGCTAGATTCCCTTCCATCACTCAAAGGTATGTGGACACATGCTCGTTGATCATCTCATTCCAAAATCATGGGCATTAATATGGAGTTGGTACCCCTTTGCTGCTATAACAGCCTCCACTCTTCTGGGAAGGCTTTCCACTAGATGCTGGAACATTACTGCGTGGACTTGCTTCCATTCAGCCACAAGAGCATTAGTGAGGTCGGGCACTGATGTTGAGCGATTAGGCTTGGCTCGCAGTCGGCGTTCCAATTCATCCCAAAAGTGTTCGATGGGGATGAGGTCAGTGCTCTGTGCAGACCAGTCAAGTTCTTCCACACCTTCCTCGACAAACCATTTCTGTGTGGACCTCGCTTTGTCCACAGGGATATTGTCATGCTGAAACAGGAAAGGGCCTTCCCCAAACTGTTTCCACAAAGTTGGAAGCACAGAATCGTCTAGAATGTCTTTGGATGCTGTAGCATTAGGATTTCTCATCACTGGAACTAAGGGTCCTAGCCCGAACGCCCCAGACCATTATTCCTCCTCCACCAAACTTCACAGGTGGCACTATACATTGGGGCAGGTAGCGTTCTCCTGGCATCTGCCAAACCAAGATTCATCCATCGGACTGCCAGATGGTGAAGCATGTTTCATCACTCCAGAGAACGTGTTTCCATTGCACCAGAATACAATGCCGGCGAGGTTTACACCACTCCAACAGATGCTTGGCATTGCGCATGGTGATCTTAGGCTCGTGAGCAGATGCTTGGCCATAAAAACCTATTTCATGAAGAGTCCTATGAACAGTTCCTGTGCTGACATTGCTTCCAAAGGCAGTTTGGAACTCGGTAGTGAGTGTTGCAAGCGAGGACAGACAATTTTCATACGCTACGCGCTTCAGCACTTGTGGTCCCGTTCTGTTAGCTTGTTTTGCCTACCACTTCACAGCTGAGCCGTTGTTCCTCCTAGACGTTTCCATTTCACAATAACAGCACTTACAGTAGCTGTAAGCTGTAATTTCAGCCCTGCTAGCAGGGCTGAAATTTGATGAACTGACTTGTTGGAATCAAATCAAATCAAACTTTATTTGCCACACAAGCCAAATACAACAAGTGTAGACTTAACCGTGAAATGCTTACTTACAAGCCCTTAACCAACAGTGCAGTTCAAGAAGAAGAAAATATTTACCAAGTAGGCTGAAATAAAAAGTAATAATAAAAAGTAACACAATAAGAATATATATATACAGGGGCACCGGTACCGAGTCAGTGTGCAGTGGTTCAGGCTAGTTGAGGTAATCTGTACATGTAGGTGGGGGCGAAGTTGTCACGACTTCCGCCGAAGTCGGCACCTCTCCTTGTTCGGGTGGCGTTCGGCGATCGACGTCACCGGCTTTCTAGCCATTGCCGCTCCATTTTTCATATGTCCATTTGTTTTGTCTTGTTCCATACACACCTGGTTTTCATTCCCCAATCAATCTACATGTATTTAGTCCTCTGTTCCCCATCATGTCTTTGTGTAATTGTTCATTGTTAATGGTGTATGTTCACACGCAATACTTTTATAGTTTATGTTCCGTGTTTTTGGGCACTTATGTCATTTTTTGTGCCTATTGTTGAACGGAATAAAAGTGTGCCTGTTTACTCTACTCTGCTCTCCTGCACCTGACTTTGCCTCCCTTACACAGCATTAACAGAAGTGACTATGCATAGGTAACAAACAAACAGCGAGTAGCAGCAGTGTACAGTGAGGGGGGGGGGGGGGGGTAACTGTAAATTGTCCAGTGGCAATTTTGATGAATGGTTCAGCAGTCTAATGGCTTGGGGGTTGAAGCTGTTGAGGAGCCTTTTGTTCCGAGACTTGGCGCTCCGGTACCGCTTGCCGTGCGGTAGCAGAGAAAACAGTCTATAGCTTGGGTGACTGGAGTCTGACAATTTTATGGGCTTTCCTCTGACACCGCCTATTATATAGGTCCTGGATGGCAGGAAGCTTGGCCCCAGTGATGTACTGGGCTGTTCGCACTACCCTCTGTAGCGCCTTACGGTCAGATGCCGAGCAGTTGCCATACCAGGTGGTGATGCAACCAGTCAGGATGCTCTTGATGGTGCAGCTGTAGAAGCTTTTGAGGATCTGGGGGCCCATGCCAAATCTTTTCAGTCTCCTGAGGGGGAAAAGGTTTTTGTCGTGCCCTCTTCACGACTGTCTTTGTATGTTTAGACCATGATAGTTCATTGGTGATGTGGACACCAAGGAACTTGAAACTCTCAACCCGCTCCACTACAGCCCGTCGATGTTAATGGGGGCCTGTTCGGCCCGCTTTTTCCTGTAGTCCACAATCAACTCCTTTGTCTTACTCACATTGAGGGAGAGGTTGTTGTCCTGGCACCACACCGCCAGTTTTCTGACCTCCCTATAGGCCGTCTCATCGTTGACACCCTGTTGTGTCGTCAGCAAACTTAATGATGGTGTTGGAGTCGTGTTTGGCCACGCAGTCGTGGGTGAACAGGGAATACAAGAGGGGACTAAGTACACACCGCTGAGGGGCCACAGTGTTAAGGATCAATGTGGCAGACGTGTTGTTACCTACTCTTACCACCTGGGGGCGGCCCGTCAGGAAGTCCAGGATCCCATTGCAGAGGGAGGTGTTTAGTCCCAGAGTCCTTATCTTAGTGATGAGCTTCATGAGCACTATGGTGTTGAAGGCTGAGCTGTAGTCGATGAACAGCATTCTCACATAGGCGTTCCTTTTGTGAATTGGAGTGGGTCTAGGGTGTCCGGGAGTATGCTGTTGATGTGAGCCATGACCAGCCTTTCAAAACACTTCATGGCTACCGATGTGAGTGCCACGGAGCGGTAATCATTTAGGCAGGTTACCTTTGCTTCCTTGGGCACAGGGACTATGGTGGTCTGCTTAAAACATGTAGGTATTACAGACTCAATCAGGGAGAGGTTGAAAATGTCAGTGAAGACACTTGACAGTTGGTCCGCGCATGCTTTGAGTACACGTCCTGGTAATCCGTCTGGCCCTGCGGCTTTGTGAATGTTGACCTGTTTAAAGGTTTTGTTCACATCGGCTACCGAGAGCGTTATCACACAGTCATCCAGAATAGCTGGTGCTCTCATGCATGCTTCGGTGTTGCTTGCCTCGAAGCGAGCATAAAAGGCATTTAGCTCGTCTGGTAGGCTTGCGTCACTGGGCAGCTCGCGTCTGGGTTTCCCTTTGTAGTCCATAATAGTTTTCAAGCCCTGCCACATCCGACAAGCGTCAGAGCCGGTGTAGTAGGATTAAATCTTAATCCTGTATTGATGCTTTGCTTGTTTGATGGTTCGTCTGAGGGCATAGTGGGATTTCTTATAAGCGACCGGATTAATCTCCCGCTCCTCGAAAGCGTTAGCTCGAGCCTTTAGCTCGATGCGGATGTTGCCTGTAATCCATGGCTTCTGGTTGGGATATGTACGTACGGTCACTGTGGGGATGACGTCATCGATGCACTTATTGATGAAGCCGATGACTGAGGTGGTGTATTCCTCAATGCTATTGGATGATTCCCGGAACATATTCCAGTCTGTGCTAGCAAAATAGTCCTGTAGTGTAGCATCCACGTCATCTGACCACTTCCGTATTGAGCGAGTCACTGCTACTTCCTGCTTTAGTTTTTGCTGGTAAGCAGGAATCAGGAGGATAGAATTGTGGTCAGATTTGCCAAATGGAGGGCGGGGGAGAGCTTTGAATGCACCTCTGTGTGTGGAGTAAAGGTGATCTAGGATTATTTTTCCCCTGGTTGCACATGTGACATGCTGGTAAAAATTTGGTAAAACTGAATGCCACCGGAAAGGTGGCATCCTATGACGGTAACACATTGAAAGTCACTGAGCTCTTCGCTACGGGCCATTCTACTACCAGTGTTTGTCTATGGAGATTGCATGGCTGTGTGCTCGATTCTATACACCTGTCAGCAACGGGTGTGGCTGAAATAGTCTAATCCACTAATTTGAAGGGGTATCCAAATAATTTTGGCCGTGTAGTGTATCTTTAGTCTGTCCCAAATGGACTTTCGACCAGACCCTATAAGGTCCTTCCTGGGAGAGCTAGAACAAAGGCTTGGGCATAGGTAGGAGGAATACCTCTTCCTGGGGAGAGCTAGTGTTGACCGTTGCTCCTCGGCTGGAGCCTGACCTCTGTTATTTGAGGATAGAGATGGGCACTAGGATAAACAGACAGATGGCAATTTTTTCAGCCTCTTCTTTCAAACTTTTTTTCAAACTGTCTGACTGTAGGCCAGGGATTTCACAGATGGTTTTCAAAATATATCTGGGAGAAAACAAACTGCTTCCCTGTGGATCACAGCTAAATTCCCCTCTATCAGTCAAAGATACCTTTAGGTGGCCTAAATGCCACCCTATTCTGTATATAGTGTGCTACTTTTAACCAGACCCCTATGGGTCCTGTTCAAAAGTAGTGCACTACATAAGGAATAGAGTGCCATTTGGGACAAAGTCTCTGAGTAGTTCTTCCACCCATACCCCAAAACAGGGCAGAAAGGAACCAACAAACATTAGACAAGCTGAGCGCCAGCAAGCAAACAAACCCTTAGGGTCTGGAGAGCATCAGTGAAAGGCTAGTTGCTCATAGTGTACAACGTGTGGGGGATAGATGTCTGAATGATGGGGATCGATTGCCAAAACCACAATAAACACCAATCAGTGTCTCTGCTTTGTTTCTCTGTCATCCACTTTTCTCTATTTAGATATGTACCTTCTTGTGGTAGCCTGCAGAACACAACCCACTGTGCACAAACTGGTTGAATCAATGTAATTTGTCAAAGTATTGTGACGTGGAATCTACGTGGAAAATACAGTGGCTTTGAAAAAAGTCAAAACGTTAGTTTTCAGGGTGAAATTTCAACCACAGGATTATGTCATCATTGTAACGAATTTTCAACATAGACAAATCTTGTATAAAATATGTTGAATTTGTACCTTTGAAACAACATCAGATCTCTAACATTATAGCCACTACCAGAAGAAAAAAACTATAGGCTGGGCAGCACCTCCTACTGGAGAGTTCTATCTACAGCTATGAATTTGGTTTCCCATGCAGGGTTCTAACAATGCCCAGACCTACTTAGCTTTGATATCTGTCACTGACTACTACACTAATGTGCTATCGTGAGATTGATTCTTGAGCAATCTCTTAATAATATTTACTGTTGATAGTGAAGTCATTGCAAAGGGCAGGTTTAGCAGAACAAATGAAATGTGACCATACCATATCACATCAATGAGATTATTTAGGACTACATAGCATTTAAAAAAACAAGTTTAACTAGGCAAGTCAGTTAAGAACAAATTCTTATTTACAACGACAGCCTAGGAACAGTGGGTTAACTGCCTTGTTCAGGGGCAAAACGACAGACTTTTCCCTTGTCAGCTCTGGGATTTTACCTAGCAACCTTTTGGTTACTGGCCCAACACTCTAACCACTAGGCTACTGGTAGCCAAACTTTGGTTTGCAAAGTCATCAACAGCTATTGTTTCAATTATACCCAGTGTTGACCTAAAAATAGACAATACATACAGGCCTGGAGTTTGAAGCTTTGGTTGATTTCAAATGTAATCTTCAATTTACAGTAATCATTAATATGTTGTATTCACATCTCAATCGAAACCAAAATCTAAGTTAAAGAATAGGACTAAATCAAATCAAACTTTATTTAAAGTGCATTTAAAGTTTGTTTAAATTAGATTTAGTCCTATTTTGAACTTGGATTTTTGGCTGAGGAGACGTGAATCCAACATATAAATTATTAATTTGTAAACCAACTGGAATTAAAGCCAGACTAAGTCAGTGGCACAAAATATACATATCTCTCAAATGTTGATATTTAACTGTGTTGTCAACTAGACTCAATTCAATAATACTTTTTTAATACAGTAAGTAGCCTAAAGTTAAGGCTATTTTACAAACTAATGTAACAGTATTTATTCAACCTTAAAATGAGTAACACATCCATGGCCACATTTTGAGGTTAGCCTAGTGTAACTATAAATGTCTTATGTACTCATAGAACGCCTGCATTTTCAAGATAGCATGCAAAGGTCACAGGTTTGTGGAGATCTTCACAATTGCTATAATAATCTGCGCAGAATGTTGAACAGCATTGATCACTTGAACTATTAACTTTTAATGTAATCTCAACTGCAATCCAGGTCATTTGATTGTGCTATTATATTAAGCACAGTGATAACGCATTACAAAATATTTGACATTTTATTCCTATTTTAACTTTGTTGTTCTTTTAAATGGTTGAACGCATAGTGATAACACATTGGGAATTCAACAAACTTCTGGCTGTCTTTTTGAGTGGGTGAATAAAGGTTGAAATCTCATTGATCAACATTTCAACCAAATATTACCCAAATTTCCACGTTAAAATGACACGGTGTGCCTAGTAGGAATTAGGTAACTACTGTAACAACATGTCAGTACAGTTCATTCCTCTGACACACAGTTGGTTGGTAAGGCAGGTAGAGGCCATACGGCCTCCCAAACAATGGATGGGGAAATAAAAGCCCGACACCAGTCATTTCCTGTAGGTGTGTACCATTTGGCAGACCCTGTATGCATTTCTCACAAGTGCTGTTTGGCATTCTTGAGGACGCCTAGACCAAAGGCTTGGGTATGGGTAGGAGGAATGCCTCTTCCTGGGGAGAGCTAGTGTTGACCGTTGCTCCTCGGCTGGAGCCTGCCCTCTGAGGATAGAGAGGGACACTAGGATAAACAGACAGATGGCTCTTTTTTCAAACTCTTCTTCTTTCAAACCCTTGCAAATGCTTTGAGTCTGACAGTAGGCTAGGGATTTCACAGTGGGTTTTAAAAATATATCTGGGAGAAAAACAAACCTTGTTAACTGTGGTTCCTTGTGGATCACAGCTGCATTCCCCTCCATCAGTCAAAGATACCTTTAGGTGTCTTAAATGGCACCCTATTCTGTATATAGTGTGCTACTTTTAACCAGACCCCTATGGGTCCTGTTCAAAAGTAGTGCACTACATAGGGAATAGAGTGCCATTTGGGATGTAATTGTTGAATAGTTCTACCACCCATAACCAAATACAGGGCAGAAAGGAACCAACAAACAGTATACAAGCTGAGCGCCAGCAAACAAACAAACCCTTAGGGTCTGGAGAGCATCAGTGAAAGGCTATAGTTGCTCATAGTGGACAAAAAATAAATCAAAAGGAATAAGGTTTTGAAGTGTCTGTCCTATATCTGGGAGATAAGAAAGCTCTGGAAATATTTTAGTTTTTTGGATACATATTTAACCCCTTTTTTTTGTTGGTACAAAACTACCTCCATGCTTTCATTCGTTTTTAAACCAGTACCAGTTACCTTCAGACGAGTCCTGTGACACTTTTGATGGTCGTAGAGGAAAACATAGAATGGTCATATTAGTTTGTAGGCCAAAACATAGGTGGATGCGGTGGATGGAGACAGCCCATGTGAAACAGTATAACTTTAGACCGTCCCCTCGCCCCGACAGGAGCACGAACCAAGGACCCTCTGCACACATCATCAACGGTCGCCCACGAAGCATCGTTACCCATCGCTCCACAAAGGCCGCGGCCCTTGCAGAGCAAAGGGAACCACTACTTCAAGGTCTCAAAGCGAGTGACGTACCCGATTGAAACACTATTAGCGCGCACCACCGCTAACTAGCTAGCCATTTCACATCCGTTACACATGCAAAAACCCAAATATCTGTAATTTAAACTGATGGATTTTGATAGGGATTTCTTTATTATGTTACTTTGATTGCCGCACGGGTGCGTTTTTAGACTCTTAATGATTTAAAAGGGGGCAGCTGTTGAAGTCTGGCAGTATTTAATTCAGTGGTGTAGATCAGGCTTTTGCTGACTTCCCCTCAGAGGTATGATCTCACACAATGGGCAAAACTACAGCTACTGTACCATAAAGCCATATGTTCATGCACTGCTATACAGGCCTCCAGGTGGAAAGTCACTACTTTCTCTCCACGCCTTTCGTCTTTGTGTGTCAAAAAAGATACACGTCAAATAACACTATTATGTTTGTAAGGGGTGCGTAACCGGTGGCAGGGTAGTCCGACGCAGGAGAGCAGAACTTGGTAATAGCCGGAACAGTTTAATAGCAAAACCAACCGCATGAAAATAACAAGATATTTGGGTACAAAAACCTGTCGCGCAACAATCAACACGTGCACAAGCACTTACAATAAACAATCCCACACAAAGACATGGGGGAACAGAGGGTTAAATACACAACAAATGATTGAGGGAATTGAAACCAGGTGTGAGGAAAAACAAGACAAAACACATGGGAAATGAAAAGTGGATCGATGATGGCTAGAAGACCCGAACAAGGAGAGGACCCGACTTTGGCGGAAGTCGTGACAATGTCAAATAAGCTTGTTGACCATTCAGGACCTGAATATGACTGCACATCACATAATAATTTAACGTGTTAATAATTTTTTTACATAGTTTTTACACATTGATTACACTATCACTCGTATTTCATGTCACAACGATTCATCGATACGTTGCTATGATGCTGGTAAAGTTGTCTCACGCAACCTACAGTGCTGGTCATTAAAAAAAGCTAGCTAGCTCATGGATGCAAACAATGTTCTTCCCCAAAAACATAGCAAAACGACATAATCTGTCCCAGTAGCTATAGTTAGCTAGCTAACTATATAGCTAGGTGTCATCATTTAAAATAAACCTCATTTATAAAACAGTTCTTTTTTGATTAATGGTGGTCAGACCCATCTATGTGAAGCTAGCGACAATAACGATTAGCCACAATAGTGGACTTTGCGGTTAGCCTTCGAAATAAAAGTATGTCATTGACAGCGATGCAAATTAATACAAATAGTAGAATTATGCCATAATTGAATAGATCATGCTAAACGAGGTTGGAATGTTGTTCTATGAAATCAATAAAAGACAATCATTTGTTCATTTGACAAAAATCTGTTGAAATCACACTGGGATGTATACTTTAGAATTGCATTGTGGGCGTACTTATTTCACTGTACAGCCTTACATATGGATTGTGGATCAAGAGCATTAGCGTTGTAGCTCTTATTGCGGGACTCTGAAACAACTGTGAATTGAGCCACATTTATTGTCAACCTATGTGTATTGAACAGTATTCCAGAGGAAAAACGTTGGGAAAGAATATCTTGGGTATTGAGTAGTGTCACGCCCTGACCTTAGAGAGCCTTTTTATTTCTCTATTTGGTTAGGTCAGGGTGTGATTTGGGTGGGCATTCTAGTTTTCTATTTCTTTGTTGGCCGGGTATGGTTCCCAATCAGAGGCAGCTGTCTATCGTTATCTCTGATTGGGAATCATATTTAGGCAGCCTGTTTTCCACCCAAGTTTGTGGATGTTGTTTTTGCACAGTAGCTGTATAGCCCTGCAGAACTTTACGTTCGTTGTTTTCCCTTTGTTGTATTTGGTGTTCATTCTAATAAAGTACGATGAACACTTTCCATGCTGCGCTTTGGTCTCATTCCGACGACGGACGTAACAAGTAGACTGATACCCCATTTCGTAGATCCCCAATCCTTAGGTAAAGCTGTACAGTGCAAAATGAATGTCAATACACACAATAGGCTGACTGGGGAGGTGATTTCACACAGTCAAAGTCCCCCGATAAGAGCTACAACGCTAATATTTGCATAAACTCTTCACAGCTGTGTTCTGTGGGTGTCACCGAGTAGACTGATACCCCATTTCATTGCTTCACATTCCAACCTTGTTGAACATTATCTAGTCTAAATATGGCATGATTCCACCAATTGTAACCTTCTGCATCACTTTCAAATAGGTACTTTTATTTTGAAGGCAAACCCCAAATTCCACTATTTTGCCTAATCCTTATTAGTGATGGGCATTCCGGCTCTTTTCAGTGAACCGGCTCGTTCGGCTCAGCTCACCAAAAAGAGACGGCTCTTTCGGCTCCCAAACGACTCTTTAAATAAAAAACATGTTTTGTATTTTTCCAAGTCAAACAGTTTGCGATAGTTTGACTATGATTGGTGTTAAAACAATTCTAATTAAATTATTAAATGAAATCATACTCTACCTTAACCACAATATATTTAAAAATGCATTGGTTTGTTATGAAAACATTTGCATTTAAACATTTGCATTTAAAGTAACTTTTCAATGTATATAAACAAAGTGCATATTTATATAAATGTAACAATTCAAAACGAATACAATCTGAACAACATAATAATATAATATTAAACTGGTCTCTCTTTTGCCTCTCTTCTTTATTGCCATGTTATAACCAGCAGCACACAGCAATGCTGACCATATTTTGCTTTTATGAGACATTTGCATTTGCGTTTTGGAGAAGACCCTCTCAGAGGGAACATATGTGGCCACTATGCAGAGTCTCCCTGTCATGACTTTAGTAAGCCGTGGGTAGAGGGGTTCCTCCAAATAGGATCGGACCTCCATTATGGCATCTGCTGAAGGATTCCTTCGTGCTGCATCCCCAGTTGCTCTCTCATCAAACAGCATCCAAACAGCAGACGTTTGTGGCACTACTGCTGGTGCTTCTGCTCCATCTGATCCCTCTTCTTCCTGTTGCCCTGGTGCCTGAGCCAGCTGACTGCTGGGGCTGTCCCTCTCTGCTGCTGAGGTTATTCTCTGAAGAGCCTCATCAATCGCTCTGGCATCACTGAAGGCTAACTTCTTAAACCTTGGGTCAAGTGCAGCGGTTTCTGATAGCTCGTGATTATTTTCCATTCTGTGGAACTTTCTGTCCATTGATGAACATAGGGTGTCCATCAACTCTGTCACATGTCCTGTGGTTAAATGTTCTTCTCTCTGGCAGACCCTTACACAGGAGTATCATTTTTGAGGCTGTCACATTGCTGAAAAGAGAGAACAGTAACTTATTAGTTCAGGTTCATGTTTTGTCTACTGATACTACATTCTCATCTACTGCTCACATACATATATAATACTGGATTAAATAATTATGTAGTAATAACTGCTTACTGTACCTTTCTCCACTGATCTCCACAGTGACCTGCTCAAAGGGTTCCTGGACTCTGCACACCACCTCCACCACCTCCCATTCCTCTTGGGTCAGAGCATCAACAGGTGCATTGACAATGGCCAGGGTAGAGATGATGGCATCCTTTGACTCAAGAAACCGCTTAAACATATAAAATGTTGAATTCCACCTTGTAGTACAGTCTTGTTTAGGCCTCAGCTCAGGCATCCCCATCTGGCATTGTGTAGACTTTAGTTTTTCAGCACCTACTGTGCTCCTGTGGAAGTATTTTCATCGCTTTGGTTATGTTAGCTGCATTGTCGCTAACACAACAGACCACTTTTCCATCTACTTGCCATTCTCTGGCCACTTTCAACAGTTCCTCTGCCAAGTTCTCTGAGGTGTGTCTCTCGCTGAACTCAAAGCAGTCCAGAAGACAGCTAGACATCGAAAAATCTTCAATGAAGTGACATGTAACCGACATGTAAGAAGTGGTTACCCTTGATGTCCAGCAGTCAGTGGTAAGGCAAACTGCAGTAGCTTTTTGGACTCTTTCCCGCACTGAAGCCTGTGTGCTCTTGTACAGTTGTGGAATAAGTAATTTTGAAAGGGTTTTCCTGCTTGGAATTGTGTATGTTGGATTTAGACTATTGCTATAATTTGGCTGGAAATCGGTGGCAATCATTTTAGCCAATGCAATATCAATTTGACCTTGTTTTGCTACAGACATAGACTTTGGCATAAACTGGTCCATAGAAGACTGCGTTGCCACGGGTCGCGAAGTAGGCCTACTTGACTGAGTGAATACATCTCCACGTGTGGAGGTGCTGGCTCCACCACTCTCACTAGCAGGCCCGCTAGTTTCTCCAAGCTCCGCTACAGCTAGCTTCACAGTTGGGTGCACAGTTCGCATATGCCGGTGTAGGTTGTGCCTAGAACCGGCTTTAAATCTCCTCGGCTGCTAAGTGTGTGACTGGGAGTGAGTTGGCTCAGCCCTCCCTCACGCATCTTTGGTTCATTGGTTGACACTGTGTGTCTGATTGCCTTATTACCAATGCATTATTGTAAACGCATCATTCGTGGCCGGTGTGTGCTTGTTTGCAGACTTTATTTGTACAGCTATGATAGTGCTAATGATAGTAGTGGTAGCGCTTGGCTTGCACGTGCAAATAACGTGTCAGATGGTGTTATTTGACGTGTGTCTTTTTTTGACACGCAAAGATCCAAACTTCGTTCCATACTAGCTATCTCTGTTATATCTGGGCCTGGGAGGTAACATGACTCCTGTGTGCGGACACTGTCCTGCTCTCCTCACATACAGTAGGGGAAGAGCTGTCACTCTGAATGAAAGACTGTGATCCTGCCTCGCCTTCCTGTTAAGTTTACCGTGTAATTGCCTGTCTCAAATTCAGGACCTGACTTGTCTAACACACCCTGCTGTTCTGTCCTGCTGTGTGTGGGTGGGCACTTCACTTCAGACTGGGTAAGATGTAGTGTGAGGCTGGCTAAGATGTAGCGCGAGGCTGGCTGACTCGCCTATGACAACTGTTAGCCCATTTCCTCTCTAACTCTGGTTTATCAGCTACCACTGTGTGGATTGTTGGGGGGACTTAAAGGGGAGTGGAAGATGCTGAAGAGCAACAGATGCCCCCCCCCCACACTTCACTGCTCATGGCTATCTTCTTAGTCATAACTCTGTGTAACCATAGGGTCTACAACCTCACCTTTAACTTTAGCACTTTGTTTTTCTGTTATCGGCTGCTTTCATTACATTTATTTACAACCTCTCTGTAATACTTCAACCTAATTTAAAACCCAAACACAGATGGTATCGGATACATTCACATCAAGTGTTTCCCGTTGGTTTTTAGCCTGTGTCATTTTTAATATGTAGTGTTCCAGTACACCCGTTCCTGTACCGCGGCTTGTGTCTGGCAGTTTGAAAGGACTTGTTTGAGATTAATTGTCTGCTTACTTACTGTCCTTCCTTAGAGCTTTCAGATAATTAATATCCACTGCACTGTCACACTGGAGAGTACAAAAACATCAATCTGAACTGAAGAGTATTCATGTCATTTGTTTGCTGCTTTACGTCTCACCAGATATATTTTAGGCTTATTCCTTTTTAACCACAGATTGTTAATGCTTCTTATGAGATTTAGAAAGTTTAGTGTATTTAATCCCGCTGTCTGCTAATTTCTGTCATTTACAGCAATATACTGTACTTAATCCCGCTGTCTGCTAATTTCTGTCATTTACAGCAATATACTGTACTTAATCCCGCTGTCTGCTAATTTCTGTCATTTACAGCAATATATTGTACTTAACCCCGCTGTCTGGAATTTACAGCAAAATATACTTACTCTTCATTTTCAGTTTGGTTCAGTGAATCAGGTATTTGATGTTTCTGTAATGTCAAATTCACTGAATTGAACACGCCTCATCTAACAAGATTTGTGTACAGGTAATGGAAGCTAAATTAGCATACATACTGTATATGTTTGCTTATGAAAACTACTGTTTGACCTACCTGTAAAACACACAACAGAGCAAATGTAATGGCATCAAACACCTGCAAACCATGTGTTTGATGGATTTGATACCGTTCCACCTATTCCGCTCCAGTCATTAACAAGAGCCCGCTCTCCCATTTTAAGGTGCCACCAACCTCCTGTGCTGTAAAATGTACCTGATCATTGCTCCTTTGCTCTGTTATCATACAGTAATAATAGGATACCAAATCTGATCAAGTTGATATCATGCCCCCTCCTTTTCCTCTCCGCTCTATCTGAGATGTCAGTGGACATTATAAAAGGCCCAATCCAACGGGTGACCTACTGTGGCGTTTGTTAAGTAATTTGCTTTTTGTCCACCAGCTGCTACACAATCTGTTTGGACCACGCATCCAAGATGGCCGCTGTTGATGAGAGAGAGAGAGAGAGAGAGACAGAGAGAGAGAGAGAGAGAGAGAGAGCTGGCATCAGTGGCACTCAGCTGTATGGTTTGTGGGAAGAACAAAGCAGTGAGAAGGCTGAGCTCAGCATCCAGCATTGCGGTGGTGTGTGTTAACCAGACCCTGTTAGGCAAGTCTAGTATAGCAGAGTGTCTATCCGGTCCTCCCTCCCATCACTTACAGGGGTTTAGGTCATGGTTTATTGGAAGCATCCGCAAGCATTTTGGCGCTCGTTGGGAGTTAATGAGAGGGTTGGTGTCATTAAAGTGTGTGTGACCCCTGGAGAGATGCAGCTGATGCCAAGACAGAGGTCATCAGAGCACAGGGTTCTAATGAACTTTTTATTAGGCCATTCTAGAAGCATACATGCACGGATACAGTAATACCCTTTTCATACACAGACAAAGATCCCACTAATGTATCATGCCTGCTTCTTTTTAACAGTTTTTTTTATATATCTGAAAGGGATAGGAGGTTAAAAAAAAAACATGGATAATAAAAAGCAACTGGAAGTCATGATTCCTGATGTTTATATTGTTTTTTGATTTGTATTTATATATTTTTTTTTACATGTTTCTCCCCAATTTCGTGGTATCGGTCTTGTCTCATCGCTGCAACTCCCGTATGGACTCGGGAGAGGCAAAGGTCGAGAGCCGTGCGTCCTCCGAAACACAACCCAACCAAGCCACACTGCTTCTTGACACAATGCCCACTTAGCCCGGAAGACAGCCAGAAGAAAACACTGTGCTACCATGTCAGCGTGCACTGCACCCAGGACTCACTAGTGCACAATGGGACAAGGACCTCCCTGCCAGCCAAACCGTCCCCTAACCCAGACAACACTGAGCCAATTGTGAGCCACCCCATCACAGCCAGCTGCAACAGAGCCTGGACTCAAACCCAGCACTGCAATTTATTTTATTTTATTTAACTAGGCAAGACAGTTAAGAACAAATTCTTATTTTCAATGACAGCCTAGGAACAGTGGGTTAACTGCCTTGTTCAGGAGCAGAACAACAGATTTTTACCTTGTCAGCTCAGGGATTTGATTTCGCAACCTTTCGGTTACTAGTCCAACACTCTAACCACTAGGCTACCTGCCACCCTAAACCACTGCACCACTCAGGAGGCCTGATTCCAGCATTTTCACAGACCCTGTAACCAAAATACAGGTATCGGGTCTGTATAAATGATTATCTGCTTTTTTTGCAGGCAAATTCATTAAGACTTCCATTGTTTAACACCTC
This sequence comes from Salvelinus alpinus, assembly GCF_045679555.1. NCBI lineage: Eukaryota > Metazoa > Chordata > Actinopteri > Salmoniformes > Salmonidae > Salvelinus > Salvelinus alpinus. The sequence goes on along the minus strand of NC_092098.1, from coordinate 44,177,847 downwards.
CCTAATTTGAAATGCAAACTGCCCCAATGGTTTAGCAACACCAATTCCGATTTGTCAGTTACCCACTGATATGCATAAAAGGGACCTGCCAGGTGTTATTTAAGGGGCTGTTTGAAAGAGGATCATATAAACACAGCCTTCTATGTTTTACAGGCAATATACCACATCTTCTGTCTGAAATGGGTATAAGTTGTTTGTGTGCTTGTATGTGCGTGGGTGTACATGTTTGTGTGTGTGAGTGAGAGCTAGGGAGAGAGACAGAAAGAGTGTCTGTTTGTGTTTGTGCCTGTGTTTTGTATTCACTGTTGCCTGATCCTCCTGTGAAGGGTACTTACAAACACATTGACACATGACCTTGCTCTTATTCTCATTTGATTAAATGACAAATGAATGAGCCATGTTCAAATCCATTCACATCTGTTTATTGTTCCAGCAACCTTAACCAAGCACTACATTAAACATTCAACTGGAACACCTGGTGTCTGTATGGGTGACTGAAAAACAGAGATGTTTGATTACATATATAGTGATGGATAGCAAGGTAAATCGACTCTACCCTCCGTGAGCAGGGAAGAGCTACAAATAGTTCCTATTCATTATGACCATCACCACAACTCACTGTACTGGTGAGTCCTGGCTGATGAGCATGTTGTATAGACTATAAACTTAGGCTAACTAGAGATACTTTGGCGCTGTGGTTATCTAACGATTACATCTGTTTCTAATCAAGACCTTACTGTGAAATGTGTACTTACAAGCCCTTAACCAACAATGCAGTTCAAGAAATAGAGTTAAGAAAATATTTACCAAATAAACCTAAGTAAAAAATTACATAAAAAGCAACACAATAAAATAACAATAACGAGGGGGGTACCGGTACCGAGTCAATGTGCGGGGGTACAGGTTAGTCGAGGTAATTTGTACATGTAAGTAGAGGTAAAGTGACTGCATAGATAATAAAAAGCGAGTAGCAGTATTGTAAAAACAAAGGGGGGGGTGAATAGTCTGGGTGGCCCTTTGATCGATTAATTGTTCAGCAGTCTTATGGCTTGGGGGTAGAAGCTGTTAAGGAGCTTTTTGGACCTAGACTTGGCGCTCCGGTACCGCTTGCCGTGCGGTAGCAGAGAGAACAGTCTATGACTTGGGTGACTGGAGTCTTTGACAATTGTTTGGGCCTTCCTCTGACAACGCCTAGTATATAGGTCGTGGATGGCAGGAAGCTTGGCCCCAGTGATGTACTGGGCCGGATGCACTACCCTCTGTAGCGTCTTACGGTCGGATGCCGAGCAGTTGCCATACCAGGTGGTGATGCAACCAGTCAGGATGCTCTCGATGGTGCAGCTATATAACATTTTGAGGATCTGGGGACCCATGCCAAATGTTTTCTGTCTCCTGAGGGGGAAAGGTGTTGTTCCACTCAGCATTTTTCAAACCACATGAATTAAACTTAATTTCTCTCTTTAGACAGTGGAGTTGCAGTGCCACCATTGTTTCCACTGTGTCACACTGTCTCTTACTGTATGACGAGGCATCTGCAACACTGGCGACATAAATCTCTGAAACAAGCTGTGAGCCACAAATATACTTTTTTTTATTTTACTGAAAATGTTACCAATTGTACATCTGCAGGCCATACACAAGGCCTTAAACTGGTGGTGTTGATCAGAGACATTTCCACTGTGTTTTAAAGGGAGAATAGGCATCAAAAAACATATATTGTTTTCAAACAGAAGGGTTGATGATCAACAGTTTATGCAACACTTGCACTGACACAGATGAAGTCATTCTCCAGACACTGGCATTGTGACAGAGCTGTACAGCTCATGGTTGAAAGGCAGCTGATTAACCTCAGTGTCTCCTATAGGTGTACTATGGCTCCTTAGTATGTAGGGCACATAGAACATCACTGGTTTGATATGCTCTCATTGACACACACACACACTGTTGTTCAATACCATTATATATGTTATCATTAGAAATCAGTTACATCTGTCAGGCTACTCTGACACAGGTAGGTATGTACCCCTGACTCACTCTGACACAATAGTGTTCACCAGCATACCCTCAGACACTTCTTCAATTCCCATGTCTATTTTGTACAGACACAGGGCTAGCCTAGCCATGCTGGAATGTCTATGAGGTCATAGACTCCCAGACAGAAATCATACTCAGTGAGTCACTGTATAATTGACTGGGTAAATCGGTGAAGAGACAATTAATTTACATTTCCTGTTTTTGAATGCATCCAGATTGTAATGTTTTCAATCAATATCAACATGATAACTTTTCAGTTGTATCTATTGTTCAGTTGCTTTCTCTGGCATAGGTTAAAGTTCACAATGGATTTGGTCTTCATAGTCTAAGTCAGGGTTTCCCAAACTCGGTCTCCCCCCTGCACCGAGCGGGGGCCCCAGGACCGAATTTGGGAGGCCCTGGTCTAAGTCAGGGATGGGCAACTCCAGTCCTTGGGGCTGGAGTCAGGGTTCGGCTTCAGGCATAAGCCGTCGCTTAGGGCTCTCGGACGCTTTTTGTAGGAACTCAGTAGGGCTCTCAAATTGCTATTGAGAGTAAGAGCAGTAAACTACACCAGGTGCAATTTCGAAATTTCATTGTGCATCAGCAGTTTTTCTCTTGCTATGTCAGTCACTCAATTAGCCGGCAATTAGCCATGTACATTTTTAGATTGGTAGTTAGTCTAGCCAGCTATCGAAAATAGGCACGCAGGGCATGTGCCCAGGGGCATGGTCCCCCCATTGATTTTGTTAGTCATTCTCACTCAGTTATCATATTAACATGGCATAAGTCATGGAAAAATATGTAGAATTGTAGGAATTTTGCTTTAAAACTGCTATTCTTCTCTCTCTGCCCCATTGTAAAATGTGCAGAATTGCAGGAAATTAACTTTAAAACGTAAATGTTTTCTTCGCTGTCAAGAGTGGGGCCAATAAAATGTTTTCCCTCGAGGTGGGGAGCCCTAACCTAATCTCACTTAGGGCCTCCCTGGTCAGAGGAGTCACACTTTTTCCACATCCATAGCAAACACGACTGACTAAACTAATTGCATTCTAAACTGAAAATCCTGATTAGTTGATTGTTGGAGTCAAGTGTGTTAGTTTGAGCAAAAGTGTGACACCAAGCAGGCTCAAACTGCATTTACACAGGCAGCCCTATTCTGATTTATTTTTCTTCAGTAATTGGTCTTTTAACCAATCAGATCATATCTGAAAAAGAGCTGATGTGATTGGTCAAAAGTCCAATTAGTGGAACAAGATCAGAATTGGCTGCCTGTGTATATGCAGGTGTTTAAAAAAACGCTGTCCTACTATACACATGCGCCTACTAACTGGACCCTGGGAACTGAAGTCTAATGTCCCATCTATTCCAATTTTGTACTTTTTTCTTTAGTTAAAAAACTACAATATGTACTTCTAATCTAGATGGTCTGGCAATCTAAACCAATAAAGAGTGAACCGTTTCCATGGAACCCCGTTTCGTTGCACCCTCCCATTCATATTAAACTCTGTGCGAGGCGGGCAGTCAGGCGGCTTCACACAACAACTCCCCATCACACGTCAGAGGCGGTTTTATTATTTAAAGTTGAATCAAGTGGAGAAGAAAGTTTTTGCGACAGAGACAGTGTTGCCTAGCAGCTCATAGGTGGTGAACCTAGTTGTTTTGCACAGTTTATCGCACAGTTCCTACGGATATAATTTTTCTAAATCAACTATGCCCCAGACCGTGACACTGAAGGGACCCTCACCTTGGGGTTTTCGACTGGTCGGTGGAAGGGACTTTAGTACACCGTTAACTATTTCGAGGGTATGTAGCCTAAATGTGTTCCCATTGATTTAATTTCATGTCAAAATACGATTGCTGCGTTGGGTCTAATGATTTTCATGTAATTTGTCGCCACCCCTTATTGTGAATTGAGGTTGTATTTCGACAACGAATGCCAAAATGATACACAAACGAGGCTGACACATTTCACCGATCGACTGTCCCGCCTCAATCCTTCTAAAACCACAGATTTTCATTTGACCATATTCACATCCAAGTGTTTACGTGATTGTGCTGTCAGCATATTCTCAGAGGCTCGCAGTGTCCCGCTTCCTATAGTTCAAGTCAGACGGTGAAAACTATCCTCCCGCTCGTGCGTGGAAGTTTATTCAAGTGTGGCACTCACCACATTGTGCGGTTGTAGGGCTGCTGTTTATTACCCCAAACACCCACACATTCTGTATCTATTAGGTGTTCACTTTCCATGTAGTATACAATTTAACTGTTAAGGTCTTCTCGCATGGTAAAGTAGCCAACTGTTGAATGAAGTGTAGCGTGTTACCATGCGGTCATTGTGAAATGCGACGGTTGTTAATCTGCTCTGCCAACATAGAGAATGGGCGCGTTCGAGTGGATCACTTTTATTGTCATCGCCGTTCTAAGTGTTGCATTATAGTTGTGTGCGACTACGTCTACTGCATGAACTTCACAAAAATTATGTGATCAAAGGTCATGCAATTTTGATCAAGTCGCTGCAGTTGCTTCTCACCAACTGCATCATGCAGCCATCACCTGCATTGTGGGAGGCACTGTTTGTCAACCAGTCATTATGTTTTTTTGTATGACCCACGCGAACCGTGGCCAAATACGTGCTGAAACAGGAACCAACTTTGTTCTAAAACTACAGGGGATACAAATGAAAAGCGATAGACTTCTCTAACCAATTAATTGTACACACGTTATGTTTCCAGTTTGAGTGTTTGATATGGGCGTATAGGAAAGTTTATTTCGACATTGATACAAAAACTTTTAGAAACAAAAGCCGCTATGTCAACCTGAACTCAGGAGTAGACGTAACATAACAAATGTAAACTGAAAACAGTCCAATTAGATTTGGTATGTATTAATTGTGGATGTTCATCCACTACGTATATGTTACAAATTATAATTTGTATGATATGTTACCTAGATGGCTAATGTTCGGGGAAGGGTTATCTAACATGCAAAGTAGCGAAAAAGTAGTAAGTATTTGTTAAAATGCTAAAAAGTCAGTGATTGAATCTAAACACGCAATTTTTGGGTTGCTAGACATTTCAAATTTTTGCCTTAAGTAACCTGTCTTATGCCTAACATATACTAATTTGAGTGTTCAAGATACATTTACTATGTTACGTCTGAGAGCAGGCTGGCTATGTTGATTCCGTGTTGATCTGAGCCTTGCTATTAGAAAACCCCTACAGTGTCCAACTTTCGGCTGCCACAGATAGTTCCCCCGATTTCACTTGCATACTTTGGTCTACAGTCGGCATCGTTAGGCTTACTGCTTGAATACACCCAACGATAGAAGACTATAAGGCCCAAAAGCTTATTTTAGAATGGGCAGTGCCCAATGACTGTATATGAATGGACAAAGCATCGATCACGTGACACCATTCATTCCTATGTGAAGACTATTGTGAATTGAAGCCATATGAAGTGGGTTAAGATCGCATCTCATGGACCCATAAAATGCCAATTTTGAGCTACACCTGGATGTGACGTTGCAGGCTAGCTCAGTGCTGCCCCCTCATTAACTCAAGGTGAAGGCCGACCGGGGTACTGCAGACTGCCATTAGCAGTTTGGGGCGGCAGGTAGCCTAGTGGTTAGAGCATTGGACCAGTAACCGAAAGATTGCTAGATCGAATCCCTGAGTTGACAAGGTAAAAATCTGTCATTCTGCCTCTGAACAAGGCAGTTAACCCACTGTTCCTAGGCCGTCATTGTAAATAAGAATTTGTTCTTTACTGACTTGCCTAGTTAACTTCTTATGGCTGCAGGGGCAGTATTGAGTAGCTTGGATGAAAGGTGCCCAGAATAAACGGCCTGCTCCTCAGTCCCAGTTACTAATATATGCATATTATTATTAGTATTGGATAGAAAACACTCTGAAGTTTCTAAAAACTGTTTGAATTATGTCTGTGTATAACAGAACTCATATGGCAGGCAAAAACCTGAGAAAAAATCCAAACAGGAAGTGAGAATTCTGAGGCTGCATTCCTCATGATATCGCCTTGCATTCCATAACTTCTACAGACACGAAGGAATGCTCCGGTTGGAACGTTATTGGATATATATGATAACAACATCCTGAAGATTGATTCTCTACTTAGTTTGACCAGTTTATTCGACTTGTAATATAACTTTTTGAAGTTTTCGTCCGACGTTTGCCTGCATCTGCGCGAGCGTTTGGACACGTGTACTACACATGCTAGCAAAAGTAGCTACTTGAAAATAATGGACATTATCGAACAAAACATCGATTTATTGTTGAACTAGGATTCCTGGGAGTGCATTCTGATGAAGATCATCAAAGGTAAGGGAATATTTATGATGTAATTTCGTATTTCTGTTGACTACAACATGGCGAAGAAATGTTGTTAAATCTGAGCGCCGTCTCAGATTATTGCACGGTGTGCTTTTTACGTGAAGTTTTTTTGAAATCTGACACAGCGGTTGCATTAAGAACAAGTGTATCTTTAATTCTATGTGGAACATGTATCTTTCATCAAAGTTTATGATGAGTATTTCTGTTATTTGACATGGCTCTCTGCAATTTCTCTGGATATTTTGGAGGCATTTCTGAACATGGCGCCAATGTAAACCGAGATTTGTGGATATAAATATGCACATTATCGAACAAAACATAAATGTATTGTGTAACATGATGTCATATGAGTGTCATCTGATGAAGATCATCAAAGGTTAGTGATTAATTTGATCTATTTCTGCTTTTTGTGACTACTATCTTAAGCTGGAAAAATGGCTGTGCTTATTGTGGTTTGGTGTGACCTAACAATCGTTTGTAGTGCTTTCGCTGAAAAGCATATTTGAAATCGGACACTTTGGTGGGATTAACAAGATTACCTTTAAAATGGTATAAGACACATGTATGTCTGAGTAATTTTAATTATGAGATTTCTGTTTTTGGAATTTGGCTTCCTGCACTTTCACTGGCTGTTGTCATATCATCCCGGTAACGGGATTGCAGCCATAAGAAGTTAACCTCTCTTGGACACGTGAGACGGTAGCGTCCCACCTCTTCAACAGCCAGTGAAACGCTGGGCACCAAATTCAAATACAGAAATACTCATTATAAAAATTCAGGAAACAAAACATATTTTACATAGGTTTAAAGACGAACTTCTTGTGAATCCAACCACGGTGTCAGATTTTAAAAATGCTTTACGGCGAAAGCATACCTTACGATTATTTGAGAACGTAGCCCACTAGACAAATCATTACAAACAGTAGCCAGCCAAGGTGAACAGTTACACATGTCAGAAATGGAGATAAAATTAAACCCTTACCTTTGATCTTCATATGGTTGCACTCAGTAGACATTAATTTACTCAATAAATGTTCCTTTTGTTCGATAAAGTCTCTTTATTTCCAAAAACCTCTGTTTTTGTTAGCATTTTCTTCAGTAATCCACAGGCTCAAACGCAGTCAAAACGAAGACAAAAAAATCTAAATTGTATCCGTAAAGTTCATAGAAACATGTCAAACGATGTTTAAATTCAATCCTCAGGTTGTTTTTAGCCTAAATAATCGATAATATTTCAACCGGACAATAACGTCGTCAATTTAAAAGGTAAACAAGAAAGGCACTCTCTCGGACACTTTAGGGTCCACTCATTCCGACTAATCTTACTACTTCATTTTTCAGAATATAAGCCTGAAACAATTTCTAAAGACTTGACATCTAGTGGAAGGCATAGAAACTGCAATTTGAGTCCTAAGTCAATGGATACTGTAATGGCATTGAATAGAAAACTACAAAACCAACAACAACAAAAAACTTCCTGGTTGGATTTTTCTCAGGTTTTCGCCTGCCAAATCAGTTCTGTTATACTCACAGACACTATTTTAACAGTTTTGGAAACTGTAGAGTGTTTTCTATCCAAATCTACCAATTATATGCATATATCTTCTGGGCCAGAGAAGCAGGCAGTTTAATTTGGGCATGCATTTCATCCAAAATTCCGAATGCTGCCCCCTACCCTAGTGAAGTTAATAAATATATATATAAATTAATTAGCAACTAAATTATTCTCAACTTCTGCTTTTTTAAATTTTAAATATTTATTTACACGAAGATTGAGCATTTGACCTGTTTTCTGAAAACAATGCCTGCAGTACCGTGGTCGGCCTTGAACTTCCGTGGCAGTCGTTCTCCCCTGTTGAGGACTTTAACCATTTTGAAGTAGTCAACTTGGTGGGAATTCCTATGGGTTGAAGAATTCTTATTATTATTACTATCTAGGTTGTCAGGAGGGATCAGCAAATGAATTGTATTTGTGAGTAAACATTTCTCAACTGCAGGTGGCAGTAAAACGCCAAGCTTGGCTTTATACCTGTTCAAACAACGCACTCCAGGTGGCAGTATGCACCCTTTGTAACTCATAGAAGTAGAAGAAAATTGACTACTTCAAAATTGAGATGGCTTCAATGACGCCGCCTGTGCGCTCAGACGCCATAATGAGATTGATACAATGACGAGGCCTCTATCATTCTGTCTGCCAAGAAGACCCAAACAAACTTGCTACAATGTTGCCATACGATGCGGGGCAGAGTGTCTATTGGCCCACATGATATACTATTAACCACACAGTAGCTTACTATGGCTGTCACATATTATCCATATAATAGGCTATAATCATGTATAATATCAATATAATATATAAAAGCTCAAACAATCTTGCTTTACCGCAAAATATGGGTAAAGGGTCGATTTCTAAGGTTCTGAATGAGTCGGGGGCCCAGCAGTGGATTCGGCAGTAGCCAATGGTTGGTCTCAGTCAAGGGTAAACTGTGGTGGGCTCCTGGAGTTGGCCGGGTGTTGACATTTGTTTTTCTTCAGAGATTGTGGCACTGCTGAGGGATTCCAGCTGTTGTCTCAGCTGTAAGATTCCAGACCCTTTAACTACCACTCCAACCAAGGATGTCATTTTTTGATTTTGATTCATGAGAGAAGACTGACTCCAGGTCAGCTGAAGGTACCCTCTTTCATGTTCCAGGCCATTGACATAATCACTTGGCCTAGTTGTTTTTTTAAAGGCCTGAAGAGCTTTGCGTTTACAGTACCTTTTACTTTGTTCAGTGTAAGGACTGATCATCTGATATCATGACTGTGGTTTTCATTGTACCAAGACGACATTAGACTTTCTCAAATCTTCATTAGGCCGGTTAGATCAATACCATACCCAAACTGCATTGTTGGCACTATAACAAGGCTATGATTCAAGCTTTGTCAGATTTTGGCCGATGTCACTGGTTGTGTGCGTCCCAAATGGTAGAAACTAGTGCACTATATGGGAAATGGGGTGCCGTATGTGATGTTAATCACAGGTTAGAGTGAGATCCAATGGGGCTTAAAAGAGCATCAGACCCAGTCCATAACACCAAGTCAAAGTGTCGTATGTAGTCAACTCCAACTTTAAAAAAAACTTATAATGGTGGGAATGGAATCCAGCTGGGCTCATCCAGGGCGACGGTTCTGAAGCCTGGTCCCGGAGACCCAAAGGGGTGCATATTTTAGTTTTTGCCCTAGCACTACGCATTGGATTCACACCAACTCATCAGGCTTTGATTTGAATCCGGTGTTTTAGTGCTAGGGAAAAACATTTGCACCCCTTTGGGTCCCCAGGTCCAGGCTTGAGAATCACTGAACCAGGGGGCTAGTTATATGCTACGATAGATCTATTGTTGTTCAATTCTGCTGATATAGTATTCCCGGCTTGCTATTAATCACATTCACTGCATTCCTGCTATACTGCCCCATGAGTGTACGTACTACACCATATGTAGTACTGATGTAGCAAGGTTACAATGAGGAATCCACATGGGGACATTTGGACAACCCAACCCCCACATGGTTCAAGCTCAGCGTAACCATTTAGGAAAAAGCAGAGTAGACATGCCTAACCGGCGAGATACTTCAGTGTTTTTCCATCCAAATGCTCAGCGGCACTCTATTTTACACAGAGGGAAGATTCCCCTGCGCATATCTGAGTTCATGATCTAGAACACCTGCATTCTGAGACAGTGAAAGTTCTGGGTCCGAGTACACAGTCCTGATAGCAGCAGCTGGTTTGTAGCTAAAGGTGCTAATTTTCTGAGGTTGGGGAATTGGGCTGGAGTTGATGAATGTGATGTCCATAGGACTCGTGCATCTAAATTGCCAGTCAGGGTACCCAGCCAGGTCACTGATGTAATTCCCAAAGCACTTTGAAGGGATGTGTGGGATAAAACCTTGTTAAATCAATGTCAATTCAACTCTCATGCACGATATGACGCAAGTGGCCAGCTAATGGTGCCAATTGACAAGCATTTTTCCTCTGAGACAGTAGTTCACTGCTCCATGTAATGTAAATTTAATACAAAAATGTGTGTTTATTAAGGATTATTCACAAGTTTCCTTTTCTGAGAATGGATGATTCCCAGCTAATACAGAACTTTCCCGTAACGTTCCCTAAAGGTTATATTTTGGTTATTTTACATAACTTCCCCACAACTTTCTTGGAAACATTAGTTCGCTAGGTAGGCTATACAGTTGTTGTGGACCTACACACTGATGCCAAGGTCAGATCCAGTTCATAAGGTCTATACATATCAAGCCTTTACAAACCTTGTGTATTTTCTCTACTGACTGTGACTGAGGTCGCTGACTTTTACTCTTTATCAGAGATGTATTGTCTCAGTGGATCAAGCTAGAGTCTTCTGTACTTGACTCGTAATGTCGAAGTTTCCTTCTTTCAAGTGTAAAGCGAGGTTTACTTCACCGACATTTGAACTCTGTTATATTTTCCTTTCCTCTGAATTTATAAGTTATTTTTAAGAGAAGGATGTATCTACCAGGCAGTAAATATTTTTTTTCCTTCTCCTGGTTCTTCCTAAATTTGATTTACAGGCCTTTCTGGTTCACTTGCTGTTTTATGATTGTTTACCCTAACACCATAGTGCTGAACACATTAGCTGTGTTTGAATACCCATACTAACATACTGTATACTACATACTTAATGAGTATATACTATGACATTTTAGTATACTGTAAACTAACAGTATCCTTTCAGTTGAGTGTACTAGCTCTTTGCCTGTCTACTGGAAGTTGAATTTGTTGCTATGCAACCTCTTGCTAGCTAGGTAGCATAACAAATTAGTTTGGGTGTGTTAAATTCAGTCTGGAGTGCCAGAGTGTGCTCAAATTCAGAGTGTTGTCAGATTGTCCGTTTGTAAATTAAGCTTTTTGCTTTTGGAGCGCACCTTGGGCGCTCGGGCCGAGGAGTAGGGTTGATTTTGAGCGTTCTGACCTTTTAACATCAGCCAAGCATCCACGCTAATGTTGGCTGGCTTGCTAGCTTCTTCCAGATACAAATGAGACCACTCTGACCATTTTACTCACCCTAGCAGAGCTGGTTATCCAGAACGTTGGTGACTGTGCTGCAGGCAACAATTTAATTATGCTTTTTTGCCTACGTTTACTGACACCGGCCATATTCAATGGGTGTTGCACGCTCATGATTTCATTATTCTGCGCTCTGAGAGTGCTCTGAAATCGGATTAGATAGCTGGAGTGAATTTACAAAAGCACCCGAATGTCCATTGAGAACGCACAACGACTTTACCATTTAGCTACGCTAAGAATGACGGGAATAATCAAGTCAATAAATGTTGGGTAGTTAGTAGAGGTCGACCGATTTTAATCAGCATGGCTGATTTTCAAGTTGTCATAACAATCGGTAATAGTCATTTCTGGATGCCGATTATGGCCGATTACATTGCGTTCCACGAGGAAACTGCGTGGCAAGCTGACCACCTGTTACGTGAGTGCAGCAAGGAGCCAAGGTAAGTTGCTATCTAGCATTAAACTTATCTTATAAAAAAAAAAGGCTGCCTACCACGTTTTAAGTTAACGGCAAAGAACTTAAACGGTAGCTTTTTTACATGGTGCATATTGCACTTTTACTTTCTTCTTCAACACTGTTTTTTTGCATTATTAAACCAAATTGAGCATGTTTCATTATTTATTTGAGAGTAAATAGATTTTATTTATATATTATATTAAAAATAAAATAAAATAAGTGTTCATTGTTCATTCAGTATTGTTGTAATTATTTCAAATATCGGACGATTTAATCAGTATCGGCTTTTTTTGGTCCTCCAATCTGTATCGGCGTGGAAAAATCATAATCGGTCGACCTCTACTAGTTAGCCTATAGTTAATATACTGGCAAGTTTGATGTATAAGTAACGTTAGGCAACTAATGTTAGGTAGCTAGCTAACAACATACCGGTACATACTGCTGTAATGATATGCAGTTCGTAGCTAACAAGGACAGCGTAGCTAACAAATTGTCAGCCAACATAATGTGTAAGGTAACTTATTTGAGAAGACATTACTTTATTACATTGCTCAACATTTTCTTAACATTTGTCATAATTAAAGCAATGAATTTGTATCTGCTCTCATTGTACTTCAGCTGCATATTTTCTGCCATTTTCTTCAAATCTGAAAACGATGTAAAGCACGCCTATTTCCTGAAGAATTGCCTTATGGGCTCTAAAGTACGGAAATAGTGGCCTCTGCGTGTATACTTCATATTTTGGCGACTTTAGTACGACATCCGGAAACTTTTGGCATACTAACTATATCCATACTATGACCAGTAAGTGTACTATTTACTCCATTCACGTCACAAATAGTATGGTTAGTATGAGTATTCGAACCCCGCTATTGTCTCTGTGCCCCTAAGCGTTCTGTCTCTGTGCTGCATACCTAAGAAGAGCCATGTGGCTTACAGCCAAATTAGATTTACTTACTTTTTGTCTGACAATATTTTCCTGCAGCCATTTCCAGCACTTGAGGCATTCAACATGGTTTCAATTACCGTCATACAAATGACAAATTCATTTATACAATTCTAGCACATACTCAGTAAAGAGTCACAAATAAAATAATGGATATTGGTCAATGGACTGCACTGCAAGGAGTGGACTCATTTGCAATGAACAGACATTTAGCTACACCGATTGGAATCAGAGCGTTACTCAATGACTGACGCCATGGTCATGTACGCAGCATGGTAAGCTACAACACCCCCCCCTTGGCTGTATTGAAGTTCAGGAGCTCTCTCCCTGGCTTTGCCATCTCATTAGAGAGCTAATGTATTTACTCATAAGCTGTTCCATTGTTTATGGCATTGGCTCATTTCAACTCCTTTGTAAGAGTGCGACAATCAAACGGCATTAGGATTTTTGTAAAGTAGCAAGTAATGCTTTTCCGTAAGCGTCTCCATCAACAAGCAAGCAAACATAGTTGTTTGTCTGGTTGCCAGCATCATTCCTGTGTTTCACCATGTGAGCCTTTCTGTTGCCTTGCCTACCGGTCAGTCAGGCCCACAGGGCAAAACTGTTGAGATAAAAGCTGCTGTACTGTGGCACACAATGATGACACTAAACAATACTTTGACCCTGCCTTATTTCACACCTCACCAAGCACTATTGATCCTGCTGTTTCCAAGCAAACACTTACTGTACGTTGGGGGACTAGCTCAGTCTTTGGCAGGCCCCATGGCCCTTGTGACATTAAAATGTAATATGCTAACCGTTATCTGACTGAATGTGTTACTGATTAACTGTGTCTCATTGTGTGAAGGGACCACATTCTAGAGTGACTCAATGTTTTTAGATTGCTCAAGGAATGCACTGAATATGCATGCAATCGATTTTCATAAAATATGCCTAAAGGGATCTGGAGTCTGAACCTTTCACCAAACACCCTCCATACATTTAAACAGGGACTGCTTGTTTTACTAATAGCATCGGTATAGTGTGTATTGTTGGGAGTTTGTGTAAATGCATCCGAGCGTGTGTTCTGAATAAAGGCTTGGTGTGAGAGCATGAGTGAGTCTCCTATGGATGGCCATTCATGCCCTGACCCTGGTCTTTGTCCCTCTACAATAACAACACAACCTCCTGCACCGTGACACAGCCACATCGTTCACAATACACCTCTGTTTTCTCAGGCGCAGTCAGACCCCATGGCAGTGACCCCTAAGTTAACTGGGACTGCCTGTGACCGAGAGGGGAGTCAGAGGCTGTAAATTAGGCATTCCACACTGAAACTCTTGTCTCGGCTATTAGTTTTTCATGGGCCATGAATTTATATGCTTTTCCTCTCAAAGCACTGCTCAGTGTGCTGGCCTGCTCTCCTGCTGCGGAACTCCTCCTGCTCACTTTTTCTCCATAGATATTGTGAAGTGCTATAGATCAGAGTTTCCCAAGAACATTAACATTGTTCTTAAATTATTAAACTGTCGGCTGCCATTTTATTTATAATGGGCTGTGTCAAAATATTATTTTAACACAATTGTGTTCCAACCATTGGTCCCAATGATAATCTATTCTATTGTAACTTGCAGACAGCATTCAGAGTAATGTGCCATATTGAGATCAAGTTGCGATTGCTCTTTTATGGAGTGAGAGCTGTGCAAGCGCTTAAAGAAATTGATTACAGAATAGTGACACTTCTGACATTTAACAAACATCTTCACTCTGCTTGAAGTATGGATTGGTTAGGGTTCGGTCCAACAAAGTTTTCATGTCACAGGAGGTAAAATATTCTGTTCATCCATGTGTGTCATAGAGAAAGGATGTTGATGGCCACCCCTCTTGTATACTGAGTATATCATGTACAATTGTAATTGAACATATATTTTTTTGTACTTCTATTTGTGGTGTGGTTTTCAAATCAGCCCTTTTTTGTTCTTCCAACCTCACCTACACACTGTCTTTAATCTGTTTTCTTTCACTACTTTTCTTTTGGTGCAAACAAAAAAACAGCCCCTTCCTATGGCTGGTCTAGTTATATGGGGGGATGGACTGTTGTGATGCTTGGTTTCATTTGACCTCTGTCTGCCAAATCAAGATGTCCGGTAATGGAGGCATGGGCGATGGAGGGGGGGTAATTATGGAAAATTGCTGTTATGTAAACAAGTGTCTGAAGGGGAAACGTACTCGGAGGAAGTAGGTGAAACCTCCTTCTCCCTCCTCTGGGGCCCAGACAAATGTCCACAGGGGCTTAATATATCTTGAGTGAGGACCATAGAGAGGAACCTGCACTGGATTTCAGTGTTAGACAGGTCTCGTTAGAGGGCCGTTGTTCGGATGGACAGCACTCATTGGCTGGGTGCATCTTTAAAAAAAAATAAACGATATCCTATATAGTGCACCACTTTTGACCAGAGCCTTATGAGTCCTAGTAGTACATCATACAGGGAATTGGGTATTGTTGATATCCTGTAGATTTGGGTGATATGATTTTATTTAGGTAGTGAGGCACATTTTGTCTTCTGTTGAATTTCATTGTTTTAGAACCTGCTTGTCATATAATAATGGTGGCTATCAATGCCTTGACACTCATTTCACAATTTGACAACGTTAAATTGATTGCAGAGTTCAAATTACCAAGCCTTAATAACCATTTTAGTGGCTGCCTACTCATTTTGCTGTGTCACTCGCTGCTTTTCGCGTTAGGATATGTAAACCTATAGTCCTAGGGTAGGTAGCATTACAGCCTGAATAGACTGTCAGTATTATTGCATTTTGGCTGGGTGTGGCACTTCCACCCTAATATATTTTTTTGTGTATCTTTGTTTGGTGGTTAGGTAACACCGGACAGTAAGGCGGCACAGGGGGACCTGTGTCCTGGGGACACCATCCTGGCCATCAATGGCGACAGCACAGAGACCATGACACACATGGAGGCCCAGAACAGGATCAAGGCCTGCATGGGGGAGCTCACACTGGCCGTCAGCAGGTAAGTCTACATGGTACTGTTTGAGTCCCACATGGCACCCTACCACCTACATAGCTCTGGTCAAAAGTGGTGCACTATATAGGGTGCTATTTGGGGGTGCACCCTTCAGATGCTATACTGACCTCAAAATGATTGTCTCCTAAAGTTGTGTTTAGAGAGGAAACCAGACACCATTGACAAGAGGTCTGATTGGAATGAATGACACAATGCATTAGATTGAATTGTCCGACACAGCCATGTAGTGTTCTTTTCAGTCACATGGAAGCCAGCCAGTGATCAATTCTCTACCCCCACAGAGCACTCTTGCATCACATTCATTAGGCATACACATTGTGGCACAGCATGGCCTCTGAAATGGACCGTTGGATTGATATGGTTTATTCAGCCCATCATGATGGGTGAAATGGCTCTTTCCACTGCTTACACCGATGCATAATTCTTAGTTCAGCAACATTTGCGACGAGTTATTTGGTGTTGGGGAGAACAGGAGCTACATGTTGTAATGCAATATAGTTCTCTAATTCTCTAATCCAAAGAGAATGGTCAGGCTAAACAGTCATTTGGAACAGAGAACTCAGAAATGGGGACAAAGCAGTGGAAAAAAATGTTTTTTTCCAGCTTTCCAATGGAGGGTTTGAAATTCCCAGATGAGAAGAGTAGCTGGCTACTGCGGTTTGGGATAACAACAGATCCAGGTTGAAAATGTCCTGAGTAGTAAAGTGAAGAGTAGGCACAGAATTGTACTACACTTCAGCCTATAGCAGACTTTGCACATGCAATGGAAATGGAAAGGAGAATCAGCCTAAATTCCACATCCATGGGTAACCTGATCCATCAGATGAGCAGGAGTCATGGAGTTGTTTGAGCTCAATGTTTTATCCTGTCAGAAGAAACTTTCCACTTTCCGTTTGTGTGTATCTAGAATGTGCTTTCCCCGAAACGCTCCGGCCTCTGAGAAGCGGTCCATTTATCAGACTGAGCGTTAAGTGCTATATCCACATAGGAGTTGCAAATTTATTTAAGGATACTCAAGGTTGAGTTCAGTGCGATCTCCAGTGGGAACTGAACAGCCCATTGCTGTAGAAAGCCACAAGGTGAGCTTTCCTATGTCGAGTTCACAAATGTACTTTAATGCTTTTAAATGGATCTTGGCTCTGACATATTTCATCAAAAGCAATATCAATCAAAAATATTAACTTTTTTTTGTTAGCCTCTACTCCATCAAATGCATTCTTTTTTTCAGTCAGGAGCATGAGCAAATGATTAGGGAAACCATAACTGGAGGTTAGAGATGAAATGCCATCCAACCACTCCTGCAGAACCAAATAAGTGAATGCTGTTTCACATTCATCCATCTTTTCTATTCTCCATGGCTTAATGAGAACATCCGAAAGGCAGGTCACAGCAGCACGACGCCCCGGTATCTACTGGCATGTGACCTTTTTCACTACACCATTGAGTAATTTCTGTTGGCCTGAGCTGCTGACTCTGGATGGTGTGTTGCACCGATAACTATGCACCCTTTTCTCCAGCCCCAGCTGAAATGAGCTGCTAGCATTCAGTGCGAGGTATGGAGCTGGTGGAATGGGGAGGCGGGGAAAATCCACGTGGGCAAAGAATGTTACTTTACGGTGCAGATTTGTGCTGTGTGTATGACTGGAAATTCAATTACATTGACTGCATTTATAGTGTAGTTTAGCATTGGATTCCTCTCTTATACCCAGAGGATATAGGGCACTTCAAGTCCCTCACTTTATGCAATGTGTGTTAAATATTTTACCTGCATTTAAAACCTCAGAAGGTACATTCCCTTCACACTTACAGTAAGCACAAGGGAGGGGAGATTTGAGGGCTTAATATGGATAATGCTCACTTTATTGATTTCTTGACAACAGGAATGTTGTTGCATGACAAAATCAAATGTATTTGTCATATGCGCTGACTACAACCGCTGTAGACTTTACCGTGAAATGCTTTTTACTGTATGGGCCCTTTCCCAACAATGCAGAGGTAAAAAGAAAAATTTGATAAATAAAAAATAAATATTTGATAAATAAAAAATAAATATTTGATAAATAAAAAGGAAATATTAACACTGTAAAATAGCAACAATGACACTATATACACAAGGAGTACCGGTACTGAGTCAATGTGTAGGGGTACGAGGTAGTTGAGGTAATATGTACAATGCTTTCAGAAATGATTTATACCGCTTATTCTGTACAGGCTTCCTTTTCATTCTGTCAATTAGGTTAGTAATGTGGGGTACAGAGATGAGGTATTTATTCAAAAAGCATTTTAAATACTATTTCTGCACAGTCCATTTAACTTAGGACTTAAACATATTTTTACTCCTGAACTTATTTATGCTTGCCATAATGAAGGGGTTGAATACTTATTGACTCCAGACATTTCAGCTTTTAATTAGTAAAAATATAGAATCACAATTTCACTTTGACATTATGTGTGTACTTTTTGAAGGCACTGTACATGTAGGTAGGGGTAAACTTGACTAGGCAATCAAGATGGACAATGAACAGAGTAGCAGCAGTGTATGTGACGATTGCTTGCGTGGTTATAGTCCAGGGAGTGTGCATAGTCAGTCAAAATAAAGGGCTCAATGCAAATCATTTGGGTAGCCATTTGATTCATTGCTCAGCAGTCTTATAGCTTGGGGTTAGAAGTTAAGGAGCCTATTTGGTCCCATACTTGGTGCTCTGGTACTGCTTTCCATGTGGCAGCAGAGAGAACGTCTATGACTTGGGTTATGTTTCCTGGGGAGACGGAAGTATTGAACTTGTAGATGTATTTTTGTTTGGAATGACCAGAAGAGGCCAAGGCCAAGTTGACTTACCCAGAAAATAATATTTTTGAGAACAACAGACCAAGCCCTCATTAAAAGACTCTGCTATAAAGGACTCACTGTGAGGCTGGAGAGGCCTGTAATTTTCTGTTGCTGCCGTTGGATAAATATATGAGCATACATGTCTGCTTGTGAACCAAAATGACATTGGTTGCAGTGAAGCTTGAGGCACTTAAGTACAAGAAAGTCTTAGTTATGCCTCTGAATTCATTACTTTCATGACAAATTTTTTTCATAACCTGTTTTTAAAGAGCCTTCATAGAAGAAGCCCTTAGTAGCTAACCAGAGCCTCGTGAAAGCAAGTCAAAGAAATCTATGCAGTTCATAACTGGGCTTGGAAGAGCAGCTGTTTTTGGAAAAGACACTGCCTCTGAACTGAAAAATGGTTGTATTAATACATTTGTCACACAGCAGTTGGAAGGAAAGAGAAAGGCGGAGGAAGACACGCCAGGGCCCGGTTTCCCAACAGCATCTTAAGGCTAAGTTCATTGTTGGAACCTTCATAGGCGCATCGTTAAATCTATGAGCTGTTTCCCAAAACCACCGTTAACGTTTCAATTGAAAACGCTCGTAATCTAACACCTGCCTCACCACTCGTAGGACAGGATTTGTTGTATTTGTTTTGTTGCCCTCCTGTGTTTAAAGTGACACATCTCAATTAAACATAGAATTGGTGTAGCCGTCTGTCTGACTCCAGAACAAAGTTGACCACGAAGTTGCTAATGTCTTTGCAATTGATACAAACAAGCAACATAGAAAAAGATACAAATAAAAACCGAGATGACTGCATTAAAATATAAAGGGTAACCGTTAGGTGTATTTCAATCATATTGAAATGTATTTATTGTTCAATAAATGGAGTTATTTTGCTAATTGTAGGCTGTCTAATTCGTCTCAACATATTTCATGATGTGTAGCCTAACGTGTGCAATGATGTGCCAAATCTGTGATTTTGTGCATTCTTTATGGGGTAAGCATTAGAATAAGCCACCTCAATATTTGCAGCTGTAGGTGGTAATATCTCTCTAGGAGCTGATCCATCACTATTGTGAAGGACAGATTTGAATGGAGAAAGCTATTGAAAGAGAGCGCATATTGTTGTGTTACTACCATGCTGTGTGTGTCATGTATTGTTGTCTTGGGTCTCGCTTAATGTAGTGTTGTCTCTCTCTTATGTGTTTTGTCCTATGTTTATATTGTCTTTATTATATATATTTATTTAAATCCCAGGCCCCCGTCCCCGCAAGAGGCACTTTGGTAGGCTGTCATTGTAAATAAGAATTTGTTCTTAACTGACTTGCCTAGTTAAATAAAATATCAGTATCGACACATTCTCCGACGCACTTAGCGACCGTTCTTTCTGCGTAGTGTTTTGGGAAACGCATGTTACGTCTTTGGCCGTTTTGTAGGAAAGATGCGTTAAAACCTTCGGGGGGGGCCTAATTTCTATCGTGAACCCGGGCCCAGCTTCAGTAGAGCTTGACACAGTCACCACTTCAACCCATCCAACCCCCTTGCTTCATTTCCAGACCCTGATATGCTCCCTCAGCACTGCGCTGTGAGGTAAAATGGCTCTGCTAGTTTGGCATTTCTGGCAGCCTGATCTAAAGGTGTGTCTCGCAGGGAGACTGGCCGTTACTAAACAGGCCCCGCTCCAAGTTCACTGTGGCGTCAGCTTCGGGCGGACAGAAACCTGGCAGGTCAGGGCCGTATTGAAACATGTCATGTCTCCCTTAGCTGGACTGTATATCTTGGGCCTCAATGAAGACACGGACCAGCTGTGGTGCATCTCACCTCTCAACTAATGAAGTCATGAGACCAGTGGGGGGGGGGGGGGACCGAGGGGGGTACAGAGACTGAGGGTGAGAGCAAAACAAAGAGGGAGAGGATGTTTTGCCACCGTTGTCCTGGTCTGACTGCCTGGACAGTGAGTCAAAGCTGTGGAATTATGAATGGTACAGGGATTTGACGCGCAGTACTCCTGCTAGGGAGGGAGGGAACAGCCAAAGAGGGGAAAAGTCATCCCAGGGCACTGATGTTGCGGTTGAAAATGCCACGTCAAGTGAGCCGGTGGTCAGGAGGGGAGACAACAGCCCTGCTGCTGCCATTTGATTTGTCTTCTTCAAAACCATGAATCTAGTAAGTATCCCCCAAGTCTGGTGAGGAGACTCCATAAGTGTGGTTTTAACCAGTCTCCAAGATCAGAGGCTACATTTGATCTTGTCATGTTACTAATAAGGAAGTAGCAGCATGATGGTTTTGATTTATGATGGTGTAATATCAAAAGACTGGTTTTCAGTGGGATCAGGAGGAGTCCAGATGCATTTGATAACAGGAAGACGTTGATGTAATGCTGTTGATCGTCATCTTGTTCTGAGGGTAGCTTCTCCCCTCTAGTCAATGCGGCATGGAATTTCCTCACAGCCGAATTAAACCATCCACATTCTGGGATTGTAACATACTCTGTTTCACCGAAAAATGGCTAGCTTGGGACATGCTGTCGGAGTCCGTACAGCCAGCGGGATTTTCAGTGCGTCGCGCCAACAGGAATAAACTTCTCTCCGGTAAGAAGGGCGGGGGTGTATGTTTCATGATTAACAACTCATGGTGTAATTTGAACAACATACAGGAACTCAAGTCCTTTTGTTCACCTGACCTAGAATTCCTTACAATCAAATGTCGACTATCTCCCAAGAGAACTGTCCTCCGTTATTTTCACAGCCGTGTATATCCCCCCACAAGCGGATACCAAGACGAGCTTCACTGGACTTTATGCAAACTGGAAACCATATATCCTGAGGCTGCATTTATTGTAGCTGGGGATTTTAACAAAGCTAATTTGAGAACAAGGCTACCTAAATTGTCAGCATATCGATTGCAGTACACGAGAGTAACACGCTCGACCACTGCTACTCTAAATTCCGCGATGCATACAAGGCCCTCCGCGCCCTCCTTTTGGCAAATCTGACCATGACTCCATCTTGTTGCACCCCTCCTATAGGCAGAAACTAAAATGGGAAGCGCCCGTGCTTAGGTCTATCCAATGCTGGTCTGACCTATTGGATTCCACGCTTCAAGATTGCTTGGATCACGTGGACTGGGATATGTTCCAGGTAGCCTCGGACAACAACATTGACTTATACGCTGACTCGGTGAGCAAGTTTATAGGAGATGTTGTACCCACTGTGACTATTAAAACCTTCCCTAACCAGAAACCGTGGATTGATGGCAGCATTCGCGCAAAACTGAAAGCACGTACCACCGCATTTAACCATGTAAAGGTGACTGGGAATATTGCCGAATACAAACAGTGTAGTTATTCCCTTCGCAAGGCAATCAAACAAGCAAAATATCAGTGTAGAGACAAAGTGGAGTCGCAATTCAACGGCTCAGACACAAGACTTATGTGGCAGGGTCTACAGACAATCATGGATTACAAAAAGAAAACCAGCCCTGTCATGGACATCGTCTTACTTTCAGACAAATTAAACAACTTCTTTGCGTGCTCTGAGGACACTAGTGCCACTGACGTGAACCGCTACCAAAGACTGTGGGCTCTCCTCCTCCGTGGCCTATGTGAGTAAACGTGTTAACCCTCGCAAGGCTGCCGGCCCAGACAACATCCCTAGCCGCGTCCTCAGAGCATGCGCAGACAAGCCGGCTGGTGTGTTTACGGACATATTCAATCAATCCCTATCCCAGTCTACTGTCCCTGCATGCTTCAAGATGGTCACCATTGTTCCTGTTCCCAGGAAAGCCAAGGTAACTGAACTAAATGACTATTGCCCCGTAGCACTCACTTCTGTCATCGTGAAGTGTTTTTGAGAGACTGGTCAAGGATCATATCACCTCCACCTTACCGGCAAACCCACTTAAATTTGCTTACTGCCCCAATAGGTCCACAGACGATGCAATCGCCATCACACTGCCCTATCCCATCTGGACAAGAGGAATACCTATGTAGGACGCTGTTCATTGACTACAGCTCAGCATTCAACACCCTATTACCCTCAACTCATAATTTAAGCTTGAGTCCCTGGGTCTTGACCCCACCCTGTGCAACTGGGTCCTGGACTTCTTGGTGGGCCGCCCCCAGGTGGTGAAGGTAGAAAACATCTCCACTCCGCTGATCCTCAACACAGGGCCCCACAAGGGTGCGTTCTCAGCCCTCCTGTACTCCCTGTTCACCCACGACTGCGTGGCCATGCACGCCTCCAACTCGATCATCAAGTTTGCAGATGACACAACAGTGGTAGGCTTGATAACCAACAACGACGAGACAGCATGCAGGGAGAAGGTGAGGGCTCCCAGAGTGTTGTCATGAAAAATAACCTCAATGTCAGCAAAACAAAAGTGATCGTGGACTTTAGGAAACAGCAAAGGGAGCACCCCCCTATCCACATCGACTGGGCAGCAGTCATACCAGGCGGTGTACATATCACTGACAAACTGATAGTCCACGCACACAGACAGTGTGGTGAAGAAGGCGCAACATCGCCTCTTCAACCTCAGGAGGCTGAAAAATGTGGCTTGCCACCAAACCCTCACTAACGTTTTTACAGGCGCACAATCGAGAGCATCATGTCGAGCTGTATCACCGCCTGGTATGGCAACTGCACCTCCCAGAATCGCAGGGCTCTCCAGAGGGTGGTGTGGTCTGCACAATGCATCACCGGGGGCAAACTACCTGCCCTCCAGGACACCTACAGCACCTGGAGTCACAGGAAGGAAAAAAACAATCTCTTTATTCATTTTTTTATTTCACCTTTATTTAACCAGGTAGGCTAGTTGAGAACAAGTTATCATTTGCAACTGAGACCTGGCCAAGGTAAAGCATAGCAATTTGACACCTACAACAACACAGAGTTACACATGGAAAACAAAAAGTCTATATACAGTGAGTGCAAATGAGGTAAGATAAGGGAGTTAACTTCTCTGCGCTACGGATCCCTTTTACGGGATCATTTTCCTAAACAACCGCTGAATTGAAATATTTATAATCATGCAATCACAAGTGAAATATACCAAAACACAGCTTAGCTTGTTGTTAATCCACCTATCGTGTCAGATTTTGAAAATATGCTTTGCAGTGAAAGCATATCTAAGCTTTTGTGAGTGTATCAATCAATGCTAGAACAGTTAGCCCCAAATTAGCATGGTCACAAAAGTCAGAAAGCAATAAAAATGAATCGCTTACCTTTGATAATCTTCAGATGTTTGCACTCACGAGACTCCCAGTTACACAACAAATGTTATTTTTGTTCGATAAATATTACTTTTATAACAAAAAAACGCCATTTGGATTGCGCCTTATGTTCAGAAAACCAAAGCCTCTTTCGATAAATTCCAAAGTATCCGTAATGTTTGTAGAAACATGTCAAATGTTTTTTTATAATCAATCCTCAGGTTGTTTTTAACAAACATAATCGATAATATTTCAACCGGACCGTAACCTATTCAAAAAGAAAATGGAGAGCTACCCTCTAGCGCACAGGAACTAATCAGAGGACACCTGACTAGTTTTGAAAAATCATTTTTAAAATGAGCGAGATAAAAGCCTGAAACTATGTCTAAAGCCTGGTCACAGCCTGAGGAAGCCATTGGAAAATGAATCTGGTTGATACCCCTTTAAATGGAAGAAAGACGGGCCAGGAAACACAGATATAAAAAATAATAATAATAATCACTTCCGGGTTAGATTTCTCAGGTTTTCGCCTGCAGAATCAGTTTTGTTATACTCAGACAATATTTGGACAGTTTTGGAAACTTTGGACTGTTTTCTATCCTAATCTGTAAATTATATGCATATTCTACGATCTGGACCTGAGAAATAGTCCATTTACCTTGAACGTTATTTTTTTTTTAAACAAAACAAAAATCTGAACCGTAGCGTCAAGAGGTTAACAGTGTCCAAAGAAGGGCCAGATGTATACAGAAGGGTGTCGTCTGCGTAGAGGTGGATCAGAGAATCACCAGCAGCAAGAGCGACATCATTGATGTATACAGAGAAGAGAGTCGGCCCGAGAATTTAACCCTGTGGCACCCCCATAGAGACTGCTAGAGGTCCGGACAACAGGCCCTCCGATTTGACACACTGAGCTCTATCAGAGAAGTAGTTGGTAAACCAGGCGAGGCAATCATTTAACAAACCAAGGCTGTCGAGTCTGCCAATAAGGATGTGGTGATTGACAGAGTCGAATGCCTTGGCCAGGTCGATGAATATGGCTGCACAGTATTGTCTCTTATCGATGGCGGTTATGATATCGTTTAGGACCTTGCGTGGCTGTGGTGCACCCATGACCAGCCTTGAAACCATATTGCATAGCAGAGAAGGTACGGTGGGATTCAAAATGGTCAAATACATTCAGTTAGGATCACCACTTTATTTTAAGAATGTGAAATAATAAGAATGTGATATAATAGTAATTGTAGAGTATTTTCTCCAGAGGGTCAGAAGTTTACATACAAATTGAGTGTATTTGGTAGCATTGCCTTTAAATTGTTTAACTTGGGTCAAATGTTTCGGGTGTCCACAATAAGTTGAGGGAATGTTGGCCCATTCCTCATGACCGAGCTGGTGTAACAGAGTCAGGTTTGTAGGCCTCTTTGCTCGCACATGCTTTTTCAGTTCTGCCCACAAATTGTCTATAGGATTGAGGTCAGGGCTTTGTGATGGCCACTCCAATACCTTGACTGGGTTGTCCTTAAGCCATTTTGCCACAACTTTGGGAGTATGCTTGGGGTCATTGTCCATTTGGAAGACCCATTTGTGACCAAGCTTTAACTTCCTGACTGATGTTATGAGTTGTTGCTTCAATATATCCACATAATTGTTCTACCCCATCATGCCATCTATTTTGTGAAGTGTACCAGTCCCTCCTGCAGCAAAGCACCCCCACAACATGATGCTGCCACCCCCGTCCTTCACGGTTGGGATGGTGTTCTTCGGCTTGCAAGCGTTCCCCTTTTTCCTCCAAACATAACAATGGTCATTATGGCCAAACAGTTCTATTTTTATTTCATCAGACCAGAGGACATTTCTCCAAAAAGTACGATCATGTGCAGTTGCAAACCGTAGTCTTTTTTTATGGCGATTTTGGAGCAGTGGCTTCTTCCTTGCTGAGTGGCCTTTCAGGTTATGTTGATATAGGACTTGTTTTACTGTGGATATAGATACTTTTTTACCTGTTTCCTCCATCTTCACAAGGTCCTTTGCTGTTGTTCTGGGATTGATTTGCACTTTTTGCACCAAAGTACATTAATCTCTAGGAGACAGAACGCATCTCCTTCCTGAGCGGTATGACTGCTGCGTGGTCCCATGGTGTTTATACTTGCATACTATTTTTTGTACAGAGGAGCGTGGTACCTTCAGGTGTTTGGAAATTGCGCCCAAGGATGAACCAGACTTGTGGAGGTCTACAATTTTTTTTCTGAAGTCTTGGCTGATTTCTTTTGATTTTCCCATGATGTTAAGCAAAGAGGCACTGAGTTTGAAGGTAAGCCTTGAAATACATCCTCAGGTATACCTCCAATTGAGTCAAATTATGTCAATTAGCCTATCAGAAGCTTCTAAAGCCATGACATTTTCTGGAATTTTCCAAGCTGTTTAAAGGCGCAGTCAATTTAGCGTATGTAAACTTCTGACCCACTGGAATATTGATAGAGTGAAATAATCTGTCTGTAAACAATTGTTGGAAAAATTACTTGTGTCATGCACAAAGTAGATGTCTTAACCGACTTCCCAAAACTATAGTTGGTTAACAAGAAATGTGTGGAGTGGTTGAAAAACGAGTTTTCATGACTCCAACCTAAGTGTATGTAAACTTCCGACTTCAACTGTACACTCATTTATGAGCAAGGGAGATGGAAGGCTCAGACCCCATATAGTTAGTTCAGCTATGGAATCAGGCTCTGAAGATCTTCCCTATACAGTACATGTCTCTAATTGTCTCCCTGTTGGTTTATTGGCCCTGGAAGCCAGTGAAGAGAGCGTAGAAGGCTGTCTGTTGGACCTCTGCACAGCTCTGATCCCTTGCAGACAGTTTCTCCACTAATCCCTCAAACGCTGACTCAATATTGGAGTACACGCTAAACTAGATCACGGGTAACAATATGCTCCATTGTGCCTATCCTATTGGTGTGTATCACAATGTCTGCCTCTCCATCGGCCTCTGCCTCTCACAGTTTCCACTCGTACGTCTTTGGTCCTCACGGCTCTCTTACCATGTTCTATGGTTCTTTTGTATTTAAGCAAATGTCAATTAATTTCCCGCCAATTGACTTGCTCAATAGAGCGTTCATATGTATCCAAGGAAACATCCTGGGATGTAAAGTCTTGATGTAAGTAGTGGGAAGGTGGGATCATCCCACGCAGTCTGCAGCTCATCCATCAAACACTCGCCCATAAAGCAGCCTTGATACGAACACCTCTGTGCTCATTTTTGAGGCATTGCCTCATGTGGCCGCAGCCATGCCAGCTGAATCCAGAGTGACCTCATCCTCCAGTTGTGAAGTTTACACCAGTGGAGAACTCAGAGGCATCATTGTTTTCTCCTGCCCCAGAGGCCTGGCTGCGTCTATGTATGTAGGTGTGTATGAATAGCTGTCTGACTTACTGAGTGGAGGGAAAATCGTCTTTGTTCCTCTACATACGCACACTTCCCTCTGCTCCCTCGCTGGGGCTGGTGTGATGACATGGCATTGGCCTTTTGGAAGCTGCCCACATAACAGCAAATAGTCAAACAACGGCACCCCTGACATGTTTGGAAAACTGTTCAGGAATTCTAAAAAGCATTACTCACTACTCCCTCAAGTCTTTTACTACCCCCTCAACAGTGTGCCGTTAAATGCTGTATAATGCCATGCCAATTTGGATTACACCTTTTTATTACCATATGGTTTTATGGGAAGTTTTAAATCTTGCTGATGCAATTGTCTGGGACCTGTAGCACAGGGCATGTAGATTAGCCTATTGCATTTTAAACACAGGACAAAAGTACAATACAGTATACGAACAGATTCTGTATTTAGTACATAAATGGGCCTAGCCATGATAGGAAAAAATCACTTTGTACAATAAACCCCATTGTCCTTCATTCAATGTCACCGGACACAGAGAGCAGACTATCCTTATTTGACCCCTTGCCATCCTATTGTTTCTGTCCACCTGGATGACTTTCTTAACATGTTGAGCTAATCTAATAAGAAGATGTACTGAGTTCATGCCATAGTTTTGCTGATCTGCTGTAGAGATGACTATCATTAGTGTACTGGAATGTGGTCATCTTTAGCTGCCAGTGTTATGCCTGCCAAACAAAAACCCATGCCACTTGCTACTGTGTGAAGTTATTTTTTGGAGCTCAGTGAACAATCTCATCCCATGGCGTAAGCCACTTATATTCAGCGGTGGTTAGTGGTATTTAATATGAAAGTTCAAGTCATCTTTTTTTGCTAACTTAACTGTGTTATGGTGTACGTGTCTTGAGTTTCATCCCTTTTATTCCACGCTAACAATCATATCCAGAAATGTCATTTTAAGAGCATCTTCTTAGTGACTGCTGTGAGCAAATAACCTGTGAACACAAATTGATTGGACCAGATATGACCTCTTTAAAAGCCTCTGGGCGTTTTTATAGATAAACAATGACTAACGTAGCTCTCTTTCCTGGGTATTGTTTTTCAGGTCTGAAGACAAAGTCTGGTCTCCAACTGTTATTGAAGATGGCAAGACCAGTCCATTCATGGCTACGTTGGAGTCTGAGTCCCCACAGGTATGAGCTGCACTTGTTTACATGGATAAGATTATACAGATTATCTACTGATAAACTACTGTTTTTCACATGATTTAGAGTTCCTCTGTCATTTGGAAAGTATTGAAATGGGGCCTCAATTTGTTTCAAAACAATTATCTGCCAAATGCGTACTCAAGCAAGCCACGCCCTTGCCGTTGAACTTTGCAGAGTTTTCTGACTCTGACCAGAGAGTGTGAAGCAGAACGAGCAGACAATGTGCGTATTGTGGCTGGGACATCTGAGAAATGACCATTCCTCTTTTATTGTGGGCGTTGGTTGTCATGTTGGTCGTTTTCCCATGTCGCTTCAGTGGGGCAGTCCCTGTCAACTGGGCTGAATGGTCACACAAAGGCCTGAAATGAAATGCATCGGTCATCAATTGAAGGGTGAAACTATATACAGCAGACTATATGTATTGACTTCCACATCATTAGGCAGGCTGGTGGGAAAAAAATTATGAAAGAGAGCTTCAATACATAGCAAGTAAATTTGTTCATTGATATCACTGGAGGTGAATGGGACAGCAACGTTTTTGTCTATGTAACTGAGCCGGAGTTTACATTAGTCTTTTTTTCTTGAGGATTTGTCTTCAGAAATACTGAAATTTATTGATTTAATATGTGTGACATCCATTACTAAGTCAAAGCCACTGATCCTAACTCTAAATATTTCAAATGGTCTTGGGGTACATGGTTGATATACTATTTTTGCAAGCATGGTAGCAATAAGATATGAATCTGCCTAGTGATAAACACGGTGAAGGACCACCCCATTCCAGCCTCGAGGCAATCCAAGGAGACTGGCAGTTTTCCTGAGAAGGGGTCCTGGGGTTTAGGACCTCTTTTTGGATTTCACCATCTCAACACGAGCAAAAGTCTTGTCCTGATTAATGTGAGGAAATACCAGACCTGAACGAGGGGGAGCGATCAACTCAAACTCTGTATATAAACAGACATGCATGCTAGCAGTACCTCTGTGTTTGTAATCAGAGAAGGCTGCTCTCTCTATCTCCTGGAAAGGGAGGTTTGGAAACCTTGTATCCACTCTCTACTGAAGGACTCTGGTCTCCTTTTAATGGAGTTAAAGTTGAACTAGAAACAGCAAAGTGAGTACCATTTTGGCTCATTTGCTTCAGGGGTAGGGAAATGGTTGGTTGGTTGGTCCCTTGAGTTAGGCTAAATGAATGACCCTGGTTATTTCCTGCTCCAGGCTAGTGTAATATACCTTGAAAGAGGTTACCGGCATCGAACAATGCTGATTGTTTTCCAGACATATTAGACACCACACGTGAACTCCCTACCAGCAGCTGATGTCATTGGAAATTCCAAACTAGCATCTGGGAATTCTAGCTAGCAGGAAGTGACACGGTGGTGTTTCCTTGAACAAGGAGAACATGGGAGATTCTCAAAATTGAATGACTGCATTTTTGGATCTGAGCCTGAACAGCTTTGAAACGAAAGCTATTTGTGGGGAAACAGGAGGAAAATTGAGTATTTCCATGAACTCGTCTTACTCATCAACAGACAAGAGTTTTGTAAGATTACCAGAAAGTATGACTCATTTTGACAGTATTGCTAGAATAAATGGAGACTTAGGCCTGTGGTCTACAGGTGGCCACCACATGCCTCTGTATTGCTCTGCATTATTCCCTCAGACTCATTGGAATCACAATTGTGGCTTTTGCAGTGGGCTTGGAAAGTATTGACCTTTTAGAATGCAGAAACGATGGAACTCGCATCACGATGGGTCCATTCTCAAGCCGCATTGGCAAGAGGGACAGAATTCTCCCTCCTAGCATTTGGGATCTGACAATACTGTCTAATTGTGATGTACTTATAGGATCTTTCTATAGGGCTTTATTGCGCTGTTCCACACATACTCTCTCTTTCAAACATGTTCAATTATGACAGTTTTCCTCTGCCAAAATATCCAATCAACACAGTGCCATTGAGAGTTCACATTCATCCAGGCCTTCAGATCGTAAACTTGTGACCCCACATATTTAGTTGTTTGTTTCCAGTAATGGGTGAAGTAATAACTAATCAGCTGGTAATCCCCAGAAATGTCAATCTGTATTTGGGTTGACCAAGAGGCCCCTCTCCCCCTGTCAGCGCGCTGGGGAGCGGATGGGGTCATGGAGAGCAGAGAACGGAGCGCTAGCTAGCCCGTTGCTTGTCTAACAGGCTGCCTGCCTCCTCTCCCTGACCAAACTCTGCAGTGTGTCGACTTGGGTAACAGCAGTAAATATCTCGTCCCCCTTCTTTCTGAGCCCTTATTACTATAATACATGTAGCGTTAAATTAGGCAGTTTTTTTTTCTCTCCCAGGAGTCCTGTGGTTCTGTCTAAACGGTCCCCAAACGGTCCCCCCCCCCCCCGCCTAGTCACACAGGCTCAGTAGCCAGTCACCCAGAACCAAGGGCCATGCTTAGTCACTTTTGTAAAACAGGTCAGTGAAATCTGATGACTGTCAGAATTTCTGAGCAGACAGAACTGCTTCTCATAAATACTTGCTGCTTTCTCTCTCCAGTGTTTCTGGGCTGGAGTCAAGGATTGAAGAAAGGGGGATTTCAGTTTTTCCCATGTAGGAACTGAACTTTATGTGAGAGACTGAAAGAGTGCCTGGTAGTACTATAGCAACATTAGTTTTGATTGCGTTGGTTTAAATAACAAGATAAGGTTACTAGGTGATTTTATCTGGTGATTTTAGATATGATTTAACAAAGCACACACTCTGTGGAAGGAGTGTCACCAGTTGGCGCGATCTCATTAACTATTTTATGTGCCGTTTTAAAATCCCCATTACAGACCGGCATAGGTACGATAAATCAGTTTAATGGGACAGTCTGCGTACTGTGATTTATTTAATGAAAGTAATGGTAACTTCCATACCTAAGAGCAACTTAAAAGCACTTACAGGTCCTAAATGTTACCAACCTGGCACTTTTAAAAGCTATGCACCAGATGTGCTGCCTTTTTATAAATCTGCCATCCACTCATATCTTTTTGCTGCAGACACAAGGCCATAGAACTGCATATTATGCAGAAAAAAGTGAAGTCTTCCAACTAGAGTGGTCTCGGCATTCAGAAGACATAAACGCGTGTGCCAGCGATTTGAAGCAGACTTTACTCTCTCGGTCTCCCTAGCCTCCATCAGTTAATGTGAAAATTGCCACTAAACGGGCAACATCCAAACATGTTTGTTCATTTACCATGCTTGAATACAGTAAATCACTGAAGTTATCTGCACTCACTCTCATGAGGGTTTGGTGTAGCCAAAGTGTTTGCCAAGCATTTCAGCAGCCCTGTCGCTTTTCCCTCTTGGTGAGCTCGCTCAGGGCCCTGTGGCTTCTATTGTAACTGTCTGAGGGAGGCGCTGGAATCCATCCACACTTCATGTTTACACAGATTAAAGAAGTTGTAAAAGGCCAAGTTTACTGTCATGTCACTGCAGGAACACTTCGTAATACAATGCACTCTTATTTTTCCTCCCCCTCTCGTGTACTTTGTTGCCAACACTAGCAAATGAAAGGCTTCCTGGTACAATTACTGACGGTTATCATTGGAATGGGAGGGGTTGGAGGGAGGGGTTGGCGGACGGGGGTGGTGGCGGAGTGGTTGGAGGACGGGGGAGGGGTTGGACTGCTGGCTCAGATACAGCTATACTCACCCTCTGCTCTGATGGTCCTCTCCTTGTCACCCCCTCTAGGAGCTGCTCTGGTAGTCCTCTCCTTGTCACCCCCTCTAGGAGCTACTTGTCTGGGCTGGGGGGAGGGCTGGCTATATGGCCCAAGCCCAGGGTTTGAAACACAGCTTGTGGTTGGGTATGGTGTCCAGGGCTCAGCAGAGAGGCGATTTAGAAATGGCCCATGCGTGGGTGGTCCGGGCCAGCCAGGGAACAAGGACCAGGCCACATCTGCTGAGATGACAGACGGGGATCCTGCTGCCTGCCTGGAGAGTTTGAACCTCTGTTTCCTGGGGCCAACCAGTGAATTCACCCACCACTCAACACACGCACATGCGTTAATCAACGGTCTGGCTGGCTGTGTGGGATGACAACTATGTCTTGCACAACCATTTAAACAAATCACTGCATTTGACATATTTACAGAGGATTTGTGATTGTGTGCCCCCTACAACAGCCATTAAGTCACTGTCTTTTGTTTGACAGACAGTCATGCCACTAAAATCAACCGTTTGAAAAGTGATAACATCAACAAAAGATTGCAATCTGTAGCTCGGAGAGATGAACACACATGTAGCACCCACTACACTGTAGATTATCAGTGCAGTTTGTAGAAGTCTGTCTGCAGAAGTAAACGTTGAAGTATTTGGTTACGTCATTGTGTAGTTTGTGCAGGTCCTCTGTGCCAACAGTCACCTTCATTCCTTGGAGATGATGTAATTCATGTTCCCGTAAATAATGTTAGGTAACGAAC
This sequence comes from Salvelinus alpinus, assembly GCF_045679555.1. NCBI lineage: Eukaryota > Metazoa > Chordata > Actinopteri > Salmoniformes > Salmonidae > Salvelinus > Salvelinus alpinus. Next base: position 44,144,901 of record NC_092098.1, on the reverse strand, counting down.
AAGCAGACTATGACGGATATAGAAGTGCATTGGAAACAATCATACTTTTCTTAATGGCTCCTCTGCTCTTTCCTTCTCCAGAATTTCCGACCAATCAGCACTGGACCAATCACAGGTGGATACATCAGTGGCTACAGCAGCGGTCACAACGGCAGTGGATACAGAAAACCCTCCTACATCTCCGAGCCGCCGCACAACAACGGCACCTCCAAGCAGCTCAACAACATGCAGTACAACAACCCAGCCGGCCTGTACGCACACAACAATGGCAGCAATGGAGACAGAGACAGGGTCTTGCCAAAACAAATGGGCAGCCTGAGCCTGAGCTCCCCACACAGGTGAGGCATGGTGGCCATGGAGGAGTGGAAAACCTCTGCGGTAGTTTCAAGATATCCTGGTATATTCACCATGTCAATGTGAGGACCACGTATGAAGTGTTGTATAACTTGTTAATGTTACAGTATCTTCTGGGATTTTTACTTTGTAAAACTGCATTTTCTTTTTACCCTAAAAATAAGTCATGTCACAGCATTTATGAATTAAATCTAAAGACAATGCAACATTTGGTGGAGACATTTCAGTCATAGAAATTGTTGATCACACTGAATTCAGACTAAAAACTACTTAATTTGTTATCTCTTTCAGCCCTGAGCCTCCGACGCATTCTCCTCTGGGACGTAATGGGAACGGTCCTTGTTTTGAAGTCACCACAGAGTCAGACGTGTACAAGATGCTGCAGGACCCAGAGGAGCCAGTCTCTGCACCCAAACAGTCCGGCTCCTTCAAATACCTACAGGGCATACTGGAGGCAGAGGATGGAGGTACCCTCATTTGTGGCTCTATATGACTGTCAATTTATTTAGCGGATTGTATATGTCATTCACCCTACAGTTTATTTATTTATAAATGTGTGTGTATATGGGTCTCTCTCCCTCGAATGCCTTCTTTATTTGTACTATTTTCTACATTGTAGAATAATAGTGACGGAATCATGTAGTAACCAAAGTGTCAAACAAATCAAAATAAATGTGAGATTTTTCAAAGTAGTCACCCTTTGCCTTGATGACAGCTTTGCACCCTCTTGACATTCTCTCAACCAGCTTTACCTGGAATGCTTTTCCAACAGTCTTGAAGGAGTTCCCACAAATGCTGAGCATTTGTTGGCTGCTTTTCCTTCACTCTGCGGTCCAACTCATCCCAAACCATCTCAATTGGGTTGAGGTTGGCTGATTGTGGAGGCCAGGTCATCTGATGCAGCACTCCATAACTCTCCTTCTTGGTCAAATAGCCTTTACACAGCCTGGTGGTGTGTTGAAAAACAAATGATAGTGGGACTAAGCGCACACCCGATGGGATGGCATATCGCTGCAGAATGCTGTGGTAGCCATGCTGGTTAAGTGTGCCTTGAATTCTAAATAAATCAGTGTCACCAGCAAAGCACCCACACACCATCACACCTCCTCCTCCATGCTTCACTATGGGAACCACACGTGCGGAGATCATCCGTTCACCTACTCTGCGTCTCAAAGACAGAGCGTTTGGAACCAAATATCTGATCAGACCAAAGGACAGATTTCCACTGGTCTACTGATCAAATATCTGATCAGACCAAAGGACAGATTTCCACCGGTCTACTGTTGCTCGTGTTTCTTGGCCCAAGCAAATGTCTAATTATTTTTGGTGTCTTTTAGTAGTGGTTTCTTTGCAGCAATTTGACCATGAAGGCCTGATTCACACAGTCTCCTCTGAACTGTTGATGTGTCTGTTACTTGAACTCTGAAGCATTTATTTGCGCTACAATCTGAGGTGCAGTTAACTCTAATGAACTTATCCTCTGAAGCAGAGGTGTCTCTGGGTCTTCCTTTCCTGTGGCGGTCCTCATGAGAGACAGTTTCATCATAGCGCTTGGTGTTTTTTTGAGACTGCACTTGAAGAAACTTTCAAAGTTCCTGACATTTTCTGCATTGGCTGATATTCATGTCTTAAAGTGGGCTGTCATTTCTCATTGCTTATTTGAGTTGTTCTTGCCATAATATGGACTTGGTATTTTGCCAAATAGGACTATCTTCTGTATACCACCCCAACCTTGTCACAACTGATTGTCTCGAATGCATTAAGAAGGAAAGAAATTCCACTATTTAACTTTTAACAAGGCACACCTGTTAATTGAAATGCATTCCAGGTGACCACCTCATGAAGCTGGTTGATGGAATACCAATTGTGCAAAGCTATCATCAAGGCAAAGGGTGGCTACTCAAATATACAATTATGATTTTGTTTAACACTTTTGTGGTTACTACATGATTCCATATGTGTTATTTCATAGTTTTGATGTCTTCACTATTCTACAATGTAGAAAATAGTAAAAATAAAGAAAAACCTTTGAGTAGGTGTATCCAGACTTTTGACTGGTACTGTATGTGTGCATATTCTGTATACTCATGATTGTTTATGTACATTTAGATATGTTTGTATATTTGAGCTAAATAGTTTCTGTTGGAAGTGTAGCGTGATTTATTTCCAGACACAGGACTGTGTGAAGTTTATTGCAAAACAACCTGAGAAATATGACTTCCTGGTGTGTCTTTTGAACTGTTCACATTCCAAGAAGTAGGCCTAGGCTCTCTGAAGTCCTTAGGAGTGATGTGATGTTTTAGGATCAGACTCTTCTATCATGGCCAGGCCCTAGCTCCTCAAGGAGAACCCAAACAGACCAGATAATCCCTAGGAACCTGGCATGCGGTCTATCGGAGCTCCCTGGGAAGGTTTTGGATGAACTGCAGGCCTTGTTATTCTTTGAATTTGTCGCTAATCACTTGCAGGTGTTACAGGAGATTAGGGAAGAGAGAAGTCAATGGTTTCAACAGAATTCGATTAAATGGCACCAGGACAATTCACCTGCAGCAGGGTTTAAAAAAAACACCAAAAAAAACAAAAACATTTTTCACAACCACAAAGGCGTCATTGACACTGGGTTAAGCTTCTGGTAAGATGCTGACACACCTTAAAGCTCTGTTTGTTGCTCTCAGTCTGGAAATCCTTGCTTTGTTCTGAAGGATTTTATACTCTTTTCCAGCTCAGCGCTGATGTTAAGAGAGAGAGGAGCGTTTGACTGCGTGTGATATTGTCATCCTCATCCTTTTTAAAATAAAACGTTCCGGTTTTGAAAATGTCGGCATCCCTGGGATTTCAAGGGAGAGCAAACGAGTTGGTCTGTTATGCTTGAGCCCAACAGGCTCTGATCTTACATCTGTGGTGTCAGACAGGGTGGTGGGTGGAGACGATGGCATGGGAGATTCTATTTATTATTAGAGTGAACTCCCTGGCTATACCAATCACTGAAAAATCCACCACTTTATAGTGACATATAATAGGCAGACAGACATAGAAGGGAAGCGATCATATATTTACTTTACTTTTGAGGATGCAGATGTGACACAATGTACCGCCTGTAGCTGAAAAATAAGCAAGTCAACTCTGAAGTCTCTGCCAACCCCCTGTGTAGGAGTGTAACCCTTTTGAGGTTGTTAAAAATAAGAAATATAGACTGGGTTACATAATGTTTTAAATAGTTTGTTTATCTAGGAATGGTACTCCCATTAGCCACCATCTGGTTTATGAAAAGCTGCTCTAATAACTAGGTGGGAACTCCAGGCACCAGATCTACAAGTTGGGGGATCACAGGCTATGAACTTTATTCATAAAGACTTCTTAGTAGATGTCATTCCTACAGATATAGTATCTTAATTTGACCTATATTGTCACAGCAAAATAATCCTGCTGCAACAGGATTTAAACGTTTAGTCCATAATGTTGCTTGATCAGTGGCTAGCCTACTTTTGGCCAGCTAATAACCTATGTAAAGTGCCATACTGTTAATATAACACTGTTAGTGTGGGTTTTCAGTGAATTTATGTAAATCACAACGCTCATCTGAATTTCCTGTATGTGTATGTATGTTACATCATCTCCTATGGAGTTTATGAATGGGAGTGTCACGGAGGCAGCTCTCCATGTCTGCTTGATAAGACTGTTGTCTGAGATATGAAGTGTATCTGTCAAATGACGCTAGCGCTGCTTAGTGGTTCTGTACAAGTCCTCTGATTAAACCTCCCTCTCACTTGTGAGCATCCCATGAGAACTTCTGACTAGAATTTGAGTGCAATGATGACTAGATGCGTAATAGACCAATTATTACGGCAAAAATAGATCCTGTTATTACTCAAACCTCAAATAGTCACAGAGCATTAGTGGAGTGACGAAACTTCTTTGTCAAGTACCAGGTACTTCACCAGTATGGTGGGTAGGCCATGCCAGGGCCATGCTGTGTTAATGGGGCATGTTGGCACCTCATCACTCCGTGGTTCAGGGAGAGTGTGATTGTAGCACTCTGGTGTGATGGTCTGCTCCTTAATGTGGAGGTATAGAGAGATGGGTGGAGAGAGGTAGAGAGAGATGGGTGGAGAGAGGTAGAGAGAGATGGGTGGAGAGAGGTAGAGAGAGATGGGTGGAGAGAGGTAGAGAGAGATGGGTGGAGAGAGGTATAGAGAGATGGGTGGAGAGAGAGGTATAGAGAGATGGGTGGAGAGAGAGGTATAGAGAGATGGGTGGAGAGAGAGGTATAGAGAGATGGGTGGAGAGAGGTATAGAGAGATGGGTGGAGAGAGAGGTATAGAGAGATGGGTGGAGAGAGGTATAGAGAGATGGGTGGAGAGAGAGGTATAGAGAGATGGGTGGAGAGAGAGGTATAGAGAGATGGGTGGAGAGAGGTATAGAGAGATGGGTGGAGAGAGGTGGAGAGAGGTATAGAGAGATGGGTGGAGAGAGGTAGAGAGAGATGGGTGGAGAGAGGTATAGAGAGATGGGTGGAGAGAGGTATAGAGAGCAAAGAGATGGGGGAAGAAAGAAGTAGAGGCTAGCAGTGTGAGTGCCGCTCTGGCCCTCTGCCTGCACCCCTGCCATGCCCCCTGAGGGTAACACACAAACGGAGGGAAGTGGTAGCTGAGGAGTGATGTCTCTGTGGTCGATGGGAGCTGACCTTGGTGTCTCCCTGAGCCAAGTGTGAACACCCTTAATTCTTCGCCATCTTTTCACTCAGAGCTGATCACTGCTTTCTGAGCTCATACTGGTGTAGGGTGAAGTTGCCCCTAGACTGATCCTGGGTAAATTTGTCATTTTCCCCAACTAATAGTCAAGGTTAGGATCAGGGAGGGGAAGCTGATCCTAGATCTGGTCCTAGGTGAAACTTCACCATGTAGCCTTATACATGACCTGGAACATTACCTTCACCCTATAGCCTCATGCATTACCTTCACCCTGTAACCTCATACATTAACTAGAACATTACCTTAATTACCTTCACCCCGTAACCTCATACATTACCTGGAATATTAGCTTCGTTACCTTCACCCCGTAGCCTCGTACAGTACCTGGAATATTAGCTTCGTTACCTTCACCCCGTAGCCTCGTACAGTACCTGGAATATTAGCTTCGTTACCTTCACCCCGTAGCCTCGTACAGTACCTGGAACTCTGCTGGTCTTAACCGAGGTCTTTTCTTTGTCCACAGGTGTGTCCCCCACTGACAGGTCTGGAGTGAGAAGCCTAAGGTCCCCAGTTCAATCCCCAGTCCCTAAATTGGGCAGCCCCATTCCTGGCCCCATGGGCCCCATGCCTGGCCTACAGAAACTCCCCCAGTGCACGCGCTGTGGCAACGGCATAGTGTGAGTCATTATAAAACCGAAAAGATGACAACTATACTGTAGACTAGGTGTGCGTCCACAAATTGCACCTTTTTCCCTCTAGGCCTACGGTGTGCTACGTTTGACCAGAGACTGCATAGGGGATAGGGTGCCATTTGTGACACAGTTTAGTCATGCTCCAACAGGTCCAAGCTTATAAGATGTTCATATCACTTTTTTAAATAATTCAACCTCTGCACCACACCCTCTCCTCAGGAACCCAGATATGCTAGTAATCCCCACACTGCTCAAGCACCATGGATAAACAGTGATGTCATTTGAACAAGACTGTTGTGGAGGCTTAGCACAATGGATCTGTTGTATAGAGCGTTTACACTGGGTTTTAGGCAGGGCACTAAAGAATGAACCTACTTTTATAGCAGTAGTGGGTAGGATAAAGGGCTGGATACAGGGGACATTCAGATTCAACCAGAGTTATGGCTGTTTTTGAAGCTGATTTAGTCCTTATTGGTTATGCAAATACTCACGTCCATGAATGGCATACTTGTAACTTGAATAAACAGGGATGTACTTAAGAAAATGTATGATATTCAAATAGCTCTTAATTTATAAAATTATTGAGAAGCAATTATCTTTAACATTTTACTAACATATGCACTTTGACAACTGCTGATGTAAAAAGGGCTTTATGAAATGCATTTGATTGCTTGACTAATAACATGGTCTGTATAGGGGCACCATCGTGAAGGCCAGAGACAAACTGTACCACATAGAGTGCTTCATGTGTGACGACTGCAGCCTGAACCTCAAGCAGAGGGGCTACTTCTTCATTGAGGAGAACCTGTACTGTGAGACCCACGCCATGGCCCGTGTCCAGCCTCCTGAGGGATATGACGTGGTTGCAGTCTACCCCAACTCCAAGGTTGAACTGGTCTGAGCTGGTCAGACTTTAAACACAACCCCCCCTCAGTCTTATCCACAGCTCCCAGCAGGTAGCAAGTTTTTCCAATCCAGTGCACTACATGTCCAAGCTGTCGCCGGAAAAGATCATGTCAGTTTAGAGTGGGAGAGTGGTGTCCAGAGGTGTCTAGTCTCTCTAGCTCTTTCACACATAATGTACAGCATGCTATTCATTTTTCTGACAGACCTTACATTTTTACTCCTGCTGAGTACAACAAAACGGAGGGCTTTTCTTTGTCAATAGGACTTTTAGATCTTGTTGAAACATAAGCAATATTCAACAGAATGACATCTCACATCTGGGGGTGGTTTTCTATTTGTAACCCTGCTGACTAAAATGCAGTTAATGGAATTCGGGTCAAGCACCTGACTGAGAATGGAATTTAGCTTTTACTGCTTCTCACACGGTTGCTACAGTTAAAGAACCCCAGCTTTAGTACATTCCAGTGCCACAAGAAAAAGCATTTTGTATCTCCACTGTTGCAGCTTTTAAAAAGCTGTGGGGAGTAGAGACCCAAGGACATGAAAACAATGACTCTAGGATCTAGCCTGCGAATCTAGGAACATGCAGGAATAATCAATCATTTTAGGTTCTTTGTCACATTTTGTAGAGACAGACCGTGCTTGTTGGCTGAGAGACGGAATTTGAAAGTGTATATTGTTTTCTTGTTTGATATATATATATATATATATCACAGCCAAGTCCAATGAATTAATCAGATTTCTACATGTCCAGGGAGGGCATTTATGTGCTTTTGGAAATGACAGAAATATTCATGCTTGCAACAAAGTCTCTTCCCCTGAAATTGTAGGATGAATTAGGATGACCACTTCCATTTGTGGACCTGTACAGAATCATGCAGCCTGAAGGACGGCAAACAGTAGTTGGATGAAAGTGCTATTTGTAAAATATTTGATTCTTTAAAAAAACAAGTTTTAATTGTATTTTAACTCGATCTCATAGTGCTTGTTATTCAATATCCACCATGACCCTAACGTTTAGCTACTGGAATGCCAACTAGGACAGTAGTTTGTAAATTATGTGAAATGATTTTGGTGTTTTAAGTTCTAATTGTACATATTTGTTTCATGTCTGTTTAACAAACATAACTAGTCACTCTGCCTTCACACGTCTGTGTCCTTTTTAAATGCTTACCGTGTGTAGTCACAGAATCCCTTCGTGTTTAACTTATTGTTTTGCAGACACATTTCACTCTGGTTTCTTCTATTTGTTTTTTAAGATATAATAAAGTAAGAAATAAGTCAAATCATACTCATGATTCAGCTATTATTTTTTTTACAGGCATGATGTATTGTGACGTTGAGAATAGTAGTTTAACTTGCCTGTGGACACACAGCATAAAAATAGCAAGGGGTTCAAATTTGTGGAGCGGTATAATCCTGTCCCTGACAAGGCACTTTACCCAACAGCATGTACTCTGACCTCCAGCTTGGAGTCTAGGCTTGTCCACCAAATTTCACACTATGCCCTACATAGTGCACTGCTTTGGTGCCATTTGGGATGCACAGAAGTTGACTGATCCAGAGACATCCACTTCCTAGAGACCTTGTATTTGTTTGAAATTCCGGTGCCACAAAAACGGGTTTCATGGTTTCATAACATTGTCTCTTACAATGTGTTTATGGGTTGTGAGAACAAGTACTCAATGGTTTTTAATTTGTCACAAGCACACTTTAGTGCTAGACTTTTAACACAGCTGCCTTTTTGAATAATGTTCTAAACGGTGGGATCAAAAACCTACACAACATTAAAGTAATCATTTATTGTATGGTGAATGTTTGATTTTCCTCCCACAAAATGTTTGAGGACATTTTGGGTCACTTGATAAAACATGAGAAGCTTGAGGGTTGTTTAAAAACAAATGTCAAGTTTACCATACAGATGTATGGCTGAGATTCAGTGGTTTACTATAATCTGTAACATAAGGCGGGGGAGCCCTTCATACCCCATTAAATATGTCTTCATGCCGTATTAACGCGTTCAACAACCACTGGTTGCAGAGAGCGGGAGGGAGTAAGACAGAGGGAGAGAGATGCACGAGGAGGCAGAGGAGGGAAATTGGTCGGTTTTAATTAAGTCTGTTAATAGCACAGTGATGTGGTTTAGCAACATGGCCAACAGTTAGTGACTTGATTCCAAGGCTTTGAACACTCCTCTTAAAAGGCAGTGTGTAATATTTTCCACATTGGTGGCATGTTATGCTGTTAATCACAAGTCAATCACCAAACAGCAGCAGCAAGGAACATGGCATCTAGGAAGCTTGTCTCTCATACTTTCATCATGCATGGAGAACATGATAGACTTTAGACTCAGTATAAGTGGGGAGCTTTCACAGCAGCTGAAATCTCTTACCATTAGGTTAGAATGCGTTACTCTTCATTAATATATTTGCATGTACAGTGCCCTCATGAATTATTGGCATCCTAGGTAAATATGATTTTAAAAAGTCTGAAAATGTTCAGTTTATCAGCTTGATCTTACTCAATATCATACTGTGTGAATCAAACCTTTTAAGTTAAGATTGTTCACAGAAAAATCGTAATCCATGTTTTTGAATAAAATAATTTGTCTTTTATTGGCACCCCTGCATGTGGTACTTTGCACCCTCCCTTTGCCAAGATAACAGCTCTGAGTCGTCTCCTAGAATGTTTGAAGTGGGAGAACACCCCTTTGCCAAGATAACCGCTCTGTGTCGTCTCCTAGAATGTTTGATGAGGTGGGAGAACACACCTTCCCTTTTCCAAGATAACAGCTCTGAGTCATCTCTTAGAATGTTTGAAGTGGGAGAACACAGGAAGGGATTTGAGACCATTCCTCCATACAGAATCTGTCCAGATCCTTCAGAGTCCTTGGTCCTCGCTTGTGGACTCCTCTTCAGCTCATCCCACAGGTTTTTAATGGGGTTTAGGTCAGGGGACTGGGACGTCCATTGCAAAAGCTTGATTCTATGGTCAGTGAAGCATCTTCGTGTGGATTTGAAGGTATGCTTTGGATCATTGTCCTGCTGGAAGATCTAACGACGACCCAGTTTTATCCGCCTGGCAGAGCCAGACAGATTTTGGCCTAAAATCTCCTGGTACTTGGGAGTCCATGATATGTATCCTGACAAGGTTCCCATGGCCATTGGAAGTAAAACAGCCCCACATCACAGATCCACCACCATACTTCAGTGGGGACTAGGTTATTTTCTGCATGACCATGGCTCTTTTTACGCCAAACCCACCTCTGGTGTTTGTTGCAAAAAACATACCATAGCCTGGTTCCAATCAAAGTTCCAATGACATTAGCAAATTCCAGGTGCTAAAGTTTGTTTTAGTGACAGCAGAGGCTTTCATCTGGCAACCCTTCCAAATAACTTGTCATGGAGGTGGCGTCTAATTGTAGTTTTGGAGACTTTCTGACCCCAAGATGTGACCAACTTATGCAATTCTCCAACTGTGATCATTGGAGATTTTTTTTGCCACTTGAACCCTCCTTCTGACTGCGTGGGTGCAAAATACCGTTGCGTCCTCTTCCAGGCAGGTTCATCAGAGCTCCGGTTTTACATTTCTTAATTATTACCCTAATAGTGATGGGTATTTTCGGGGATGTAGCTAGCTAACTTTTTATAGCCATTACCTGATTTGTGAAGGTCAACAACCATTTGTCTCATTTCTTTTGTGTGTTCTCTGGCCTTTCACATGTTGATGGATGACTGAGTTTAGCCTGGTGTCACCTCATATTTATACTCCAGTGAAACAGGAAGCCATGGATGACCACTTAAGAGTTCCCAAAGACTCAGATGAATTTTGTATTTTTTAATCTTAATCAGAATATACATCAATAAGATTTTATTCATAGGAATGTCTAGGTGTGCCAATAATTGACATGCGTGTTTTTGAATAAAGTAATTTATTGACGTTAGAGGTTGTTGAGTGTAACATCCTTTTTTTCTTCATATTTACCTAGGTTGCCAATAATTCAGGTCACTGTACATTAAAATGGAGTGTAGTTTAATAATACAGTAGATACCAGAGGCACAAATACCATATGTAGTACTGAAGTTACTCGACGTAACAGAGAGCGAGCGAGAGAGAGACGCAAAGAGAGTACTTGGAAACTCCATGGAAAGACTTGTGAGCTCCAGTATTTCAACTAATTTCAGTTCTACTGTAAACACTGAGCTATGCTGAAGATAAACACTTCATGTCTGTCTTATGTAATGTGGCCAATGTCCCTACTTTGGCATCAGCTAGCTATCTGTCCATCAGAATAAACACGATGTGAGGAGTCTTTTGGGAGAGCTTCAAACCCCACAAAACATGACAAATGCCGGGCTTCTGTGAGGCATATATATATAAAATCTAATTGTCACTGAATCAGGTCGTATTGGCCTTAGATCCATTCAGCTTGAGAGTTATAACTTCTAAGGTCTAAACAAATCCATATTTACTTGTAAAGCTCAGAGGAAGATAAAAGTGCTGTATCTGGAAAGCATTGGCTGTGTGGTTCCTCTCCCTCCACATGCACGTTCCCATGGTGTAATTCATCAACAGGATCAGATAGGAATGCAGCTCATTCACTGGATGTGGAGGATGCCTGTCACCCCATTGTGCTTATGGAGCCCACTGTCATTTGGGCTTGGTTCCAATTAGTTTCTAAAACCAGGCCTCACTCAATTGTTCACTCACTCATTCCATCTCTCCTTTCTTCAGTGCATTCCTGTCCTCCCCTTCCATACCGTACCAACCTGTTGTTTCTGACAGCTGTGATTTGTAGTGTCTTATTGGATGGGTGCCTGTAAAACCTGGGGTTAAGCACTCTACATACTAGGGTACTAAAAATTGGCATGTCAGTTATTCCCTATCCACATTTGGAACATTGCAGCTTGAAAGATATAGTTGAACTTGAAAGATGGAAGAAAATAAAAAATCTATATATATGTATCTCAATGTATGATCTTTGAAATGGTTCCATTTCCAAAATGTCTGGTGAAATACATAATGTAATTGTGTGTGAACATTGTTGGAATGATAGAGGTTATAGAGAAACTCTTTCTATGTTCAGTACCTCCAATGTCAACAACTACAGACCAGTATCCCTTCTTTCTTTTCTCTCCAAAACTCTTGAACGTGCCGTCCTTGGCCAGCTCTCCTGCTATCTCTCTCAGAATGACCTTCTTGATCCAAATCAGTCAGGTTTCAAGACTAGTCATTCAACTGAGACTGCTCTTCTCTGTGTCACGGAGGCGCTCCGCACTGCTAAAGCTAACTCTCTCTCCTCTGCTCTCATCCTTCTAGACCTATCGGCTGCCTTTGATACTGTGAACCATCAGATCCTCCTCTCCACCCTCTCCGAGCTGGGCATCTCCGGCGCGGCCCACGCTTGGATTGCGTCCTACCTGACAGGTCGCTCCTACCAGGTGGCGTGGCGAGAATCTGTCTCCGCACCACGTGCTCTCACCACTGGTGTCCCCCAGGGCTCTGTTCTAGGCCCTCTCCTATTCTCGCTATACACCAAGTCACTTGGCTCTGTCATATCCTCACATGGTCTCTCCTATCATTGCTATGTAGACGACACACAATTAATCTTCTCCTTTCCCCCCTCTGATAACCAGGTGGTGAATCGCATCTCTGCATGTCTGGCAGACATATCAGTGTGGATGACGGATCACCACCTCAAGCTGAACCTCGGCAAGACGGAGCTGCTCTTCCTCCCGGGGAAGGACTGCCCGTTCCATGATCTCGCCATCACGGTTGACAACTCCATTGTGTCCTCCTCCCAGAGTGCTAAGAACCTTGGCGTGATCCTGGACAACACCCTGTCGTTCTCAACTAACATCAAGGCGGTGACCCGTTCCTGTAGGTTCATGCTCTACAACATTCGCAGAGTACGACCCTGCCTCACGCAGGAAGCGGCGCAGGTCCTAATCCAGGCACTTGTCATCTCCCGTCTGGATTACTGCAACTCGCTGTTGGCTGGGCTCCCTGCCTGTGCCATTAAACCCCTACAACTCATCCAGAACGCCGCAGCCCGTCTGGTGTTCAACTTTCCCAAGTTCTCTCACGTCACCCCGCTCCTCCACTCTCTCCACTGGCTTCCAGTTGAAGCTCGCATCCGCTACAAGACCATGGTGCTTGCCTACGGAGCTGTGAGGGGAACGGCACCTCCGTACCTTCAGGCTCTGATCAGGCCCTACACCCAAACAAGGGCACTGCGTTCATCCACCTCTGGCCTGCTCGCCTCCCTACCTCTGAGGAAGTACAGTTCCCGCTCAGCCCAGTCAAAACTGTTCGCTGCTCTGGCACCCCAATGGTGGAACAAACTCCCTCACGACGCCAGGTCAGCGGAGTCAATCACCACCTTCCGGAGACACCTGAAACCCCACCTCTTTAAGGAATACCTAGGATAGGATAAAGTAATCCTTCTAACCCCCCCCCCCCTTAAAAGAGTTAGATGCACTATTGTAAAGTGGTTGTTCCACTGGATATCATAAGGTGAATGCACCAATTTGTAAGTCGCTCTGGATAAGAGCGTCTGCTAAATGACTTAAATGTAATGATGTAAATGTAGTATCAGAGGACATTTCTGAGATGCAACCAAATTCCATTCCGATATGCCTGTCACTACGACAACACTTGATTTTGGGCTTATTTGATCCTTGCCCCATTAGCAAATAAGACTTAAGTTTAGATTCCTTTATTGTGCAATGTGAGAATGCAAGAATAGCAAGGCTAGAGGAGCATCATGCCCCATCTTGTGTGTTTTGTTTGGTTTTGTTTATTCAACCCCCTGTATACAGAGATTTGTACCCTGAAAGTTGGAAGCAGTTTTGTTTGGGAGGATTCTGGGAAAGAAAGCCATAATGATCATCCAAATGTTTAGCTAGTTCTTGTTGGGAGGAGCTGTGCTCTTAGACTCATGAGATTGAGAATAAAGAGTGACCTTGACCTCCCCCCAACTCTTGGGAAAGGAAACTACATTACTATTGAATAAGAATATAAAGAAAGGCTGTCCATCAGTGGAAAAAGCACGAATGCATATAGTATTTTGGTATTGTTGAGGACACATTGAGCGTCCATTGCCCTGTAGTTAATATGACAGAGGGAATCTATCCTTAGGAGTTTGTTTACATCCAGTATGAGCAGCCAAGGTCTGATAGTGGCTGAGATCCATCTTTGAGATATGTGGTTATAGACCCATGCAATACACTAAATCTCTACCTTCTTAGAGTTGTGTACATAAAACTGGATATGAAAACCAAACAGATGGCTTTAGGTTTGAAAAACATGTCAGCCCCACCAAACATGGCTAAAAGACGAGGAAATTAGTCAAATGGGATGACACCGGACACAACCTCTCCCTTGGAGTACCTTTCACCAAAAAAATCCCATTCTAATAGTTAATTCCACTCCATTTCCAATCTGTGATTTGACTGCTTAGATAAAGTAAAACATCATCCAAGAGCCCTCAAACATACAGTATATCCAAAATATTCACATATACAGTTCCAATCAAACGTTTGGACACACCTACTCATTCAAGGGTTTTTCTTTATTTTGACTATTTTCTACATTGTAGAATAATAGTGAAGACATCAAAACTATGAAATAACACATGGAATCATGTAGTAACCAAAAAAAGTGTTAACCAAATCAAAATAGATTTGAGATTCTTCAAAGTAGCCACCCTTTGCCTTGATGATAGCTTTGCACACTCTTGGCATTCTCACAACCAGCTTCATGAGGTAGTCACCTGGAATGCATTTCAATTAACAGGTATGCCTTGTTAAAAGTTAATTTGTGGAATTTCTTTCCTTAATGCGTTTGAGCCAATCAGTTGTGTTGTGACAAGGTGGGGGTGGTATACAGAAGATAGTCCTATTTGGTAAAATACCAAGTCCATATTAAGGCAAGAACAGCTCAAATAAGCAAAGAGAAACGACAGTCCATCATTACTTTAAGATATGAAGGTCAGTCAATCTGGAACATTTCAAGAACATTGAAAGTTTCTTCAAGTGCAGTCGCAAAAACCATCAAGCGCTATGATGAAACTGTCTCTCATGAGGACAGCCACAGGAAAGGAAGACCCAGAGTTAACTTATACTCTGCAGCAGAGGTAATTACAGTTACCAGCCTCAGAAATTGCAGCCCAAATAAATGCTTCACAGAGTTCAAGTAACAGACACATCTCAACATCAACTGTTCAGAAGAGACTGTGTGAATCAGGCCTTCATAGTCGAATTGCTGCAAAGAAACCACTACTAAAGGACACCAAAAAGAAGAGATTTGCTTGGGCCAAGAAACACGAGCAATGGACATTAGACAGGTGGACATCTGTCCTTTGGTCTGATGAGATATTTGGTTCCAAACGCTGTGTCTTTGTGAGTCGTAGAGTAGGTGAACGGATGATCTCTGCATGTCTGGTTGCCACAGTGAAGCAGGAGGAGGAGGTGTGGGGGTGCTTTGCTGGTGACACTGTCTGTGACTTATTTAGAATTCAAGGCACACATAGCTGTCATTAAGGCAAAGGGTGGCTACTTTGAAGAATCTAAAATATAAAACATATTTTGGTTTAACAACTTTTTGGTTACTACATGGTTCCATGTGTTATTTGATAGTTTTGATGTCTTCACTATTATTCTACAATGTAGAAAATAGTAAAAATAAAGAAAATCCCTTGAATAAGAGTAGATGTGTCAACTTTTGACTGCTTCTCTCTCTCGCTCTCTCTCTCTCTCTCTCTCTGTATATATATATATATATTTCACTGTAATTAGAGCAATGTAATAATTTGATATCAAAGTTGTACATTATCGGTGACTGTGCAACCTGATTCCCTGTTTGAACATGCACATTAAAGTATAGCATACATACTTCTACTAACCTCTGAAAAACAAAAACACAGCTATCAGGGCAGACTTTCTTTGGTATTTTTTGGTCATTATTGTTAGAGGATGTTTTCCCTAAATTCCTGCCGAGTGTCTGAGGATAAGTGACTGATGCAGACAGGAAACAGGAAAGACCAGCTCAGCTGTCCCAAACATCAGGCCAGAGCAGGCTGTATGGCCGGAGATCCCCTCTCAGGAACAATAGGAGCTGCTCGCAGGAGCTGCTCTCTCGCTCGCTCTACTTCTCCTCCCTCTTTCTGTTTCTTTCACATTGATACTCTCTGCCCCTACTCCTCCTCTCTCTCTTTCCCTCTCCCTTTCTCTCTCAGAGCAGCTGGCAACATGTTTTAGTAGTGTCCATAGCAACCGCATGAAAAGTGCCACACCAGCGGGCAGTGAGACAAACAGGTCAGTCGTGGGAGTGCCCCTCTGCCACTGTGAGAAAAGAGACGAGGCTTCCTTTTCCTCAACAACTTGGTCTCAACTTCATAAAATGGTCCCGTGTGGCTCAGTCGGTAGAGCATAGCACTTGCAACTCCAAGGGTTGTGGGTTCGATTCCAGCTGGGGCCACCCATACGTAAAATGTATGCACGCATGACTGTAAGTTGCTTTGGATAAAAGCGTCTCCTAAATGGCATATATTAGATAGCCGTGATACAATCATCTGAGGGGTCAAGTCTGGACTAAATACAACAGGGGAGTGCCTTTTGATCTTGAAGAGAGAGGGAAGACAAAGAGAATGTCTGCCTTTGTCATTTAGACCCAGGTGAAGTTGTTCCTCCAAGCATCAAATAATTGGACAAATTCCAACTTATCAGGCATACATGAAGAGTAAATCTATTTTAGCCTCGCCAAAAATGTATATTCATGAGATTTCCAAACATATTTTCTTCTGCACACTACTGGTAAGAATGATCTTAGTCTTTTTATGTGGAATGTATACAGCTTCCATATGATTTTACATCATTATTCGTTCTTGTATGACTTGCGTTTTTCTTTCTCTTCCCCTTTTGGCAGCTACTAAAACACTGACCACAATATGAAGATCATGAAAAGAAAATAACTTCCTGGACGTACATCCAGAACACCAAAAACCCTCGATACATCTCATCCAGTGTGCTACTCTCTGAAATTACATGGGTGGTGTAATTATAGCTGAGTTAATATGACATAATGGCCAAGCCATCCGCAGATGTGCCGAGGTTTCCTAAAGACAGCATGAGTTAAACCAAGTCTGTATATTATGTCGTTAGAAAGCATTAACTCATTACCAGCCAATGGCAAAATGAGACTTGCAGTCCTAGGAGGCTGAAAGTTTGAACATTGAGCAAGAGGGAAAGTGTGTTGAAACAATGAGTTGTTACTGTGAAGATGCACAAATCATGGCACTCCAGTTGAGAGGATGCCATGATCCTCTGAGGGGTAATTATGAGGTGGCTGGATGAATAGAACCAGAACCAGAGAATAGAGGCAGGGATCCAGACATGCTGTTGGGATCCAAACACAGACAGTCTCTATTGATTGATGTCCTTGAGGTGCTTACCGCTCCACACTCCTGGCATGGAACCCAATACAGACCCTTGAGGAGCACCCAGCCCAGCTCCACCTGTTACTGCAGGTGTTCCATACACTGGAGGTTCTAATAGCTCTTGATCTTTTTTCCTTTACTTCTTTAATAATTTTGCAGATCCTGGTCAATGGCATACTACAGTTTTGTGGGGCCCCCGCAAGGTCAGAGCAAGGGCTTTTTTCCCCATGTTTTTTTTGGGGGGGGGACAGCTAGTTCTACACATTTGCAATAAGGCTGAGTGAAAATGTTGCTGTTTTAAAGCTATTTTTCTGCAATTCTACACACATTGCCATGGGGCAGAGAGAATATAATGCAGTTTTATCACTAACCTCATGCAATTCTACGCATTTTTAAATGATGCTGAGAGAATTTTGAATTTTTTAACTAATTTCCTGCAATTCTAGATATATTGCCATGGTGCTGAGAGATTGTTACAGTTTTACAGCTAATAGACATTATTTATTTTGTGGGTTGGGGCCCCCAGAGCCCGTGGTCCCCTCCTCCTTGTGGGGGCTGTAGGGGTGTGTGGTACGCCAATGATGCTGGTGCCATATGTTCATATCTGCTACGAATCAACTTCCTGCCCAGGAAGGGCATTGCTGAGAGACATGATGACATGATGATAATAACAAAGTAGGAACCCTGCCTCTGTTTTGGTAAAAAGCTGAGGGATGGGCCTGGAGAAATGTAACCACTCTCAAATTCATAGACAGTGTTGTGGATGCAAGGACTGACCATCCATGATATCAACATTATCATCGGAACCATGTTTTGGGGCTATACTGTGTTTGTTTACATTTACAATGTTTACAAACATTGAAGTAACACAAACTTTGGGTTCTGATGGAGTGTTATAGTTGAACTAAGATCACGCAGCATTTCTAAGTTACATTCTTCAAGAATCAATGGTGTATCATTCATTTATAAGTCCAAAAATGGATGTAGCAACGGCAGATTGCCCCTTTAAAGAAATGGTTCATAAATCAAACTTCATTCATCTCTGTCATGTTGTCCTGTGCAATGAAATGAAAACAACATCAGGGCCTGCCGATGTTTCCCCTTTGGATGGTCAAGCAGTGTGTTAGCTAGGCTACAATTTGCTTGTGGAGATGAATCTTCAAGTATGGAAAAAAGTAATATCTAGTCATCACATAGTGCTATCTGCACTAAAGACAGCTGCTGCTCAGCTCTATACACAAGTATTTAGCGGAATTCAGAATACATTTCTCTTCTCTTTCATGGATCACGTTATGAAAAGCCCCCCACTTCAACTGTGCTGAGTCAGACATCTCTGGCAGCAGGATCACAGGACACATCCTATTTTCAAGAGGGGGGGGGGGGGGAACGTTTTCCTTGGGTCTTGATGTGGGGGGGACATCTAAAAATAAATTTTGTGTGTTGTATATAAAAAAGCCGGTCTCTCCCATCAATCTCCCCACAGTGAGCCTGCCTCGTCTGGGCCTGTCTGGCAGACAACCCAGCAATATGGTCTGACTCTGGGGTCTGCTCCTGCAGTCATGAGAGGAGAGCTGTAGTTCTGTAAACAGTGGTAGAACTCACAGTCCCGAGCAGCTGCTGCTGCAGCCAAACCCATATACCAGACAACTGCTTTAATTAAGGGGATGCCTGGCCTAAGGCTCTAAGCAGTGAACGGAATGCTTTCACATATTGACATACTGTATCATGGTTGGAAGACATGGAAATGTTTTGTGTCCATGTTGCAATCATACAATACATAGTAAATGAACAGCAGAACAGGGATTATAGATCAAGAGTTTCTGGGGGATTCATTCATTGGCGACCCGTCGTTCAGGGCAGGTGGGGCAGAGCAAAAGTACCAGTCAAACGTTTGGACACACCTACTCAAGTTCATTTTTTGTGGGTACTATTTTCTACATTGGAGAAAAATAGTGAAGACATCAACTATGAATTAACACATATGAATCATGCCGTAACCAAAAAAGTGTTAAACAAATCAAAATCTATTTTAGATTTTAGATTCTTCAAATTAGCCACCCTTTGCCTTGATGACAGCTTTGCACACTCTTGGCATTCTCTCAACCAGCTTCATGAGGTAGTCACCTGGAATGCATTTCAATTAACAGGTGTGCCTTGTTAAAAGTTAAATAGTGGAATTTCTTTCCTTCTTAATGCGTTTGAGCCAATCAGTTATGTTGTGACAAGGTGGGGGTGGTATACAGAAGATAGTCCTATTTGGTAAAAGACCAAGTCCATATTATGGCAAGAACAGCTCACAAGTAAAGAGAAACGACAGACCATCATTACTTTAAGACATGAAGGTCAGTCAATGCAGAAAATGTCAATAACTTTGAAAGTTTCTTCAGGTGCATTCGCAAAAACCATCAAGCGCTATGATGAAATTGGCTCTCATGAGGACCGCCACAGGAAAGGAAGAACCAGAGTTACCTCTGCTGCAGAGGATAAGTTAATTACAGTTACCAGCCACATAAATTGCAGCCCAAATAAATGCTTCACAGAGTTCAAGTAACAAACACATCTCAACATCAACTGTTCAGAGGAGACTGCGTGAATCAGGCATTCATGGTCGAATTGCTGCAAAGAAACCACTACTAAAGGACACCAATAATGAGAAGAGACTTACTTGGGCCAAGAAACACAAGCAATGGACATTAGACCAGTGGAAATCTGTCGTTTGGTCTGATGAGTCCAAATTAATGATTTTTGGTTCCAACCGCCGTGTCTTTGTGAGACGCAGAGTAGGTGAATGGATGATATCTGCATGTGTGGTTCCCACCGTGAAGCACGGAGGAGGAGGTGTGACCGTGTGGGTGTGCTTTGCTGGTGACACTGTCTGTGATTTATTTAGAATTCAAGGTACACTTAACCAGCATGGCCACCACAGCATTCTGCAGCGATACGCCATCCCATCTGGTTAGCGCTTAGTGGGACTATAATTTGTTTTTCAACAGGACAATGACCCAAAACACACCTCCAGGATTCCTCATGAAGCAGGTTGAGAGAATGCCAAGAGTGTGCAAAGATGTCATCAAGGCAAAGGGTGGCTACTTTGAAGAATCCAGAATATATTTCGATTTAACACTTTTTTAGTTACTACATGATTCCATATGTGTTGTTTCTTAGTTTTGATGTCTTCACTATTTTTCTACAATGTAGAAAATAGTAAAAATAAAGAAAAACCATTGAATGAGTAGATGTGTCCAAACTTTTGACTGGTACTGTACATGTATATATTTATTTATTTTTGGGGGATTTCTCTTTTGCATGTTATTTTGGCATTAGTACGTGTCACATATCAGTTTGCAAACAATGTAGAAATAATAATAATTATCATTGAGTTAATAAAGTCTCATGGTCTGTTTTTTTGCTTTCTTGAGTAAGGCAGCTCCAACATGCAGGGGTTTCAGTCTAGCTCAGTGCTTTCTGTGGTGGTGGGGCAGCCAGCGGAAAATATGGAGCGTAGGGGTCGGTAATGTTCTCTAGTTGCGCTGTGATTGGCTCAGTGTTCTGTCACTCATGGGGACTGCTATAGAGTTACATTAGAAGTGCCCATCCAAGAAGGCTCAAGGTCATTGGCCACCGATAGTATGATGTAAAATCACGTTATACTGTATCTACGGTAGCTTTGATTGGACTGATCATGTCAACATCATACTTTCAAAATCTTAGCTAGCAGTCATCATCATGAATCAAGTCGACAATCTACTGGTAAATCTTTTTTAATCCTTGTCATATGAAGAGTAATTATAGATTAAACCTATCGGTGCTCATCATCCAGTGGACATAAACAAGTTGGAAATTCAACAATGAGTGGTTTGGAAGGAATCAGTGACTTAACTGCAAGCATTGCAAAGCAATCACGAGCCTGCTATTCAGTGGAGTGGGTGTGTGGTCCCAATTCTTGGTTTAAGGTTCTCTTTTCCAAGCTTAAAATTATAAACATTCAACATTGGCCATGCTGTCAATCCAGTATGATTTCTGTCACGCTCAAAACAACTGTTAACTCAGAACTGAGAAATCTGACTTCAGTGAGTTCAAGACAGCTCAGAACTCAGGAAAAAACTAGCTCAGACTGGGAAAATACGTTTTGAACGGTCATCCAACTCGGAATTGTAAGTCAGGCCTCTTTTTAGAGCTATGACTTGAAGATCACTGACGTCATCATGATTCAAACTTGTTTTGTTTTTTTGTTGGTTTTTTTACCCCCTTTTTCTCCCCAATTTCGTGGTATCCAATTGTTAGTAGTTACTGTCTTGTCTCATTGCTACAACTCCCGTACGGGCTCGGGAGAGACGAAGGTCAAGAGCCATGTGTCCTCCGAAACACAACCCAACCAAGCCGCACTGCTTCTTAACACAGCGCACATCCAACCCGGAAGCCAGCCGCACCAATGTGTCGGAGGAAACACCGTACACCTAGCAACCTGGTCAGCGTGCACTGCACCCGGCCCGCCACAGGAGTCGCTAGTGCACGATGAGACAAGGATATCCCTACCGGCCAAACCCTCCCTAACCCGGACGACGCTAGGCCAATTGTGCGTCGCCCCATGGACCTCCCGGTCGCGGCCGGCTGTGACAGAGCCTGGGCTCGAACCCAAAGTCTCTGGTGGCACAGCTAGCACTGCGATGCAGTGCCTTAGACCACTGCGCCACCCTGGAGGCCCAAACTAGTTTTTTTGTGAGTTCCCAGCTGCCTTGAAAGCACCATAAATCCAGAGAATGCCAGACTTTGATGATAAAGTTTGATTTAAAAAATTGCCCTTGAAGGACCACCGTGCCACCTTCCTGTTCAAGTGAGCACAGCACAACAAGGTGCATAAATTATGTAATATGCCAGGGAGATATGTACAGTGGCAAGAAAAAGTATGTGAACCCTTTGGAATTACCTGGATTTCTGCATAAATTGGTCATCAAATTTGATCTGAACTTCACAACAATGGTGTGCTTAAACTAATAACACACAAATTATTGTATTTATCTGTCTATATTGAATACATAATTTAAACATTCACAGTGTAGGTTGGAAAAAGTATGTGAACCACTAGGCTAATGACTTAGGAGTCAACATACCTGGAGTCCAATCAATAAGACGAGATTGGCGATGTTGGTTAGCGCTGCCTTGTCATATAAAAAATATTTGCTATTCACAAGAAGCATTGCCTGATGTGAACCATGCCTCGAACAAAAGAGATCTCAGAAGACCTAAGATTAAGAATTGTTGACTTGCATAAAGCTGGAAAGAGTTACAAAAGTATCTCTGAAAGCCTTGATCTTCATCAGTCCACGGTAAGACAACTTGTCTATAAATGGAGAAAGTTCAGCACTGTTGCTACTCTCCCTAGGAGTGGCCGTCCTGCAAAGACTGCAAGAGCACAGCGCAGAATGTGAAGAAGAATTCTAGTGACAGCGAAAGACTTACAGAAATCTCTGGAACATACTAACATCTCTGTTGACGAGTCTACGATACGTAAAACACTAAACAAGAATGGGGTTCATGGGAGGACACCACAGAAGAAGCCACTGCTATCCAAAATAAATATTGCTGCACGTCTAAAGTTTGCAAAAGTGCACCTGGATGTTCCACAGTGCTACTGGCAAAATATTCTGTGGACAGATGAAAAAAAGGCAAAGCACAGCACACCAACATCAAACCTCATCCCAACTGTAAAGTATGGTGGAGGGAGCATCATAGTTTGGGGCTGCTTTGCTGCCTCGGCCTGAACAGCTTGCTATCATCGACAGAAAAATTAATTCCCAAATGAATCAAGACATTTTGCAGGAGAATGTAAGGCTATCTGTCCGCCAAATGAAGCTCAACATAAGTTGGGTGATGCAACAGGACAGCGACCCAAAACATAGAAGTAGATCAACAACAGAATGGCTTCAACAGAAGAAAACACGCCTTCTGGAG
The DNA here is from genome assembly GCF_045679555.1 of Salvelinus alpinus. Classification (NCBI taxonomy): domain Eukaryota; kingdom Metazoa; phylum Chordata; class Actinopteri; order Salmoniformes; family Salmonidae; genus Salvelinus; species Salvelinus alpinus. The sequence goes on along the minus strand of NC_092098.1, from coordinate 44,121,868 downwards.
TGGCCCAGTCAGAGTCCTGACCATTGAAATGCTGTGGCATGACCTCAAGAGAGCAGTTCACACCAGACATCCCAAGAATATTGCTGAACTGAAACAGTTTTGTAAAGAGGAATGGTCTAAAATTCCTCCTGACCGTTGTGCAGCTCTGATCCACAACTACAGAAAACGTTTGGTTGAGGTTATTGCTGCCAAGGAAGGGTCAACCAGTTATTTAATCCAAGGGTTCACATACTTTTTCCACCCAGCACTGTGAATGTTTACAGTGTGTTCAAAAAAGACATGAAAATGTATAATTGTTTGTGTTATTAGTTTAAGCAGATTGCGTTTGTCTATTGTTGTGACCTAGATGAAGATCAGATCAAATTTGATGACTACATTTATGCAGAAATCCAGGTATTCCAAAGGGTTCACATACTTTTTCTTGCCACTATAGCTAAGAAAGTAATACTAGGTGTATGTTGTGTAGTAGGCTGTTAGTGGCCCATGTGACTCACCCTAATAATTTGGTCTATTTTATTTTATTTTTCTCTCCTTAATTTTGCCTACTGCTCTGACTTGGTGGTGCACATGTAGCCTATAACCTGTTTTAGAGAAATGTAATCATATAATATTGAAAGAGCTTTCATTGTCTGCTTATATGCCCCCTTAATTTATCTTACGGTTCTGACTTGATGTACAGGGAGAACACAAAGAACGGCCCATGTTCTGAATTCTGTTGCTGCCCATGTTCTGAATTCTGTTGCTATACATTTCAAATGTCTCAATCGAAATTACGGATTGCCACTTATCAAATAAAAGTTTATTTGTCACGTGCGCCGAATACAACAGGTGTAGTAGACCTTACAGTGAAATGCTTATTTACAGGCTCTAACCAATAGTGCAAAAAAGGTATTAGGTGAACAATAGGTAAGTAAAGAAATAAAAACAACAGTAAAAAGACAGTGAAAAATAACAGTAGCGAGGCTACATACAGACACCGATTAGTCAGGCTGATTGAGGTAGTATGTGCATGTAGATATGGTTAAAGTGACTATGCATATATGATGAACAGTAGCAGTAGCGTAAAAGAGGGGTTGGCGGGTGGTGGGTGGCGGGACACAATGCAGATAGCCCGGTTAGCCAATGTGCCGGAGCACTGGTTGGTCGGGCCAATTGAGATAGTATGTACATGAATGTATAGATAAAGTGACTATGCATATCTGATAAACAGAGAGAGCAGCAGCGTAAAAGAGGGGTTGGGGGGTGGCACACAATGCAAATAGTCCGGGCAGCCATTTAATGACCTGTTCAGGAGTCATATGGCTTGTGGGTAAAACTGTTGAGAAGCCTTTTTGTCCTAGACTTGGCACTCCGACAACACAGGTATCTTTTGGTTATCACTACGGCAACAGCTTCCAGGAACAACACAATATTTACATCTTACAGTTATTCAGAAAATAAGCAAAAGGAATAAAACAACAATATGTACATAACAACTGCCAAGTGGTACAGTATTTGGAATTTCAAGTACAGAAGAAAGATATTTGGTATTGTGGTAAACATTGGTCAGATATAGAGCTATGGGTAAACAGAGTTAGAATCCTTTGGAAGGTTAGTAATCATTTATTGTCCAATGATTGCACGTTGGCGACCCACCTTCTGCGGGTCCTCACGAGACATCTGGCTCTGTGTCCTCTGTCCCTGCGCCTCTTCCTCTTGCAAATAACGGGGATGTCGGCCCTGTCGGGTTTTTGGAGAATGTCTTGTCCTGCTTGTTGTAGAATTTTTTTTGTCTAATCCGAGGTGAGTGATCGCTGTCCTGATATCCAGAAGCTCTCAGTCTAATCCGAGGTGAGTGATCGCTGTCCTGATATCCAGAAGCTCTCAGTCTAATCCGAGGTGAGTGATCGCTGTCCTGATATCCAGAAGCTCTCAGTCTAATCCGAGGTGAGTGATCGCTGTCCTGATATCCAGAAGCTCTCAGTCTAATCCGAGGTGAGTGATCGCTGTCCTGATATCCAGAAGCTCCTTTTTGCTGTAAGATATGGTGGTAGAAACATTATGTAAAAAATAAGTTACAAATAACACCAAAAAACCCAAATAATAGCACCATTGGTTGGGCGCCCGTAAAACTGCTGCCATTTCTTCCGGCGCCATTTTTTTTATCCGCTCGTTGTCCCCTTATGCCATAGTTTGTGCATCTCAATTGTCAGTAGAAACGACATTTGTTTAAGCAAGTCAGCCATATCAGCTTAGTTTTTTTTGAAGGCAGTAAATGAGGCTGAAGGAACTGTTTCGCTGCCAGACAAGGTTCCGCTGATAGGCAGGTGTAGCAGTGGTAGGTAAGGTGTTAGGACTCTGCAGTTGGGACAGCTTTATTTATGCCCTAACAGTTTGTGGGCACCGTTTGTCACTGTTATAGTACAATTAATGTATTGTTTAGTGTTGTGTAGTGGCTTTGCTTGCATGCATCACCTTCAAAAAAATCGCCACTGGATTTATTACACCATGACACACTTAAATACTGTATGGCAGTACAAGGCATAGGGCTGTGCTAAGCATTTCAGCTTTGTGTGTGTGTGTGTTTCTCATAAAGCATGTGTGGATAACCAACATCCACACCCTATCTACCTCCCTCCCACACCCACTTTAACCATGTTGATTGAAGTTCCCTGCCTCAAAATATAACCATCCGTGGGCCAAAAAGGAATCCACCAATGTCTAATACCCGACTTGTCTTTGGTCATCTGAACGTTGTGCTCTAATGAACGGTTTGAAGTTACTTTGGTGTTTTCACCATGAACACTGACACAGCAGCAGACCATAGAAGCCAATGCCAGAGAGAAGAAACCTGCCAATGTGGGCACTACTTGTTTTCTAGTCAACTCCATGGTTTCAGAGGAGAGAGGCAGCTCCACTGCTCTCTGCCAGTTGGCTATTAGCTCTGTATCCATGGTGACACAAGACCATTTGGATGTTGATTCAGTCAAAGGCCTTTCCTACAAAGGCTGTGTCACAAATGGCTCCCTATTCTCTACCTAGTTCACTACTTTTGAACAGTGCACTACATAAGCAATAGGGTGTCATTTGGGACTTAGTGACGTAATGCTACTGCTTCTAAGGTCTAATTATGCATTGAAGGGGTCAATTTGGGTGGCCACTATACACTGGCTCCTCTGTTTTCCCAGACACTGCTGTGTGAATAAGTTATTGACTGGGACACGTTTGGAGACGTGACTTGAAACACATTGCTGGCCGTGGTGAAATGAGTGAGCATGACAACACTTAACAAAGAACTGCAGTTATTTTCGGAATTTGTAGCAAGGAATAAGTTAGTCTTAAATAGTCCTAAATATTTCCAAAACTAAAAGCATTGTATTTGGGACAAATCATTCACTAAACCCTAAACCTCAACTACATCTCGTAATGAATAATGTGGAAATTGAGCAAGTTGAGGTGACTTAACTGCTTGGAGTAACCCTGGATTGTAAACTGTCATGGTCAAAACATATTGATACATCATTAGCTAAGATGGGTAGAAGTCTGTCCATAATAAAGCACTGCTCTGCATTCTTAACAACACAATCAACAAGGCAGGTCCTACAGGCCCTGGTTTTGTCGCACCTAGACTACTGTTCAGTTGTGTGGTCAGGTGCCACAAACAGGGACTTGGGAAAATTGCAGTTGGCTAAGAACAAATCAAATCAAATTGTATTTGTCACATGCGCCGAATAAAACAGGTGTAGACCTTACAGGGGAATGCTTACTTACAAGCCCTAAACCAACAATGCTTTAATAAAATAAAATAAAAAAGTGTTAAGTAAAAAATAGATAAGTAAAAAAAAAATTTAAAAAAAAGTTACAAATAATTAAACAGCAGCAGTAAAATAACAAGCGAGGCTACGTACACGGGGTACCGGTACAGAGTCAATGTGCGGGGGAACCGGTTAGTCGAGGTAATTGAGGTTATATGTACACGTAGGTAGAGTTAAAGTGACTATGCATAGATTATAAACAGAGAGTAGCAGCGGCGTAAAAGAAGGGTCTGGGTAGCCTTTTGATTAGCTGTTCAGGAGTCTTATGTCTTGGGGGTAGAAGCTGTTAAGAAGCCTTTTGGAGCTAGACTTGGTACCGCTTGCCGTGTTGTAGCAGAGAGAACAGTCTATGACTAGGGTGGCTGGAGTCTCAATTTTTAGGGCTTTCCTCTGACACCGCCTGGTATAGAGGTCCTGGATGGCAGGAAGCTTGGCCCCAGTGATGTACTGGGCCGTACGCACTACCCTCTATAGTGCCTTGAGGTCAGAGGCCAAGTAGTTGCCATACCAGGCAGTGATGCAACCAGTCAGGATGCTCTCGATGGTGCAGCTGTAGAACCTTTTGCGGATCTGAGGACCCATGACAAATCTTTTCAGTCTCCTGAGGGGGAATATGCTTTGTCATACCCTCTTCACGACTGTCTTAATGTGTTTGGACCAAGATAGTTTGTTGGTGATGTGGACACCAAGGAACTTGAAGCTCTCAACCTGTTCCACTACAGCCCTGTCAATGCGAATGGGGGCATGCTCAGTCCTCCTTTTCCTGTAGTCCACAATCATCTCTTTTGTCTTGCTCACATTGAGGGAGAGGTTGTTGTCCTGGCACCACACTGCGAGGTCTCTGACCTCCTCCCTATAGGCTGTCTCATCGTTGTCGGTGATCAGGCCTACCACTGTTGTGTCATCGGCAAATTTGATGATGGTGTTGGAGTCATGCCTGGCCATGCAGTCATGAGTGAACAGGGAGTACAGGATGGGACTGAGCACGCACCCCTGAGGGGCCCCTGTGTTGAGGATCAGCGTGGCAGATGTGTTGTTACCTACCCTTACCACCTGGGGGCGGCCCGTCAGGAAGTCCAGGATCCAGCTGCGGAGAGAGGTGTTTAGTCCCAGGGTCCTTAGCTTAGTGATGAGCTTTGAGGGCACTATGTTGTTGAACGCTAAGCTGTAGTCAATGAATAGCATTCTCACATAGGTATTCCTTTTGTCCAGGTGGGAAAGGGCAGTGTTAGGTGCAATATAGATTGCATCATCTGTGGATCTGTTGGGGCGGTATGCAAATTTAAGTGGGTCTAGGGTTTCTGGGATAATGGTGTTGATGTGAGCCATGACCAGCCTTTCAAAGCACTTCATGGCTACAGACATGAGTGCTACGGGTCGGTCGTCATTTAGGCAGGTTAACTTTGTGTTTTTGGGCAGAGGGACTATGGTGGTCTGCTTGAAACATGTTGGTATTACAACCTCAGTCAGGGACTGGTTTAAAATGTCAGTGAAGACACTTGCCAGTTGGTCAGTGCATGCTCACAGTACACGTCCTGGTAATCCGTCTGGCTCTGCGGCCTTGTGAACGTTGACCTGTTTAAAGGTCTTACTCACATTGGCTCGGAGAGCATGATCACACAGTCGTCCGAAACAGCTGGTGCTCTCATGCATGTTTCAGTGATTCTTGCCTCGAAGCGAGCATAGAAGTAATTTAGCTCGTTTGGTAGGTTTGTGTCACTGGCCAGCTCACGGCTGTGTTTCCCTTTGTAGTCTGTAACAGTTTGCAAGCTCCGCCACATCCGACGAGTGTCGGAGCCGGTGTAGCTTTGCCTGTTTGATGGTTCGTCGGAGGGTATAGCGGGATTTCTTATAAGCTTCCGGGTTAGAGTCCTGCTCCTTGAAAGCGTCAGCTCTACCCTTTAGCTCAGTGTGGATGCTGCCTGTAATCCATGGCTTCTGGTTGGGGTATGTACATACTTCACTGCGGGGATGCTGTCATCGATGCACTTATTGATGAAGACAGTGTACTCCTCAATGACATCGGAAGAATCCCAGAAAATATTCCAGTCTGTGCTAGCAAAACAGTCCTGTAGCTTAGCATCTGCTTCATCTGTGATCTTGATCTTATTGATAGTGATCTTATTGATGAGTCACTGGTGCTTCCTGCTTTAGATTTTGCTTGTAAGCAGGAATCAGGAGGATAGAATTATGGTCAGATTTGCCAAATGGAGGGCGAGGGAGAGCTTTGTACGTGTCTCTGTGTGTGGAGTAAAGGTGGTCTTGAGTTTTTTCCCCTTCTGGTTACACATTTAACATGCTGGTAGAGATTAGGTAGAACGGATTTGAGTTTCCCAGCATTGAAGTTCTTGGCCACTAGGAGCGCCTCTTCTGGATGTTTTCCTGTTTGCTTATGGCGGTATACAGCTCATTGAGTGCGGTCTTAGTGCTAGCATCGGTCTGCGGTGGTATATAGACAGCTATGAAAAATATAGATGTAAACTCTCTTGGTAAATAGTGTGGTCTACAGCTTATCGTGAGATACTCTACCTCAGGCAAGCAAAACCTTGAGACTTCCTTAGATTTCGTGCATCAGATGTTGTTTACAAATATACATAGGCCGCCGCCCCTTGTCTTACCAGAGGCCGCTGTTCTATCCTGCCGAAAAAGCTTAAAACCCTCCAACTGTATGTTAATCATGTCGTCGTTCAGCCATGACTCGGTGAAACATAAGATATTACAGTTTTTAATGTCCCATATGTGCTTGTAGTTAATCTATTTTTATTATCGATTGATTGTGCATTGGCTAGTAGGAGAGTTGGTAAATGTAGATTACCCTCTAGGCGACGGATCCTTACAAGGCACCCGGACCGTCGTCCACGATATTTCCTCCTGCGAATGACGGGGATGAGGACCCTGTCAGGCGTGCGAAGTAAATCCTTCCCGTCCGACTCGTTGAAGAAGAAGAATTCCTCCAGTATGGGGTGAGTAATCACTGCACTGATATCAAGAAGCTCTTTTCAGGTCATAAGACACGGTAGAAGAAACATTATGTACAAAATAAGTTACAAATAACGCGGAAAAACATACACAACAGCACAATTGTTACGGGATCGTAAAACGGCAGCCATCTCCTTCGGCGCCATTATAACAGCTCAGCAGGGCAGCATGGCTGGCCCATAAAAGTACATGGAGAGCTAACATTAATGACTTACATGTCAATCTCTCATGGCTCAAAGTGGAAGAGAGAGTGACTTCCTCATTACTTGTTTTTGTAAGGTGTTGACAAGCTGAAAGTACTGAACTGTCTGTTTTAAATAAGAAGCACAAAGCTCAGACACCCATGCATACCCCACAAGACATGCCACCAGAAGTCCCTTCACAGTCCCCAAGTCCAGAATAGACTGTGGGAGGCGTATAGTACTACATAGAGCCATGACTACATGTAACCCTATTCCACATCAGGTAACTGATGCAGCAGTAGAATCAGATTTTAAAAGCAGTTAAAAATACACCTTATGGAACAGCGGGGACTGTGAAGTAACACAAACATAGGCACAGACACATGCATACACACACATGATAAGATACGCACTTTACACACACGTACACATGGGTTTTGCGTTGTAGATATGTGGTAGTTGTGTATGGGCCTGAGTGCACACACTTAGTGTGTTGTGAAATCTGTAATGAAATTGTAATGTTTTTAAAATTGTATAACTGCCTTAATTTTGCCGGACCCCAGGAAGAGTAGGCAGCAGCTAATGAGGATCCATAATAAATACAAATACAAATGTCAGGAGCATAATACTGCATCCCAAATGGCACCCTATTCCCTTTATAGTACTGGTCAAAGGTAGTGGTCAAAGGTAGTGGACTATAAAGGGAATATGATACCATTTGGGAGGCAGCCTAACTTAAAGGTGAAGTAAGGTTGTTCTGCTGCTCGTACTGTATGTGGCAGTCTGGTGAAGTCAACCTTTTTTCCCCACATGATTTTCCCCAAGCCTCTCCTGCTCTCCATGGATGGGTGGTGGGGAAACTGTAAAGACTTCAGTGATCAACTACCCTTTGTTGGTGATAAGAGGCCTCGTTGTCTCAATGGCCCTGAGAAGTGGTGAGTTAATCTGGCCACTGGCTACTTACTTCAGTATGTGCACGGCCACGTCCATTACAATGCCTCTGGACCTTGATCCCACTATCTACTTACAGCTAACAAGACAGACTCCAAACAAATAATATGTCCAGTGGGAAGGGCGAGGGAGGGAGGGCTGGGACCGGCAGCAGGCCTGTTTAAATTGATGGAGGAGATTGTGATAAGGAAGACGTATGACAGGAAGGCGCTCTTGGCGTGTTCTTGGAATGGAACACAAGCATTGTTGACCAATGATGAGTGGACAGGATTGGCTGGTATATGCTGACCAACCACCGCCCTCTGACACTGAAGTCAATATGAACTCCATCAGGAGACAGACTGCTCCCATAAAGAAGACAAAACAGACGGCCCAGAAGAATGACAGGTTTAACTGTGGAGACGACCCAGAAGAATGACAGGTTTAACTGTGGAGATGACCCAGAAGAATGACAGGTTTAACTGTGGAGACGACCCAGAAGAATGACAGGTTTAACTGTGGAGACGACCCAGAAGAATGACAGGTTTAACTGTGGAGACGACCCAGAAGAATGACAGGTTTAACTGTGGAGACGACCCAGAAGAATGACAGGTTTAACTGTGGAGACGACCCAGAAGAATGACAGGTTTAACTGTGGAGAAGACCCAGAAGAATGACAGGTTTAACTGTGGAGACGACCCAGAAGAATGACAGGTTTAACTGTGGAGACGACCCAGAAGAATGACAGGTTTAACTGTGGAGACGACCCAGAAGAATGACAGGTTTAACTGTGGAGACGACCCAGAAGAATGACATGTTTAACTGTGGAGACGACCCAGAAGAATGACAGGTTTAACTGTGGAGACGACCCAGAAGAATGACAGGTTTAACTGTGGAGACGACCCAGAAGAATGACAGGTTTAACTGTGGAGACGACCCAGAAGAATGACAGGTTTAACTGTGGAGACGACCCAGAAGAATGACATGTTTAACTGTGGAGACGACCCAGAAGAATGACAGGTTTAACTGTGGAGACGACCCAGAAGAATGACAGGTTTAACTGTGGAGACGACCCAGAAGAATGACAGGTTTAACTGTGGAGACGACCCAGAAGAATGACAGGTTTAACTGTGGAGACGACCCAGAAGAATGACAGGTTTAACTGTGGAGACGACCCAGAAGAATGACAGGTTTAACTGTGGAGACGACCCAGAAGAATGACAGGTTTAACTATGGAGACGACCCAGAAGAATGACAGGTTTAACTGTGGAGACGACCCAGAAGAATGACAGGTTTAACTGTGGAGACGACCCAGAAGAATGACAGGTTTAACTGTGGAGAAGACCCAGAAGAATGACAGGTTTAACTGTGGAGACGACCCAGAAGAATGACAGGTTTAACTGTGGAGACGACCCAGAAGAATGACAGGTTTAACTGTGGAGACGACCCAGAAGAATGACAGGTTTAACTGTGGAGACGACCCAGAAGAATGACAGGTTTAACTGTGGAGAAGACCCAGAAGAATGACAGGTTTAACTGTGGAGACGACCCAGAAGAATGACAGGTTTAACTGTGGAGACGACCCAGAAGAATGACAGGTTTAACTGTGGAGACGACCCAGAAGAATGACAGGTTTAACTGTGGAGACGACCCAGAAGAATGACAGGTTTAACTGTGGAGACGACCCAGAAGAATGACAGGTTTAACTGTGGAGACGACCCAGAAGAATGACAGGTTTAACTGTGGAGACGACCCAGAAGAATGACAGGTTTAACTGTGGCGACGACCCAGAAGTAGCCAGACATCCAGTATGGAACCCAAATGGCACTTTATTCTCTATTATACTCTGGGTGGTTTGAGCGCTGAATGCTGATTGGCTGACAGCTGTAGTATATCAGACCGTATACCACGGGTATAACAAAACAGTTATTTTTACTGCTCTAATTATGTTGGTAACAAGTTTATAATAGCAATAAGGCACCTCTGGGTTTGTGGTATATGGCCAATATACTCCGCGTTGTGTCGTTCCTAAGAACAACCCTTAGCCGTGGTATATTGGCCATGTACCACACATCCTCGGGCCTTATTGCTAATTATACACTATATAGTGCACTACTTCTGACAAGAGCTCTACGTGCCTTGGTCAAAATGAGGTGCACTATAAAGGGAATAGTGTGCCATTTAGAACACAGACCTAGTTATTTCTCTCAACCATGATCCTAAAATGGAAAGAATGAATATCATTTTCCATCAAATGTATATAAAATGAGTATTACTCTAGCTAGCCAGACATTGTTAAGAGGGTTCCAGGAGTACAGTCTCAGCCAGGCGAAGAGAGGGCCATACTCTATTTGTAGCTGCTGAATGTGGGTTAGTACGTTAACACTCCTATCACGTTCCACTTTCTCATCTGGATGTCCTTCAGAGCCTTATTGTGATGCTGAGCCCTAGATGGACGGGGCAAAAGCAGCAGCAGCAGCAGGAGAACAAGAGAGAGCAGCTAAATGGAGTCATTGCCTTTACGGAGCCCAACTGATTTGATTATTTAGAGCTGTAACCCAATTATTCCCAGGCCACATGTTTTCAGAACAGAGGCGTCGCCGGGGGAAAGCCCTTCTGGTCTCCGCAGCGGTCGTCTTTAATAAAAGAAGAAGAAAAAAGGTCCTGTAAGTGTTATTCCATATGACTCATGTCTAGTGTTGCCTCCAAATGTAGGGACCATGAATGAGGGAGCCCATAAACGGGGGTTATTACTAAAGTTTGAGAATAGACGCAATGGGAATTCTCTTAAGAACTGAGCAACGAGCTGAGCATTGGCTTCTCCAGGTGGAATAAAAATCGTCTGACTGGCTTTCATCAAGAAACTCTGCAAGGTCCCTCCCATGAGACAAAGAGAGAGCGGGGGGAGAGTGAAAGGGAGAGAAAGAAAGGGAGAGAGAGAGAGGGAGAGAAAGAAAGAGGGAGAGAGACAAAGGGAGAGAGACAAAGGAAGGGAGATAGAGAGATGTTGGTCAGGGGAGGGAGCAGGGGGATGTGGTTAGTGTACAGGGATGAGGCTATTAATGATGTGAAGCTGAGTAGACATTACAGAGAACTACACACACAGGTCATCATATCTCTCTCTATACACCCCTTTTCCTTTTCACTCCTTCTTCATCCCACCTCCCTCCTTCCTTCTTCCCTAGGAGTCCTGCCACCACTACAACATAGTCTCTTCCCATTTAACCATGCCAGAAACACTCTGTCAAATGTCTGAGCATAGATGGCATTGGATAAGTCAGTATATAGTCCATCCTGGTTCATTCTAACTGTTTAACTAGTACTTGCTCAGGGGGACGCTGTTGAGAAATAGTGATGTATTGTTGAGATACTCTTCGTTTCACAATAAGGGTTTCATGATATCTTTATCTGTAATTTTGGCAAGTTGTTCCAAATGTGATCTCAAAAGAAAATAAACAGTAACCAGGAGATGGTGTAGGAGATGTGCGGATTTGAATCCATTCTTACAGTATGTTGTGATTGTGATCATTGTCTCATGTTCTGGTGCCATAGGCTACTAGTCACCTCCCTAATCACTTCTGGATCAGGAGCACCCTCTAGTGGATAATGTGTGCTGTTACACATGTCATCTAACTCATCAGTCTCGCTAAGAAGCCAATTGTCTTGTTATCTATGGACATGGTTCAACAGCAAATATCCAAACAAGGAAAGTAGGTCACCATGGCAGTAAGTGTTGTCTTGTCCATGGATTCACCCTGGCCATAGGTGTGTTTATGATATGTTGGGGAAAACAAGTGTATATTTTTAACTGTTCTCTTTCACAGATTTTTAAAATGTATTTCACTTTTATTTAACCAGGTAGGCTAGTTGAGAACAAGTTCTCATTTACAACTGCGACCTGGCCAATATAAAGCAAAGCAGTGTGAACACAAACAACAACAACAGAGTTACATATGGAATAAACAAACATACAGTCAATAATGCAATAGAAAAAGTCTATATACAATGTGTGCAAATGAGGTAGGATAAGGGAGGTAAGGCAATAAATAGGCCATAGTGGCGAAATAATTACAATATAGCAATTAAACACTGGAATGATAAATGTGCAGAAGATGAGTGTGCAAGTAGAGATACTGGGGTGCAAAGGAGCAAAATAAATAAGGTAGTTGGGTGGGTTATTTACAGATGAGCTATGTACAGGTGCAGTGATCTGTGAGCTGCTCTGACAGCTGGTGCTTAAAGCTAGTCAGGGAGATATGAGTCTCCAGCTTCAGTGATTTTTGCAGTTCGTTCCAGTCATTGGCAGCAGAGAACTGTAAGGAAAGGCGGCCGAAGTAGGAATTGGCTTTGGGGGTGACCAGTGAAACATACCTGCTGGAGCGCGTGCTACGGGTGGGTGCTGCTATGGTGACCAGTAAGCTGATATAAGGCGGGGCTTTACCTAGCAAAAACTTGTAGATGACCTGGAGCCAGTGGGTTTGGCAACGAATATGAAGCGAGGGCCAGCCAACTCGTCGTGTTTGGAGGACAAAGAATGCTGAGTTGCATCCAAAGAACACCATACCTACTGTGAAGCATGGGGGTGGAAAGATCATGCTTTGGGGCTGTTTTTCTGCAAAGGGACCAGGACGACTGATCCGTGTAAAGGAATGAATGAATGGGGCCATGTATCGTGAGATTTTGAGTGAAAACCTCCTTCCATCAGCAAGGGCATTGAAGATGAAACGTGGCTGGGTCTTTCAGCATGACAATGATCCCAAACACACCGTCCGGGCAACGAAGGAGTGGCTTCGTAAGAAGCATTTCAAGGTCCTGCAGTGGCCTAGCCAGTCTCCAGATCTCAACCCCATAGAAAATCTTTGGAGGGAGTTGAAAGTCCGTGTTGCCCAGCAACAGCCCCAAAACATCACTGCTCTCGAGGAGATCTGCATGGAGGAATGGGCCAAAATACCAGCAACAGTGTGTGAAAACCTTGTGAAGACTTACAGAAAACGTTTGACCTCTGTCATTGCCAACAAAGGGTATATAACAAAGTATTGAGAAACTTTTGTTATTGACCAAATACTTATTTTCCACCATAATTTGCAAATTAATTAATTAAAAATCCTACAATGTGATTTTCTGGATTTTTTTTCTCATTTTGTCTGTCATAGTTGAAGTGTACCTATGATGAAAATTACAGGCCTCTCTCATCTTTTTAAGTGGGAGAACTTGCACAATTGGTGGCTGACTAAATACTTTTTTGCCCCACTGTATATACTGTATACCATCTACTGCATCTTGCCTATGCCGTTCGGCCATCGCTCATCCATATATTTATATGTACATATTCTTATTCATTCCTTTGTTGTTGTGAAATTGTTAGATTACTTGTTAGATATTACTGCATGGTCGGAACTAGAAGCACAAGCATTTCGCTATACTCGCATTAACATCTGCTAACCATGTGTATGTGACAAATAAAATTTGATTTGATTGTATGTTTGTTTATTCCATGTGTAACTGCGTTGTTGTTTGTGTCGCACTGCTGTGCTTTATCTCGGCCAGGTCGCAGTTGTAAATGAGAACTTGTTCTCAACTAGCCTACCTGGTTAAATAAAGGTGAAATAAATAAAAAATAAGAAATTAGATATTTCTGTATTTCATGTTTAATAAATGTGCAAACATTTCTAAAAACATGTTTTCACTTTGTAATTATGGGCTATTGTGAATAGATGGGTGAGACATTTTTTTTTCAATAAAAGTTGAATTCCGGCTGTAACACAACAAAATGTGGAATAAGTATAAGGGGTATGAATACTTTCTGAAGGCACTGTATGTTTGCCAAACTGAGTGTGGCTTGAGATGGCAAGGAGCCTAGGGCAGAAGGGAAGAGGAATGAGTGCAGGTCATTCCACCAACTGAGTCGTGTAACATTTATTTAACTTAATTTTAACATTCTGTCATAAAGAGTTCAACTTAATAAAAACATGTCTCTTCCTCAAGATGTTAAATAAATAAATTGCTATAGTAAGTTCCAAATAAAGAAACAGGGTTGAAGTTACACTAGATGATCAAAAGAATGTGGACACATGCTCGTCGAACATCTCATTCCAAAATGATGGGCACTAATATGGAGTTTGCTGCTATAACTGCCTCCACTATTCTGGTAAGACTTTCCACTAGATGTTGGAACATTGCTGCGGGGACTTGCTTCCATTCAGCCAGAAGAGCATTAGTGAGGTCGGGCACTGATGTTTGGTGATTCCAATTCATCCCAAAGGTGTTCGATGGGGTTGAGGTCAGGGCTCTGTGCAGGCTAGTCAAGTTCTTCCACACCGATCTCGACAAACCATTTCTGTATGGACCTTGCTTTGCACGGGGGCATTGTCATGCTGAAACAGGAAAGGGCCTTCCCCAAACTGTTGCCACAAAGTTGAAAGCACAGAATCTTCTAGAATGTCATTGTATGCCATAGCGTTAAGATTTCCCTTGACTGGAACTAAGGGGTCTGAACCATGAAAAACAGCCCCAGACAATTATTCCCCCTCCACCAAGCTTTACAGTTGGCACTATGCATTGGGGCAGGTAGCGTTCGCCTGGCATCCGCCAAACCCAGATTCGTCCGTCAGACTGCCAGTTCACTCCAGGGAATGCGTTTCCACTGCTCCAGAGTCCAACGGCGACTAGCTTTACACCACTCCAGCCGACGCATGGCATTGCACATTGTGATACTAGGCTTGCGGCCATGGAAACCCATTTCATGAAGCTCCCGACGAACAGTTATTGTGCTAATAGACGTTTCCACTTCACAATAACAGCACTTACAGTTGACGGGCAGCTCTAGCAGGTCAGAAATTTGACGGACTGACTTGTTGGAAAGGTGGCATTCTATGACGATGCCACGTTGAAAGTCACTGAGCTCCTCAGTAAGGCTAGTCTACTACCAATGTTTGTCTATGGAGTTTGCATGGCTGTGTGCTCGATTTTATACACCTGTCAGCAACGAGTGTGGCTGAAATGTCCAGCCAATTTCAAAATGTGAATTTTCTGTGAACATTTTTGTGAAACTGTGTATGTTTTACTTGTGGATTTTGAAATAAAAATGTATCTCAAGATGTGTCAATGTGTTTGTCTACATTACATTTTAAAAACAATGCAGCTATTGGAGTAAACCTATTTTGGGTTAAGACAAGTAACTATGAGTAAGGGCAAACATCATGAGAAGATTGCAAGCTAAGTTCGAAAAAGACAACCCATTACCACAATATTTTTTCTTATTTTTATTAATATAAAATGTATAATTATAATACAATAACAAAAAATATATAGGACGTTACGACACGTAACGTTATATATTCTCTGAAGAAACATAACATAACATTAAAAGTAAAAATAAATAAAACACACAAGAATTGATTTTCAAAAGTTAAAGTACCTAAAATAAAGGCCAGAGGTGACAGTTGTACAAACCTATGATAGAGTTGTAAGAATGTCGTTTTTTTTCTTCTCAGTAATATATGCATTCCAGAAGAATTTCCCTCTAGGAGAGATCTTGTTGTTGGTTATCTTATTCATAAGTTATCTTATGAATGTATTATTGCATCCAGCGGGAGGCAGTATTTCCACGTATGCGCTTAGCTAGCCAAGGTCGCCATGACATCGCCTACAAGCGTGATTGGGGATTTCTATTGGAGCAGTTTTAGCCTGTCTTTGACTTTGTGGCTGTGGTGACGACCCATCTCTGCCAATCACGTTCTCCTTATCCAAGGGTATTAAACACACACCGCTTTTGAAAGCTGGAGAGGGTTCTCCATCCGACAAACGTTATCAGGTAAAGTATTTATTGTATTTGTAATCTAACTATTTAGTTATAGAAACGTGATACCATCAGTGCAAGCTGTAACATGAATCCCAACGCAGCAACCTTAGTATTAAAATACCAATAGTAATGTAGCTAGCGAGGAGTAGTTAGTTACAATTAGCATTGACATGAAATTGGTCAAAACAAGACATGGTATCAATAACAAGATGAATCGAGCCACATTGCAGTTTCTTGTCCTTCTTGACAGAAATCTGACCATCCAGAATCACAACAGGCTGTCCCATGGAAGTACATACATCGTTTTCGTGACGTTGTCAGCCAACCCAACTACTAGCCTCATACCATGAATACACATAGCCATCTCCGATATAAAGTGTTTTTTTTCTCAAAGTTTCCGGGATGTCACGTGTTCTACTTATATAATTACACATGTAACGAATTAAGCATGACAAAACATATATCCGAACCTCAAGTAGAAAGTAAGCCAATCGTTTTTTTGTTGACCAAATTCAACACTCATTGACCTCTGTACAAAACTCCTTGCTCATTGGGCGAAACAACCAAAACAATGGCACCTGCTGGAGGGAGACTGATTTCCCGCCGAGTTGAACCTCTCTTCCTCTCTGGATTTAATCACTAGCAAACAAGTCGTCATTCCCGGGACAAGGAGCGTTTTAGCTATCAGTTTATTCCAAGTAATAATTGAAGACTACAAAAATCTATAGGACAAATAGTGTAAAGCTAATACAGTCATCAAGGCAGGAACCAGTCATTTCCTTCATACTAACAAATAAGAAATTACATATTTCCTGTCAATAGTTGGGGTAGGATGATTGCAGAGCACCCTGCCTCAGACTGTCAGGATGTTCATTTTCTAGCTCAAACTAAGTTACATGTTTTGCTGTGATTTATTTGATTAATTGTCTCTCACTTTTGTCTTGCATTGTGTTGATAAAAGGTGAGGTGTTCAGGTGAGCGAGTCGGTCAAGGATCGGCTCAGACGAGGAGTTAAAGTTTAACAATCAGCAGTTTATTCAGAGTAAAAGTATTTGGTACAGCGTATATACGGGCTCTGTTCTTAGAACTCTGAGGGAGTCAGAAAAGAGAGCCCATAAAACAGGTAGCATACATGTTTTATACAATACAAAAAGTAGGTTGATTCTAGGAGTCCTGGTCTTGGGATTGGTCCTGGTCCGGGCGTAGTCCCCGCTTATTGGCCCAAGGTTGTTGTTGCCATGTTCCTGAATATCCCTTGCTTAATGTCTGTTTTGAATTGCCAAACAGCTTGCATGTGCACAATGTTGATAAGCTTAGGATCCCTAGAAGCTCTATTAGGTATTAATGCGGTGTGTGTGGTTCTCTGTGTTTGAGTGTGAATGTGCGTGGGTGGGGTGTGTGTGTCTGTGTGTCTTCCAGGCATCAGCAGATATGTCATCACAAGACGAAGTCCCTTAGACCTCTGCGGTTGACCCAGTTCCTGTTTTCTTGGCTGTATGTGGAAACATTAGTATGGCATGCCAGAAACAGGTTGTGCAACATACTGCAAACACACTTGTAATGAAATGTTCATTTGCTTTGCCTTTTGTTACTAAAGGCTAATGCATAGATATAAAGGCCTATCTTGGCTTCAAGCATATATGAGCATCAAAGTTTTTCTTACAAATCCCTCTCTTCACGTCTTCCTAGACGTGACCAACTGTCTGGAAAGAAACTTTTCAGAGAAAAGTTTTGATTAGTCCCTCTCTTCACGTCTCTTCAGAGACGTGACCAATCAGTCAACAGCACAGTCCATACTTATGAACTCTGCTTCCGTCCCTAGGTCGTCATAAACATCCTCTGGGCCCAATAATGGGAACATCTGCGCCGTGCTATGGGGGTCAATGGCTTTGGTAATGAGCCTATTAATTAAGGATCGTATGCATGGTATGCAGCAGCAACCACACAGAACAAGAACTGCTGCAAAGACGGAGATAGAAACTAGGATTGAGGAAATCAAGGTTTTATATTTGCCAAACACATTCATCCAAGAATCCCACATAGAGGAGTCGATGCCGGAGTGGGACTTCATTTTACCATTCAAAGTCCTCAGTCCCTCTAGTGCTACTGTCAGACTACCATCAGAGGCCGTATTGTTAGGAATGAACGTGCAACAGTGTTCCCCAAACATGGAGCAAACACCTCCCTTTTCTGCCAACAACATGTCTACAGCGATACGATTCTGGAAAGCCATAAGGCTGGTAGCTGATAGTTGACTATGGACTGCCTCAAACCCTTGCTGAGTCCAGTTGCCTAAACGTTGTACATTAAAATGGATATAATTTATCCGATCAACATTTTTATTAACGGTGCACCACCAGCATATGGACGATTCAAGTCCTGCATTGACTTGATTCACTAACTTATACTTATCCGGCACCCCTCTGGGTACCCCAATAGCATCAATGTAGGTCGGGTTCTCAGCAGTGGGGTGCACCTCTCGCTTGGATCGGCTCAACTTCGCCTCTTCCACTTGGGACATGAGTTCAGACACACTCATGGGATGGACTGTAATGGGAAGGAGCAAAGACACTAGGGCACATAAACCAGATGAGGTAGGAGGGAATCGTGACAACAGCCTATTACCTCCACACCACCACCACACATCAGCTCTAGACACTGGTTTAAAATTTGCCGTAAGCATGTGAGTGTACCAGCACCAACTATCAGGGAGCTTACCCAACCATGTCCCTCCACCTATCATGTTTATGCATGTAAAGTTAGCACTTGCCACACTGGAGGAGAATATCGGTTTCTTGACCATCGTGGTGACTACCGGATAAACAGTGTCCCACTGTGAACATTTCTCAGGTGGGTTGTCTTTGTCCATAAGGGGCAATAGACAGTCTCCGCTAATAGCAGCTGGGACAATGCGGAGCAATGGCCTAGCTCCCATGCAAACTACACAGCTTTGCAGGGTCATGTTAGCTGCTTGTTCGGTCAATAGTAGCCAATTGTTATTGAAACCTGAGATTCCGGTGGCAGTAAGAATGGTATCATCAGGGGTGGTAGGAGTGGTGACCATATTAATAGGACCCCAATCGCCCTTTCCCTTAGATGTTAAAACAGTAAACCGGTCAGTAATAGCAGAGGGCTGAGCCTGCTGAGTAATGCAGATTGTTACTGGCCAGTAGAGTAGATCCTTGCTAGATTCTACATATGGTGCTAGTATAAAATCCTGACAACCCGTCCCAGTACCTGGTCGGATAATTAGTGATAAACCCCAATTACGCAATTTAGTCCTAGTCAGTGACAATCTTTTCCGCCAGATAAGAACTGCTTGTCCTGATGAATAACTGGACCAGTCAGGACCAGTCTCAGCGACCAGGCTCTTCCATGACCACTCCTGAAACCCCCCTTTTTTTATCACGTGTGAACTTCCCAATGTTTCCCAATTTAAATCAGTGGAAATTGTAATATTGGCTGGCACGCATAAAGTAGTGCTCCTAACCTGTGCTGGGGCACATGTGGGTTGACTAGGTTCAGTGTGTCTTTTGCGTACTATGTGCCTGGGCATACTAAAGTTAAAACTCGGCTTAGTATCGTTGGATGTAGAGTTGGCACCTTCAGATGTCTTGGCTGCATTATTAGCCATGTGTTCAAAAGCCCAAAGCATTATTCCTACTATGCAACCCGAGGTTATCATAAACAGTACAAACATTGGAAGAGAACATCCATGGCGTTCTCTGTCGCCTAGACCATGGGTGGCCCTCCCTGGCACCTGAGGAGTGGAGTCGTCTCCACATTCTTCAGTTGTCAGGGCGTACAGAATTTGTAGCCGAATTAGATGCGATCAAGTCGCTTCTGACTTCAGTCAGTGTTCTGTCAGGTGCTGGTGCTGGTGTACAGTGAGTCAGGTGGTGCCAAGGTGCGCCCGATTTACCTTTGACCTGGACTGAGTGTGAAGTAACTTCCTTCACTTCGTACGGTCCAGTCCACCTGGGATCTGCCCACTTTCTTTTGTGGACCTTGATCCTTACCCAGTCTCCAACCTTTACCCTTGGTTGTCCCTGGTCATCCGTCAGCTCCCCCTCTGCGACACGGTGTATCTGTATGGAGAGAGCTGCAGATAATTCGGTCAGTTTTTTTACATAGTCAGACATTCCTATCTGGTGGACATCAAGAGGGGGCATATGACCTCCCTCTCTTGGCGGCCCAGGCATCACTCGGCCTGTCATTATTTCATGGGGTGAAAGATGTGTCCCTGCACCTGGAGAGGACCTCATGGCCATCAGTGCCAGGGGCAGGGCTTCCACCCACGTCAATTTTGTCCCTGCACAAACCTTAGCTATCTTAGCTTTCAAAGTTTGGTTACAGCGTTCCACAAGTCCCTGCGATTGCGGCTTATACACCGAACCGAATTTGTGTGTTATACCAAACCTCTCCTCAACCTGTCTCAGGTGTTGATTGGAGAAGTGGGACCCATTGTCGGATCTGATTTGTCGCGGGACCCCATACCTAGGTATGAGTTCCGTTTGTAGCCACTTAATGACAGACTTCGCATCCTCTTTGGCTGTTGGGATTGCTTCTACCCATTTGGAGAATCTGTCTACCATTACTAGCAAATATCTCTTTCCCCCTTTCACTTGCTCTGCTCCCATGTCTGTGTAATCTATGCTGATATCTTGAAAACAGGCATTGGGCACCGGGTAATGACCCATTGGTGTTTGGTATGGTTTCTTCGGGTTGTAATTTCCACAGATAGTGCAACTGTCGCAAAACAAGTCAGTCATTTCCTTCATGTATGGATGCCACCATACATAAGAAATTTTTTGTAGGGTCTTCAGTTTTCCCTCATGTGTCAGGCCGTGCGCTTCTCTGATGAGTTCTGGGCACAGATTCGCTGGTGCCACCAGTCTTCCATCATGGGAACGCCAGAGGTCATCCATCCCTTTTGTGGCTCCCCTCTGTCCCCAAACTGAGTGTTCATATGATCCTGCTGAGAGCTGTAGTTCTTTGATGTGAAAAAGATCCCGATATCTGAAAGTCATTGTTCCCCAGTGGTTCTTCCTGTGTCCTGGGGTTCGGAGTGAGCCGTGACAGCAGTCTTGGCTCCTCAGAAAAAATAAATGGGTTGCTTGTTGATCGTCCTCCAGGGGAACCCAAATTCCCAGTGTCCATGGAGTAGAGAACGCCAGGGGGCTCCAGATCCACAACATCGATTGTTCCCTCCGTCAGGCGCACTGCCACTTCCCCCTTCACCACACCCCCTCTCACAGTTAATACAGGGGCCTGTACAGTAGCTGGTGGTAAGGCTGAGGGAGGCGAGTAGGGTGGGGGTCTGTATTCTTCTGGCAGGTTTGGATAGAGGCGCTGGTTGGGTGATTGTCCTTTGTCTGGGTTGGCTGGTGGGGTGGTAAGGTCCCCTCCCTCTTTTATGTCAGTGACTACTGCCATTACTTCCGCTTTTTTTGTCATTTGGTATCTTCGGATCTCCTCGATAGCCCAAGTGCCTATTTTCAACTCAGCCTCTGCTGTCTCTCTCTGCTTAGTCCCTTCCTTCCTAAAAACGTATTGTTTATTTAGGTCTACTTCGCTGTCCCTTGCATTCTGCTTCCCCTCTCTTAGCTCTCCTTCCATTGTGTTCAGCTGAACCCTGGTTGGTGTTCCCCCTACCAGATAACCTGCCTGTGTCCACTTCAACTTTAACCCTTCCCACACCTTCTTACATTCTTTCCACTGTACTTTTCCCCCTGCCCTTTCCTGCATACGCTGGTCTAGATACTCGTTAAATTTCAGTTTTGGAGGTTGCGAAGCTGCCATAGTGATGGAATGATTATGACTATCTGAATATACTTAGCCCGTCACTGTTTGGAGACAGCGATGTATTCTTGGAGAAACAATTACTCGTACTCTGTCTTATCTCAGAGCTCCTCCGTCGTATACCCAGAGTTTTGTCGAGACATGTAACCCAATTAAACCCTTGTGAGACGCTGTGTACAGTTAAAACCTCACCGGTCACAGCCGGTCTATTGGTTTACTAGTCAATTAACAATATGCCTCATTCGTATACTTCATGCACAGGTAGCAACTCTACAACGCATTTAACCAGTCATGAGCTAAGTTATGGTATGTAAATCACCTTGTACTTGTATCAACCGAACTATTGGTCATATTCAACACATAGATCTATTCCTCATCGGGACGCTACCGAACTGTCTGAATAGTATCTCTTCTAAGTCTATTTCACCCTAGGCATCTTTAACATTTAGATCTATTCCTCATCGGGACGCTACCGAACTGTCTGAATAGTATCTCTTCTAAGTCTATTTCACCCTAGGCATCTTTAACATTTACAAGAAATTAAGCCTATTTCATCCTAACTTCACAAACAAATAGAAATTAAGCCTATTTCATCTTAACTTCACAAACAATAGAAATTAAGCCTATTTCATCTTAACTTCACAAACAATAGAAATTAAGCCTATTTCATCTTAACTTCACAAACAATAGAAATTAAGCCTATTTCATCTTAACTTCACAAACAATAGAAATTAAGCCTATTTCATCTTAACTTCACAAACAATAGAAATTAAGCCTATTTCATCTTAACTTCACAAACAATAGAAATTAAGCCTATTTCATCTTAACTTCACAAACAATAGAAATTAAGTCAATACCTCTAACATTGTATTGCAACACATACGTTTACTTCACTGCTTGGTGGAATTTAGTAATAAATTTACACAAAATTCATACTCACACTCGGTACTACTGATCTTAAATTTGGTATTGAACTATTCGACAATGTGCAAAATTCGTTTTAACAGGTTTTGCTTACCTTTTTAGTGGTCGACCTGAGATCAGTTCCCCGAGTTGAGCAGAGTTTTGTCCTCCCCCGAATTGGCTCGTCTGTCTCCTTGAGTCGTCCTTACACCAATTCGCTCCCGCACTCTCACGTTTTATGGGTCTTAAGAAACCATCCTCTGCTACCAAAGTTCTGTTGATAAAAGGTGAGGTGTTCAGGTGAGCGAGTCGGTCAAGGATCGGCTCAGACGAGGAGTTAAAGTTTAACAATCAGCAGTTTATTCAGAGTAAAAGTATTTGGTACAGCGTATATACGGGCTCTGTTCTTAGAACTCTGAGGGAGTCAGAAAAGAGAGCCCATAAAACAGGTAGCATACATGTTTTATACAATACAAAAAGTAGGTTGATTCTAGGAGTCCTGGTCTTGGGATTGGTCCTGGTCCGGGCGTAGTCCCCGCTTATTGGCCCAAGGTTGTTGTTGCCATGTTCCTGAATATCCCTTGCTTAATGTCTGTTTTGAATTGCCAAACAGCTTGCATGTGCACAATGTTGATAAGCTTAGGATCCCTAGAAGCTCTATTAGGTATTAATGCGGTGTGTGTGGTTCTCTGTGTTTGAGTGTGAATGTGCGTGGGTGGGGTGTGTGTGTCTGTGTGTCTTCCAGGCATCAGCAGATATGTCATCACAAGACGAAGTCCCTTAGACCTCTGCGGTTGACCCAGTTCCTGTTTTCTTGGCTGTATGTGGAAACATTAGTATGGCATGCCAGAAACAGGTTGTGCAACATACTGCAAACACACTTGTAATGAAATGTTCATTTGCTTTGCCTTTTGTTACTAAAGGCTAATGCATAGATATAAAGGCCTATCTTGGCTTCAAGCATATATGAGCATCAAAGTTTTTCTTACAATTGCGTTTTCAGCTCTCCACCAAGCATGAGCTGATTCATTCACCTGTGAGGAGAACCATCCTACAGCAGGTTGAACTAGACCTGCTGTCCCTATTTAGACATTGAGACCACATATGCATTTTCCTGTTGTCTTTTTTTGTGTGGATTGTCTTAGTCTAGTGCATTTTAGAGTTGAAGAACACCAACTACAGATACACATCCTTGTTTGAGCATCTCAAAGACTATATTCAATGTAGAATCAGTTTAATAGGTAACAAACCTACAAACAAACACATTGTCCCCATCAGGAGCACAGGCTTTTCCCATAGATGGTAGAGTTATTGTCTCTGGACCACACAAGCATTCTGCTAAGGCACTTGTCTCTCACAACATTGGTCAGCTACATTGGTGACCAGGGTGGGATCCTTTCAGTATGACTATGGGGCCAGGGTACACACACTCCTAGAAGAGGAGGAATACTGAAGCATGTGTTGACAGTTTTACAGTCTCCATCAGAGGCCCAGGCTTTTGACATAGATGGTAAAGCTCTCATTTCTGGACTGCAGCATTGTAAGATTGTGCCCTCCACTGCACTTGATATACATTGATTGTTAGGTTAAACTATATTTAGATACTAAAAATACTGCCTGAGAGACACCTTTGCTATTTGTCTCTGTACTCAAATGGTGAAACACTATTTGTGATGGTGTTCTTTTTTTGAATGTATGTGCATGGACTGTACATTATGGAAAACATGTCTCACACTCAGTCATACTTAGTAGAAATCCCGTAGTTAGTAGGTTATGTGTCGCTCAGTTGGTAGAGCATAGAGCTTGCAACGCCAGGGTTGTGGGTTCAATTCCCATGGGGGGCCAGTTCAGATTTAAAAAATAATGTAATGTATGCACTCGCTACTGTAAGTTGCTCTGGATAAGAGCAAAATAAATTGGCAAGATTTTGGCACCGTCCACTTTTAGGTTAGTAGGAAAGTTAATCATTTAAACCACCTAAATATACTCATTCACTGAACATTTAGTATTTGAAAATCAAACAATAATTTCCCAACTGCTATTTCTATAATGCCACAGGCTCTTTATCATTATCCATACCTTATATTCCAATGACTCCAACATTATGCGTGCCCACCATGGTATTGGGCAGCTGCTTTCTGAGAACTCATCTGGTTCTCATTGCAGAGCATATTATTTTTTAGAGAAGATCGTATTGCAAGATATTCAATATATATTGGCTAATATGCATATGCAGCTCCATTCTAGCATACGACACACACACCTTTACATCTACATGCTTTTATTCGGGTTTTTATGCAAATTATATGATTGAATGTTACTTTAAGCCTGCAGCTAGTTACTTGAAATACGACGATCATGCCAAAACATGATTCAACATTGAATTCACTGACAGAGATAACTAATGAAACACTAGTTTCCTGAGCAGGCACATTACGTTTAACTTACAGTATTAACTAGCTCGTTAAGCTTGTCAACTGTAACTTTGGCTAGCTTTCAATAAATTGGCTAAATGGTCAACGGAGTTACCTCTTCGTGTTTTTTTCCCCCACCTGTATTTAACCAAGTAGGCTACGTGATCAAGACCATTCCTATTGCATCCTGCATATTTCAAGTACACTGAATTAAAAAAAAAATATATATATATATCTTATTTCTGTCGTTGGGAGCTAACGTTAGTTCCTATTAACACACTGCCACAGAGGCTGTGTTTACATGGTAGATAGAAGCAGCCATGGTATATACCTGGAACCAATCAGAACACGTACGAGATTTCCGATTGGTTACAAGTTTAGCAGTTCGCAAGTTTGCCTGAGCAGACAGTTTTGAAATGTACTTTTTCTGAGAAAATATGTAATAATTGAAGCTGTAACAAAACATGTACAGTAATCATAAGAATATTTCATTGTCATATACAAAAAAAATCTGCTCCTCCCTCGACGTAGTTCGATCACCTTCACTTTACCTATTTTCTTACAAAACAAAAACTGCTTTTGGAGAGTCAAGTGAGCCAACACCAAATATTATGGATATACTGACAGGATCCATGTCTCTCCGCCCTAACAGTCGTCCACAAATCGGCACGGAGGGCTGTCTAGCTCCCGTGTACCATTTGGGTTGGTGGATACCTCTCATTATTGTAATCTTTTTAAAATATTCTGTGAGGTTTGATGACGTCAACCTCGTGTATTCAATGGAGAGAAATGCTACGTTCACTGGCCGCATGCCATGAATATGCATAGGCACTCGAGACAACAACGTGATATTGTTTTTTCTCAAAGTTGTCGGGATGTCACGTGTTCTACTTATATCAGTACACTCGTAACAATTTACGCGTTACGAAACTTCTATTTGATCAAATAAACCTCACGTAACAACTAAGCCATTCATTTTTTGTTGTTGTTGACCAAACCCTACACTCTTTCATTGACCTCCATACAAAAACGAATTGCTTGGTGGGCGAAACAACGAAAAAAACACCACTTGCTGGGGGATACAGATTTTCAGCAGAATTGGTTCCCTCTCCTATGCCGACACCCAAAACGCGGTTAAGCCATACACTCTTCAATTTCCTCCTGAATTCGTGTGCGTGAATGCTCAACACTTTACGGTATCGCGTGTTTTATGTTTGTGAAACAGTCGGATGTACTGTCATGCACAGATAGACGAACGATAGCTACAAATCATTGCAAGCAAACAGTTTGAAGCACACTTATTTCATCTTTCATAACCAAATTATACCAAATCGTTTATTTCATTTTCGCGCCTTATCAAAAAAATACTTTGATATCACGGTTAGGGTGAGGCTGCATAGGCTGCAGTAGCCTAACCGGGGTGCTGTTTAGCAAATGTTAAATTATTAAATCAAGATGTGTGTACAGTCATGACATACAAACAGTACACAAACACACACAACAACATCTAAGTGTTTTTTTGTTTGTATTTCATTAAAGACAGATTTAAAATGTTAAAACGTGTTAAATAAATACTCTTGGTCTATCTCAACATTCTTTATATATTTTTTAAGTAGTTATATTACAGACCCCTATGTTAAAACAAATATATATACAGTCGTGGCCAAAAGTTTTGAGAATGACACACATATTAATTTCCACAAAGTCTGCTGCCTCAGTGTCTTTAGATATTTTTGTCAGATGTTACTATGGAATACTAAAGTATAATTACAAGCATTTCATAAGTGTCAAAGGCTTTTATTGACAATTACATGAAGTTGATGCAAAGAGTCAATATTTGCAGTGTTGACCCTTCTTTTTCAAGACCGCTGCAATCCGCCCTGGCATGCTGTCAATTAACTTCTGGGCCACATCCTGACTGATGGCAGCCCATTCTAGCATAATCAATGCTTGGAGTTTGTCAGAATTTGTGGGTTTTTGTTTGTCCACCCGCCTCTTGAGGATTGACCACAAGTTCTCAATGGGATTAAGGTCTGGGGAGTTTCCTGGCCATGGACCCAAAATATCAATGTTTTGTTCCCCGAGCCACTTAGTTATCACTTTTGCTCCATCATGCTGGAAAAGGCATTGTTCGTCACCAAACTGTTCCTGGATGGTTGGGAGAAATTGCTCTCGGAGGATGGGTTGGTACCATTCTTTATTCATGGCTGTGTTCTTAGGCAAAATTGTGAGTGAGCCCACTCCCTTGGCTGAGAAGCAACCCCACACATGAATGGTCTCAGGATGCTTTACTGTTGGCATGACACAGGACTGATGGTAGCACTCACCTTGTCTTCTCCGGACAAGCTTTTTTCCAGATGCCCCAAACAATCAGAAAGGGGATTCATCAGAGAAAATGACTTTACCCCAGTCCTCAGCAGTCCAATCCCTGTACCTTTTCAGAATATCAGTCTGTCCCTGATGTTTTTCCTGGAGAGAAGTGGCTTCTTTGCTGCCCTTCTTGACACCAGGCCAAAAGTCTTCAAAAGTCTTTGCCTCACTGTGCGTGCAGATGCACTCACACCTGCTTGCTGCCATTCCTGAGCAAGCTCTGTATTGGTGGTTCCCCGATCCCACAGCTGAATCAACTTTAGGAGACGGTCCTGGATCTTGCTGGACTTTCTTGGGCGCCTTCTTCACAACAATTGAACCGCTCTCCTTGAAGTTCTTGATGATCCGATAAATGGTTGATTTAGGTGCAATCTTACTGGCAGCAATATCCTTGCCTGTGAAGCCCTTTTAGTGCAAAGCAATGCAGGTAACCATGGTTGACAGAGGAAGAACAATGATTCCAAGCACCAGCCTCCTTTTGAAGCTTCCAGTCTGTTATTCGAACTCAATCAGCATGACAGAGTGATCTCCAGCCTTGTCCTCGTCAACACTCACACCTGTGTTAACGAGAGAATCACTGACATGTCAGCTGGTCCTTTTGTGGCAGGGCTTAAATGCAGTGTAAATGTTTTTTGGGGATTCAGTTCATTTGCATGGCAAAGAGGGACTTTGCAATTAATTGCAATTCATCTGATCACACTTCATAACATTCTGGAGTATATGCAAATTGCTATCATACAAACTAAGGCAGCAGAATTTGTGAAAATGTATATTTGTGTCATTCTCAAAACTTTTGGCCACGACTGTATATAATCACTGTTAAAATGGCTGGTATACTTTTTTTAATGTGTGCCACTAGCAGATCAATAATCCATTGTCATTAACATTGCAAAACACAACATTCCCGTATTATGCCAGCTCCAACATTGGAAAAACACTAGTTTACTGTATATTACAGAGAAATGTTAGGGAACCTAATTCAATTTTAAGAGGTTTGAACACAGTAAAAATGGATGGTAAACATTTTGTCACATGTGCCACTAGTAGATCACTTATCCATTTCATTAACATTGCAAAGCATAACATGCTCATATAATGTGAGCTTCAACAATAAAAAAACACTTGTTTACTGTATATCACTGTGAACTTTAAGGTAACATAATTCAATTTTAACACAGTAAAAATGGATGGTAAACATTTTGTCATGTGTGACACTAGTAGATCAATAATACACTCCTCCTTTGTGATCTCGGGGGAGAAGTTGAAGATGAGAGGAGTGGAGAATATACACCATTGAAGCCAACAGACAGAAGAGGAGAAGAGACTCCAACCTGACTACTGGAAGAGAGAACCAACTCGGTGAGGAAACTGTAGCCTCTTGCATGGTGTTCGTTTCAATTACTTGCCCCTTTGGAATTGTCCATAAGATTATAACCTTTCCTGTCTCTCTATTTCCATCTCCCTTTTACAGGTCTCCTTGGGGAACTATGAGGTACAGACAGAAGAGTGAGGCATCAGGCACATGACAGGAGAAAATAGAGGGAGAGGACAAACAGAGAAGAAGTGTTGCCCAGGGGCTGAAGACACACGCCGGAACCAGCTGCACTCCTGATCTGAGGACACATGCTAGAGCCAGCTATACCCTTCCTGTGACATTAGAGGCTTGCTTTCTATCCAAATACATAATCATGTAAGAAAGAAGATATACATGTTTGCTGTGTGTGTCACGCGCTGGCCTTAGTATTCTTTGTTTTCTTTATTATTTTAGTTAGGTCAGGGTGTGACATGGGGAATGTTTGTGTTTTGTCTCGTTTTGGGTGGTTATATGGTAAAGGGGGTGTTGGGTTTAGTGTATGGGTTTGTGTTGAGTGAATGTTTCTAGGTATGTCTATGGTTGCCTGAGTGGTTCTCAATCAGAGACAGATGTCTTTCATTTGTCTCTGATTGGGAGCCATATTTAAGGCAGCCATAGGCATCATGCGTTTGTGGGTAATTGTCTATGTTCTATGTTGCATGTGTGCACTTAGTCCTTATAGCTTCACATTTGTCTGTCGGTTGTTTTGTTCATTTTGTAAGTATTTGTTTTTTTCCTTCATTAAAAGAAGATGTATTTTTCACGCGCTGCGCCTTGGTCCTCTCTCTCTTATCAAGACGATCGTGACAGTGTGTGAATATTATATCATATGATGTGTTTTTTGACTGACTTAATTTCAGTCTTTTTAAAGAATTGTAATACATTTGTTATAGCTAGAAAAAAATGGAGCCCTGTTCAGTAGGAATATTGGAGGTGAAAACTAAATGTCTGTTTTTCCCACCAGAAATGAGTATAGGTGATTTCAAAAGACTTGAGGTTTTTATGCCTATATTTGTATAAGTAAGTATATTGCATTGAAAAATATATTTTAACTTTGTACTTGGATAAGGGCAGGGAGGGGTGGGATATGTGCTTATAACCATGATTCTTGCTCCTTTCCAAATGGATGACGGATGTTAAGGATCTGGAAAGATCCGGTATGAAGAAATAGTCTAAGATCCTTTCCAATATGTTCTCCAACCTGATAAAGCGTTTTATAAAAAGCTGTGCTGTTATCCTTGCAAGTGGAGGGTGCCGGAGTATTGAAAACAGGTGGCAATACTTTTGCTCCATATCTTTTTATAGATAAAATAATAATACATGTATTAGTATAAAATAATATAATACAACATAGCTCAGTATTTTTATGATTTATTTAATAGTCTCTTCTTTATCAAGGGTGCCAATAATTTCTCAGGTGACAGTATCTACAGTACACTAAGGTTTGGTTTGGAACTGGGCATATCTTTTATTACCCAAGTCAAGTGCACTGGGTTTGTGACTATGTAATAGGCCATATAATAATGATGTTTTATATTATAGTGATGTTAACATACCTTTGGGATGTGTACGTACAGTTGAAGTCGGAAGTTTACATACACTTAAGTTGGAGTCATTAAAACTCTATTTTCAACCACTCCGCAAATTTCTTGTTAACAAACTATGGTTTTGGCAAGTCGATTAGGACATCTACTTTGAGCATGACACAAGTCATTATTCCAACAATTGTTTACAGACAGATTATTTCACTTGTAATTCACTGTATCACAATTCCAGTGGGTCAGAAAATTCCAGAAAATGTCATGGCTTTAGAAGCTTCTGATAGGCTAATTGACATCATTTGACTCAATTGGCGGTGTACCTGTGGATGTATTTCAAGGCCTACCTTCAACCTCAGTGCCTCTTTGCTTGACATCGTGGGAAAATCAAAATAAATCAGCCAAGACCTCAGAAAAAAATTGTAGACCTCCACAAGTCTGGTTCATCCTTGGGAGCAATTTCCAAACGCCTGAAGGTACCACGTTCATCTGTACAAACAATAGTAAGTATAATAGTAAGTATAAACACCATGGAACCACGCAGCCGTCATACCGCTCAGGAAGGAGATGCGTTCTGTCTCCTAGAGATGAACGTACTTTGGTGCAAAAAGTGCTAATCAATCCCAGAACAGCAAAGGACCTTGTGAAAATGCTGGAGGAAAAAGGTACAAACGTATCTATATCCACAGTAAAACGAGTCCTATATCAACATAACCTGAAAGGCCGCGCAGCAAGGAAGAAGTCATTGCTCCAAAACCCCCATAAAAAAAGCCAGACTACGGTTTGCAACTGCACATGGGGACAAAGAACTGTTTGAACTATAGAACTGTTTGGCCATAATGACCATCATTATGTTTGGAGGAAAAAGGGGGATGCTTGCAAGCCAAAGAACACCATCCCAATCGTGAAGCACGGGGGTGGCAGCATCATGTTGTGGGGGTACTTTGCTGCAGGAGGGACTGGTGCACATCACAAAATAGATGGCACCATGAGAGAGGAAAATTATGTGGATATATTGAAGCAACATGGCATACATCATCCAAGATGGCGTAGCAGTCAGACGTCTTTGTCCTTCGTCTTGTCATGTATAAATCTTTTTATATATTTTTCTTCGCATATCTTTTTTATATTTTTCTAAACCTCAACTTCAAAATACTCTCCTACAAACCGCCTCACCCAATGTGGTGTGGATCTGTTTTTTCTAAAGTGTTTTTATTTACCTCGGAACCGGAATCCCCCAACAAAAGCTAGCCAGCTCACTAGCTACTAGCTAGTAGTCAGCTAACCACTGCTAGCGGTCATCAGTGAACCTTTAGCTCAGAAAGCTCTCGCCAGTTTGTACAACGCGACTCAAACCAGAGCACACCGGAACTATTTTCTCTCCATATCCCCGGATTACTATCGCAAGCTCTGAACCTTTTCACCTGGATCATCGCAGCTAGCTAGCTGCAATCCGAGTGACTACTCCTGGCTAACATCTGTCCCGAAGCAAGCACCAATTAGCCTGGAGCTATCCCATGCTAGGCCCATTCTCCCGGCTAGCTGAAGAAGCCCATCAGCCACTCCTGGGCTACAATACCCGGACCCCTTCTACTGCCGGTACGGGGCACGGAACCCCGCCGATCCTTCACGACTGGACTACCGAAGTAACCTGCTCGAGGGGGTACTCAACTGGCCCCTATGTCGTGACGTCCC
This sequence comes from Salvelinus alpinus, assembly GCF_045679555.1. NCBI lineage: Eukaryota > Metazoa > Chordata > Actinopteri > Salmoniformes > Salmonidae > Salvelinus > Salvelinus alpinus. The sequence continues at coordinate 44,090,106 of NC_092098.1, read as the reverse complement.
CTGAATGTCCATCTGCTAGCCTGCTAGCCGTGGCCAGCTAGCTGCTAGCCGTGGCCAGCTAGCTGCTAGCTACGGCCCGCTAGCTGTCTAGAGCATATTGGACTGTTAGCTGAATAGATCCATATGCACATTTCTTGGGCCACTATACCTATTTTGCCAATTGAACTTGGACCCCTCTGCTACTCGGAACCCTACTAATCCATCACGACTGGTCTATCGACGTCACCGCACGCGGAAGCTAAAACAGACTTTCCTCCATTGCGACGTCCTTTTAAGGCCCTTCTGCCAGCTTGCTAGCTCCGGCCTGCTAGCTGTCTGAATCGCCGTGTCTCCAGCCAGCCCAACCACTCACTGGACCCCTATGTTCACTCGGCTACGCATGCCTCTCCCCAATATCATTATGCCTTGTCCACTACTGTCCTGGTTAGTGATTATTGTCTTATTTCACTGTAGAGCCTCTAGCCTTGCTCAATATGCCTTAACCAACCATTTAGTTCCACCTCCCACATATGTGGTGACATCACCTGGTTTAAACGTCTCTAGAGACAATATTTCTCTCATCATTACTCAATGCCTAGGTTACCTCCAATGTACTCACATCCTACCATATCTTTGTCTGTACATTATGCCTTGAATCTATTCTACCGCGGCCAGAAACCTGCTCCTTTTACTCTCTGTTCCGAACGTACTTGACGACCAGTTCTGATAGCCTTTAGCCGTACCCTTATCCTACTCCTCCTCTGTTCCTCTGGTGATGTAGAGGTTAATCCAGGCCCTGCAGTGCCTAGCTCCACTCCTACTCCCCAGGTGCTCTCAATTGTTGACTTCTGTAACCGTAAAAGTCTTGGTTTCATGTATGTTAACATTAGAAGCCAAATCCCTAAGTTTGTTTTATTCACTGCTTTAGCACACTCTGCCAACCCGGATGTCTTAGCCGTGTCTGAATCCTGGCTTAGGAAGACCACCAAAAAAACGGTGTTGCAATTTACTGCAGAGATAGCCTGCAGAGTTCTGTTCTACTATCCAGGTGTGAATGTTGACGTGTTTAATGGTCTTGCTCACATCTTCTACGGAGAGCGTGATCACACAGTCATCCGGAACAGCTTGGGCTCTCAAGCATGTTTCAGTGTTACTTGACTCAAAGCGAGCATAAAATGCATTTAGCTCGTCTGGTAGGCTCGCGTCACTGGGCAGCTCGCGGCTGGGTCTCCCTTTGTAGTCCGTAATAGTTTGCAAGCCCTGTCACATCCAAAGAGCATCAGAGCCGGTGTAGTAGGATTCAATCTTAGTCCTGTATTGACGCTTTGCCTGTTTGATGGTTCGTCTGAGGGCATAGCGGGATTTCTTTTAAGCGTCCGGTTTAGAGTCCCGCTCCTTGAAAGCAGCAGTTCCAACATTTAGCTCGTTGCGGATGTTGCCTGTAATCCATGGCTTCTGGTTGGAATATGTAAGTACGGTCACTGTGGGGACAACGTCGTCGGTCCACTTATTGATGAAACCGGTGACTGAGGTGGTATTCTCCTCAATGCCATTGGATGAATCCCGGAACATATTCCAGTCTGTGCTAGCAAAACAGTCCTGTAGCGTAGCATCCGCATCATCTGACCACTTCCGTATTGAGCGGGTCACTGGTACTACCTGCTTTAGTTTTTGCTTGTAAGCAGGAATCAGAAGGATAGAAGGATATGGGAAACACCTTATCTCTGTTTGTCCTCCCCTCTATCCCCTCCCTCTCTTTTCTCCTGTCATCTGCTTGAAAACTTTTAAGAGAGAGGGAAATAGAGAGACATGAGAGGTTAAAATCTTAGGGACAATTCTAAGGGGCAATTATTGAAATGAACACCATGCAAGAGGCTACAAAGATTGTGTGTGTGTCCTGTCCCCACGAGTTGGTTTTCTCTTCCAGCAGTCTGGTTGGAGTCTCTTCTTTTCTATTCGTTGGCTTCAGTGGTGTACATCCCCCTCTCCTTTCCTCTTTTTCAACTTCTCCCCCACGTTCACAAGGAAGCAATTGTGTACCATGTTAATTACACTGTATTATTGATCTACTAGTGTCACAAGTGACAAAATGTTTACCATTCATTTTTACTGTGTTAAAATTGAATTAGGTTCCCTAACATTTCTGTGTAATATACAATAAACTAGAGTTGTTCCAATATTGTGCTTTGCAATGTTAATGAAATGGATTAGTGATCCACCAGTAGCAAACATGACAATGTTTACCATACATTTTTATTTATTTATTTATTATTTATTTATTAAATTGAATAAGGTTCCCTAACATTTCATTTTAATATACAGTACACATTTATTTTCCAATGTTGGAGCTGGCATAATACGGAAATGTTATGTTTTTCAATGTTAATGACAATGGATTATTGATCTGCTAATGGCACACATATAAAAATAACTATACCAGTCATTTTTACAGTGATATTTTCTCACACAGGGGTCATCAAAGTTCACTAATATAAATACTTAAAATAACGAATATTGGGATGGACCAAGAAAATATAGTTATTTAACACTTTTTAAAATGTGTAATCTCTCTTTAATGAAATACCCCCCCCCAAAAAAAAGTATCATATCAAGCTCTCTTAGATCTTGCTGTGTTGTGAGCGTGTGTGTTTGCAAAATATTACCCCGTTAGGCTACTGCCTCACTCTACCCGTGATATCACAGGAATTTTTAATTAAGCGTGAAAATGTATTTGGTATAATTTTGATTAAGGAACATTGAATAAGTGTGCTTCAAACTGTTTGCTTGGAATGATTAACAGCCATCGTGCATGAGAGTGCATCTGACTCAGTTTCCAAAACAGAAAACACTCTGTACCGTAAAGTGTTGTGTATTCACGCACAAACATTCACTGCAAACTGAAGAACAGTGTCGGCTCACTTGACTGTAGTCTCACTGTGGGAAGGTCTAGGCCAGCTAGGTACAGTAATAAGACTCTGATTCGGCTATATTAAACAACCTATCTTACATCTGGGCGCAGCTTACACTTCTAAAAATGGGTCATTCTAGTTGAGGAAGTTTTTAGATACAGGCCAGGTTGGTTTAAGGTTGGCTGTTTTGGTCCCAGTCTGATAGTGTCTGAGGGAGTGCCAGTCAGTCACACAGATGTGGACAGTAAGTCGATGCTAGAGGCTGTAAATCATTAGTGTGATGGGGTTATGTAGACAAAGGTCAGAGCAGAGAATGAAAAGAGTGTTCCCTAGCTGACTTAGATTCCTGGCTGCCATTGACTCATTATTATCCTAGAGATCAACAGTGTTGAGGGGAGGAAGCCAGGCAGCGGTTAAAGTTTACAGGTTACAGCTGCAGCTTTACTACGCTACAACACCCAGCCATGAGAGGAGGCCGTCGCTCAGCATGAGAGGCTATGAGGATAACACAGCCTTCCTGGGGGAGTGGGGACCCTTTCAACAGACTGTCTTCTTTCTGCTCTGTGCCAGCACCATTCCCAACGGATTCAGTGCCTTCTCCGTCATCTTTCTAGGGGACAGCCCCCCGCACCACTGTTTTGTCCCAGACTCGGGCAACCTGAGCGAGGCATGGAGGAAGGCCATAATTCCCATAAAGGTGGTGAACGGACAGGAGGAGGAGAGCAAGTGCAGCAGATACAGGCTGGATGTGGTCAGAAACCTGTCTGCTCTGGACTACATCCCCGGCCTGAACGTCAACCTCACTGGGGTGGAGCAGGAGGGCTGTGTGGATGGATGGAGCTACAGCAAAGATATATACCAGTCCACCATAGTCACTGAGGTGAGTATACACACATTATCTCTCTATAAGCTGCTCCTGAAAATGCCCAGGGCAGTTGGTGGCTGATTCTGACCCGAGTGAAGAGTGCTTAGATGGAAGGTAATTCCCATTTTATGCACTTTTCTCTCCATGCTATTCTGACCATGAACATAAAGGGATACTTTGGGATTTTGGCAATCAAGCCCTTTATCTACTTTCTCAGAGTCAGATTAACTTGTGGATTCCATTTTTATGTCTCTGTGTGCAGTTTGAAGGAAGTAACAAGCCCCCTACCTGTACTTCCCACAGAAACCACAGTTTTTTCTCGCAACCCTGTCCCTGGTTGCCACTACTCTTGCTTAAAAAAAGGTTATATTTTAACAAACCTAACACAATGGTAAATCTAAGCGCAGGCGGTAGCGCTATAGGTTCAGGAGTGGGTCAGGAATATTTTTGCTATTTTCATTATCACAATTATCGGCACACTTGCTGGCATTCGTGCAAAATGGGTGAGATTTGATGAATAAACAACTTGTGGGTGTGTCGAGGCTTGGCCCCTCACTTGGCCAATCAGAACGTGCTCTATGGAGAAATATGTAGTTGCTTCAGGTTGTGTATTTACAGTCTTATGTATTGCATTGGAATCAAGTACAGTTCCAACGTTAGTCCATTATAGTTTGTTAAATGGCTTACAGAAACAAAATAACAAAATGTAGACCTATCCCATATTTGCTACATTATATATACAAAAGTATGTGGACACCACTTCAAATTAGTGGATTCGGATATTTCAGCCACACCCGTTGCTGACAAGTGTAGAAAATCGAGCACACAGCCATGCAATCTCCATAGACAAACATTGGCAGTAGAATGGCCTTACTGAAGAGCTCAGTGACTTTCAACGTGGCACTGTCATAGGATGCCACCTTTCCAACAACTCAGTTCATCAAATTTCTGCCCTGTTACAGCTGCCCCGGTCAACTGTAAGTGCTGTTATTGTGAAGTGGAAACAGCTAGGAACAACAACGGCTCATCCGCAAAGTGGTAGGCCACACAAGCTCAAAGAACGGGACCGCCGAGTGCTGAAGCGCGTAATACGTAAAAATCGTCTGTCCTCACTACCAAGTTCCAAACTGCCTCTGGAAGCAAAGTCAGCACAAGAACGGTTCGTCGGGAACTTCATGAAATTGGTTTTCGTAGCCGAATAGCCGCAGATCACCATGCACAATGCCAAGCGTCGCCGGAGTGGTGTAAAGTTCATCACCGAAGTGATGAATCACGCTTCACCATCAGGCAGTCCGATGGACGAATCTGGGTTTGGCGGATGCCAGAAGAACGCTACCTGCCCCAATGAAAAGTGCGAGGGCTTACATGTGTTACATATATATACTGTATGTTACAGGAGAAGGTAAATTTGGGAAATATATACGTTCCCCATAACAAATTTGAAACAGGACAGGAGCCAGCATATATTACAAGTTAAATCAGTTGACAGACAGTGAGCTGGTATGGGTTGTATCAGGACAACTTATCTGGGAAACAAATAACACAAAATGATTCAAGATAGACTGGGGCTGTTTTTCATGGATTGGGATAGGCCCCTTAGTTCCAGTGAAGGGAAATCTTACCGCCACAACATACAATGACATTCTAGACAAACTGTGTGACAACAGTTTGGGGAAGGCCCTTTCCTGTTTCAGCATGACAATGGCCCCTTGCACAAAGCGAGGTCCATACAGAAAGGGTGTCGAGGATCAGTGTGGAAGTACTTTACTGGCCTTACACAGAGCCCTTTGTAATGTGCTCAATTTGGCTGGGCAGCCAGCTAGCTCATGGAAGAGTTTTGGTGGTTCCAAACTTCTTTGATTTAAGAATGATGGAGGCCACTGTGTTCTTTGGGACCTTCAATGCTGCAGAAAGGTTTTGGTACTAAGAAAAGTCAGCCAAAACGTAAAACCTTAATGTCAATATGGAGTCAACATTACTTGAGACACACCCAGCATGTTAACGTTAGCCAGTCAACACACTTTGAGTAACGTTAGGTCTTTTTCAATGTAGCTAACTAATTAGTGTTAGCAAACTATATTATTTCTATCTGGATAACCCAACAACTAGCTAGGTAACGTTAGCTAGCTAGGCCTAGCTAGCTATATGCCTGAACTATAGTAATCATGATGATGATGATAACTTTGTAGAGTGTTTATGTTAAAGAGTCATATTATTATTCTTCTCTACCTCATATTCACACAAAGTTTCAGACTCCAGGATGGGAAAATGCTTACAAGAAAGAAACGGACAAAGAAAGTTGGCGATTTCCATTGTTACTTGTAATGTTAAAAATGGACGATAAAGACAATCCCATTTTTCTAAATTAGCAATCTAGGCTATTCACCATACTATAGGCTACAGATTTGAGTAATCCCTTAGAATAGTTATTTTTATGTTTTTGAGTAGCCTGAAAGATTTGTTTAATCTAACAATACAAATCCTTATTATTTTGTAAGAAATGTAAGGTATTTTTACATGTTGCAATACAGTTGACAAAAGTAGAAGCTCAATGAAAATGGCGCCGAAGAGGATGGCTGACGTTTTCATGCCTGTAATCAATTGTGCTATTTTGTTCGTATTTTTGCGTTGTTTGTAACTTATTTTTCAACTTATTTTGTACACTTATTTTGTTGCTGCTACCGTCTCTTATGACTGAAAATAACTTCTGGACATCAGAACAGCGATTACTCACCACAAACTGGAAGAAGCTTTTCCTTTAACGAGTCCAACGAGAAAGATATACTGCTCTCCCGGGAACAGGCCCAGATCCCCGTCACTTGTGTGAAGAAAAGACAGAGGAAAAGAGGACACAGATCAGGCTGCGTTTTGAGAATCCGTAAGGCGAGCGAGTAAACTCCCATTGTCATGAATTCTACTTGCTAACATGCAATCATTGGAAAATAAAGTGGATGACCTTCGATTACGATTATCCTACCAACGGGACATTAACAACTGTAATATCTTATGATTCACCGAGTCGTGGCTGAACGACGACACGGACAATATAGAGCTGTAGGGATTTTCAATGCACCTGCAGAACAGAGAAGCTATGTCTGGTAAGACGAGGGGTGGGGGTGTGTGTCTTTTTGTCAATAGCAGCTGGTGCGCGATGTCTAATATTAAAGAAGTCTTGAGATATTGCTCGCCTGAGGTAGAGTACCTTATGATAAACTGTAGACCACACTGTCTACCAAGAGAGTTCTCATCTATAATATTCATAGCCGTCTATTTACCAACACAGACCGATGCTGGCACTAAGAGCGCACTCAACCAACTCTATAAGGACATAAGCAAACAAGAAAATGCTCATCCAGAAGCGGCGCTCCTAGTGGTCGTGGACGTTAATGCAGGCAAACTTAAATCAGTTTTACCACATTTTTACCAGCATGTCACATGTGCAACCGGAGGGAAAAAAACTCTAGACCACCTTCACTCCACACACAGAGATGCATGCAAAGCTCTCCCCCGCCCTCCATTTGGCAAATCCGACCATAATTCTTTCCTCCTGATTCCTGCTTACAAGCCAACATCCGCATCGAGCTAAAGGCTAGAGCTGCCGCTTTCAAGGAGAGGGACACTAATCCGGACGCCTATAAGAAATCTCACTATGCCCTCAGACGAACCATCAAACAAGCAAAGCATCAATACAGGATTAAGATTTAATCCTACTGCTCCGGCTCTGACACTCGGATGTGGCACGGCTTGAAAACGATTACGTACTACAAAGGGAAACCCGCGAGCTGCCCAGTGACGAGTGCTTACCAGATGAGCTCAATACCTTTAATGCTCGCTTCAAGGCAAGCAACACTGAAGCATGCACGAGAGCACCAGCTGTTCTGGATGACTGTGTGGTAGTCGATGTGAGCAAGACCTTTAAACAGGTCAACATTCACAAAGTCGCGGGGCCAGATGGATTACCAGGACGTGTACTCAAAGCATGCTCGGACCAACTGGCAAGTGTCTTCACTGACATTTTCAACCTCTCCCTGACTGAGTCTGTAATACCTACATGTTTCAAGCAGACCACCATAGTCACTGTGCAATCTCAATCGCACTCCACACTGCCCTTTCCCACCTGGACAAAAGGAACACCTATGTGAGAATGCTATTCATTGACTACAGCTCAGCATTCAACACCATATTGCCCACAAAGCTCATCATTAGGCTAAGGACCCTGGGACTAAACACCTCCCTCTGCAACTGGATCCTGGACATCCTGACGGGCCGCCCCCAGGTGGTAAGGGTAGGCAACAACACATCTGCCACGCTGATCCTCAACACTGGGGATCCTCAGGGGTGTGTACTTAGTCCACTCCTGTACTCCCTGTTCACCCACGACTGCTTGGCCAAACATGACTCCAACACCATCATTAAGTTTGCTGACGACACAACAGTGGTAGGCCTGATCACCGGCAACGATGAGACAGCGTATAGGGAGGAGGTCAGAGACCTGGCAGTGTGGTGCCAGGACAACAACCTCTCCCTCAATGTGAGCAAGACAAAGGAGCTGATCGTGGACTACAGGAAAAAGCGGGCCAAACAGGCCCCCATTAACATCAACAGGGCTGTAGTGGAGCAGGTTGAGAGTTCAAGTTCCTTGGTGTCCACATCTCCAATGATCTTTCATGATCCAAACACACCATGGCAGTCATGAAGAGGGCACGACAACACCTTTTACCCCTCAGGAGACTGAAAAGATTTGGCATGGGTCCCGAGATCCTCAAAAAGTTCTACAGCTGCACCATCGAGAGCATCCTGACCGGTTGCATCACCCCCTGGTATGGCAACTGCTCGGCATCTGACCGCAAGACGCTACAGAGGGTAGTGCATACTGCCCAGTACATCACTGGGGCCAAGCTTCCTGACATCCAGGACCTATATAATAGGCGGTGTCAGAGGAAAGCCCATAAAATTGTCAGACTCCAGTCACCCAAGTCATAGACTTTTTTCTCTGCTACTGCACGGCAAGCGGTATCAAAGCGCCAAATCTAGGACCAAAAGGCTCCCATTCTACCCCAAAGCCATAAGACTGCTGAACAATTTATCAAATGGCCACCGGACTATTACATTGACCACCCCCCCACCCATACATTTGTTTTGCACACTGTTGCTACTCGCTGTTTATTATCTATGCATAGTCACTTCCCCCTTTAGTCACTTTAGTTTATTTGGTAAATATTTTCTTAACTCTTCTTGAACTGCACTGTTGGTTAAGGGTTTGTAAGTAAGAATTTCATGGTAAGGTCTACTCTTGTTGTATTCGGCGCATGTGACAAATAAAGTTTGATTTGATCAATTTGTTTGCAGGTATTTTCACTTGATAACGAGTAATAAGTAAATATATAGAAATTGCTATAGGTTTTTTGTAACAACTAGCGACAACCTTGTACTTATGCAGATATTACAGATATGTACTCTGTGCTGTATTAGTGTGTTTATTTTCTCACTTGGATGGTGCTTTCAGAAGTTGACGATTAGATTGTCAGAATGGGTAACATACTTTTTGGTACACAATAATTACAAGTAAGTACACTTCCAGATACACTTCATTTTAACTAGCAAAATCCTGTGTAACACCTAGTAATTTTGCAGGTATTACATGTACTCTGTGGTGTACTAGTGTGTTTTTCCTCCCATTTGGATGGTGCTTCCTGAATCCTTCAAATAAGGGCCAGGTTATCAGGGTGGGTAATGTACTATGTAAGTACACATTAATTACAAGTAAGTATCCCTCAAGATACACTTCATTTTAACTAGCTAAATACTGTGTAACATATAGTAATTACATTGTACTTATGCAGATAATACATGTACTCTGTGTTGTACTTGAGGGGTTATCCTCTCACTTGGATGGTAACGAGGTTCAGGTTGTCATAATGGGTAATGTACACATTAATTATAAATTATTATTTAAATTATAATCTGGGATGACAGCCGTATGGTAGACCCCAGTCAGTGAGATTGACCTACTGTATATCTGATCTGTTTTTGTAAACTCAACCAAGTTAAACCAGATAGTTCACTTTTTGGGGGCAAGTGCTAGCAACAACATTGAGTAGAGATTTTGACTGTAATAAGGACCCATGAAAATGAAGTGTTACCGAAAGGGGTGAATTCCTAAGTGGGAATTGTCCCCTACGATTCTTTGAGGATGTGGAAATACAATATATTATGCTTTAAAAGATCAGGATGACCTCAGGTAAATGAGTGACTTTACTACTCTAGTATCTCATTCTACTCACAGAATGATTGTCTATGTTCAAAACCATGTGACCATAACATCAGCATGAGGTGTGAAGAGGTTCCTCAACAGACCAAAGTCAGTTAGGTCATCACATGACAAAGAGAAATGCAAGCCTGAGTAACAACACCTAGACAGACAACATGGAATGCTCCCCCCCTCACTCCATAGAAGCCTTTAATAGAACCAGCATGTCTGAACTTGATTTGTCTGATGGGAATTTTCTGTTGTATGTTGATGCACTGAAGTTTGCACCATTGACTGTTCACCCAATATGTATAACAATCAATATTTTTTTTCTCACTATTCCCTGAATGCTGTTGTGTTTCAGTTTGACTTAGTGTGCAATGACAAATGGAAGCAGCCATTCACTTCCTCTGTGTACTTCCTTGGGGTGCTGTGTGGCTCCTTCTTCTCTGGACAGCTCTCTGACCGGTACTCCACCTCATGATGATCACTAAACAGCAAGGACGCATCCCAAATGGAACACTTTTACCTTTATAGTGCACTATAGTTCATAGTGCACTAGTTCATAGTGCACTATAAAGGAATAAAGTGGGATGGGGTGCAGCCTAATCTTTGTTGATCTGTATGGATGGACTGACTAGACTTATTGGCAGCTTCATAAAATCCACAATAACATCTTTGGAATACTAACTCTTTGACTGAAGAAAGTCCCCTCTCTTCTGATCTCTAAGTCCCTTGTGTGTTTAATAGGTTTGGGCGAAAGCCTGTCCTTTTTGTGACCATGGCAGTCCAGACACTCTTTACCTTTGTTCAAGTCTTTTCTCAGTCCTGGGAAATGTTCTCAGTCCTCTTCTTCATTGTGGGACTGGGGCAAATATCCAACTATGTGGCAGCGTTCGTATTGGGTGAGTCATGCAAATCACAGGTTTAAGTGATGCCATTCTTACAATCTTGGGTGAAATATAGTAAAACTGTAATAAAGCCTCATGTCTGGATTTCTTTGTTTATTTATTGCTTTATTCAGGCACAGAAATCTTGACGGCCAAAGTGCGTGTCCTATACGTTACACTGGGGGTGTGTCTGTTCTTTGCCTTCGGCTACATGATGCTGCCTCTCCTGGCATTCTTCATCCGGGACTGGAGGTCGCTCCTTCTGGTTATGTCCGTGCCTGGCCTGGTATACATCCCCCTCTGGTGGTAGGTCATGGGTAACACACCTTAGACATCAACCAAAGGTCACAGGCAACAGTCTTCATTCATAAACGGTCACAAAATGCATAGACATTTTTACATGAGAAATAAACTGTACATGAGAAAATAGTTCTGAAATAGGATATAGATCCTTCCTCATTCTTGGCTTATTTTAATCATGTTTATGAAACCTAGTGTATTGTTTTGAACATTTACTTCAAAAAGTCATTGTGCAACAGGTTCATCCCAGAGTCCCCCAGATGGCTGCTCTCTCAGGGAAGAGTGGAGGAGGCTGAGGCCATACTGAGAGATGCTGCCAGGAGGAACAGAGTCACAGCACCAGAGGTCATCTTTGAGGAGTCAGAGGTACCTCCTTATTAAAGTACTAAGCAGGTGCATCTGACTGACATCATAATCTCTATGAGATGGAATCAATGATTCATTTTGTGGCATTTAATTTTATCCTTCACATTTGGAAAGGCAACGCAGATGAATGTGTGCTACTAACACTATGATTTACAGGGTGAAGAGAAACCTAAACCTGAGGAACATCACAGTCCTCTGGACCTCCTGAAGACTAGCAACATTCGTCAAATCACCCTCATATTGGCTCTAGTGTGGTGAGCATCCATGAAAGTTCACACGATCACACGGGGACACTCCCGAAGTCTACTCTTTTGAACCCTATCTTGTGATCATGGCATGCCATTCAGACATATGTAAAGCATTATTTACAGGGAAGTTATACCTGCAGGGACAGTTAGGATCCGCTTCTAACTGACTGGCCTATTGCCATGATCTTCAGTCTGTGAATATCTTTGACCACAGCCATAGTAGCCATGGTTACGGTAGCATGATGTAACAGTAGAAGCTGTTCTTGGTTTCTCGCAGTCATAGACTGAATTGTACACCAACTTACAATAATACATGATAGTAACATGATTGTAACATGATGTATTTACTTTACACAACCAGCTCATCCCAGGACAGATGTTTGACAACAGGGGGGTTGCATGTGGAAGTGCATATGTTGAGAGATACTTAACTACACAAGTCAATGTTTGACGAGGTTAACAGATAGTAACAATGTTAATGTGTCAACAGTTCGAAAGATCAGGTTGAAGGGGCAACTAAGAAACAAAAGAATGTTATCCAAAACGTTATGCAAAACCTGGTTAACGAAGCAACCTTGACCATACCACTTCACTCTGCCTCTCCACAATACTATGTACTGTAGGCCTACAGTGGCTTTACCTGGCTGTCCTCACCTATTGGGAAAAGTCTCACTTCAGACGGCTGATATTTGCATTGTTTTCATGTTTCATACTTTCAATGTGCTATCCAGGTTCACCCTGAGTATGGGCTACTTCGCCATATCCCTGAACACATCCCGTCTCCATGGAGACCCCTACGTGAACTGTTTCATCTCTGCTGCCATCGAGGTGCCTGCTTACGCCATCAGCTGGCTCTTCTTGCGCTACCTACCCAGGAGGATATCTGCCTCTGCTAGCATGCTGCTAGGAGGGGGAGCGCTCTACTTCATCCAGCTGGTACCGCCAAGTAAGACTGTGTACCAAATGGCACCCTATTTCCCCATAGGGCTCTGGTCAAAAGGAGTGCTCTATAAAGGGAATAGGGTGTCATTTGGGATGCACCCAGAAACTAGCCTGACTCGCAGTTCTTGGTCCCACAATACAGTATCATAACCTTGAAAAAGATCACCAATAGTGCACAAATAACAAAAAGGCACACAAAAAAAGATTTAGGCTTTGATTAACAATACCATATGTATCTCTCTGGCCCAGGTCTACCTAGCCTATCCATAGCCCTGGAGATGTTGGGTAAGTTTGGCATGGCCATTGGTACTGCACTGATGTATGCCTACACTGGAGAGCTGTATCCCACAGTGATCAGGAACACTGCGTTAGGCTCCTGTGCCATGATCTCTCGGGTAGGCAGTATCATCGCTCCCTACATCATGACCTTGAGTGAGTGTTTATTTTAAATGCAACAATTGACCACACGGTGGTGCTTAAAAGAGCCACATTCATATTCTGCTTTTCTGGCTATATATTATGTCAAGTCCCTTGCAATGTTTGAAATACATGAATAATTGTGTTCTCTCTCTCTTTCTCTCTCTCTCTGAAGGTACCTATTATAAGTATTTGCCATACATTGTACTGGGGAGTCTTCTTGTGCTGTCAGCTATGGCCATTCCCCTTTTACCAGAGAGCTTTGGCCATCCTCTACCAGAGACCATTAAGCAGATGCACAAACGAGAGTGGTGAGCAATACGCATCACCTCATACTGTAGTTTAGTTTATTGGTCTTTCAGCATTATTACACATTATTTATGAAACAGTTGTTATTAAAACACTGAATGACTCAGCTGATGTTGATTATGAGTGAAAACAATCCTTTAATAGTGTGTTAATCTTTCCTACAGGCTAAAGTGCCCATCTCTGAAGAGGATGAGACCTGAACAGCCCAATGATGAAGCCAAATGACACTAGATTGTGATTACTTTATAACTGCTTTGAAAATACACTAAAAGTATGTGGACACCGTTTCAAATGACTGGATATGGCTTTTTCAGCCACACCGGTTTCTGACACGTGTATACAACTGAGCACACATCCATGCAATCTCCATAAACCTACATTGGCAGTAGAATGGCCCTTACTGAAGTGCTCAATTACTTTCAACGTACCACCTTTCGCCCAGGATACCACAAGTCAGTTAGTCAAATTTCTGCCCTGCTAGAGCTGCCCTGTTCAACTGTAAGTGCTGTTATTGTGAAGTGGAAATGTCTAGGAGCAACAACGGCTCAGCCGCGAAGTGGTAAGCCACACAAGAACTGTTCGTCGGGAGCTTAATGAAATGGGTTTCCATGGCCAAGCAGCTCTACACAAGCCTGAGATCACCATGTTTAATGCCAAACGTCGGCTGGAGTGGTGTAAAGCTCGCCGCCAGTGGACACTGGCGCAGTGGAAACGCGTTCTCTGGAGTGATTAATCACGCTTCACCATCTGGCAGTCCGACAGAAGAATCTGGGTTTGGCGGATGCCAGGAGAACGCTACCTACCCCAATGCATAGTGCCAACTGTAAAGTTTGGTGGAGGAGGAATAATGGTCTGGGGCTGTTTTTCATGGTTTGGGCTAGGCCCCTTAGTTCCAGTGAAGGGAAATCTTAACGCTACAGCATAAAATGACATTCTAGACAATTCTGTGCTTCCAACTTTGTGTCAACAGTTTGGGGAAGGCCTTTTCCTGTTTCAGCATGACAATGTCCCTGTGCACAAAGCAAGGTCCATACAGAAATGGTTTGTTGAGATCGGTGTTGACTGGCCTGCACAGAGCCCTGACATCAACCCCATCGAACACCTTTGAGATTAATTGGACTGCCGACTGCGACCATGGCCTAATCGCCCAACATCAGTGCCCGACCTCATTAATGCTCTTGTGGCTGAATGGAAGCAAGTCCCTGCAGCAATGTTTCAACATCTAGTGGAAAGCCTCCCCAGAAGAGTGGAGGCTGTTATACCTGCAAAGGGGGACCAACTCCCTATTAATGCCCATGATTTTGGAATGAGATGTTCAATGAGCAGGTGTCCACATACTTTTGGCCATACAGTGTATTTTATTTGGTGTTTTGTCCAGTGAAAATATACATTATTTTTCTTACATTTTGTATTGCGTTGATCATGCCATAGATTGTATAAGACAAGTGTTTATTGTTGGCTTTCATATGAATTTCTTCATAGCGTGTTAATTGAAAAAGTTGACACTTTGCTTAACCTAGATGAAGGAAAAAGAGTCATTTTAAATTAAATGTAGGACGTCTTTCGAGGAGAGGCTTTGATACCAAGAGTCTGCCAATGCAATTTTGAATTTGTTATTTGGTTATCAAGAAGCCAAGAAAACACTCCTGGCCTCCCGAGTGGTGGTCTAAGACACTGCATCGCAGTGCTAGCTGTGCCACTAGAGATACTGGTTTAAGTCCAGGCTCTGTCGCAGCTGGCCACAACTGGGAGACCCATGGGGCGGTGCATAATTGGCCCATCTTCATGAGGGTTTGGCCGGCAGGGATGTTCTTGTCCCATCGCGCACTAGCGACTCCTGTGGCGGGCCGGGCGCAATGCACGCTGACACGGTCGCCAGGTGTACAGTGTTTCCTCCAACACATTGGTGCGGCTGGCTTCCGGGTTAAGCGGGCATTGTATCAAGAAGCAGTGCGGCTTGGCTGGGTTGTGTTTCAGAGGACGCACGGCTCTCGACCTTCGCCTCTCCCGAGTACGTACAGGAGTTGCAGCGATGGGACAAGACTGTAACTACCAATTGGATACCACAAATTTTTTAAAGACACTTATACCAATTCTCAATGCAATGTAAGAACAAAAACTCTGCTCAAACTCTAATATATACAGTACCAGTCAAAGGTTTGGACAAACCTACTCATTCAAGGGTTTTTCTTTATTTTTACTATTGTTTTGGTTACTACATGATTCCATGTGTGTTCTTTCATAGTTTTGATGTTTTCACTATTCTACAATGTAGAAAATAGTGAAAATAAATAAAAACCCTTGAATGAGTAGGTGTGTCCAACCTTTTGACTGGTACTTGTATATATATATTACAAATATATATTTGCTGTCTTTATGTTGATCAAAAAACAAAAAAACATGAGCTGGCACACACCCAGAATAATAGTTTGTGTGGAGGTGCTGACTAACGGCGAATAAACTATAAACTATCAAAATAAAGAAAGTCCCACACTCCAGGTGTAATCTCCCAGCAATTTAATGGGTATTTACCAACGTTTCAGCATCACTGTGCCTTCCTCAGGGTAATGTCATGAATACTTGAACCAGGTTATGTAGACAAACAGTGCAATTAGTGTAACCAATGACAATAGTGAGGGGTGTGTCATAATGGTTAAGTTAATTAAAATTAATGAAACTGTTAAAAAATAGTAAATGGCATATTAAATATATTATGCTATTGTTATCATATAGAAACATAATGGAATATTGTACATCATATTAGCATCAAAATACATTATTGTTTCATTCAATTTCACATAATAATTTTGTATATCAATTTTGTTACATGTAATCTTTTGGTTCAACCTTAATATATAAATGTTTATGTTGATATTTTTCTGAGAAGCTGTGAAAGGGCTAATCTCTGCATTTGACTATGAATTCATTATTTTGTTAGGACATTCGTTGTTGTCCTCTAGCTCTGTGAGGTAAAAATCCTAGCAAGAGTCTATATAAAAATAAAACATGTGCAGTTATAAAATCAGTGAGTACAAATAAAGTACAGTTGAAGTCGGAAGTTTACATACACTTAGATTGGAGTCATTAAAACTTGTTTTACAACCACTCCACATATTTCTTGTTAACAAACTATAGTTTTGGCAAGTCGGTTAGGACGTCTACTTTCTGCATGACACAAGTCATTTTTCCAACGATTGTTTACAGACAGATTATTTCACTTTATAATTCACTGTATCACAATTCCAGTGGGTCAGAAGTATACATACACTAAGTTGATTGTGCCTTTAAACAGCTTGGAAAATTCCAGAAAATGATGTCATGGCTTTAGAAGCTTCTGATAGTCTTATTGACATCATTTGAGTCAATTGGAGGTGTACCTGTGGATGTATTTCAAGGCCTACCTTCAAACTCAGTGCCTCTTTGCTTGACATCATGGGAAAATCAAAAGACTTCAATCCTATAGAAAATTGGTGGGCATAACTGGAAAAAGCGTGTGCGAGCAAGATGGCCTACAAACCTGACTCAGTTACACCAGCTCTGTCAGGAGGAATGGGCCAAAATTCACCCAACTTATTGTGGGAAGCTTGTGGAAGGCTACCCGAAACGTTTGAGCCAAGTTAAACAATTTAAAAGGCAATGCTACCAAATATTAACTGAGTGTATGTAAACTTCTGACCCACTGGGAATGTGATGAAATAAATAAAAGCTGAAATAAATCATTCTCTCTACTATTATTCTGACATGTCACATTCTTACAATAAAATTGTGATCCTAACTGACCTAAGACAGGTCATTTTTACAAGGATTAAAAGTCAGGAATTGTGAAAAACTGAGTTTAAATGTATTTGGCTAAGGTGTATGTAAACTTTCGACTTCAACTGTAAGTACAAAATATGCTAAATAATACTGATACTTCGCACATATAAAATGCATAGAAAAAGCTTTATAAGCTTCTTGGTTAGTTACACAACTTGGTAATACAAATACATGTTGAAAGAACAACTGCAGTGTCCAGTAGCTGTCACAAAGTATCGGACACATCTTCCTCTCCTGTAGTTTGGCTCAGTTTATACACTGGTCTCTTTTTCCATCTAAGGGAAAGGCAAAAAGGCAAAAAATAGACCATTGACATATCAGACATGCATCATCATCTCAGAAACATCCTCTCTGTAAGTGTGTGATTCTGCTTTCAAGTAAGCTTCAAAGAATGGTTGGTTAATGATAAACTAAGTTGATAAAAATGCTTTTCACATTCACAAAGTTTTGGGTTCAAACTTCTTGAATATAAACTGTTAAATATGAAACATGAAATATTTCCACCTGTACAATTGTAGAGCTCATGTATTATAAGTCCCGTGCCTTTTTGACCAGCTGGGTTGTGTCCCTAGAAACCAACAAAAGAAAACGGACCAAAACATGGAGGGACTACCTGAACTTGTCAATTAAGACTCTTGTTTTCCATTGCAAAAGGTTTTGCTACGGTGTGCACTAAGGAATATGACCCTGTTGTCCCTGTGGCACTGTTACAATACCCTGCCAGCAGAGAGCATCACACATACAGCAGCCTTGGTATTATATGGCCTTACCCTGGGAAGGTCTGCATGTGAGTGATGGTGTCTGGAAGAGGCATACGATGGCTCTCAGGCAGCAGGAGGCTAAGCAACCCAGACAGAGCTGTAAGACTCCCCATTAGAATGTATGGCAGCGACTTGGAACAGCCCCCTGTGTCAAAGACAGCAGCAATACATTTTTTTTCAATTAGATCAGCTCAGAACAATGCTATGAACAAAAGGTGAAGAGACTTAAGAGTGTTTTATGCTCTGCTTCTGCCTGTATGTCTGGCAGAGGAGGCTGGTGGGAGGAGCTATAGGAGGACGTGCTCATTGTAATGAAATGTAATAAATATAACGGTATCAAACAGATCAAACATATGGAAACAACATGTTTGACTCCGTTACATTAACTGCATTCCAGCCATTACAATGAGCTCGTCCTCCTATAGCTCCTCCCACCAGCCTCCTCTGATGTCTGGATGCATAAATCACCAGGTTTGACTGCATTTAACAAGTTTGACCAGGACTGGATACAGTAAAGAGTAAGTGTAAGAAGGTAAAAGGAAGCCCCAGTTGCCAGAGAGAGAGGGGGATGGAGGGGTTCCAAACTCATACAGATTGGACAGGACAGGAGATGGCAGAGTGGACAGAGCCATCACACACATCTGACTAACGAGGGAGAGGGAGGGGATGTGTGTCTACCCAACAGACAGAGAGGACAGAGGAGAGAGGAGAGGGGGGGGATGTGTGTCTACCCAACAGACAGAGAGGACAGAGGAGAGAGGAGGGGGAGGGGGATGTGTGTCTACCCAACAGACAGGACAGAGGAGAGAGGAGGGGGAGGGGGATGTGTGTCTACCCAACAGACAGAGAGGACAGAGGAGAGAGGAGAGGGAGGGGATGTGTGTCTACCCAACAGACAGAGAGGACAGAGGAGAGAGGAGAGAGGAGAGGGGGGGGATGTGTGTCTACCCAACAGACAGAGAGGACAGAGGAGAGAGGAGGGGGAGGGGGATGTGTGTCTACCCAGCAGACAGAGAGGACAGAGGAGAGAGGAGGGGGAGGGGGATGTGTGTCTACCCAACAGACAGAGAGGACAGAGGAGAGAGGAGGGGGAGGGGGATGTGTGTCTACCCAACAGACAGAGAGGACAGAGGAGAGAGGAGAGGGAGGGGGATGTGTGTCTACCCAACAGACAGAGAGGACAGAGGAGAGAGGAAGGGGAGGGGGATGTGTGTCTACCCAACAGACAGAGAGGACAGAGGAGGGGGAGGGGGATGTGTGTCTACCCAACAGACAGAGAGGACAGAGGAGAGAGGAGGGGGAGGGGGATGTGTCTACCCAACAGACAGAGAGGACAGAGGAGAGGGAGGGGGATGTGTGTCTACCCAACAGACAGAGAGGACAGAGGAGAGAGGAGAGGGAGGGGGATGTGTGTCTACCCAACAGACAGAGAGGACAGAGGAGAGAGGAGGGGGAGGGGGATGTGTGTCTACCCAACAGACAGAGAGGACAGAGGAGAGAGGAGAGGGAGGGGGATGTGTGTCTACCCAACAGACAGAGAGGACAGAGGAGAGAGGAGAGGGAGGGGGATGTGTGTCTACCCAACAGACAGAGAGGACAGAGGAGAGAGGAGGGGGAGGGGGATGTGTGTCTACCCAACAGACAGAGAGGACAGAGGAGAGAGGAGGGGGAGGGGGATGTGTGTCTACCCAACAGACAGAGAGGACAGAGGAGAGAGGAGAGGGAGGGGGATGTGTGTCTACCCAACAGACAGAGAGGACAGAGGAGAGAGGAGAGGGAGGGGGATGTGTGTCTACCCAACAGACAGAGAGGACAGAGGAGAGAGGAGAGGGAGGGGGATGTGTGTCTACCCAACAGACAGAGAGGACAGAGGAGAGAGGAGAGGGAGGGGGATGTGTCTACCCAACAGACAGAGAGGACAGAGGAGAGAGGAGAGGGAGGGGGATGTGTGTCTACCCAACAGACAGAGAGGACAGAGGAGAGAGGAGGGGGAGGGGGATGTGTGTCTACCCAACAGACAGAGAGGACAGAGGAGAGAGGAGGGGGAGGGGGATGTGTGTCTACCCAACAGACAGAGAGGACAGAGGAGAGAGGAGAGGGAGGGGGATGTGTCTACCCAACAGACAGAGAGGACAGAGGAGAGAGGAGAGGGAGGGGGATGTGTGTCTACCCAACAGACAGAGAGGACAGAGGAGAGAGGAGAGGGAGGGGGATGTGTGTCTACCCAACAGACAGAGAGGACAGAGGAGAGAGGAGAGGGAGGGGGATGTGTGTCTACCCAACAGACAGAGAGGACAGAGGAGAGAGGAGGGGGAGGGGGATGTGTGTCTACCCAACAGACAGAGAGGACAGAGGAGAGAGGAGAGGGAGGGGGGTGTGTCTACCCAACAGACAGAGAGGACAGAGGAGAGAGGAGAGGGAGGGGGATGTGTGTCTACCCAACAGACAGAGAGGACAGAGGAGAGAGGAGAGGGAGGGGGATGTGTGTCTACCCAACAGACAGAGAGGACAGAGGAGAGAGGAGGGGGAGGGGGATGTGTGTCTACCCAACAGACAGAGAGGACAGAGGAGAGAGGAGAGGGAGGGGGATGTGTCTACCCAACAGACAGAGAGGACAGAGGAGAGAGGAGGGGGAGGGGGATGTGTGTCTACCCAACAGACAGAGAGGACAGAGGAGAGAGGAGAGGGAGGGGGATGTGTCTACCCAACAGACAGAGAGGACAGAGGAGAGAGGAGAGGGAGGGGGATGTGTGTCTACCCAACAGACAGAGAGGACAGAGGAGAGAGGAGAGGGAGGGGGATGTGTGTCTACCCAACAGACAGAGAGGACAGAGGAGAGAGGAGAGGGAGGGGGATGTGTGTCTACCCAACAGACAGAGAGGACAGAGGAGAGAGGAGAGGGAGGGGGATGTGTCTACCCAACAGACAGAGAGGACAGAGGAGAGAGGAGAGGGAGGGGGATGTGTGTCTACCCAACAGACAGAGAGGACAGAGGAGAGAGGAGGGGGAGGGGGATGTGTGTCTACCCAACAGACAGAGAGGACAGAGGAGAGAGGAGAGGGAGGGGGATGTGTGTCTACCCAACAGACAGAGAGGACAGAGGAGAGAGGAGAGGGAGGGGGATGTGTCTACCCAACAGACAGAGAGGACAGAGGAGAGAGGAGAGGGAGGGGGATGTGTGTCTACCCAACAGACAGAGAGGACAGAGGAGAGAGGAGAGGGAGGGGGATGTGTGTCTACCCAACAGACAGAGAGGACAGAGGAGAGAGGAGAGGGAGGGGGATGTGTGTCTACCCAACAGACAGAGAGGACAGAGGAGAGAGGAGGGGGAGGGGGATGTGTGTCTACCCAACAGACAGAGAGGACAGAGGAGAGAGGAGAGGGAGGGGGATGTGTCTACCCAACAGACAGAGAGGACAGAGGAGAGAGGAGGGGGAGGGGGATGTGTGTCTACCCAACAGACAGAGAGGACAGAGGAGAGAGGAGGGGTAGGGGGATGTGTGTCTACCCAACAGACAGAGAGGACAGAGGAGAGAGGAGAGGGAGGGGGATGTGTGTCTACCCAACAGACAGAGAGGACAGAGGAGAGAGGAGAGGTGTTGATAGGATAGCACTATACTACTAAATATTTTGTATTTATTGAGAAACTATATGGTAACAAGCAATACTTGCAGTTCGTTATTCATTTTCCTATTTATCGAGAAACTACACGGTAACAAGCAGTATGGAAAAATCTATTTGTTTAAGTGGTGGGGATTGTGTACACTTGCTCTTAAACTCGCTGTTGTTCATTACACAAGACTCAACACCATAGTTCATTTCTAGTTACTGTATGTAATTACACATTTTTTCATGTAGTTTCTGAGAAAATACAAAGTAAAAAGTACTAAACTTCACATCCTAATCTTCAGAATGACAGTGATAGGCTAAACAATAACAAAGAGACAAAGGGGTGATATTACTGCTCTGCAGTGCTTCCATGTGCAGATCAGTCTTTCCTTTAGCTGCGCTTTGAGTCCTACTCACCCAGATAGATGAAGTATGGGGCAGAGATGCTGCCCACTCTGGAGGCCATGGAACAGGCCCCTATGGCTGTGTTCCTCACGACAGTGGGGTAGAGCTCAGCCGTGTAGGCGTACACGATGGAAAAAGCTGCAGTCACACCAAACTTCCCCAGCATCTCTAGTGCAGTGGACACAGAGCTCAGATCTGCCATGGACACAGCAATGAAGGGCCAAGGAAGGTCATGTCATAGATTCTTATAGAAGGGTTCATTGTTTTTGTAATATACTATTCTATACCTGAAATCTTGTCACCATTCTATGCCATCAATTGTCCATTTTCAAACTCAATATTGTTGATTCAATCTGATTTTTATCTGCGCGTCTATTTCTCTCTGTTATTAAGGGTGATGTGATAACAGAATGCCTTTATGAATACCTCTATCTTTGTTTGAGTCTTACTTGGTGGTATGAGGTTTATGCAGAGCAGCACCACCCCACCCAGAAACAGAGTGGAGAAGAGACACAGGCGCCGGGGGCAGCAGCGGAACATGAGCCAGGCCATGGTATAGGCAGGGACCTCAATGGCAGCTGACAGAAAACAGTTCAGATATGAGCTCCCCGCCAGGTTGGACGTGTTCAGTGACAAGGCAAAGTACCCGATGGACAGAATGGTCCTGAAGAGACAAACATGGGTTGCGTCCATCATTGTTTGCGTCCCACCTAATTCCCTATACAGTGCACTACCCTTGACCAGGGCCTGTAGACATGGCCTTTTGAAGTGACAATCAACACACATTACTGTACCATGCTGGTGCAGGGAATGAAACCCTCTGTCATAACGGTGCAGGGAATGAAACCCTCTGTCATAATGGTACAGGGAATGAAACCCTCTGTCATAATGGTACAGGGAATGAAACCCATTGTCATAATGTTGCAGGGAATGAAACCCTCTGTCATAATGGTACAGGGAATGAAACCCTCTGTCATAATGGTACAGGGAATGAAACCCATTGTCATAATGTTGCAGGGAATGAAACCCTGTCATAATGGTACAGGGAATGAAACCCTCTGTCATAATGGTACAGGGAATGAAACCCATTGTCATAATGTTGCAGGGAATGAAACCCTCTGTCATAACGGTGCAGGGAATGAAACCCTCTGTCATAATGGTACAGGGAATGAAACCCTCTGTCATAATGGTACAGGGAATGAAACCCATTGTCATAATGTTGCAGGGAATGAAACCCTCTGTCATAATGGTACAGGGAATGAAACCCTCTGTCATAATGGTACAGGGAATGAAACCCATTGTCATAATGTTGCAGGGAATGAAACCCTCTGTCATAACGGTGCAGGGAATGAAACCCTCTGTCATAATGGTACAGGGAATGAAACCCTCTGTCATAATGGTACAGGGAATGAAACCCATTGTCATAATGTTGCAGGGATGGAAACCCTCTGTCATAATGGTACAGGGAATGAAACCCTCTGTCATAATGGTACAGGGAATGAAACCCATTGTCATAATGTTGCAGGGAATGAAACCCTGTCATAATGGTACAGGGAATGAAACCCTCTGTCATAATGGTACAGGGAATGAAACCCATTGTCATAATGTTGCAGGGAATGAAACCCTCTGTCATAATGGTACAGGGAATGAAACCCTCTGTCATAATGGTACAGGGAATGAAACCCTTTGTCATAATGGTACAGGGAATGAAACCCATTGTCATAATGGTACAGGGAATGAAACCCTCTGTCATAATGGTGCAGGGAATGAAACCCTCTGTCATAATGGTGCAGGGGATGAAACCCTCTGTCATAATGGTGCAGGGAATGAAACCCTCTTTTATAATGGTGCAGGCAAAGAAACCCTCTGTCATAATGGTGCAGGGCATGAAACCCTTTGTCATAATGGTGCAGGGAATGAAACCCTCTGTCATAATGGTGCAGGGAATGAAACCCCCTGTCATAATGGTGCAGGGAAAGAAACCCTCTGTCATAATGGTGCAGGGAATGAAACCCTCTGTCATAATGGTGCAGGGAATGAAACCCTCTGTCATAATGGTGCAGGGAAAGAAACCCTCTGTCATAATGGTGCAGGGAATGAAACCCTCTGTCATAATGGTGCAGGGAATGAAACCCTCTGTCATAATGGTGCAGGGGATGAAACCCTCTGTCATAATGGTGCAGGGAATGAAACCCTCTGTCATAATGGTGCAGGGAAGGAAACCCTCTGTCATAATGGTGCAGGGAAAGAAACCCTCTGTCATAATGGTGCAGGGAATGAAACCCTCTGTCATAATGGTGCAGGGAAAGAAACCCTCTGTCATAATGGTGCAGGGAAAGAAACCCTCTGTCATAATGGTGCAGGGAAAGAAACCCTCTGTCATAATGGTGCAGGGAATGAAACCCTCTGTCATAATGGTGCAGGGAATGAAACCCTCTGTCATAATGGTGCAGGGGATGAAACCCTCTGTCATAATGGTGCAGGGAATGAAACCCTCTGTCATAATGGTGCAGGGAAAGAAACCCTCTGTCATAATGGTGCAGGGAATTAAACCCTCTGTCATAATGGTGCAGGGGAGGAAATCAACAATTCAAGCACCATTACTTAGCTCCTCATACAAGAAGTCAGACTGAAAAAGGCATTTATTTAGTCGACCGAAACATCGACCAAATAAATGACCCCTAACTAACAGAATCTGTGTGGGAACCCCTAGATAACATTATCTGTGTGGGAGTAATTCTTGTATGAGGTTGGAAACCAAGATGGGGATAAAAAATTCAGTTATATAAGCATTTTTGACCACGTATCTGGGTTTATGGGGCAGAGGAGTTTTGTTTGTTTGTTATTGGCGATGCAGGGTGTCAGGGGAACGGACAAGACTTACCAGACCAGCCACAGCGTGATAGACACCCAACGGATGTTGCTGGACCTCACCAGATCACAGATGTTGTGGGCCACCAACTTCCCAGCCTTGGGCTCTAACTGCAGTACAGTAAAGCACACTTGTCACAACAGGCATGCTTGATTAAACTTGTGCAATGGGTTGACCTACACGCTCAGCCATGAGTTTCAAAGGACAGTTATTCAAATTATGTCAACAATCTACCATCTGTGTGGACAGAGATGAAGTAGGATGGGGATGAGAAATACAAAGGGCCTTTTCTTTTACGTAACAAGTTGACAGCTCATATGTCAGGTAGACTAACCTGGCTTGGATAAAGCAATATATGCTGAACAAAAATATAAACGCAACATGTAAAGTGTTGGTCCCATGTTTCATGAGCTGAAATAAAAGATCCCAGAAATGTTCCATATGCACAAAAAGCTTATTTCTCACAAATGTGTTTACATCTCTGTTAGTTAGCAATCTCCTTTGCCATCCACATGACAGGTGTGGCATCAAGAAGCTGATTAAACAGCATTATCATTAGACAGGTGCACCTTGTGCTGGGGACAATAAAGGCGACTCTAAAATGTTCAGTTTTGTCAAACAACACAATGCCACAGATGTCTCAAGTTTTGAGGGAGCGTGCAATTGGAATGCTGACTACAGGAATAGCCACCAGAGCTGTTGCCAGAGATTCCAATGTCGTTTTAGAAAATTTGGCAGTATGTCCAACCGGCCTCACAATGGTAACCTGGTATGGTAACCATACCAGGCCAGGACCTCCACATCCGGCATCTTCACCTGTGGGATCGTCTAAGGAAGGGGGGTGGTGAGGAATATTTCTGTCTGTAATAAAGCACTTTTGTGGGGGAAAACTCATTCTGACTGGCTGGGCCTGGCTCCCAAGTGGGTGGGCCTATGGCCCCCTGCCCAGTCATGTGAAATCCATAGATTAGTGCCTAATGAATATATTTCAATTGACTGATTTCCTTATATGAACTGTAACTCAGTAAAATCGTTGAAATTGTTGCATGTTGTGTTTATATTTTTGTTCAGTACACAAAACAAATTAATAATATTTCTATCTCAAAGCAAGTGACAACCAATGTGCTCATCTTATGGACTACAACCTCCACAAGTTTTTTTATTTATTTTTTATTTCACCTTTATTTATTTAACCAGGTAGGCAAGTTGAGAACAAGTTCTCATTTACAATTGCGACCTGGCCAAGATAAAGCAAAGCAGTTACACATGGAGCAAAACAAACATACAGTCAATAATACAGTAGAAAATAAGTATATATACAATGTGAGCAAATGAGGTGAGATAAGGAAGGTGAAGGCAAAAAAAAGGCCATGGTGGCAAAGTAAATTCAATATAGCAAGTAAAACACTGGAATGGTTGATTTGCAGTGGAAGAATGTGCAAAGTAGAGATAGAAATAATGGGGTTCAAAGGAGCAAAATAAATAAATAAATAAATACAGTAGGGAAAGAGGTAGTTGTTTGGGCTAAATTATAGATGGGCTATGTACAGGTGCAGTAATCTGTGAGCTGCTCTGACAGCTGGTGCTTAAAGCTAGTGAGGGAGATAAGTGTTTCCAGTTTCAAAGATTTTTGTAGTTCGTTCCAGTCATTGGCAGCAGAGAACTGGAAGGAGAGGCGGCCAAAGGAAGAATTGGTTTTGGGGGTGACCAGAGAGATATACCTGCTGGAGCGTGTGCTACAGGTGGATGCTGCTATGGTGACCAGTGAGCTGAGATAAGGGGGGACTTTACCTAGCAGGGTCTGTAGATGACCTGGAGCCAGTGGGTTTGGCGACGAGTATGAAGCGAGGGCTAGCCAACGAGAGCGTACAGGTCGCAGTGGTGGGTAGTATATGGGGCTTTGGTGACAAAACGGATGGCACTGTGATAGACTGCATCCAATTTATTGAGTAGGGTATTGGAGGCTATTTTGTAAATTACATCACCGAAGTCGAGGATTGGTAGGATGGTCAGTTTTACAAGGGTGTGTTTGGCAGCATGAGTGAAGGATGCTTTGTTGCGGAATAGGAAGTCAATTCTAGATTTAACTTTGGATTGGAGATGTTTGATGTGAGTCTGGAAGGAGAGTTTACAGTCTAACCAGACACCTAGGTATTTGTAGTTGTCCACATATTCTAAGTCAGAACCGTCCAGAGTAGTGATGCTGAGGGTGCCTGTGTTTACGGCTTTGGGGTGGTACCTGGTAGGTTCATTGATAATTTGTGTGAGATTGAGGGCATCAAGCTTAGATTGTAGGATGGCTGGGGTGTTAAGCATGTTCCAGTTTAGGTCGCCTAGCAGCACGAGCTCTGAAGATAGATGGGGGGCAATCAGTTCACATATGGTGTCCAGAGCACAGCTGGGGGCAGAGGGTGGTCTATAGCAGGCGGCAATGGTGAGAGACTTGTTTTTAGAGAGGTGGATTTTTAAAAGTAGAAGTTCAAATTGTTTGGGTACAGACCTGGATAGTAGGACAGAACTCTGCAGGTTATCTTTGCAGTAGATTGCAACACCGCCCCCTTTGGCCGTTCAATCTTGTCTGAAAATGTTGTAGTTAGGGATGAAAATTTCAGAATTTTTGGTGGTCTTCCTAAGCCAGGATTCAGACACGGCTAGAACATCCGGGTTGGCAGAGTGTGCTAAAGCAGTGAATAAAACAAACTTAGGGAGGAGGCTTCTAATGTTAACATGCATGAAACCAAGGCGATTACGGTTACAGAAGTCATCAAAAGAGAGCGCCTGGGGAATAGGAGTGGAGCTAGGCACTGCAGGGCCTGGATTCACCTCTACATCACCAGAGGAACAGAGGAGGAGGAGGATAAGGGTATGGCTAAAAGCTATGAGAATTGGTCGTTTAGAACGTCTAGAACAGAGAGTAAAAGGACGTTTTTGGGGGCGATAAAAAAGTTTCAAGGTATAATGTACAGACAAAGGTATGGTAGGATGTGAATACAGTGGAGGTAAACCTAGGTATTGAGTGATGATGAGAGAGATATTGTCTCTAGAAACATCATTGAAACCAGGTGATGTCATCGCATGTGTGGGTGGTGGAACTGAAAGGTTGGATAAGGTAAAGTGAGCAGGGCTAGAGGCTCTATAGTGAAATAAGCCAATAAACACTAACCAGAACAGCAATGGACAAGGCATATTGACATTAAGGTGAGGCGTGCTTAGTCGAGTGATCATAAGGGTCCAGTGAGTAGTGAGGTTGTTTGGGGTCACGGCGATTCAGACAGCTAGCCGGGCCGAGCCATCGGTAGATTAGTGGGGTTCCGTGTGGTAGAGGGGATCAATCCAATTGGCAAAATAGATATAGTTATAGTGACCCAAGAAAAATTGTCCGATAGACTTATTCAGATAGCAGCTGATAAGACAGCTAATGATTAGCGGGCCGCAGATGGGCGTCCAGGTAACGTCGCGACGGAGGGGCCAGTTGGATAACTCCCTCGGGCAGAGAACGTCGGTATTCTAGTCGTGAAGGCCCGGTGGGGCTCCGCATTGGCAGTAAAACGGGTCCGGATAGGTGATTGTAGCCAAGGAGTGGCTGATGGAACTCTTCAGTTGGCTAGCTCCGGAATAATTGATGTTTGCTCCGGGATCGACGTAAGCCAATAGTCACACGGGTAGCAGCTAGCTAGCTGCGAAATACAGGTGTAAATGTCCAGAGCTTGCAGTTGAAATCCGGGGATATGGAGACAAATAGGTCTGGTATGTTCTGGTCTGAGTCGCGTTGTACAAAAGTGGTGATAGATTTTCGAGCTAAAGGAATAGCTGATGACCACAAACCGTGGTTAGATTGAAATACTAACTTTAGCCAGTAAACTGGCTAGCTTCTGGGTAGCTTCTGGTTAGCTTCTGGCTAGCTTAGCAAGTAAGGGTATGTCATAATGTTATAGGCTTAAATGACAGCATGCAACATTGAGAAGTGAAGGAGATAAGCAAATACACATGAAACAAGTTAGCCTGGAGGTAATTTTACGGGTCATGTACACCACAGCAGGTCAAACACACTGGATTGTATTCCTTAATAATCTTAGAGTAGGAGTGCTGATCTAGGATCAGGTCTCCGTGTCCATTAAATATCCTAGATCAGTACCTGTACTCTGAGATGCTTTAAGAATAAAGGCCAAGGTGACAAGGTAAAAATCTGTCGTTCTGCCTCTGAGCAAGGCAGTTAAGCCACTGTTCCCCGGTCGCCGATGACGTGGATGTCGATTAAGGCAGCCCCTCGCACCTCTCTGATTCAGAAGAGTTGGGTTAAATGCGGAAGACACATTTCAGTTGAATGCATTCAGTTGTGCAATTGACTAGGTATCCCCTTTCCTTTCCTTTGTCTTACAACTCCCTGGACTAAAACTTCAGAGGAAAGTAGTAGCTACCTGTAGGCCTGCAATGCCATGCATGATACCTCCAGAAAAGGTTAGAAACTCAGAAACAAAAGCTTGAGAAGCCTTGACTGGACTAGTGGAGTTCACAGTGTGATCACAGTGAGAAACCTTGACTGGACTAGTTGAGTTCACAGTGAGAAACCTTGACTGGACTATTCGAGTTCACAGTGAGTAGCCTTGACTGGACTAGTTGAGTTCACAGTGAGAAACCTTGACTGGACTAGTTGAGTTCACAGTGAGAAACCTTGACTGGACTAGTTGAGTTCACAGTGAGAAACCTTGACTGGACTAGTTGAGTTCACAGTGAGAAACCTTGACTGGACTAGTTGAGTTCACAGTGAGAAACCTTGACTGGACTAGTTGAGTTCACAGTGAGAAACCTTGACTGGACTAGTTGAGTTCACAGTGAGAAACCTTGACTGGACTAGTTGAGTTCACAGTGAGAAACCTTGACTGGACTAGTTGAGTTCACAGTGAGAAACCTTGACTGGACTAGTTGAGTTCACAGTGAGAAACCTTGACTGGACTAGTTGAGTTCACAGTGAGAAACCTTGACTGGACTAGTTGAGTTCACAGTGAGAAACCTTGACTGGACTAGTTGAGTTCACAGTGAGAAGCCTTGACTGGACTAGTCGAGTTCACAGTGAGAAACCTTGACTGGACTAGTTGAGTTCACAGTGAGAAACCTTGACTGGACTAGTTGAGTTCACAGTGAGAAGCCTTGACTGGACTAGTCGAGTTCACAGTGAGAAACCTTGACTGGACTAGTTGAGTTCACAGTGAGAAACCTTGACTGGACTAGTTGAGTTCACAGTGAGAAACCTTGACTGGACTAGTTGAGTTCACAGTGAGAAACCTTGACTGGACTAGTCGAGTTCACAGTGAGAAACCTTGACTGGACTAGTCGAGTTCACAGTGAGAAACCTTGACTGGACTAGTCGAGTTCACAGTGAGAAACCTTGACTGGACTAGTTGAGTTCACAGTGAGAAACCTTGACTGGACTAGTTGAGTTCACAGTGAGAAACCTTGACTGGACTAGTCGAGTTCACAGTGAGAAACCTTGACTGGACTAGTTGAGTTCACAGTGAGAAACCTTGACTGGACTAGTTGAGTTCACAGTGAGAAACCTTGACTGGACTAGTTGAGTTCACAGTGAGAAACCTTGACTGGACTAGTTGAGTTCACAGTGAGAAACCTTGACTGGACTAGTTGAGTTCACAGTGAGAAACCTTGACTGGACTAGTCGAGTTCACAGTGAGAAACCTTGACTGGACTAGTTGAGTTCACAGTGAGAAACCTTGACTGGACTAGTCGAGTTCACAGTGAGAAACCTTGACTGGACTAGTCGAGTTCACTGTGAGATTAGTAAACAGCCAGACAGACATTCCAAACACCATGGTGTTCTTTTATTTTTTTGTTCCTATCAGTAGGCTGCTAATAATCATAAATCACACAAATGGAGAGAGATGAATGAACAAGTAGCGGAACAATTCCAATGACATAAGAGTGTTTTGAAACTTGACCAGGTCCATAGGCTGTCATTGTGGCAATAACTCTCATGCAGCCTGATCCAATCAGACTGAACTGATTACTGTCCAGCCAATCATAATAAAGATGACTGAGGTGTGTAAATCAATGACAAAAGTTTCACCAGGAGATGTTCTGACCCACACTCTAAAATCACAAACACAAATTGATCTATTTCACATTCACTGTGGTGAAATAGAGTTCACATGTACAGTAAGTTCACATGTAAGTGTTCTGAAGTGACCTGTGAAGTTTAGTGTTTGAAGTCCTTTTTGATCATTTAATTACTTGTTTTTACCTCCACAGGATGCTGAAAAACTCAAGATTGTAAGAATTAAAGCTAAAGGGGAAAAACCACAGAAGGATACCAGTGAAATAGAAGCTGGACAAACATCTTTAGAGTAATACCAAAAACAAAATGACTTTTGTGTGACTGAGAGGATTCTATGTGATCAATTTGGTAAGAATTCCACATCATCTAGAGAGCATGGCTATAGCCATATTGTTATTACCTTCACAATCTTTTCAGAGCTCCAGTATGTGCATAACGGTAAAAGCTAAAGGTTGATCTGGGATTGGGAGTGAAGAAATCACCTGTACAGGCCGGAAGATGACCTCGGGTGCTGTGACTCTGTTCCTCCTGGCAGCATCTCTCAGTATGGCCTCAGCCTCCTCCACTCTTCCCTGAGAGAGCAGCCATCTGGGGGACTCTGGGATGAACCTGCAACATCACAAAAAATAACCAGGTTCATATCAAAGCTAGCCTGGTCCCAGATCTGTTTCTGCTCTTGCAAACTCCCTTGCCGTTACTGTCAAGCCAAAAACAATTGGCATGACAATGAGTGACATGGAGTTAGGATGATAGCACAGACAGACTGGCACTCATGCTATATCAGAGTCAAGTAATTGAATGGGCTTTAGGGAAGGAGTGAATACCCTGCATATAGTATATTACACACACCTACCACCAAAAAGGGACATAGAGGAAGCCTGGGAGGCTGAGGGCTAGCATCAGCATCCTCCAGTCTCTGATGAATAAGGCCACTGCTGGAAGGAGCGTGTAGCCAATGGTGTAGAACATACAAACTCCAAGTGTGGAGTAAATTATCCGTTTGGATGGAGATAAAATTTCAGTTCCTGTAGATGAGGAGAATTTCTAAATGTATGAGAAGTTAATTGGTACATTGGGCTTAAAGAAAACATTGTGCACATAAACACCAGTAACAACTGTGTAATAATGACATTGGATAAATTCATGAATGAATGATCAAGATAAATAAAGATACCTAGCACAAATGCAGCCACATAATTTGAGATTTGCCCCATCCCGACAACAAAGGATAAGGCACAGAATACAACCCAGGATGGAGAGAAGACCTGGATAAATGTGAACACAGTCTGAACTCCCATGGTGGCAAAGAGAACATTTTTCCTCCCAAACCTGAGAGAAATAAAAGTTAGGTTGAAATCATCCACATGCAGATTTTGAGTAGGCTATTCCTAAACATCTTCAATCAGGTGAAGAATTCTAAATGATCCTCCAATAAAGTAAGGATATAAAATGTTTTTATGGGACACTGTGTAACAGTTTTCTGTGCTTACTGCTAAAACTAATCTCTAAGGAAATGATGAAAAGCAGAAAACGCATAGCCATGCATTGGGGAGGAAGTGTCCAAACTAAAGATGACAGCAAAGCTAAACATGTGACATAGGGTTTGTTCCAAATGGCACCCTTTCCCCTATATGGTGTACTCTTATTGAACAGAGACCTATTGAACCTGGTCAAAATAGTGCATACTATGTAGGGATAAGTGTGCCATTTGGAACTCACAGAGGCCATCCATTACCTGTCAGAGAGCTGGCCAGAGAGGAAGGAGCCAGTGAGGACACCACAGAAGAACACAGAAGAGGTCAATGGGTTCTTCCACTTATCAGCACACACCAGGTCCCACTACACTCATACAAACAATCACACACACACACACACACACACACACACACACACACACACACACCACACACACACACACACACACACACACACACACACACACACACACACACACACACACACACACACACACACAGAGAGCATTAGGCCGATAAAATGAACGCATTAAGGGTAAATGAATGATGGGCAAAATAATTGGACATACAGTGAACATAGTAGTTGGGCAATATGAACAATCATTGGGCTAAATCATAAAAAATAACATTTAGGTGAGAAGTTTGGGAAGATCAGATGAATAGGTTTAAAATTTAGTTTAAAAAAAGAAGTAATTTGTCGTTATGGATTATTGGTAGGTTGTACAATTACATTCTTCATCTAGGCCTACTGTGGACCACATGGAGGATGCCTGTTCATCTGAGATCAATAGCCTTTTGTGAAGCAGCCAACCGCAAACATTTCAGAACGTGAGCTCATCGTATAGCCTATGCAATTTGCAGTTGGAACCCGTATGGTAAATAGCCTACATTCCCAAACGTTGATGATGGAATATGCTAACAACTGTGCAGTGATGCATAAATTAATACTTTGTTCAATGCATGTGATGTCAAAGATGCCAAATACTTAATTAATTTGCCACGGAATAGCTACAAAATGACAGCGAAAGCAACGCAACAAAGTTTCACTTGCTGCAACAACATTTTACTCCCATAAAAATGTGTCACAGTATAGCTACAAAGTGAGTGGGAGCAATGCAACACTGTTTCAATGCAACACTGTTTCACTCGCTGCAACAATGTTTCACTCCCATAAAAAAAAAACATCGTATCCAGACAGACAACCGAAATAAAACAAAAACCCCACCCGTTGTAACCGTCGCAAAAAGTGGATGCGCACCATCTCCCATCTCATCATACCTCGGACACAATAGTTGAGATGTACGTCCCCCGATCGTATTCCCAGCCATCCAAACAGGTCTCGTGTTGTATTTCGGAAACGTTGACATCGATCCCTGGGACATAACCTCTTTCTGAGAAACTCTTTATGACATCGAGTTTGTATCTGGCGCATTTACTGAGCACAATAGTTCCGCTTTCCTCCTCCAAAGGAATACTGTGATTTCTCCATTCGCCAGTAATGTTCGCATTTGCGGGTATGAGGCAATGGTGGGATGGTGTATCACCGATGAACACAATAGACATACCTGTAAAGCCGTTGGGGATGATACTCAAACATAAGAGAAAGAACACCATCTGTTGGAAAGGTCCCCATTCTCCAAGAAAGGCAGTGTTATCCTCATAGCCAGTCTCAGTCATTATAAAGATTGGATGTGGGTTATTAGTGCGGCCCAGCGGAGAGAACAGCTTGTCCTTTATAGGGGGAGTAATTTGGGGTTGGAGTACCTCGCATGTGAACCTCAACGTCAAAAGAGTGACATATGACCCCGTTATTTCTCAAGGCTCACTTGTTCTCTCACCCTGGTATTTAGCTGTTGGTTTAATTTTGCATCAGCTAAATCCATCATCTTTAAGAGGGTAGGTAAATCTAGAGAACACACACAGTCTAATAATACAGGCAAATGTGTATTTACACAATGCATTTTCAGTTATCATTGCATTCATAACTCTAAATAGTTATGATAAGACCTTCCCAGGTTGTGAAAGTAAATAGCATTCTTTTGGAGACTGTAAGAGTTGTTGTATGGTGTATCTCGAACCTAATCTGAGTACAATGATAGATTAAAGGGAAATGCTCGTTTTATGCTTGGCTAATATATCCAGCATGCTGCTCTAAAGAACTGTTGGTGACTGAAGTGATGCGTTCACCTTTTCCTATGCATTTATTTGAGTGGTATCAAAAACATATTTAGATGTTGAGTTAAATTCAAATGTTCTCCTCTCTCTTTACCAAGCACACTGACAGAAGAACGAGAGATTACACTGAAGTCATTGCTTTCCTGCAGCCTGAATGGACTTCACTTCTGGAGGGTTTTCTTCCTTCTGAACAGTTGAACACTGTCTGTGTTTATGATGACCATGTGGTCAGCATGATATCTGACACGGAATCATTAAAGAGGTGCAGAAAGTTCCTAATGCCTCCTCGACATTGTACTTTGAGTTTCTGGTTGGTTCCCTGGTCTGAGGCCAGCTGTCTGACAGTTATATATACGGCATTATGTCTGTTATGCACAGTCATTTGAGATAAAAATCAGGATTAGATTACGCTGCTCAAGGGTAGATCATATAATATTTAAAATAACCTTAAGTATCTATTGTACTGTATCAGACTGTTGTTTTTTTGTCCACTTTGGAAGTCCTCTTCGCCACTCTTTCTGCTGTGTTTTTCCTCATTCTTATCTAGTCCTTATCTCCCTCGTGGGAGGTCTTCTGTGTTATTTTTTTCTCTGTTGGTGCCTCTGTGATATCCCATAATGCCACTACATGTGTACTGGGTAAGCAAAAGAATGAAGTAGAGAACCTGTACTAAAGATGTTACTGAGGTAACAGCTGGCTTCTTTACTTTGCTTATCAGGAACTCACTCCAACTGCCAATTAGGGGCCATACTGTCAACTAGGGTTTTGTCCTAGCATATCTAGTATCTACATGGCTTTTCATAAGGAGACCCTTCTGTCAACCTTTCGTCTCTTGTGAACCTCTTTTTGCTGGAGATGTTCCGCAAAGAGCTAGCAGAGCAGATGCAGTCAAAAGGGTATGTCCTGACATTCAAGGTCACAACACCTTTATGAGTTCATCCTAATATAACTTGATCGTGTCCCCAGGTTGTGCCAAAGGGAGAACAGTTTAGGACTACATAAGACCTGAACAAACAGGAAAGATAAAACCCTGATTGTATCATTTATTTGTAAGTGAAAATTATAATAAAGGCCCCATAATGACCTAATCCACATATCTGATTAGATATGACAAAGGAAAAACACTTCTTCTATTATGTATAGCGTTATGTAATATTTGTAGTGAGGCAGGTAGCCTAGTGGTTAAGAGCATTGGGCCAGTAACCGTAAGGTTCCTGGTTTGAATCCCTGAGCCGACTAGGTGAAACGTCTGCAGATGTGCCCTTGAGCAAGGCACTTAACCCTAATTGCTCTTGTTAGTCGCTCTGGATAAGAACATCTGCTAAATGACTCAAATGTAATAATGATGTGCAAGATTCTAAGATGTTGGGGAGGGAGGTGCTAAGCTGACATATGGTATTGTTTTAAGATGGTCATACTACATATGGATCATTTAGCTATTTGAGTTAGAATTTTAGGACCCCTTTAGGTATCAAAAAATATATAAATATTGATAAAATGGAGAACACCATCATGTTCGTGAGAATTTTTTGTTACAGCATGTAACTTTGATTACCGGTGCATCAATGGACTCTAGGGGGATAGCTTGAGGGGATCTAACAAACTGAACTGTTAATGTAATATAACATGACTTTATGAAATGTACTATGACAAGTGATATGTTTTTAGATGTCTTTTTGTTTGTATTTTTCAAAATGTCGAAAAGCAAATGACAGGATTCCAATACAAGTAGAATAACTTAAAGGGAAGTACCTCTAAATGACTGCCAAAAAACATTAAATAACTAACATTTGGCATTATATAACGAAACAGTCTCTTTTTGTTTTGAAGACCAATAGATACGGGGGTATGCAAATGCTGATGTGGCACAATACAAAAACAAAGTCCATCAAAATCAATGATCAACCAAGCAGTTAAACTAGTCATATTACCACTCAAGGAAGTCCATTATCTGCCCACTCATTGGTGTTGATTAAACCAGTCAACAGTCAAAAGTATTACTTCCACATGTCAAAGATAGCTACCATGTATCTACTCTATGTTGTGTCTATTGGATATCGAAATAAACATAATTCAAGGAACAATTATATCTGGTGCTAAGAACATGGGTCTTTACATTCCATCAGCAGGAGTCACCTCAATGTAGAGAAACATTTGAGGAGTTGTTTAAACAGATGACAATTAGGCTCCTTCCCAGCACTCTGTCCCCACCCCCGCCCCAACCCGACAAAGGGTTTCCACAATCAACTCAAATCTGTTGAGTCAGGGGACAACTCTAATGATGTTGTTGTACTTCAACAATTGATTACCCAGGAAAATAATATTGTCAGCTATTAATTAATTGAATCACTGGTTGTAAGAGAGAATAAAAATCCCCAAACTCCAGCTAGGGAGGTTAAATCAGGTCTGAAACCCGACTGAGCACATCTGGTTGAGTACGATCTCAAAAAAAGACAAGAAACAAGAATGTAAGTACAGTTGAAATTCCTTGATATCAAAGCTTGGTGCCCTAACCCTAACCCTAACCCTAACTCTAATCCTAACCCTAACCCTAACACTAACTCTAGATGTACCTTTTCCAATGGCAACTTCAAAACCACCTTGTTTTCTGAAAGTATTAGCTATTTGAATAGACAAAAACTTTCAGTATGCTACCAACCATTCATTATGTATGTATTTTACTGAAGTACATGATTGTGCCATGAATTACATATGTTGACATACAGTGAATTACATTTCAACTTGTCATCTTTAGAAAAGTTTGTCCATTTTTAATGCTATCTAAGCCGTTCACAGTATAATCAAATACTCTCAGTATTTGTGAGAGAAAGGAATGATGTTTAGTGAAAATGATACAAGGTATTTAGTACCAGGACTAACTTTATATACATATTAATATGGCAGTTAAAACCCCCTTGCAGTCTTTAACATTTTATTTTGATATCATCACTGTATGTGTAATAAATCACTGTGTTTGTTAATTTAATGAAAATAACTCCAAAGCCTCCTTTGCCATTGAAATGCTTAGTCTGATCATGCAGGCTTTCTGATCATTCTGTTCTACCTGATAATTAATGGCAAATACCTGGTGTCCCAGGTTAAAAAACGCAGTGGCAATGGCTTCGAGGTCCAGAGTTGAGTTTGAGCGGTCTAGACTCTAGAACATGTGTCAAACTCATTCCATGGAGTACCGAGTGTCTGCAGGTTTTCACTCCTCACTTGTACTTGATAGATTAATGAAGGTCACTAATTAGTAAAGACCTCCACTCACCTGGTTGTCTAGGTCTTAATTAAAAGGAAAAAAACAAAAACCTGCAGATTCTAGAGCCTCCATGGAATGAGTTTGACACCCCTGCACTAGGGCCTACCCCACTTACCCCATCAAAGTAGGAGGATACATATGCAAATAAAAGATGAATAATAATCAGAATAATCAGATCAGATTGTCATGATCTGGGCCAAAAACTCTGAAATTCCAGGCATTTTTCCCAAACAGCTCTTACACAAAAAGGGCATTATCATAATTTTCACAATTTCAGACTGTTATTTCGACCTCATCAAAAATCAAATTTTTAACTGAACTGCCACTTTAATATGGTCAGTATGTCTTTGATGATCGACTATATATTTCAGCTCAATCAGAAATATGAGTTAGAAGTCTTTCACTGATGTTTAACAGGTTATGTTCTCTACCATTTTTTGAACAGAGAAAGGTGGATACAACCGTTCCCTGCTGGGGATTAACACTGGGATCAACTCTCTGGGACGGGGGGAATGGAACAGCTGTGCTCTGTGGCTTGTTGTTAAGGGGCCCTGGACTTACCCAGGTCTGTACACTGCAGCTTGGAAGTTGTAATTCTGTCCTGTTGAGCATTTGCTAGAAGAGAACTTAACTCTTCACTACCCTCCACATCTCTGAGACACATGTATCAAACCGTTTCAGGTGCTCCACTTTTCCTCTTACTGCCATAAGAATGGGAGATTATGATGACGTTACTGCCTTCCTGGGTCAGAAAGGACCTTATTTCTATAGGACTTTCTTTCTTCTGAATACAATTTTCATCTCCACTGGATTCTTTGGGCTGTTCATTGTATTTGTTGGAGCAACTCCCCCACACCACTGCTTTATCCCGGACTCGGGCAACCTGAGCGAGGCATGGAGGAAGGCCATCATTCCCATAGAGGTGGTGAACGGACAGGAGGAGGAGAGCAAGTGCAGCAGATACAGGCTGGATGTGGTCAGAAACCTGTCTGCTCTGGGCTACATCCCTGGCCTGGACGTCAACCTCACTGGGGTGGAGCAGGAGGGCTGTGTGGATGGATGGAGCTACAGCAAAGATATATACCAGTCCACCATAGTCACTGAGGTGAGTATATGATTCCCAGGGCAGTCATGTGTCACAAACATTTGGCCATGAAGTAGTGAATTGGTAGTACTACACAGAGTATGTTTCTTGCTTAGATAATTACCAGAAACATGAGTATCTAATCAAACATGCATGCCACTGATATTTGATTTGGAATTACAGTATTGGGAATTGTTGAGTGATCAACATCACTGGGGAGGTGTTAACGGCTTTGGTAATTGCCTGAAACTTCCATTGGCATCAGTGAAAATGTGCAACATCCCCAGCTCCTGTCCTTCTCTTACACTTTTGGGGCAAATCAAATGTTGTTTGTCAGCATGGGTTTGTTACTAGAGCCTTCTGCTGCCACGGGTGCTGTCACTTCAGGAATAATGGGTTTGTTTTCCTGCAGTGGGACCTCGTATGTGACAATGAGTGGAAAACTCCTTTTGCCTCATCGACTCTTTTTGTGGGTTTCCTGATTGGATCCCTGTTGTCTGGACAGTTTTCTGACAGGTACTGTTTCTCCCTGCAATCACTATGTTCCGTCCTCTACCTGTAGATTGCATGTGGAAAGTCATACATTATCTGTTAACTCTGCCGACTAAACTGCTGTCCTATGATTGTAGCGCCCTCTGCTGTCAAATTATAGACTTGTCTAACATCGACAACCCTATTCAATCAAAACTGGTAACCTGATCATTAGTAACTGGTAACAGGATTGATTATGTCTGATACATTTTTAAAATCGTTTTTCTCTATGAAATGTTTGTTTCATTTAACATTATTTTATTTTCCATTTAGGTTTGGGAGGAAGAAAGTTATTTTTGGCTCTCTTGTTGCCCAGTTGGTCTCTGTGCTCATTCAGGCCTTCTCTCCCTCGTGGGAGGTTTTCTGCATTATGTTCACGTTTGTTGGGGCCTCTCAGATATCCCTCTATATCAGTGCATTTGTACTGGGTAAGCATGAACATTAATTAATTTTATACAAACATAAACTGTTATATTCTATGAAATTCATTGAATAAC
The DNA here is from genome assembly GCF_045679555.1 of Salvelinus alpinus. NCBI lineage: Eukaryota > Metazoa > Chordata > Actinopteri > Salmoniformes > Salmonidae > Salvelinus > Salvelinus alpinus. The sequence goes on along the minus strand of NC_092098.1, from coordinate 44,050,077 downwards.
TTGTAGCAATGTAACGATGACCATGATCATAAATACAGACCACAGTCAACTTTAATTAGCTGCCCGTAAAGTAAATGCCATAAAACCCAGGAATCATTTGAAAGTTATGCTAGGCATTGCTTCCGTCACTAAAGGTGTTTCTTTCGAACAGCATGCCTACAGAATGGCTGGTAGTGAATGAATCATTAGAAATTATAAACCTCATTGAAAATAGCTTGATGTTTGATTATTCGTTGGACTTTGTGTCAAGTAATATTCATATAACAAATGACAGCATGTAGAAATCTCAGATTACATATACCGTATTTGGAGTAAAACCATACGTGACTTTAAATGTCCTGTTCATTTGTTTATTAGCCTATTTATTTTTGTGGAATAGCAGGACTACTCTAACAAGGCTAAATATCTGATTAAGGTTTAAAAATTGAACAATAGAAGAGCGAGTGGACGTCCTTGTTGTACCCCTTGACAAATCAAATATTGTTTACACTAGGACCTCATATATGACTATTTACTTTTAAAAGAGGCCAAAGATGGGATCATTTTTGGTTCAATTGTTTTTGCTCAATCATAGACAAAACTTGATCCCAGCAGACATTTAAAAAACATCTAAATAATAATTGAATATAAATTCTCTTCAACAGGAACAGAGGTGTTGAGTAAGTCCATGCGTGAAGTTTTCACTACTCTGGGGGCTTTTCTGCACTACTGTATCGGCTACATGGCACTGCCCTGGATCGCTTACGCAATGAGGGAATGGAGAACACTTCTCATAATCCTGTCCAGTGTGTCCGTAGTGTATATCCCATTGTGGTGGTATGTTCTCAGTAAAAACACATGTTTTAATCTTCTGTATGTCTAAAGAAGTATTTATACAACTTAACCAAAACTATAACGCCATAAAAATACAAGCACTGTTACTCACCTCACTATAAACACTGTCTATGTCAGGTTCATCCCAGAGTCTCCACGATGGCTATACTCTCAGGGAAGAGTAGAGGAGGCTGAGGCCATACTGAGAGATGCTGCCAAGAGAAACAGAGTCACAGCACCAGAGGTCATCTTTAAAGACACTGAGGTCAGTTTTACCATTTGTGTTTGTGAAATAAATATAGTTCAGTAATTCAGCTTATAGGAAAGAAACAACATGGCCTAAAGAGCATCTCTGTAGCCCGTTCATACCTGGTGCTAACATGCATCCTTTGTCCCGATCTGATTGTGTCAACATTTTTAGACAGGTGTAAACAATCAAAGGACATATTGTGATCTGATTGTGATTAGATCTTCCTGACCACCTCCAGAGGTAGAAACATTGTGTCTGAATGTCTTACAAGTGTAGACAGATCTGGACACTGAAACCATTTAAATCATCGATATAGCCGCCCTCTAAAATCATTGACAGGTGGCATCATTGACTTATGGCATCAATGTGTCAAAATAAATGTAATTTATTTTTTATTTTTTATATTTTATTATATTAAGAATACCTGTCAAATAACTTGCATACAGTAAGGGACCAGGAAATCTGGTCACATTGCAGACATAGTGGATGGATAAGAGACACATTTTAATACCATGTGTAGACACATGAAAATATGGGCACAATCAGAATGTGGACAAGATCAAGGCACATATTAGAACCTGGTATAAACAAGGCTCATTACTGTACTTAATAGATGCTTATTTCATCATTTCAACAGTTGGACGTGGAATCGGCACCGAAAAACAAATATAGCATGATTGACGTTCTGAGAACCAGCAACATCAGATGTGTTACATTGATGTGTTTGTTTTTATGGTGAGTGTTATTATCAGAAATAATAATAATAATAATAATAGATTGGATTTATATCATATTAGGTTATAGCATAATGTTTTGGTTTGAAGCACTTTGACACACACACACACACACACACACACACACACACACACACACACACACACACACACACACACACACACACACACACACACACACACACACACACACACACACACACACACACACACACAATAATTTGTAATGAATAAACTGGTGGTGGTGGTAACTTGATCGTTTTGAGTTTCATTCAAGCCATCTGTGTTGTGTCTTTTCAGGATGGCAGTAAACATTGGATATTATGGACTCTCTCTAAACACATCCAATCTGAGTGGAGATCCTTATCTAAATTGTTTCTTATCAGCTCTTACTGAAGTCCCAGCATATGTAGTATCTACAGTGCTCCTCAGGAACTGTCAGAGAAGACCCTTACTGTCCGCTTTCCTCTTAATAGGAGGAGTAATGCTTTTCCTGATCCAACTCATCCCTGAGAGTAAGACTTTGAATTTTGATTGTTTAAAATTGTATAATGTTTTATAAGATCAAATCGCTAGACGATAAGACAATCAAAATAACGTAGTGTCTGATAATCAAGTTAGATATGTTTTTCAACATATATAGTTATTCATTAATTGGAATAATTGTAAATCAACAAACGAACATGTGACCAGTTAAAGTTTTCTAGTAGAACTATACCACCTTTCTTTTATAGAGGTGAGGTCCTGTGATGAAAAACAATATTACTAATAAGCACACAGGTTCAATACATCCGGTGTGAAGCATGGAAATGAGCAAACAGAGATTGCAATGTACAGCTTGTTTTATTGATTTATTTAATAGCTTCACATAGCCTAAATGATTCAATCAATATTCAAGGTTGAAAACGGAGAGCTCCATACACAACAGTTAACATCTTCAGCGTCAGCGCTCCTACAGTCCTGCAGTGATCCCTCACACCAAGTTACAATATTAACAATTCTATCAACAAGTTCACAAACAGAAGCATAAAAGTTAAGAAGGGCATGCCCAGGGAGAAGGAGAGCGGATCTTGGCGAAATGGGCACGCTTGAGCAATTTATAATTCGCTACCAGAACTGCTACTACTGGAATTTGAACTGCGTGCACATTCATCCCTCCCGTCTTCCCAGGGCACGCCAACCTCATACAAAGAATGGGGAAGATCTGCTGAGCACTGGGTGAATACATAGGTCAATCACACTCTGAAAAAAGCTTGTATGCTCACATGTATCTCAATGTCTTTCTCTATCCTGTAGATCTGCAAGGTGTTGCTATAGCTGTGGAGATGGTTGGGAAGTTTGCCTTCACAATGTCGTTCACCGTGGTCTACATCTACACCGCAGAGATCTACCCTACTGTTGTCAGGAGTGCTGGCGTCGGGATCTGTTCTTCAGCTGCTCGGATCGGGACTATTGCAGCCCCATACGTCATCTACCTAGGTACAATCACAGACAAACTATTTAGTGTTTATACAGTGCATTTGGAAAGTTTTCAGACCCCTTGACTTTTTCCACATTTTGTTACGTTACAGCCTTATTATAAAATTGATTAAATTAATGGTTTTCCTCATCAATCTACACACAATAGCCCATAATGACAAAGCAAAAAAAAGATTTTTGCAAATGTATTAAAAGTAAAAAACAGAAATACCTTATTTACATAAGTATTCAGACCCTTTGCTATGAAACTCAAAATTGAGCTCAGGTGCATCCTGTTTCCATTTATTGTCCTTAAGATGTTTCTACAACTTGATTGGAGTCCACCTGTGGTAAATTCAATTGGACATAACTTGGAAAGGCACACACCCGTCTATATAAGGTCCCACGGGTTGGCACTGCATGTCAGAGCAAAAACCAAGCCACGAGGTCGAAGGAATTATCCGTAGAGCTCCGAGACAGGATTGTGTCGGAGCACAGATCTGGGGAAGAGTACCAAAACAATTCTGCAGCACTGAAGTTCCCCAAGAACACTGTGGTCTCCATACTTCTTAAATGGAAGAAGTTTGGAACCACCGAGACTCTTCCTAGAGCTGGCCGCCCGGGCAAACTGAGCAATCGGGTGAGAAGGGCCTTGGTCAGGGAGGTGACCAAGAACACGATGATCACTCTGACAGAGCTCCAGAGTTCCTCTGTGGAGATGGGAAAACTTTCCAGAAGGACAACCATCTCTGCAGCACTCTACCAATCAGGCCTTTATGGTAGAGTGCCCAGATGGAAGCCACTTCTCAGTAAAAGGCACATGACAGCCCACTTGGAGTTTGTCAAAAGGCCCCTAAAGACTCTCAGACCTTGATAAACAAGATTCTCTGGTCTGACGAAACCAAGATTTAACTATTTGGCCTGAATGCCAGTGTCATGTCTGGAGGAAACCTGGCACCATCCGTATGGTGGAGCATGGGAGGCAGCATCATCCTGCGGGGGATGCTTTTCAGCGGCAGAGACTGGGAGACTATTCAAAATCAAGGGAAAGATGAACAGAGCAAAGTACAGAGAGATCCTTGATGAAAACCTGCTCCAGAGCGCTCAGGACCTCAGACTGGGGCCAAAATGTACCTTCCAACAGGACAACAACCCTAAGCGCACAGCCAAGACAATGCAGGAGTGGCTTCGGGACAAGTCTTTTAATGTCCTTGAGTGGCCCAGCCAGAGCCCAGACTTGAACTGGACCGAACATCTCTGGAGACCTGAAAATAGCTGTGCAGCGACGCTCCCCATTCAACCTGACCGAGTTTGAGAGGATCTGCAGAGAAGAATGGGAGAAACTCCCCAAATACAGGTGTGCCAAGCTTGTAGCGTCATACCCAAGAAGACTCGAGGCTGTAATCGCTGCCAAATGTTCTTCAACAAAGTATTGAGTAAAGAGTCTGAATAATATATCTTTTTTTATTAGCTAATATGTCTAAAAAAAACAGTTTTTGCTTTGTCGTTATGGGGTATTGTGTGAAGATTGATGAGGAAAAAACATATTTAATACATTTTAGAATTAGGCTGTAATGTAACAAAATGTGGGAAAAGTCAAAGGGTCTGAATACTCTCCAAATGCACTGTATACATAATTGCATACTTACAGAATACAAACCCCATTACATTTTCATTGCATTCATTGTACCCAAAATCATGTTTTACAATGAATGTTTTTCACAAAAAATATTTTCATCAGTTATGGTCTCTCTGTCTTCATGGACAATGTTCTTTTGGTGTTCACAGGGAGCATTAACAAGTACCTCCCCTACATTATAATGGGAAGTATGACTGTCACCTCGTCCGCTGTGAACCTCTTCCTGCCAGAGACATTCCGCAAAGAGCTACCAGAGACAGTAGAGCATATGCAGCAATGCAAAGGGTATGCCCTACTCTGAAATACAGCATTGGAATGTTCATTTCAATTAAGTGTATGTTATAATAACAAATATGAATTTTAAATCCAACTTTAATATCTTCACAGTTTGTGCAGAAAAGAGCCAAGGAATGCCAATATCCTGAAGAAAGGAGATACCCCAGAAATATTAAATGAGGTCAAATTCTGATAAGAAACCCTGAATTGCCCAATCAACTCTCCTTAATATGACTCAACAAAACTGTGCAAAGCAGGATACGCTCTATGATAATGTAGACGTAATGTGTGGGGCACCAGATGCTGCAATGCAGGACTGTACCACAGAACAAGCTACCTATTCTGAGGTGACATGGTTATGGAAATGCTTGTACTGTGTACGTGTGAGGATTCCTGATGGAACAGGGGTTCCATTTTCTGTCAGCAAATAGCAATGTATAACTGCAAAAATACTGTATTACCCACAATGGTTGCAGGGAGATTTATCTCAACACTTATTTTTTTATGATGCCCTTGGTAAAGCTGAGAATATTGACTTGGATGTAAAGTAAACAATGTAACAATGTGTTGCACATGATGCAAGAGATAGCTGAAGTATTCTAAATTAGTTTTGATCCGGGCCATCCTGCCTATTTATATTCTTACCTATTTATATTCTTATATTCTTACTTTGGGTAACTTTTTGCATTGGAAAAGGCTGTTCAGAAAATAATTGGTTAGACTTGCTTGTTTTGTTGCTCTGAGTTAGACTGCTGTACAGAATATGGTAAAGTGTTTGTAGTGTAGAGGGTTAGGAATTTTTGTTTGAAATAATGTGTTTTTTATGTATTGTTTTCCTGTGGCACATGGCCAATAAGTATTTCTATTAGCATTGCTCGTGAACTAATAATGAGGTATCTTTCTCATTCTAGTGGTGAGTACCGCAAAAAATCCCTGAAAGTGAATATTTTAATAAACGTTTATTATTGTCAGTTATTGTGATGTGAAGTTTATACACCATCAAAATTGTGAACAGACTCATTCATTGAATAAGACTGTAAACTACTACTAGGCAGGGCAAACCCATGTTGGTGATTTCTAATATATCATCAAAATAGATCAATCGCAGCACGCTTATGGACTCATTCAATAAGTTTTTACCTGGTTAAGTACAATACCATTGGAAATGTATGTTTAAAGTTAAATATACAGTACCAGTTAAAATTTTGGACACTTACTCATTCCAGGGTTATTTTTTATTTGTACTATTTTCTACATTATAGAACAATAGTGAAGACATCAAAACTATGAAATAACACATATGGAATCATGTATGTCAGGAATTGGCCAGGATTGTTCAGGTTTTGGTCACTAGATGCCCCCATGGCTCCTTTTTGAACCTATTGTTTTTCCCTTGTTCTAGTTATTATTTGCACCTGTGCCTCATTTCCTTGTAGGTATTTAAACCCTTAGTGTTCCTCAGTTCTTTGCTCTGTGTTTGTATGTTAGCACCCAGCCCCAGCCATGCTGTGAACATTTGTTTCTCTAGTTGGATTTTCCTGAGGTACTCTGGTTTTGTTCTTGTTTATTTTTTATTATTCTTTTGAGGTTTGTTTTTCCCTGCTGTTCTTACCACTTTGTGGATTTTCATTGTATCTTGGAGGATATTCATTTTTTCTCTTGGCATTACTTTTGACGTTGTGGATTTTATATTTTTTGCCTGAAGATCTTTTTCCTTTATTAAACCACTGTCTCTAGTACTGCTGTGTCTGCCTCATCTTCTGGGTTCTGCCGACTATTAGTGACTGTTTCTCACACCGGTTCCTGACAATGTAGTAACCAAAACATTTTTAAACAAATCAAAATATAAAGTAGCCACCCTTTGCCATGATGACAGCTTTGCACACTCTTGTCATTCTCTCAACCAGCTTCATGAGGTAGTCACCTGGAATGAATTTAAATTAACAGGTGTGCCTTGTTGTGTAACCTTTATATAACTAGGCAAGTCAGTTAAGAACAAATTCCTATTTACAATGACGGCCTACCCTGGCCAAAGCTGGGCCAATTGTGCGCTGCTCTATGGGACTCCCGATCACAGCTGGAAGTAATTCAGCCTGGATTTGAACCAGGGACTGTACTGTTGCCTCTTGCACTGAGATGCAGTGCCTTAGACCACTGTGCCACTCGGGAGCCCCAACTAGAGAACATTACCAACCCCTACGCTCTGTATTTTTCGCTGGCTGTCCCACCACCACAGAAAGCACTGAGCTAGAATGGAACAGCTGCATGTTGGAGCTGCCTTACTCAAGAAAGCAAAAAAGAGACCATGTTTGTACGTGGCTTTATTAACTAAATTACAGTTGAAGTCGGAAGTTTACATGCACCTTAGCCAAATACATTTAAACTCAGTTTTTCACAATTCCTGACATTTGATCCTAGTAAAAATTCCCTGTCTTAGGTCAGTTAGGATCACCATTTTATTTTAAGAATGTGAAATGTCAGAATAATAATAGAGTGAATGATTTATTTCATATTTGATTTCCTTCATCACATTCCCAGTGGATCAGAAGTTAAAATACACTCAATTAGAAATTGGTTTCGGGTAGCCTTCCACAAGCTTCCCACAATAAATTGGGTGAATTTTGGCCCATTCCTCCTGACAGAGCTGGTGTAACTGAGTCAGGTTTGTAGGCCTCCTTGCTCGCACACGATTTTTCAGTTATGCCCATGTCACAGTTTTACTTTACGTCCGTCCCCTTGCCCATACCCGAGCGCGAACCAGGGACCCTCTGCACACATCAACAAGTCACCCACGAAGCATCGTTACCCATTGCTCCACAAAAGCCACTACTTCAAGGTCTCAAAGCGAGTGACGTAACCGATTGAAACGCTATTAGCGCGCACCACCGCTAACTAGCTAGCCATTTCACATCCGTTACACTCACCCCCCTTTCGACCTCCTCCTTTTAAGCAGCAACCAGTGATCCGGGTCAACAGCATCAATGAACAGTATAAATTTAGTCCGTCCCCTCGCCTTGACCCGGGCGCGAACCAGGGACCCTCTGCACACATCAACAACAGTCACCCACGAAGCGTCGTTACCCATCGCTCCACAAAAGCCGCGGCCCTTGCAGAGCAAGGGGAACCACTACTTCAAGGTCTCAAAGCGAGTGACGTAACCGATTGAAATGCTATTAGCGCGCACCACCGCTAACTAGCTAGCCATTTCACATCCGTTACACCCACACATTTTCTATGGGATTGAGGTAAGGACTTTGTGATGGCCTCTCCAATACCTTGACTTTGTTGTCCTTAAGCCATTTTGCCACAACTTTGGAAGTATGCTTGGGGTCATTGTCCATTTGGAAGACCCATTTGCGACCAAGCTTTAACTTCCTGACTGATGTCTTGAGATGTTCCTTCAATATATCCACATAATTTTATTTCCTCATGATGTCATCTATTTTGTGAAGTGCACCAGTCCCTCCTGCAGCAAAACACCCCCACAACATGATGCTGCCACCCCTGTGCTTCATGGTTGGGATGGTGTTCGTCGGCTTGCAACCCTCCCCCTTTTTCCTCCAAACATAACGATGGTCATTATGGTCAAACAGTTATATTTTTGTTTCATCAGACCAGAGGACATTTCTCCAAAAAGTACGATCTTTGTCCCCATTAGCAGTTGCAAACTGTAGTCTGGCTTTTTTATGGCGGTTTTGGAGCAGTGGCTTCTTCCTTGCTGAGCGGCCTTTCAGGTTATGTCGTTATAGGACTCGTTTTACTGTGGATATAGATAAGATATTGTACCTGTTTCCTCCAGCATCTTCACAAGGTCCTTTGCTGTTGTTCTGGGATTGATTTGCACGTTTCACACCAAAGTACGTTCATCTCTAGGAGACAGAACACGTCTCCTTCCTGAGCGTTATGACGGCTGCGTGGTCCCATGGTGTTTATACTTGTGTACTACTGTTTGTACAGATGAACGTGGTGCCTTCAGGCATTTGGAAATTGCTCCCAAGGATGAACCAGACTTGTGGAGGTCCAGGTCTTGGCTGATTTATTTTGATTTTCCCATGATGTCAAGCAAAGAGGCACTGAGTATGAAGGTAGGCCTTGAAATACATCCATAGACACACCTCCAATTGACTCAAATTATGTCAATAAGCCTATCAGAAGCTTCTAAAGCCATTACATTCTTTTCTGGAATTTTCCAAGCTGTTAAAGGCACAGTCAACTTAGTGTATGTAAACTTCTGACCCACTGGAATTGTGATACAGTGAATTATAAGTGAAATAATCTGTCTGCAAAAAAATTGTTGGAAAAATTACTTGTGTCATGCACGAAGTAGATGTCCTAACCGACTTGCCAAAACTATAGTTTGTTAACAAGAAATTTGCGGAGTAGTTGAAAAACGAGTTTTAATAACTCCAACCTAAATGTATGTAAACTTCCGACTTCAACTGTATATATTTTTTATATATTGTTTGCAAACTGATCTGTGACACGTATTAATGCCACAATAACATACAAAATAGGCAACAACAAAAAATATTTGTTTTTTTGCTAAACAGGTGGGGCTCAAAACAGGTGCTGCCCTGAATGACGTGTCACCACTGATTGTACTCCATAATTAATTAATATACCTACACTAAACTACTTTGAGATGAATCAGTAGCGATTAAGAACAAGTGTATCTTTAATTCTATGTAAAACAAGTATCTTTCATCAAAGTTTATGATGAGTATTTCTGTTATTTGATGTGGCTCTCTGCTATTTCTCCGGATATTTTGGAGGCATTTCTGAACATGGCGCCAATGTAAACTGAGGTTTATGGATATAAATATGAACTTTATCGAACAAAACATAAAGTGGGTAGAACAAGTATTTGATACACTGCCGATTTTGCAGGTTTTCCTACTTACAAAGCATGTAGAGGTCTGTAATTTTTATCATAGGTACACTTCAACTGTGAGAGACGGAATCTAAAACAAAAATCCAGAAAATCACATTGTATGATTTTTAAGTAATTAATTTGCATTTTATTGCATGACATAAGTATTTGATCACCTACCAACCAGTAAGAATTCCGGCTCTCACAGACCTGTTAGTTTTTCTTTAAGAAGCCCTCCTGTTCTCCACTCATTACCTGTATTAACTGCACCTGTTTGAACTCGTTACCTGTATAAAAGACACCTGTCCACACACTCAATCAAACAGACTCCAACCTCTCCACAATGGCCAAGACCAGAGAGCTGTATAAGGACATCAGGGATAAAATTGTAGACATGCAAAAGGCTGGGATGGGCTACAGGACAATAGGCAAGCAGCTTGGTGAGAAGGCAACAACTGTTGGCGCAATTATTAGAAAATGGAAGAAGTTCAAGATGACAGTCAATCACCCTCGGTCTGGGGCTCCATGCAAGATCTCACCTCGTGGGGCATCAATGATCATGAGGAAGGTGAGGGATCAGCCCAGAACTACACGGCAGGACCTGGTCAATGACCTGAAGAGAGCTGGGACCACAGTCTCAAAGAAAACCATTAGTAACACACTACGCCGTCATGGATTAAAATCCTGCAGCGCACGCAAGGTCCCCCTGCTCAAGCCAGCGCATGTCCAGGCCCGTCTGAAGTTTGCCAATGACCATCTGGATGATCCAGAGGAGGAATGGGAGAAGGTCATGTGGTCTGATGAAACAAAAATAGAGCTTTTTGGTCTAAACTCCACTCGCCGTGTTTGGAGGAAGAAGAAGGATGAGTACAACCCCAAGAACACCATCCCAACCGTGAAGCATGGAGGTGGAAACATCATTCTTTGGGGATGCTTTTCTGCAAAGGGGACAGGATGACTGCACCGTATTGAGGGGAGGATGGATGGGGCCATGTATCGCGAGATCTTGGCCAACAACCTCCTTCCCTCAGTAAGAGCATTGAAGATGGGTCGTGGCTGGGTCTTCCAGCATGACAACGACCTGAAACACACAGCCAGGGCAACTAAGGAGTGGCGCCGTAAGAAGCATCTCAAGGTCCTGGAGTGGCCTAGCCAGTCTCCAGACCTGAACCCAATAGAAAATCTTTGGAGGGAGCTGAAAATCCGTATTGCCCAGCGACAGCCCCGAAACCTGAAGGATCTGGAGAAGATCTGTATGGAGGAGTGGGCCAAAATCCCTGCTGCAGTGTGTGCAAACCTGGTCAAGAACTACAGGAAACGTATGATCTCTGTAATTGCAAACAAAGGTTTCTGTACCAAATATTAAGATCTGCTTTTCTGATGTATCAAATACTTATGTCATGCAATAAAATGCAAATTAATTACTTAAAAATCATACAATGTGATTTTCTGGATTTTTGTTTTAGATTCCGTCTCTCATAGTTGAAGTGTACCCATGATAGAAATTACAGACCTCTACATGCTTTGTAAGTAGGAAAACCTGCAAAATCGGCAGTGTATCAAATACTTGTTCTCCCCACTGTATATGTATTGTGTAACATGAAGTCCTATGAGTGTCATCCGATGAAGATCCTCAAAGGTTAGTGATTCATTTTATCTCTATTTCTGCCCTTTGTGACTCCTGTCTTTGGCTGGAAAAATTGGTGTTTTTCTGTGATTTTGCGGTGACCTAACATAATCGTTTGTGGTGCTTTCGCTGTAAAGCCTTTTTGAAATCGGACACTGTGGTGGGATTAACAAGAAGTGTATCTTTAAAATGGTGTGAAATACTTGTATGCTTGAGGAATTTTAATTATGAGATTTCTGTCGTTTGAATTTGGCGCCCTGCACTTTCACTGGCTGTTGTCATATTGATCCCGTTAACAGGATTGCAGCCATAAGAAGTTAATGCAACCGCTGTGTCAGATTTCAAAAAAGCTTTACGGCAAAAGCACAATAATCAATCATCTGAGAACAGCGTTCAGCCACAAAAGGAAGCCATACAGTTACCCGCCAAATTGTGGAATCAACAAAAGTCATAAATAGCATTATAAATCTTCACTTACCTTTGCTGATCTTCGTCGGAATGCACTCCCAGGACTCCCACTTCCACAAGAAATGTTCATTTTGTTCGGTAATGTCCATCCTTTATGTCCAAATAGCTATTTTTGTGAGCGTGTTTGGTAAACAAATCCAAAGTCAGGAAGCGCGTTCACTAAAAGCAGACGAAATGTCAAAAAGTTCCGTAACAGTCAGTAGAAACATGTCAAACGATGTATTGAATCAATCTTTAGAATGTTTTTAACATAAATCTTCAGTAACGTTCCAACCGGAGAATTACATTGACTTCAGATGTACATTGACTCCCTCTCATGTGAACGCGCATGGACAGAGCATGGTCAGCTCATGGTAGACCTTACTCATTTCCGTCTCCTTCGGCCCCACTTCACAGTAGAAGCATCAGACAAGGTTCTACAGGCTGTTGACATCTAGTGGAAGCCGTAGGAAGTGCAAACTGACCCATATCCCACTGTGTATTCGATAGGCGATGAGTTGAAAACCTACCAACCTCAGATTTCCCACTTCCTGGTTGGATTTTTTTCTCAGGTTTTTGCCTGCCATATGAGTTCTGTTATACTCACAGACATCATTCAAACAGTTTTAGAAACTTCAGAATGTTTTCTATCCAATAGTAATAATAATATGCATATATTAGCAACTGGGACTGAGGAGCAGGCAGTTTACTCTCGGCACCTCTGGGAACCTTTTCATCCAAGCTACTCAATACTGCCCCTGCAGCCATAAGAGGTTTTTAAGAAGTGGATATAGGCAATGCCCACTGAAAAAAAGTGGGTATACTGTTTATACCTGCGTCTACCCTCCAGTACACCACTGGCCCTTTGTGTTATACAAAAAGTGCACTCTAACATGAGTGTGCTGGTATTATGGTTGCTGTCCTTTCATAATCATAAACCTTTCACACACTGAAAGCATATAGGTTCATGTCTATAATAGATATAAAGGCTGTTAAGATATTCATGTTTCAAGAAAGGAGTGTATATATTTGGCCTGGCGAAGTCCTCACTGTCCAAAACTGAGTCAAGACCGAGTACAAATGTATCCGACACTGAGACACTCAATATGTGGTCTTGAGACCATACTACTACAACATTGCCTCAATACCACACCAGTGCACTGGTCGCCGGCTTATCGACTCATCGCGCGGCCCAATCAGCCACTCAAAATGGTCTTGAGTGGCAACAAATCTGCCCAATTAGCTGATTCGCTTTCCAAACACCCACTCCTTTCGACACACCCACTCACCCATACTCGGTCGCCATATTGAGCTGGAGCTACCCATACTTGAAAAAATCTGGCGCTGTCAGACTTATAGTTTTTCTTTTAATAGGATTTTTTTTTTATAAAAACATGATATTATGCCATTCAGTGTGAGCTTAATTATGGACGGTAGCGTCCCAACTGGCCAACATCCGGTGAAATGGCAGAGCGCCAAATTCAAATTAAATTACTATAAATATTAAACTTTCATGAAATCATAAGTGCAATACATCAAAATAAAGCTTAACTTGTTGTTAATCCAGCCAAGGTGTCAGATTTCAAAAAGGCTTTACAGTGAAAGCAAACCATGCGATTATCTGAGGACAGCGTTCAGCACACAAATGCATAACAAATCATTTTCAACCACAGAGTTGCGACACGAAAGTCAGAAATAGCGATATAATATATGCCTTACCTTTGAAGATCTTCTTCTGTTGACACTCCAAAAGGTCTCAGTTACATTACAAATGGTCCTTTTGTTCGATATATTCCTTCTTTATATCCATAAAAACTCAGTTTAGCTGGCGCGCTTCAGTCAATAATCCACTCGGTTTCCCTCCGTCAAAATGCATACAAAATGAATCCCAAATGTTACCAATAAACGTATCCAAACAAGTCAATCAACGTTTATAATCAATCCTTAGATACACTAATACGCAAATAAAACAATACAATTTAAGACAGATAATCTTTATTGTCTTTACCGGAGATAAACAAAAAGAACGCGCTCTCTCGGTCATGCGCTTGGAAACACTACAGCCAAAATGGGAGCCACTTAGAAAAACTACAACTTCTCCCTCATTTTTCCAAAAAACAGCCTGAAACTCTTTCTAAAGACTGTTGACATCTAGTGGAAGCCTTAGGAACTGCAATCGGGGACAATTCGCCCTATTATAAAAGTGCCAGGCATTGAAATCAGTGGTGTGCTGAATTTTTTACTTTTTTATGGTTTGTCCTCTGGGTTTCGCCTGCCATTTCAGTTCTGTTATACTCACATACATTATTTTAACAGTTGTAGAAACTTTAGAGTGTTTTCTATCCACATCTACCAATTATATGTATATTCTAGCTTCTGGGCCTGAGTAGCAGGCAGTTTACCTGCTACTCAGAATACCGCCCCCTATCAAAATACCGCCCCCTATCCCAAAGAAGTTAAGAGGTTGCTGTCTAACAGGCTGCTTATAATGCATAAGTGACTCTTCGGCTCAATCGGATCCTAATGCACACTCACTTGTCTGTTGCTTTTACAAAGCAAACTCTGACATGTGTCTTAGCCAATCATTAACTAGGTTTGGGAAGGTGTGTGAGAAGGCTGCAGTTAGAGTGTTGTTGAGGTGGGCCTTTCTGGCCCCCTTCCCAGACGTTTCATCCCTCTTCAACTGTTGTCCTTACGTCGAGGTTGAATTCCACCACCAGCGGACAGCGACATCTTATAATTTATTAACCCTCACTTTTAATGACCTTCCAATACATTACCAATACCGAGTGGGGCAATTCAAGATGCAATGATATGTTATCTACTTGCTTTCAAGAGGGGTTGGTGCATGAAAGGAGAGAGCTCTGCTGTTTGTTGACGGTGTCAGATGGTGATGGATGATATCCGACAACACTACAACAACGTCTGGAGCAGCTATACAATGCAGGCAGTTTTCTGCAAGTGAATAAGTGACTGGACTCAAAGGTCAACTGAACACAGCAGCAACATGAGAGATTACGATGGAATCACAGCTTTCTTGGGAACATGGGGACCCTTTCAGCGGACAATCTTCTTGGCATTGGCCATCAGTATCCTGCCCAATGGGTTTACTGGTATTTATATAGTGTTTGTAGGTGATACACCGTCACATGAATGCTATGTTCCTGAGGAGTATAATATCAGTGAGATGTGGAGAAATGTGACCATCCCAATGGAGACAATAAATGGTGCATCGCAGCATAGCTCTTGCTCAAGGCTCAAAGTGGAGACAGTTAGAAACTACTCTAGCCTAAATATCATTCCAAATGTGGATGTCAACGTGAGTGAAATTGAGCTGGAAAGTTGCTTGGACGGTTGGAAATACAGCAAAGACGTCTACCAGTCAACATTCGTCACTGAGGTGAGAAATGTATTGCAAATCAATGCAAACATTATTAGCTATTCCCAAAGACAAAACAATTCTGTGATAAAAAGAGTATGAAAAACAAATATGTGAATGATGAACTTTAAATGCTTACACAAACACTTTGGATTGCACTGTTGGGTTACCCAAACCCTTACAGCAACAAATTGCAGTTACAGTACAGTACGTTGCAGTTATGTTGTAGTTGTACTGCAATTACTGCATCCAGAAACAAACTGCTGTTTTACTTTGCTGTCTAGTGCCGTAATTTAGCAATTCACCTGTGTTTATTTTGCAGTTATAGTGCAATTACTGGCATTTAAAATAGCACTGTAACTGCACTGTAACTGCAGTTTCACTTTTTGTAAAAGGAGAGAAAGGGCATTTGTGTAATTTAGGAAATATATGTATTTTGCAGTGGGATGTGGTGTGTGATAATGCATACAAAGTTCCCTTGACCACTTCAATTCACTACTTTGGTGCGCTGGTGGGAACGTTCATCTCTGGCCAGCTGTCTGACAGGTCTGTACTGTATACGGTTTACTTCAGTCCTGATGGAGAATCATCTCAGACAATGTGAACTTACATCATTTTTCATCAACAGGTTTGGAAGAAAGCCAGTGCTCTTTACTATGATGATAATCCAGAGTGTGGCCACTTTCGCACAAATGTTCTCCCCAAACTGGCAGGCATTCACTATTTTTTTCTTCTTTGCTGGTGCTGGATCAGTCTCAAACTACGTCATAGCGTATGTTCTTGGTAGGTTCAAAATAAGCATAACTTGTATCTACAGTATCTCTTGCACATTTGGTAAATTTACTGAACTTGCATATCTGGTCTTCAGGGACAGAAATACTGAGCCCTGGAGCTCGTGTGGTATTCTCCGCACTTGGAGTGTTCCTGAGCTCTGCGATTGGCTACATGTTCATGCCGGCTGTGGCATACTTCATCCGTGATTGGAGGTGGTTGCTGGTTCCCATGACAGGCTCTGGAATAATATACATCCCGCTATGGTGGTAAGCAAAATGTATCCCCACAGGAATGTGTTTGCCGCAAAACCTTCTACTATGTTAATGCTCTGTGTACTCTTCTTTTAGCGAAGGGACTTCTTATCTATGTCAAATACAAACATTAGCCTGATTTAACATAGGGCCTCAGTAGCGTTTATATAACTGTGCATATGTATTGGTATAGGTTCATCCCAGAGTCCCCCAGATGGCTGCTCTCTCAGGGAAGAGTGGAGGAGGCTGAGGCCATACTGAGAGATGCTGCCAGGAGGAACAGAGTTGAAGCACCAGAGGTCATCTTCACTCCCTCAGAGGTGAGCAAGCTTACTTAGCTACAGTTTAGCTTGCATCATTTAATAAAATAAACCTTCCCAGGGACATGGAGTAACAAAAAACATATATAGAGGAATTACAAAAAAGTGCCTATGTCTTTGTTAATATATTTTTAGGCACCTATCCAGTTGAAGTCAAAGTCCTTTTTGCTGGTGCTGCAATACATCAACTGAATGAAGTTGATTAATAACCATTGTTAAATCATTTGAGAGACTAATGCATCCCTTCCTGTTTTATGGTGTAATCCAGGTCATTCATCAGACTACTTGACCACTCACTCTGGCCTGACTGTAGTTTAGGTTTCTGAAGTGTTATCTTTTAACCAATGCAGTCTAGAACTGCAGAATAATGAAAGTGAGACAGTGGACTCTGTGCTTACGGTGATGAAAGAGAGACACGGGGAATAAAATACAGGGGCAATCTACTCTTAGCAATTTCATCCATTATGCATTTTGCTCTTCTAAATGGTGTATCCTAATGATGATCCTAATGATGACTTATCTCCAGGTAGAAGATGCTCTGGCCATGAAGGACAAGAAATACAACATTCTGGATGTCATGAGGAGCAGCAATATGCTTTCAATTATAATTCTGTGTTCCCTTCTGTGGTAAATCTTAGCATCTGTTAACACAAATCCTACACAATCTTAAAGGAAAACTCCACCCCAAAAAACTATATTTTGGTATTTGTCCATTGTTGACATAGTCCCAAAATGTTTTGCTTGTCAGCAATCAAGATTTCATGATATGTAACTTTCAAAATACAGAAATCCTCACATGATGCAATTTGCATCATATGATACAAAACGCAGCATCATATTATGCAAAATGCAAAGTAAAGGATGACTTCTTTATTTTGAAAGTTACATATCTTGAAAACTTGATTGCTGACAAGCAAAACATTTTGGGACTATGTCAACAATGGACTAATGAAACAAATACCACAAATGTTTTGAGTGGAATTGTCATTTAATGACTCTGAATATTACTTTGAATATTACTTTGTTTGTGCCTGTTCATCTACAGTTGAAGTCAGAAGTTTACATACACCTTAGCCAAATACATTTAAACTCAGTTTTTCACAATTCCTGACATTTAATCCTAGTAAAAATTCCCTGTTTTAGGTCAGTCAGGATCACCACTTTACTTTAAGAATGTGAAATTTCAGAATAATAGTAGAGAGAATGATTTATTTCAGCTTTTATTTCTTTCATCACATTCCCAGTGGTCTAGAAGTTTACATACACTAAATTAGTATTTGGTAGCATTACCTTTAAATTGTTTAACTTGGGTCAAACATTTCGAGTAGCCTTCCATAAGCTTCCCACAATAAATTGGGTGAATTTTGGCCCATTCCTCCTGACAGAGCTGGTGTAACTGGGTCAGGTTTGTAGGCCTCCTTGCTCGCACACAATTTTTTAGTTATGCCCACACATTTTCTATGGGATTGAGGTAAGGACTTTGTGATGGCCACTCCAATACCTTGACTTTGTTGTCCTTAAGCCATTTTGCCACAACTTTGGAAGTATGCTTGGGGTCATTGTCCATTTGGAAGACCCATTTGCGACAGAGCTTTCTTCCTGACTGATGTCTTGAGATGTTGCTTTAATATATCCACATAATTTTCTTTCCTCATGATGCCATCTATTTTATGAAGTGCACCAGTCCCTCCTGCAGCAAAGCACCCCCACAACATGAGGCTGCCACCCCCGTGCTTCATGGTTGGGATGGTGTTCTTTGGCTTGCAAGCCTCCCCCTTTTTCCAAACATAACGATGGTCATTATGGCCAAACAGTTCTATTTTTGTTTCATCAGACCAGAGGACATTTCTCCAAAAAGTACGATATTTGTCTCCATGTGCAGTTGCAAACCATAGTCTGGCTTTTTTATGTCAATTTTGGAGCAGTTGCTTCTTCCTTGCTGAGCGGCCCTTCAGGTTATGTCGATATAGGACTCGTTTTACTGTGGATATAGATACTTTTGTACCTGTTTCCCCCAGCATCTTCACAAGGTCCTTGTTCTGGGATTGATTTGCACTTTTCACACCAAAGTACATTCATCTCTAGGAGACGCATCTCCTTCCTGAGCGGTATGATGGCTGCGTGGTCCCATGGTGTTTATACTTGCGTACTATTGCTTGTACAGATGAACGTGGTACCTTCAGGCGTTTGGAAATTTCTCCCAAGGATGAACCAGACTTGTGGAGGTCTACAATTTTTTTCTGAGGTCTTGGCTGATTTATTTTGATTTTCCCATGATGTCAAGCAAAGAGGCACTGAGTTTGAAGGTAGGCCTTGAAATACATCCACAGGTACACCTCCAATGGACTCAAATTATGTCAATTAGCCTATCAGAAGCTTCTAAAGCCATGACATCATTTTCTGGAATTTTCCAAGCTGTTTAAAGGCACAGTCAACTTAGACCCACTGGAATTGTGATACAGTGAATTACAAGTGAAATAATCTGCCTGTAAACAAGTGTTGTAAAAATGACTTGTGTCATGCACAAAGTAGATGTCCTAACCGACTTGCCAAAACTATAGTTTGTTTACAAGAAATTTGTGGAGTGGTTGAAAAACGAGTTTTAATGACTCCAACCTAAGTGTATGTAAACTTCCGACTTCAACTGTAATTCATTCGACTTTGTATATTTGATTTCCCTCTGCAGGATTATTATCACATGTGGCTACTTCGCCCTGCTTTTGAACACTTCCAACCTCAGTGGAAATCCCTATATCAACTGCTTCCTGTCTGGAGCTGCAGAAGTGCCAGCCTATTTCATTGCCCTGTTGCTGCTCAGATACTGTTCCAGACGGTTTTGCCAGTCCTCCACTCTCTTCCTAGGGGGAGCTGTTATTCTCTTCATTAACATGGTCCCAACAGGTAAAATTCATTGACCGTCTCAGAGGGAGACCTCATTTACAGATCTTTATAAACATCACCTAATTTACACCTGGTGTCGTGGAACATCGTCTCAGAAATATAACACTCGTAAGAACTTGTGAAATCAAATAGGCTTTTAATACAGAGTATAGACAGCCTGGAATGGTCCGCGGAACACACACCTTCCCAGAGCCCCGGCTCCTCTATTTATCCACATATAGCATATGGGTCCAACCCATATGCAAATAATCATTATTCCCCTAATTCTCCTGCCACCATTATCTTTTAGTTCAGGCTTCCTGCTTGTTCACGCCCAATAACGCCCATATCTGCTTTCAGTTAGATTATAATGGTGGCAAGACCCTTGCTTGTCCTAAAAATAATATATGTCCATCTATCCTATAGGCCTATGTCTTGACCCTGTATTTAGCTCAGTGTCTCAGTGTGTTCTCTGGTATGTGTGCCCTTATTAGGATCAGCAGACTATGTGTCTCCTCTATCCTTAGTGTGTCCAGTTGTCCTAGGCGCCTATGTGTCGCCTTCTCTTCGTGTGGTCTGTTTTTAATGTTCAGCTGTCCTATACGTCTATGTGTTATCTATGTGTCTCATTTACTCCTACACTGGTTGTCTCTCTATGTTTCAGATCTCCCAGGAGTGGCTATCTTCCTGGAGATGGTGGGGAAGTTTGGCATCACGGCAGCGTTCTGTGTAGTGTACGCAGTCACGTCGGAGCTCTTCCCCACCGTGGTGAGGAACATGGCCATGGGGACGTGCTCCATGGCAGCACGCATCGGAACCATCCTCTCCCCCTTCATCATCTACCTCGGTAAGACCAATCAATCAGTTAATCATTCAATCAGTTAATTCATCAATCATCAATGTCAATATTGGACTGTTAAAGTATATATATCCAATCTTGTAAGACCTGGATCACTACCCATTTCTTTGTTCAGTAGAGATAAACAAGATTGAGTGGATGTATTCGACAATGTCTCTCACTGTTAATTTGGTTTTCTGAT
Organism: Salvelinus alpinus; assembly: GCF_045679555.1. NCBI lineage: Eukaryota > Metazoa > Chordata > Actinopteri > Salmoniformes > Salmonidae > Salvelinus > Salvelinus alpinus. The sequence goes on along the minus strand of NC_092098.1, from coordinate 44,029,319 downwards.
GTTCAGACCTCTCCCTTGATATTGAAAATGTCTGTTTTATTTATTTGCAGGAAATTACTACAAGTACCTACCATACATATTCATTGGTAGCCTTGCAATACTTGGGGGTCTGTTCTGCTTCATTTTACCTGAGAGTTACGGCAAGGATTTGCCAGAGACCATCTTACAGATGCAGCATATCAAAGGGTGAGTTTGACTGTCCGTCCGTCTCTACGTACATTCCTCCATCCATCTTGATGAAGAATTGTTTCAAACATGTGTTTTCATCTTTTCTACAGGTGTCGATGCAACACAGACCAAGACACCGAAAACGTAGATAGCAAATCAGAGTATAGGAAGGAATCTAAATTGTAAATCTTGTACTTTTTCTTCTAAGCTAACATATGGAATTGTTTGAACATGGTCATACCATGGATCATTTAACTATTTGATTTTGAATTTTAGGACCCATTTAGGTATAAAACAATATACTGTATATAAAAAAGTTAGTTGATAAAATATTGAAATGTGGCCTTTACTACTCTAACCCATAGAATCACATTGAATAACACGTTCATAAATGGCAAAAAAGACAGTCAAAAAATAAATAATAAGGAATAAGGTTTTGAAGTGTCTGTCCTATATCTAGGCGATATAAGAAAGTTCAGGAAATATATTTTTGGGGGACAAATATTTAACCCCTTATTTTTGTTGGCACAAAACTACTTCCATACTTCCATTCATTTGTCTGGATTACCTTTAGACTAGTCCCGTGACACTTATGGGGGTCGTAAAGCAAAACGGAGAACACCATCATGTTCATGAGAGTCCCCTTTCCACAGTCATACAGTATAAGCTTGTAGCCCAAACGGATCGGACACTACAGACAGAAGTTGGCACATCAGCATTACCAAATTCAGATGAGTCATGTGGAGCTTGTGGGGGTCATAGAGAAAGATGGAGAACCATCGTGTTTGTGAGACGTTTTCGTGAGATGACCGATTTTCAGGATGTATCAAGGTCTGACAAACACTGCTGTAGCTCGGCCACCTTCCTCTGCAGATGCGGAAGGACAACATAGCCTGATGTTGTGGATTGAGAAACAGCCCAATGCAAAATACATACAGTATCTCTAGCATAAACTGACAGATGTTGATGGGGATTATTATGTAACTTCGATTGATGCACAGGTACGTCAAAAGACTGTTAAGGATTTTTATATGAATGTACTGTACACCTAAACTTCATAAAACCAGCAGGCAAAATGAATGGTTAAGTTACAAAACGTATCACAGCATTTGGACATTAATCGTGTAGAGGTTAAAAGATAAAGACAAGTTCCTCTTGAATTAATGTGGGTGCCTGGCTGAGACAAGATAACTACATAACTCTTGAGTTATGCATGAAGAGTCCCATAACCTTGTAGCACTATTGTCAGAGAGGGGTAAAGATAAAGATTTTGTTCGGGCACCAGGCAGGTATTAACCCTGCCGAAAGGAAAAGAGTAGGATAGATAGAGTACCACTACCACAGACACACCAGCAGAAGAGACTGCCTTGAGTGTAGCTTGTTTGCCAGATAGCCAGTGGAGAGAAAAGACAAGACAAACCATATGAAACACACATCACAGCATAGGGGTAACCCAACCAATAATACCCCATACAATAATAATGGGAGAGAAATTTAACTGCAACTTCCTAGAAACAATTTACAAGAAAGAACTCAGTCATCAACATTAGAGGATTTGCAATAATCTGTATTACCTCCCAGTGGAGGAGTACAGAGGGTTTGAATGGGGGGGGGGGGGGGGGGGACATACCAGACATACCAGACAAACTTGCAGACATACCAGCAGTCCCCTTCACACACTGAACATTTAAACAAACTGAAACGTTTCAGGCAGCAGGCCACGGGTGTGAGCAATACGCTAATTAACAAGGAAAGGACTGGAGCTAAGCACAGGCAAAATCATAGAAGAAAATCTGGTTCAGTCTGCTTTCTACCAGATACTGGAGAGATTAATTCACTTTTCAGCAAGATAATAACTTAAAACACAAGGCAGAATCTACACTGGAGTTGCTTAGCAAGAAGACAGTGGATGTTCCTGAGTTGCCTGGTAACAGTTTTGACTTACATCTGTTTGAAAATCTATTGCAATACCTGAAAATTGTTGTCTAATAGAGATTAACAACCAATTTGACAAAGCTGGAAGACTTTTGTGAAGAATAATGGGCAAATGTTACACAATGCAGTTGTGGAAAGCTCTTAGAGACGTACCCAGAAAGACTCAGAGCTGTAATCACTGCCAAAGGTGATTCTAACAAGTATTGACTCAGAAGGTTGAATACTTGTCTAATTAAGATATATTAGTGTTTTATTTTTCATGATTTTGTTTTACTAATGTTTTAATTTTTCTTCCACTTCGAATATTTTGTGTAGATCTAAATCCATTTTCATCCCACTTTGTAACACAACATAATGTGGAAAAAGTCAAGGGCTGTGGAAACTTTCTGAAGGCACTGTATGAAGGGGATCAAGATCTAATGAAGCTAGCCATTCCAGCTCAGGCTTCATCAGTACTATGACGGTGGAATGGCCATAACTACACTGCTCAAAAAAATAAAGGGAACACTTAAACAACACAATGTAACTCCATGTTATGCTGATGAATGAGGACCCAAAAGCGACGTAATAGTAACAGAGTCTTTATTCCAGTATTAAACAAATAATGATTCTCCTGGATATAATCAATGGTAATCCAAAACAGGAAACTGAAATCCTCTCGTCAATAGAGAGGAACGCCTGGAGACGCGACCACAGACTGCAGGTCGCTTCGGGAAGGCACTGGCCGTAGCTGACATAGACACCTGCTCACACGCAGCATCTGAAGAAGGCAAAGAACACGACAGGGCGAAACAAGGACACAGGAACAGCAAACATCAAACAAGAATCCGACAAGGACAGGAGCGGAAAACAGAGGAAGAAATAGGGACTCTAATCAGAGGGCAAAACAGGGGACAGGTGTGAAAGAGTAAATGAGGTCGTAGGGAGAATGAGAAACAGCTGGGAGCAGGAACGGAACGATAGAGAGAGAGAAAGAGAAAGAACCTAATAAGACCAGCAGAGGGAAGCACAGGGACAAGACATGATCAAAGACAAAACATGACAGTACCCCCCCACTCACCGAGCGCCTCCTGGCGCACTCGAGGAGGAACCCTGGCGGCAACGAAGGAAATCATCAATCAACGAACGGTCCAGCACGTCCCGAGATGGAACCCAACTCCTCTCCTCAGGACCGTAACCCTCCCAATCCACTAAGTACTGGTGACCACGTCCCCGAGAACGCATGTCCATGATCTTCCGTACCTTGTAAATAGGAGCGCCCTCGACAAGGACGGGGGGGGGGGAGGGAAGACGAACGGGGGCGCGAAGAAAAGGCTTGACACAGGAGACATGGAAGACAGGGTGGACGCGACGAAGATGTTGCGGAAGAAGCAGTCGCACAGCGACAGGATTGACGACCTGAGAGACACGGAACGGACCAATGAACCGCGGAGTCAACTTGCGAGAAGCTGTCGTAAGGGGAAGGTTACGAGTGGAAAGCCACACTCTCTGACCGCGACAATACCTAGGACTCTTAATCCTACGTTTATTGGCGGCTCTCACAGTCTGCGCCCTGTAACGGCAAAGTGCAGACCTGACCCTCCTCCAGGTGCGCTCACAACGTTGGACAAAAGCCTGAGCGGAGGGAACGCTGGACTCGGCGAGCTGGGACGAAAACAGAGGAGGCTGGTAGCCAAGACTACTCTGAAACGGGGACAGCCCGGTAGCAGACGAAGGAAGCGAGTTGTGAGCGTACTCAGCCCAGGGGAGCTGTTCTGCCCAAGACGCAGGGTTTCGAAACGAAAGGCTGCGTAAAATGCGACCAATCGACTGATTGGCCCTTTCTGCTTGACCGTTAGACTGGGGATGAAACCCGGAAGAGAGACTGACGGAAGCACCAATCAAACGACAGAACTCCCTCCAAAACTGTGACGTGAATTGCGGACCTCTGTCTGAAACGGCGTCTAACGGGAGGCCATGAATTCTGAACACATTCTCAATGATGATTTGTGCCGTCTCCTTAGCGGAAGGAAGCTTAGCGAGGGGAATGAAATGTGCCGCCTTAGAGAACCTATCGATAACCGTAAGAATCACAGTCTTCCCCGCAGACGAAGGCAGACCGGTAATAAAGTCTAAGGCGATGTGAGACCATGGTCGAGAAGGAATGGGAAGCGGTCTGAGACGACCGGCAGGAGGAGAGTTACCTGACTTAGTCTGCGCGCAGTCCGAACAAGCCGCCACGAAACGACGCGTGTCCCGCTCCTGAGTAGGCCACCAAAACCGCTGGCGAATAGAAGCAAGCGTACCCCGAACGCCGGGGTGGCCAGCTAACTTGGCAGAGTGAGCCCACTGAAGAACAGCCAGACGAGTAGAGACAGGAACGAACAGAAGGTTACTAGGACAAGCGCGCGGCGACGCAGTGTGAGTGAGTGCTTGCTTTACCTGTCTCTCAATTCCCCAGACAGTCAACCCGACAACACGCCCTTCAGGGAGAATCCCCTCGGGGTCGGTAGAAGCCACAGAAGAACTAAAGAGACGGGATAAGGCATCAGGCTTGGTGTTCTTATTTCCCGGACGATAGGAAATCACGAACTCGAAACGAGCGAAAAACAACGCCCAACGAGCTTGACGTGCATTAAGTCGTTTGGCCGAACGGATGTACTCAAGGTTCTTATGGTCAGTCCAAACGACAAAAGGGACGGTCGCCCCCTCCAACCACTGTCGCCATTCGCCTATGGCTAAGCGGATGGCGAGCAGTTCGCGGTTACCCACATCATAGTTGCGTTCCGATGGCGACAGGCGATGAGAAAAGTAAGCGCAAGGATGGACCTTATCGTCAGACTGGAAGCGCTGAGACAGAATGGCTCCCACGCCCACCTCTGAAGCGTCAACCTCGACAATGAATTGTTTAGTGACGTCAGGAGTAACAAGGATAGGGGCGGATGTAAAACGCTTCTTGAGGAGATCAAAAGCTCCCTGGGCGGAACCGGACCACTTAAAGCAAGTCTTGACAGAAGTCAGAGCTGTGAGAGGGGCAGCCACTTGACCGAAATTACGAATGAAACGCCGATAGAAATTAGCGAAACCGAGAAAGCGCTGCAACTCGACACGTGACTTAGGGACGGGCCAATCGCTGACAGCCTGGACCTTAGCGGGATCCATCTGAATGCCTTCAGCGGAAATAACAGAACCGAGAAAAGTGACAGAGGAGACATGAAAGGCGCACTTCTCAGCCTTCACGTAGAGACAATTCTCTAAAAGGCGCTGGAGTACACGTCGAACGTGCTGAACATGAATCTCGAGTGACGGTGAAAAAATCAGGATATCGTCAAGGTAAACGAAAACAAAAATGTTCAGCATGTCTCTCAGTACATCATTAACTAATGCCTGAAAGACAGCTGGAGCATTAGCGAGACCGAACGGCAGAACCCGGTATTCAAAATGCCCTAACGGAGTGTTAAACGCCGTTTTCCACTCGTCCCCCTCTCTGATGCGTACGAGATGGTAAGCGTTACGAAGGTCCAACTTAGTAAAGCACCTGGCTCCCTGCAAAATCTCGAAGGCTGACGACATAAGGGGAAGCGGATAACGATTCTTAACCGTTATGTCATTCAGCCCTCGATAATCCACGCAGGGGCGCAGAGTACCGTCCTTCTTCTTAACAAAGAAAAATCCCGCTCCGGCGGGAGAGGAAGAAGGCACCACGGTACCGGCGTCGAGAGAAACAGACAGATAATCCTCGAGAGCCTTACGTTCGGGAGCCGACAGAGAGTATAGTCTACCCCGAGGGGGAGTGGTCCCCGGAAGGAGATCAATACAACAATCATACGACCGGTGAGGAGGAAGGGAGCTGGCTCTGGACCGACTGAAGACCGTGCGCAGATCATGATATTCCTCCGGCACTCCTGTCAAATCACCAGGTTCCTCCTGAGTAGAGGGGACAGAAGACACAGGAGGGATAGCAGACATTAAACACTTCACATGACAAGAAACGTTCCAAGATAGGATAGAATTACTAGACCAATTAATAGAAGGATTATGACATACTAGCCAGGGATGACCCAAAACAACAGGTGTAAAAGGTGAACGAAAAATCAAAAAGGAAATGGTCTCACTGTGGTTACCAGATACTGTGAGGGTTAAAGGTAGTGTCTCACATCTGATACTGGGGAGAAGACTACCATCTAAGGCGAACATGGGCGTGGGCTTCCCTAACTGTCTGAGAGGAATGTCATGTTTCCGAGCCCATGCTTCGTCCATAAAACAACCCTCAGCCCCTGAGTCTATCAAGGCACTGCAGGAAGCAGCCGAACCGGTCCAGCGTAGATGGACCGACAAGGTAGTACAGGATCTTGATGGAGAGACCTGAGTAGTAGCGCTCACCAGTAGCCCTCCGCTTACTGATGAGCTCTGGCTTTTACTGGACATGACATGACAAAATGTCCAGCAGAACCGCAATAGAGGCAAAGGCGGTTGGTGATTCTCCGTTCCCTCTCCTTAGTCGAGATGCGAATACCTCCCAGCTGCATGGGCTCAGTCTCTGAGCCGGTGGGAGGAGATGGTTGAGATGCGGAGAGGGGAAGCACCGTTAACGCGAGCTCTCTTCCACGAGCTCGATGACGAAGATCTATCCGTCGTTCTATGCGGATGGCGAGTGCAATCAAAGAGTCCACGCTGGAAGGAACCTCCCGGGAGAGAATCTCATCCTTAACCTCAGCGTGAAGTCCCTCCAGAAAACGAGCGAGCAACGCCGGCTCGTTCCAGTCACTGGAGGCAGCAAGAGTGCGAAACTCTATAGAGTAATCCGTTATGGATCGATCACCTTGACATAGGGAAGCCAGGGCCCTGGAAGCCTCCTTCCCAAAAACTGAACGATCAAAAACCCGTATCATCTCCTCTTTAAAGTTCTGATAATCGTTAGAACACTCAGCCCTTGCCTCCCAGATAGCTGTGCCCCACTCCCGAGCCCGACCAGTAAGGAGTGATATGACGTAAGCGATCCGAGCTCTCTCTCTTGAGTACGTGTTGGGCTGGAGAGAGAACACAATATCACACTGGGTGAGAAAGGAGCGACACTCAGTGGGCTGCCCAGAGTAACATGGTGGGTTATTAACCCTAGGTTCCGGAGACTCGGAAGACCAGGAAGTAGCTGGTGGCACGAGACGAAGACTCTGAAACTGTCCAGAGAGATCGGAGACCTGAGCGGCCAGGGTCTCAACGGCATGACGAGCAGCAAACAATTCCTGCTCGTGTCTGCCGAGCATTGCTCCCTGGAACTCGACGGCAGTGTTGAGAGAATCCATAGTCGCTGGGTCCATCTTGGTCGGATTCTTCTGTTATGCTGATGAATGAGGACCCAAAAGCGACGTAATAGTAACAGAGTCTTTATTCCAGTATTAAACAAATAATGATTCTCCTGGATATAATCAATGGTAATCCAAAACAGGAAACTGAAATCCTCTCGTCAATAGAGAGGAACGCCTGGAGACGCGACCACAGACTGCAGGTCGCTTCGGGAAGGCACTGGCCGTAGCTGACATAGACACCTGCTCACACGCAGCATCTGAAGAAGGCAAAGAACACGACAGGGCGAAACAAGGACACAGGAACAGCAAACATCAAACAAGAATCCGACAAGGACAGGAGCGGAAAACAGAGGAAGAAATAGGGACTCTAATCAGAGGGCAAAACAGGGGACAGGTGTGAAAGAGTAAATGAGGTCGTAGGGAGAATGAGAAACAGCTGGGAGCAGGAACGGAACGATAGAGAGAGAGAAAGAGAAAGAACCTAATAAGACCAGCAGAGGGAAGCACAGGGACAAGACATGATCAAAGACAAAACATGACACTCCAAGTCAATCACACTTCTGTGAAATCAAACTGTCCACTTAGGAAGCAACACTGATTGACAATAAATTTCACATGCTGTTGTGCAAATGGAATAGACAAAAGGTGGAAATTATAGGCAATTAGCAAGACACCCCCAAAAAAGGAGTGATTCTGCAGGTGGTGACCACAGACCACTTCTCAGTTCCTATGCTTCCTGGCTGATGTTTTGGTCACTTTTGAATGCTGGCGGTGCTCTCACTCTAGTGGTAGCATGAGACGGAGTCTACAACCCACACAAGTGGCTCAGGTAGTGCAGTTCATCCAGGATGGCACATCAATGCGAGCTGTGGCAAAAAGGTTTGCTGTGTCTGTCAGCGTAGTGTCCAGAGCATGGAGGCGCTACCAGGAGACAGGCCAGTACATCAGGAGACGTGGAGGAGGCCGTAGGAGGGCAACAACCCAGCAGCAGGACCGCTACCTCCGCCTTTGTGCAAGGAGGTGCACTGCCAGAGCCCTGCAAAATGACCTCCAGCAGGCCACAAATGTGCATGTGTCAGCATATGGTCTCACAAGGGGTCTGAGGATCTCATCTCGGTACCTAATGGCAGTCAGGCTACCTCTCGCGAGCACATGGAGGGCTGTGTGGCCCCACAAAGAAATGCCACCCCACACCATGACTGACCCATCGCCAAACCGGTCATGCTGGAGGATGTTGCAGGCAGCAGAACGTTCTCCACAGCGTCTCCAGACTCTGTCACGTCTGTCACATGTGCTCATGTGCTCAGTGTGAACCTGCTTTCATCTGTGAAGAGCACAGGGCGCCAGTGGCGAATTTGCCAATCTTGGTGTTCTCTGGCAAATGCCAAACGTCCTGCACGGTGTTGGGCTGTAAGCACAACCCCCACCTGTGGACGTCGGGCCCTCATACCACCGTCATGGAGTCTGTTTCTGACCGTTTGAGCAGACACATGCACATTTGTGGCCTGCTGGAGGTCATTTTGCAGGGCGCTGGCAGTGCACCTCCCTGCACAAATGCGGAGGTAGCGGTCCTGCTGCTGGGTTGTTGCCCTCCTACGGCCTCCTCCACGTCTCCTGATGTACTGGCCTGTCTCCTGGTAGCGCCTCCATGCTCTGGACATTACGCTGACAGACACAGCAAACCTTTTTGCCACAGCTCGCATTGATGTGCCATCATGGATGAACTGCACTACCTGAGCCACTTGTGTGGGTTGTAGACTCCGTCTCATGCTACCACTAGAGTGAGAGCACCACCAGCATTCAAAAGTGACCAAAACATCAGCCAGGAAGCATAGGAACTGAGAAGTGGTCTGTGGTCACCACCTGCAGAATCACTCCTTTTTTGGGGGTGTCTTGCTAATTGCCTATAATTTCCACCTTTTGTCTATTCCATTTGCACAACAGCATGTGAAATTTATTGTCAATCAGTGTTGCTTCCTAAGTGGACAGTTTGATTTCACAGAAGTGTGATTGACTTGGAGTTACATTGTGTTGTTTAAGTGTTCCCTTTATTTTTTTGAGCAGTGTATATATACAGAATATAGTACACAATCAAATAAATTACCGGTCAACATCTAAATATTGCTCCCAGCGTTGATCAAAGCTCAGAAAGCTTATATTCTTGACCTGACTGAGTTGTGATCGTGCTTGCCTCTTTGCGAAGAAGTAGAATCATGAACAGCGGTTTGATCGTTATCTTCGCCTGGGTAGACTACTGAGTTCTCATAATAACTTTGCTTTACAGAGAGAAGGCTACTGAGACAGACAATGATGTGATGCTCAGTGGTGAGGCTGGGGCAGGCTACAATGCATGCATGAGGAAGCAGAGGAGACAGAGAGAGGAAGCAAGCAGAGAGAGAAGTTAGTATAGTGGTTCCCAAACTAGGGTCGTCACTAGTTACCACACACACAAAGTCATAATTATGCCTAAAACCTGCCTATTTCTAAAATGTCTCTACTTAAAATCTGATTTTAAACCTAACCCTAAACCTTAACCCTAACCACACTGCAAACCTTATGCCTAATTTATGCAATTTTTTGTGGCTGTGGTAACCAGTGACAACCCCGAACTTGGGGTCGGGGCCCCATGTGGGGCCTCCTGAGAAAATCTGTACTAATCTTATCAAACAAGTGAGAAATTTAACAAAACAAACAACAACATACAGTACTAGTCAAAAGTTTGGACACACCTACTCATTCAAAGGTTCTTCTTTATTTTTTAAAACTATTTTCTACATTGTAAAATAATAGTGAAGACATCAAAACTATGAAATGACACATATGGAGTCATGGAGTAACCAAAAAAGTGTTAAACATATCAAAATACATTTTATATTTGAGATTCTTCAAATTAACCACCCTTTTCCTTGATGGCAGCTTTGCAATTCTCTAAACCAGCTTCACCTGAAATGCTTTTCCAACAGTCTTGAAGGAGTTCCCACATATGCTGAGCACTTGTTGGCAGCTTTTCCTTCACTCTGCGGTCCAACTCATCCAAAACCATCTCAATTGGGTTGAGGTCGGATGATTGTGGAGGCCAGGTCATCTGATGCAGCACTCCATCACTCTCTTTCTTGGTCAAATACCCCTTACACAGCCTGGAGGTGTGTTGGGTCATTGTCCTGTAGAAAAACAAATGATAGTCCCACTAAGCGCAAACCTAATGGAATGGCATATCGCTGCAGAATGCTGTGGTAGCCATGCTAGTTAAGTGTGCCTTGAATGCTAAATAAATCACTGACTGTGTCACCAGCGAAGCACACCCACACCATCACACCTCCTCCTCCATGCTTCATGGTGGGAACCACACATGCAGAGATCATCCGTTCACCTACTCTGTGTCTCACAAAGAAAATCTCAAATGTGGACTCATCAGACCAAAGGACAGATTTCCACCGGTCTAATGTCCAAGTAAGGATCTTCTTCTTATTGGTGTCCTTTAGTATAGGTTTCTTTGCAGCAATTCGACCATGAAGGCCTGATTCACACAGTCTCCCCTGAACAGTTGATGTTGAGATGTGTCTGTTACTTGAACTCTGTGAAGCATTTATTTGGGCTGCAATTTCTGAGGCTGGTAACTCTAATGAACTTATCCTCTGTGGCGGTCCTCATGAGAGCCAGTTTCATCATACACCCCCCCACACACACAAACACCTTGTCACAACACAACTGATTGGCTCAAACACATTAAGAAGGAAATAAATTCCACAAATTAACAAGGCACACCTGTTAACTGAAATGCATTCCAGGTGACTACCTCATGAAGCTGGTTGAGAGAATGCCAAGAGTGTGCAAAGCTGTCATCAAGGCAAAGGGTGGCTACTTTGAAGAATCTCAAATATAAAATATATTTTGATTTGTTTAACAGTTTTTTGGTTACTACATGATTCCATATGTGTTATTTCATAGTTTTGATCTCTTCACTACTATTCTACAAAGTAGAACATAGTAAAAATAAAGAAAAACCCTTGAATGAGAAGGTGTTCTAAAACTTTTGACTGGTAGTGTATTTTTTGAAAAAAATATATGTGGGGGATTGGAAATGATGCAGACAATTACATTGATAAAAGCCACTATCAATCTGCAATATTAAATGCACAAATAACTTGGCTGACTATCAAGCTTAGATTAAACAGAACACAGCTAGCTGCATTTACTATGTTTTTAATCAGATGTTGTTCAAATGTCTTGCCTCCAAACCAGTTGGACACAACTATTTTGTCCTGCCAAGCCAATGCCATGAAAACAAATTGGGGGGAAAACTATTTGATACATTTGACATTAGCTGGAGAGGAAGTTCACCAATTCACGATTAAAAAACTGTCTGGGTCTTCACAATTGACACCGCTGACTTGACGATTAGTTTGTTTAGTTGTTCATCTCTAAACAGCTGATAACCAGGACGTGATCGCCTGCTAGCTAGCCATCGTGTCCAACCAGCTAACTTAGCTTGGCTAGCTGGCTGATAAATAGCAGTGACTCAACATTTTAATTTAAAAATGTTTTAACATAACGTGGTGAATAAATAAACATAATATTTACATTTTACAAATTTCTTCCTGTGGAACATTTTCTCTTAAGCGGGGATTTCAGTTCGCCATTAATTCAGAGGTTTGGGAATTTTCGCTGTGTAGCAAGGTGTTATTGGATAGCCTCCACTGCGAAGGGAAAGAAAAAGTATGCTCCCATGCGTGCTTTGTATTCCAGACCTCCCAAGTACGCTTGTAGAACTTCCGGTAAACTTAGTACATATTTGCCTTTTCGTACTCACTATACAGTCTAGATAGAACACATGTATGCATTTTGGAACATAGCCCCTGTGTCCAAGTAGCTATATGTGTGGAAAACATTTAATTACAGGTAAGATATTTAACTTGTTAAGTATAGTCCGTTTGTAACTCCTCTCACTACTTGTAGCTTTATAGTCTGTTTGTTTGTGTTGTTGGTCTTGGCTAGCTTAATGTTCTGGTCAGTAGCTAACTAGCACTCACTCACATGGCTGCTAGCACGTCATGAAAAGGGGCATGAGGGAAGCCCTACAATATTATATTTGTCTAAGTAGTGAGAACACTCAGGAGCAGGCAATGTTAAAAAGTAATCTTTAGACATGTTTTACTTTTCTTCAATATAGTTTTATAATTGACCAAAACAAGCAGACAACAAGAAAATTGCATTTGAAAAAGGTCAAGTATTTGCTCTGAGCCAATCGGGTAACCTAGGTAACCACAGGTTGTCTTCCCCACAGGCGGGCGGGCCACGACATTCTATCTAATACCAACTGGGACTCTAGGAAGTCCTACCCAGTTGACTACTTTAAAATGGTGGAAGCCCTCAATGGCAATGTCCATGCTAAAACAGGTTTTATCCATCTAGAGTTCTCTTTCTAACTCTATGGTCAGTCCCTAATGGTTTATTTGTTTGTTTTGCAGTGTTATGTGACATTGAGTACAAAGAGCATCTGACTTCCTCAATGTAGTTCCTTGGTGTTCTGGTGGGAGACTTCATCATAAGTCAGCTGTCCGACAGGTGTGTATTACAAACACAAGTTTGGAAAGAACAAAGAAGAATAACATTCGTAAGGAATTCTGTGGTTCTTACGTTGAGTTATCAGAATGAAAAGTTTGACAAAAAGGATGTAATGACCTAACAGTTAAAAAATAAAAAAAATGTTTTATTTTACCATTATTTAACTAGGCAAGTCAGTTAAGAACAAATTCTTATTTACAATGACGGTCTAGGAACAGTGGGTTAACTGCCCTGTTCAGGGGCAGAATTACAGATTTTTACCATGTCAGCTTGGGGATTCAATCTAGCAACCTTTTGGTTACTGGCCCAACGCTCTAACCACTACGCTACCTGCCGCCCCCCCAAAATGTAAAATACAAAAAAAAAAAAAAAATGACAGACAAAAAAAAAGTTGGTAGACTTGATTTGGAATGGAGCAGTTCAAGAGGAATACTTCCATATCTTCACTGTGTATCTGTTCATTTCAATAAATAAGATAAATAATAAGCCCATTAAAGATTCTTATACCAAAAATGTATGGAATCATCAACCATGACTTTTAAAAGGTATTTGTATTTATTGTGGATCCCCATTAGCTGCCGCAGCTACTCTTCCTGGGGTCCAGCAAAATTAAGGCAGTATATACAATTTTAAAAACATTACAATACATTCACAGATTTCACAACACACTGTGTGCCCTCAGGCACCTACTCCACCACTACCACATATCCACAGTACTAAATCCATGTGTATGTTATCGTGTGTGTGTGTGTGCCTGTGCCAATGTTTTTGTTGCTTCACAGTTCCCTCTGTTCCATAAAGTGTTTTTTTATCTGTTTTTTAAATCTAATTTTACTGCTTGCGTCAGTTACTTGATATGGAATAGAGTTCCATGTAGTCATGGCTCTATGTAGTACTGTGTGCCTCCCATAGTTTGTTCTGGACTTGGGGACTGTGAAGAGACCTGTTGTGGGGTATGCATGGGTGTCCGAGCTGTGTGCCAGTAGTTTAGACAGACAGTTTGGTACATTCAACATGTCAATACCTCATAAATAGAAGTAGTGATGAAGTCAATCTCTCCTCCATTTTGAACCAGGAGAGATTGACATGCATATTATTAATATTAGGTCTCTGTGTACATCCAAAGGCCAGCCGTGCTGCCCTGTTCTGAGCTAATTGCAATTTTTCTAAGTCATTTTTTGTGGCACCTGACCACATGACTGAACAGTAGTCAAGGTTCGACAAAACTAGGGCCTGTAGGACCTGCCTTGTTGATAGTGTTGTTAAGAAGGCAGAGCATCGCTTTATTATAGACAGACTTCTCCCCATCTTAGCTACTACTGCATCAATATGCTTTGACCATGACAGTTTACAATCTAGGGTTACTCCAAGCAGTTTAGTCATTTCAACTTGCTCAATTTCTACATTATTTATTACAAGATTTAGTTGAGGTTTAGGGTTTAGTGAGTGATTTGTAACAAATACAATGCTTTTAGTTTTTAGAAATATTTAGGGCTAACTTATTCCTTGCCACCGACTCTGAAACTAACTGCAGCTCTTTGTTGTGTTGCAGTCATTTCAGTAGCTGTAGTAGCTGACGTGTATAGTGTTGAGTCATCCGCATACATCGACACTCTGGCTTTACTCAAAGTAGCGGAATGACTTGAGCTTCCCTCCAGGCCTGAGGGCACAAGCTCTCTATGAGGCTTAAATTGAAGATAGACAACAATAATTCTTTCACCTCATCCAAACTGACTTTACGGAATTCAAAAGTACAATTCTTGTCTTTCATAATTTGGTCCGATATACTTTGATGTGTAGTGTCAGCGTTTGTTGCTGGAATGTCATCCCTAATATTGCTTATCTTACCAATCTTACCAAAATCATTAAAGTAGTTTGCAATATAAGTGGGCTTTGTGATGAATGAGCCATCTGATTCAATGAATGAAGGACAAGGAGTTGTTTTTTTCCCCTAAAATTTCATTTAAGGTGCCCCAAAGCTTTTTACTATCATTCTTTATGTAATGTATCTTTGTTTCATAATGTAGTTTATTTTTATTTAGTTTAGTCACATAATTTCTTAATTTGCAGGTTTGGAAGAAGCCCAATACTCTTTTCCATGATGATGTTACATCTTCGCCCAGGTATTCTCCAAAACTGGAAGGCATTCAGCGCCAGCTCCGTCTTTGTGGGCTTTGGTGGATTCTCCAACTATTTGGTAGCTTATGTGTTAGGTTTGTGACAAACTTTAATAATAAACTAACAATAATTCCTAACTGTCCAACTTCCATGCAAATATCGGATTTATCCAATAAGCACAATACACCTTTGATCTGTGTACTGGTTGGTGTCTGCAAAATCCAAGATTCTACATGGGGTTTGGCTCCCTGGGGGTGTTCATGGGATCTGGTTTGGGCCAAATGTTCATGCCAGCAGTGACCTACTTCATCCGTGACAGGTGGCTCTTGGTGCCCATGGCAGAGTCTGGACGGATGCACATCCCCATCTGGTGGTAAGTTGATGAATTGACACTCAACACAGTCTAGTTGAGGACCCTGGGCCTGGTCTAACCGTACTACCTAATGTACTGTATGTTTGACTGGTTACATCCAGAGTTTCTGAGAAGGCCCACCCATGACATTGAACTCTGAACTGGTTTGAGTCTCAGCGTTATGACATTTGCCACGAGCAGCACCGCAGATATTGAGATAAGCTCACACAGAGGATCTACGCATGTGCACGAGTGTGCTTCACGCTGATACAGTGTTGTAGCTGCTGGGCCAAAACAGCAGATCATTTTAGCCTCATGCTTCAATGCTCTTAGTTGTTGTGGAAATACCGATATTTTGCTTACTTTGTGAGTCGCAGTCTGCTTTTAACTACTATGAATTAAGCTAGTCCTCTGTCCAATCCATGGTAAAGTAATAACATGCAACAACTACTAAGCATATAGGACCAGTAGGTTTGCTAGGAGCAGTACGTGTATTGTTTAATAATGAATTGTAGGTCTACAGTCCCTCTACACCAGAGAGTGTAGGAGCAAACCAGTTCAGAGTTCAATGTCATGGGTGGGTCAACTTTTAATTTGTCAACGACAAAAAACTGTCATAGACTAAATGAACTGCAATACACTTGTCTCAAATACAATAGCATAGCTATTAACACAGAACGACCGTGGACCCCACCCCCCTTTTGCCCTCAGAACAGCCTCAATTCGTCGGCATGGACTTTACAAGGTGTCGAACGCGTTCCACAGGGATGATGGCCCATGTTGACTCCATTGCTTCCCACAGTTGTGTCAAGTTGGCTGGATGTCCTTTGGGTGGTGGACCATTCTTGATACACATGGGAAACTGTTGAGCATGAAAAACTCAGCAGCGTTGCAGTTCTTGACACAAACTTGTGCGCCTAGCACCTACTACCATACCCTGTTCAAAGGCATTTACATTTTAAGCCTGTTCACCCTCTGAATGGTAAACATACACAATCCATGTCTCAGTTGTCTCAAGGTTTAAAAATCCTTCTTTAACCTGTCTCCTCCCCTTCATTTACACCGATTGAAGTGGATTTAACAAGTGACATCAATAATGGATCATAGCTTTCACCTGGATTCACCTGGTCAGTCTATGTCATTAATGTTTTGCACACTCAGTGTATATTTGCAATATCATCAGTAATATGAGCTGATCAAATAGCCACAATGTTTTCTACTTCCTTTTTATAGATGCGCACAGCTTCCATACCAGAGCCCTCCCCCCATTTGATCACAACAAAAAGTGAAAGTAAAATTGACTGCCATTAAAACATTGTGCGAGACTCTTATCCTTGGATCCCTCAAACTTAATTTATATTTAGGATATTTTACTATGGAATATGGTCGTCTCACTGCATTTTAAGGTGAGTTTGTTTGATGTAAATATCAAAGGATAGGATAAGAATGATTTAGGTCTTAGTGGCTACCTTAGCAATGTTTTCATAGAAAATTGGTAAAAACATTGGTAAAAACATGTATTTTTTGTGTTTCGGTTAAGAATATAATACTATAATACACTCAAAATCGTGTATTGATAATAAAGCAGTAATACATGTTCATGCTTTGTTATAATCTGTTAGCCATATGCTATGTGAGAAAGCAAAAGTAAAAGTGAAAATGGTCATCTCATAGGCTGCTAGGAAACTCATCCCCACATACCTTGACTTGCTGTAGGCTTAAACATAAGCAACATTGTTTCATTCAGGCTTTATTATTGATCAATGTTTAGAATTTATAGGACCTTTTTTTAAATGTATGGCATTTTCAAATACAGCTCTTTGACTGTCACGTTTCAAGGCCTGTGTGTGTGTGTGTGTGTGTGTGTGTGTGTGTGTGTGTGTGTGTGTGTGTGTGTGTACTTACGTGTTGAACGTGTTGCAGATAAATGTGAATATTATTACAGAACATTTGTTTTTCTGTACTTTAAAGTCTCTTTGTTGTCAGAGTTTGTGTATATTGGAAGCCTAGGCAAATTGTGACTGGTGGGGTTTAATTTTCCCCCATGATGAAATCTGTGAGAGGACTGTGGATAGGTCTCTGTCCATCCGTTTGTTCGTTATTCACACGAGATATCTAAGACAGCACTGGCCTGATTTTGACTAAACTTGGGTGAATGATACGTCTTGACATAGGCATTTACAAAATGACACTGATTGGCCCAAGGTGGGCGCTATAGTAATTAACTGAAATTTGTGAGTCACACCAGAAAGGAAGAGGCGAAGTGAGAGGGATAACTGGGCCCAAAATCTGTCTTCTCCAGTAGGTGGCTTTTTTTTTACATGGAGTACAGGGAGTGGGTTAGCAAAAGAGACTGTAGGGCTTGACATTCAGGGCTGCCTGCTGGCCCGGCATCATCTGCCGAGCTAACCGGCCCAGTTAATCAAGCTTTCACATTGTCAAACTCCAAAACGTAATAAATAAGTAGATTTTCCCAACGCCTGACACTTCACACTTGTTATCAACCAGCATTCGGTTTCCAAGCAGAGGCACGAATGTCAAAGCCTTCCTTCTGCCTAGAGTGAGCCCTGCCTCAGTAGGCTAGGTCCTGGATACTCAGTCTCAGTGGATGTAGGAAGCCAGGAGCGTAGCCACAGGTGGGTAGCCAGGTCCACCACTCAGCAACAACAAAACATTTTTGTTTTATGTTTTTATGCCCTTTACTTGTCAGTGTTCCAAACGGGACATTATTTTTCTTTTTACCTAAACATGCAAACACCATCAGATACATTTCATAGCAAGCGGTGCACTGGGTTAGTCAGATTTGATTAAATATAACAAAACAGATGCCCTGGAATGACATTCACTCCCATGGCATGGTTTGCCAAAAATAACTAACTGAAGGCCATGAATATGACTGCATTGAGGCATATGTCACTGTGCTTCTATGGCTATATGCAACATGCCACTACCTATTTCCTTTGTTCATTTAGCAAACAAGACAGCTCATAATCCAGTGCCTTTATCATTCAACATGAACGCCTGATTCACACAGTCTCCTCTGAACAGTTGATGTTGAGATGTTTGTCTGTCACAGAACTCTGTGAAGCAGTTATTTGGGCTGAAATGTATTTGGGCTGGTAACTCTAATGAACTTATCCTCTGCAGCAGAGGTAACTCTGGGTCTTCCTTTCCTGTGGTGGTCCTCATGAGAGCCAGTTTCATCATAGCGCTTGAAAGTTTGAAGAAACTTTCGAAGTTCTTGAATATTTCTGGATCGACTGACCTTAATGTCTTAAAGTAATGATGTATTGTCATTTCTCTTTGATAATTTGAGCTGTTCTTGCCATAATATAGACTTAGTCTTTGTCACATATACTCCCTCTCCGGCGCTCGAGGTCGTCAGGCTGCTCATTATTACGCACACCTGTCACCATCGTTACGCGCATCAGCGCCTCATCAGACTCACCTGGACTCAATCACCTGCCTGATTACCTTCCCTATATATGTCACTCCCTTTGGTTCTTTCCCTAGGCGTTATTGTTTCTGTTCCGTTGTTTCATGTCTGTACGCAACTCGTGTTTCTTGTTTTATTCCTTGTGTTATTTATTATTAAAAGTCACTCCCTGAACTTGCTTCCCGACTCCCAGCGTATACATTAGTCTTTTACCAAATAGGGCTATCTTCTGTATACCAACCCTACCTTGGCACAACACAACTGATTGGCTCAAACACATTAAGGAAAGAAATTCCACAAATTAACTTTTAACAAGGCACACCTGTTAATTGAAATGCATTCCAGGTGACTACCTCATGAAGCTGGTTGAGAGAATGCCAAGAGTGTGCAAACTGCCATCAAGGTAAAGGGTGGCTACTTTGAAGAATCTAAAATCTATTTTGATTTGTTTAACACTTTTTCGGTTACTTCATAATTCCAAATGTGTTATTTCATAGTCTTGATGTCTTCACTATTATTTTACAATGTTGAAATTATTATTTTTTTTTTTAAGAAAAACCCTTGAATGAGTAGGTGTGTCCAAACTTTTGACTGGTACTGTACATTTTTGCTTAAGTTAGCTTTAAAATACTCAATTTTCATTCAGACTCATGGCAAAATGTGTAGAATAGAATGAGATGCGCTATAAAACTGCACATGTTCCTCTCTGCCCCATGGCAAAATGTGTAGAATTGCAGGAAATTTGCTTTTAAACAGCCACATTTTCTCTCAGCGTCATCGCAAAATCTGCAGAGTACCATGAGATTAGTTATAAAACTACACATCAGCACAGGCAGTCTAAAGTCCTCCCCGTTTTTCAGTCTTGAAAAATGGAATGCTTCTAACCGAAAGAGTCAACTTACCTTGATACTTAAAGCCAAACTGTCATTAACGTGGTTCTTCAATAGTTATGCACAAAACTTGTTGGATGCGCATTTGGTGTAGAGCTGTTTAATTACGCAGTGATTTTTTTCATACATCATCATCTGATCCAGGAAGGTATTTTCCAAATGATAGCCAAGTGACAAACAGCTGTTGTGATTGCTAACCCTCCCCTAACCCAGACGACGCTGGGCCAATTGTGCGTCGCTCTATGGGACTCCCGGTCACCCCGGTCACGGCCGGGTGCGACACAGCTTGGGATTGAACCCGGGTCTGTAGTGACACCTCAAGCACTGTGATGCAGTGCCTTAGACCACTGCGCCACTCGGGAGGCCCAGGGTCTTGTTCGATTTAACAGAGAAAGCATCAAGGTAATGAGTTCATGTTTTCATACACCCTAAAAAATGCTGGGTTGTTTGGATGACCCATTTGCTGGGTTGTAGGCATTGGGTCACTTCGTTGGATTGTTTTCTTTAAAAAGAGCACGGTTGGGTTGTTATTGCTGGGTTATTGATATATGACCAGTGGCTGGGTTCACCCACCAAATTAAGAAGATCAATGTGATCTGGTAAACTTGTGAATCAGGATTGTTGCAGGATTGTTGAGTGGAATTGCTTTTCGACAAATGGGCAAGGCATTGTGGCTGACCAAAAATGGTGAGTAAAAAGCTAGCTAGCTAACATTGCAAATTATCCATTCAAGTTAAATAGACCTAGTTTTCATAATTACATATTTCATTGACACTTTAAGATAATCTTAGCTGGCTAGCAAACAACCCCATGCATGCTAGCTCAAGCATTAGCTAGCTAGCCAGTGCTGTGTGTGGTAGCAAACATTTTCATTTTTGTTGAATTTTGTATAGCTAGCTAACTATGTCAGTGTCTGTAAAAAGCTTGTCTCCTGTAAGCCTAACGTTAACGTTACTGTGTGGTGCATTGTTCCACGTCAGTTAGCTTGCTAGATAACTTAGCTTAGCTTGCTAGCTCAAACAAGGTTTCTCACCCAGTTTGGCTAGCTAGAACAGCTAGCTAGCTATAGATTATATTAAGATAGCTAGGCCTAGTCCCTGTCTCTGAGTTAATTTAACATGGTTGTACCTAGTTGGCAAGCTTATAACTCATGCTTTTATGGTGGTCCAGTTACTGTATGTGTTTTATCCTAATTGTTAAGGTCAGGGTTAAGTTTAGGAGTTAGGTTAAAGGGTTAAGATCAGTGTTAGGGGAAGGGTTAGCTAAAAGGGTTAGGGTTAGCTAACATGCTATGTAGCTAGCTAAAAAGTAGTAAGTAGTTGAAAAGTTGCTAATTAGATTCCAACTCTCAACCTTTCAGTTCCTAGATGTTTGCGTTATAAGCCCACCCATCCAACCTACTTTCGTTTTTGTCTTAAGTAACCATCGGTCTTATGTAACCATACCAAATGTAACATATCATACACATTTTTGTGTCCCGGATTTACATTTACTATGTTACGTCTAGTCTGAGACCAGGCTGCAACATCAGGCAGGTGTATTTTAGCAATCAGCATTATGATTGCTATGATTGCAGCATTATGATTGTGATTGTCTGATGCAGCATCGTGGCTACATGGATGAAGCATTGGGCAGCTGCTCTGCATTGTTTACCCCAATGGGCTAATCATTAGCTAGATCACAGACTCTATGATCTTGTTGTTTGTTTAATGTCCAAAGAACAACTCACACTGGCACAAATAAAATCATGTGATTTTTCCAGTGTGTATAGGCTAATAGTTTACGGATCTTTCTATAAATAATGGGGCCAAAGTGTGACATTGGGATCAACACTTCAAAATGTTTTGAAACAAAAATTTAATGGGTTTTCATGCAGTTCCACATGTGTACTTAGAGGAATTAAAGTGAATGTATGCAAATTGTCCCACAACTCCACCTATACACCAACATAGGCCTAGGAGGGTCAAAATATACTATACATTCTTTAAGCAGGGTTCATACAGACATTGGCAAGTCAAATTCAATGAGTTTTTCAAGCACTTAATTGTAATTTTCAATGACCTAAATGTTATACAATTGTATAATGTATATAACTGTAAATATAGAGTCTAAAATAGAACCCCACTCCCACAAAAAAGCATGCAAAAAGTATAAAAGAAAAGTAGGCCATTACCATTTTAAGAACATGAATTAAGGCCTTAAAACATTTTTAAGGCCTTAATTCAAATTATTATTACATTCTAAAATATGTGAGAATAATGTGGACATTGTCTTACTAAATATATAGATAGAACACATGAACAGTGGTAGTTTTTTTTTTGTGGCAATTTTTTTGTAGTCTATCTGGCCAATTTAGGCAAACGTAATAAATCCATGAATAGCGGTAGTATTCATCTCACCATCACTGTTTTTATAATGAGAAAGTGGCCAAAAACAAGGTTCCTTTTTTAATGGAAGGATTTGTATGGAAAGCCAAGTTGAAGCCGACATTGCATGTTGTCATCTCCAATAACCGCACGTGGTTTTACCGCTGTAGAGTAGCGAAACACCCTTGATTTGAAGCGGCGGGAAACAAAAAAAGTGGCCACATCTCTCACAAAAACGTATCAAAAATGAAATCACGAATAATTACAAGGGAGCAGGGGAATTTATAAATTGGTTACAATAATTACATGGACTTTTCAAGTACCAAATTGAGTCCCAAAGGTAGGCCTATTCCAGTAGTTGAATTTCTGAGCTCCAAATTCAAGGTCAAGTAGACCACTTCGTTTATGTATTTTTATTTGACCTTTATTTAACTAGGAAAGTCAGTTAAGAACACATTCTTATTTACAATGATGGCATACCAAAAGGCAAAAAGCCTCCTGCGGGAAAAGGGCTTGGATTAAAAATAAAATGTAGGACAAAACACAAATCACGTTATTTTGACCTAGCACTGTTGGGTTAAGAGAATGACCGCGCACGCACACGCGCACACACACACACACACACACACACACACAGTGGCCTTTCCTATTGCTCAGAACATGCTAAACTCCTATACAGTCTATTGTTGTGTGCAGGTATTTCATCTGCATCGAGTCCAGCCACTTTGTGCATGGTTTAAAGCAAGGGTGAGAAGAGTAATGAAATTGCCTGCTCAAGTAGCAGTACTGTTACTTCAATTATATATTTTTTTGTAGTGGTTTAGATGGTACATTGATTCTCTACACTATACTTGCTTGTTTTGTCACATAAACTGAAATTAGGTGAACTATTATAATTTTAGCAACCAGGAAATGGTGTAGCGATTTCTGCATAGTGCATCTTTAAGTGGAGAGTAAAAATGGATGGCCTAAACTTCGATGAACAATTGAGAAAATAATTTTCATTTGATTATGTTAAAGTAACTGTCTGCATTCAGACTGAGACTAGCTAGCTAGCTAACTCAAACCCCTAGCCTAGCCAACGTTAGCCAGCTAGCTAACATTAGCCACCTAGCTAGAAATCGTAACAAATATGTTTTGCAAATTCGTAACATATCATACAAAAATGGGTGATGGACCTCCACAAATTAATACATAGCATATGAAACAACATATACTAAATGGAATGTCTCGAATTTACATGGACCATGTACAGGCCCTAAAGATATTGCTTTTTATCAATATGTTATCGGGCTCATTTCTGGAGGGAATATTAAATCATCAAGGTTTTAATATAGGCTATGTCATCATTGAGGGGGGTTTTATTTTGGTTTTTCAAACAACCAGCGTAAATATGAGATTTTATGGTTGGCTATAATATAAGGTACTTTCCTATACTGCAAATGAAAGATGAAATCACCCACGATTGAAATTCTGCGTGCAGAACTGCTTTCATGTGATCTTGGCCCGGGACCAGTGATTAATTTGTAAATCGGGAGTTGCAGGAACAAAAGGTGAGAGGGAGAATGGGGTGACCTGGTGAGTTATGAGGTACCTGAACGCATGAGAAAAAAAATCACCTTTAAAATAATGCATTGCATGCATATCATCGCATTTGCGAGGTGTAACAGTTTTAACTTTACGTCCGTCCCCTCGCCCATACCCGCGAACCAGGGACTCTCTGCACACATTAACAACAGTCACCCACGAAGTATCGTTACCCATCGCTCCACAAAGGCCGCGGCCCTTGCAGAGCAAGGGGAACCACTACTTCAAGGTCTCAAAGCGAGTGACGTAACCGATTGAAATGCTATTAGCGCGCACCACCGCTAACTAGCTAGCCATTTCACATCCGTTACAGAGGCACTTACAGAAGTTGCACACCTGGGGAACATTTTAGTAGCCTAGGCCCGGGAAAAATGTGGCCTTTTATAAACGCATGTCATGCAATTCTACATCATTTTACATGACTGGAGACTTTGGTAGAATCTTTTTTAATACCGCACAAATAATCGAAATGACAGGCTACTTTGACATTGATAAACTAAGAATCTGAGATCAATAAAAACAACCCTGTCTTATATCCATCAAAAGCCCAGGCCAAGGTGTGTGGGGACATATTGTAGGCTACAATATGCGGAGGAAATTATAGTCCTAAAAATGCTTTCCAGCTTCACTGACTCACCCAATGATGCACAGCTCACTCACTGGTTATTGCCGATACGCTTGTGCCGAAAGCCTATTCTCTCTTGTTTTACTTTGTTAAACAATACTTTTACTTATATTTAAAATACAATCGAGGGGACACACATACAATCCCCTCGATTGTATTTTAAATATTGCGAAAGGCCTGTTTTGTATACATGCAGTTTTTTCCACTGACAGATTTGTCACGCGTTCCCTGCTGTAGGCCATTCCTTGTTATTGAGCTACAATCAACAGCTAAATTAGGCAATTTAAAAAAAATAAACTATATAGGCCTGCTCATGGTGTAGTAGAATATTCTGAATTATTTCATTTATTTCTTAACAGAAAGCAGTAATAATGACAAATATATTTCAATTTATCAGGGGTGCTACAGTTCCTTCAGAACCATTCGCGCGATTCTATACGGAAATCAATTATGAAGTGCAACACTGGAGAGATGAGAGTTGCACGCGTATTTCGCTACAATGTTGCGCAAAACATAAACCCGACCAGTCCAACCCGAATCAATTACAATATTAGGCTCGGGCTGAAAATCTACTTTTTCACATAGTTTTTTTTTGTGGTGGCAGGATAATTAACGAAGAGTCAACTCGCATGAACTTTTATCGCTTTTGTTCAGATTTTTACATTGCAAAAAGTGACAATTATTTTTCATGCCACGAGAGGTACCGGGTCCAGCCAAATAGGTTCCAGAAAAAAAACTGTCCAAAACGGAGAGGTGGGGATCCGGCTCAAATTAAGCACTGCCGGGCCGGGACAGTAATTTTCACTTCTTAATAGCCTGGTGTGGCAAATTTACCTGAATGTCAAGTCTTGGACTGGTACCCAGGCTAACTGCCTTCCATTTTCGAATACATTAATTTACATTTTTAGATTGGCAATTTGAGTATCTGGTCAATATGATGGCTAATCTGCATCATCCGTGGGGGACGACATGTTTACTGTTGTCTTGTTTAAATGTGTAGGGTGGTGTTTTATTAATTCCCAAATATTCTGTGTAGGCTGGCCCAGTGTAGAATGTATTAAATCAATGCATCATATTACATCTTTCCTTGTGACATATGTGATTGATGTAACAACATGACATTTTATTGGAAGGAATGCACCACTTCACAAAAAAATAACTATTTAATAAAAGACCACAAGATGTCGCCAATAGTATACTCTAAAAATATTGTTTGCCCTTAAACCTGCTCTTGCGAGGACTCAGGTTACTCGACTCTAATTCAGTTTATGAAAACACAGATAAACTTATCTTGACCATGTGTCATATGGTTATTACCATGACAGTATTGTTCTTGTTAAACAATTTGTGTGTGGTACTTGCATTACTGTTTAAGAGAGACATGGTGTTTGGAGGGCTAGTTTTATCACTAAGCCTAAAGTTAGTTAGAAATGGCATGCTTGTCTACAATGCACTGGGAGGCCTTTATGTATGCAGGTAATTATATTGAATCATAAATAAAAACCTATTACAGTCATCAAAGTCAAGATGATGATCTCTCACTCTATTTGCATTATGGAGCCAGAACACTGAGATGCTTTTTATAGCGTTTTTCATGTGTGGATCGATGCCAAGCAGGATGTTTGTCTTAATTGTAAGGCAGTGATAGTGATCAAGGTAATTGTGACCAACTAGGTCAGAAAATGCAGTACACCCAGACTTGTGAGCCAAAATTCCAATGTGAGGTCTAGTACTTGTGTAATCCTGATGTGTAGCAGTCTACAGGTATTCATCTCAAACAATAAGCCTACAGAAAACAAACTATATCCTACTTTCATCCCCATTCAGATTCACATCAAGGATCAATCAAGTCTTTCATAACAAAATTGTTTTTATGCCGCTGATGCATTGATAGTGGCCTAAATAGCACGTCTTTGGTATGTGTGTCAAGTCAGCCACTGATATATAGTCTAGTTGTTTTTTAAGGGCCAGTATAATGAACTGGTGTTTGTCAGTGTTGTGTATTGTGTGAACAGTATCAGGGCTGAGTCATTGCAGTAATTATCAGAATTATAGTTTTATTGTCATCATACATATTGAAAACAACTGTCCATGACATGGTTAGCCTATTGTGAGGTCTTTGTTACTGGAATGTCACTATGATGCTCTGTTTGGCATTACTGTCTGAGAGGGCTACACATTACAGGAGCTGCATAATCACAGGTCCATGAACATTCCCTTTTCTATAAATGGGTTGCTTGTTTAGCAACAGAACTGACGCGTACACAACTACAGGGCAAAACAGACCGGGGGCCTGTTGCACAAAACTAGGATAAGGGATTAAGCCAGGATATCTTGGTGATCCTGGCTCAATTGATCCGTAATCCGGTTGCACTAAAGATGGATAGGGGGCAGGAGGATATGTTATGGTATAAATTACCATGGAGATTTATTCTGTGGAGCTAGCCTGCTCCAGACCAGGCTAAATTCCAGGATCTATTTAATCTCATCCCTAATGTCAGTCAGCAATCACCACAAATGGAAACCAATAGTTATTTCACTGCTCACTATACATTGTTATCACATATAACTAGACCCACTGTTATTATTTAAACGTTTGTGATCATTAATTTCAATGATTTTGGATAAAAAATGATTTTTAGATGATGTTGCTATCATTAGATAATTTACAGTTTCCCATAGACTATAAGGCTATATATAAAATGATAGAATATTAGGGCCACAGAGGGGAAAAAAACACAAGTCATAATATTGTAACCAGTTGTTTTAAAGGAGGACAGTTGTTAAAATGACAGATGTGGGGCATTTCGTGAAATTGTACTTCAGTATGGTTTCATAAACAAAGACATGCTGATGTGCCAGAATATTAAGTATCACATTGTCATAAGTATCAAAACTGTAAAAACAATATGTAGCTTTTCTGCAGAAAGAACCAGCCTCATACATTTATGACTTTATCCTTTTTCTTCAGTGTGGCCCTAGTACTCTGTCATATAAACAAATACACATTCCATATGAATATAAAAACACAATGTGTAACATTATGTTCCTTTATTGAATAAGGACAAAACAAAGCAGGTAAACCATCAGCTCCTTTCGAAACTGAAGTCACAGTGACTCTACAAGATGGAAAGCACAGAATCCAAGCATATTATACAAAATGATACATACACATTCAAAGGTCTGTATATAACACACCCTGCATGTCTGCACACTAAAATAAATGCAGGACAAATCCATACACATCAACTGAACAGACAAATGAATGGATGCAGTAGCCTCCCTGCAGCCTTGTATTACACACAGTATACCGCACAAACATCATAAGAGGCCAAATTCGTCAAAACACGAACCCAAAAAAAACCAAATTCCTCTGCCACCGCAGGACATATTTAACCAAAATTGAAAGCACACATACTAACTAAAATAATTCAACACATATTGGTCCCTCAGCAGCCGACCACTGTCGTCATCAGGGAAGATTGCCGGATTGTCCCAGTCCATGGCTGGTGGCACTCTGGGGGCCCTCTCCTTCCTCAGGCAGGCCACATTGTGGAGGACAGCACAAGCCACAGTAATATCACATGCCCTAACAGGGCTGACCCTTAATTTGTGAAGGCAGTGAAAGCGTGCCTTCAGGAGGCCAAAGGTCATTTCAACTCTGGCCCTGGTCCTGGCATGGGCATGGTTGTAGGCCTGCTGTGCTTCCTGGGGGTCTGTGAAAGGTGTCAGGAGAAAAGGCTGGCAGCCATACCCCCTGTCTCCCAGCAACACACCAGAGAATTCACCTGTCAACACAAAATCTCATCATTACTACCTCATAAACACAGTGATATTCTTGACACAGCCATGATGGTCATAAATAGGGGTTGTGTGGCTTACCTTGTGATAGGCACTGATAGATTTCAGAGGCCCGAAAGATTCTGGAGTCATGGACTGAGCCAGGCCATTTTGCCACAACATTGCTGATCACACAGTCAGCATTGCAGACCATCTGAAATCATAAGATGAGGAATATTACACCAATCAATGCACATCACTGGCAATGCAGAGTGTTCGTCAATGGACAATATCAAAAAGTTATGTTCACCTGAACATTAATGCTGTGAAAGGATTTCCTATTCACAAAATCGGCCTCATGGGCACCTGAGGGGGCTTTTATCCTTATGTGTGTGCAGTCCACTGCACCAATGACATTGGGGAAACCTGTCACACAAAGTAATGAGTATCCTACTATGTGTTAACAGTTGTCCTGTAATTTGTAGATCCTCTTACCTGCAATCCTATAGAACTCCTCTTTGATGTCACAGAGTCTTCTGTGGCCAGGGAAGGAGATGAAGACATCTGCTAATGCTTTGATAGCCAGACACACACTCCTTATTGTGCGGCAAATTGTGGCCTTGTTCAGCTGTTCTGCATCCCCCACTGAGTACAGGAAGGCTCCACTAGCAAAAAAGCGCAAGGCCACACAAACCATTTGCTCCACACTCAGTGCATGGCTCCGTGCAGTGCGGTGCTTAATCCTGGGACCCAGTAGTCTGCATAGATACCTGATGCCATCTGCAGAAAACCTGTATCTTTCATATAGATGGTCATCAGGGAAGGCCAGTGGGTCCAACCGGTCCCTGAAGACCCTTTCTCGCCTGAAGGCTCTCCTCAGCACAAGTGCTTCTTCATCCACCACATCTCGCACGAATGGGCATGCCATTGTCAGAGCAGAAAGGAACACACAATTTTGGGCCTTCATATAGGCTAGTGGCCACACCTGGTGCTGGGGGGGTGGGCAAAAGAGGGCGATGCCTTATAACGATGACTTGGTTGTACTGATTGCTGGGAAAATAAAAAAAACCTTAGAAAGATGCCACCGTCCTGTGTGCTCACAATAAGAGCTCATATGTCATGGCTCACTTGACTTTACGAGAATATACCTAATTTTTATTTTGAGCTGTGTCATCTTCTTGGAGCTGGGGGAGGAAAGAAAAATAATGATTAATACATTTGTGTTACAGTTAGCATACAGTGTACATTGAAGGCATATCTCACCTCCCTCTCAAGTTTTTTTATTTCAAGGTCCAGTTTACTAATTGTCCTCTTTTTTATTTCGGACTCCAGTGCAAGATTTTCCATCTTTTTCTTCTTGTACTGAATGTCTATGTCTGCCAGTTCTATTTGGCGCCGGAGGTGGTTGCCATACAACTTTCTGATAGCTTGTGAGCTCTGTGAACACAATACAATTAGCGCAGCTGGAATTTGGCAGGATGTGGTGTCCTTTTATTAATACGCACTATGTTGCCAGGCTGGTTTTCCCACTGTATAGCATCTGGGTCCTGTAAAAGAAATTAGATTTTTTGATTTTGATGAGGACTCCTCACCATTGTAGAGTAAATAGTACTTTCACAGTCTTAACATGATACCTCATGCCTTCTGGAATCCAGAGAGATGGTCTCCTCCTCATCATCGTCTCCATCATGTGCTGTTGCTGCTGCACTGGGGCCTTCACCCTATCACATTTAATCGGATTCATATTGAAGCTAGTAGACAAGACATGCCAGGCCTACAGTATGCCTTTGATGGAGTACTCACTGGATCAGCATCGTCTGGTGCTTGTGCTGGTGGCTCTAACAGGAACACAGTGCTGCCAGACACTGCAAGGCAATAGGTAAACCAAAGTCAGACAGTCCAAATTGATTCAATATGAATGTGGTTGTATCCCATGTAGAGATGGAAGGACATACCTTGAATGAAGCGGGTGGCATCTTGGGAGGAACCTATGCTCGTCTCTTTCCCCCCAGGGATCCCCTCTAAGACGGGCCTGCCTTTATTTAGCTCCAAGGCCATGTCCTCTGCTGGGGTAAGGTCAGCCTTTGGTGACCCACCACCCGTGCCTTGTCTGTGGGTATTCTTTTTCACTGCTAAAACAGTACAGACAATGTGTGAGCAGGCACCTTCTGGGTACAATATATGCTTGTGCTTTGTTAAATATTAGTCAGGGACCATACCATTCTGCAGAATGTTCTTGTATTTGATTTTGACCTGCTGCCATGTCCGTTTTGGCCCGTTCATGTTTAATCTACACACACACACACACACACACACACATTTAATGGAGTCACACTGCAAAAAATTACTTGGTATTTTTGTCTTGTTTTCAGTAAAAATATCAAAAAATTTATCATAGCTTTATACAGTGTGATGGAGTTACTTTACACAATTTCACTCATATCTGCAGTGCATTTCAATTAAAAATTTAACCGTTTCATAATTACAGTACAACTGCATTTTTGGAGATGTGAATTAAATATTTGAATTGTAATTGTGATGTTTCAGCGGAGCGGTGAGTGTGTAATTGTGCACTACTTACGCATTCAGGCGGATTTGTGCTTCCGACGGGGAAAAGTACGCGGCTCTAGTTGCCATGGTAAATCAGTTAATCTGTGATCTGTGGCGGGGTCTATTTGAGTGAGCCGTGAGCGCGCACCTATCCAGGATTGGTTTCACCTGGCTTAATGAATCCGTGTCTGCTCATCCTGGCTTGGTCTTTGTGCAACCAATTAAGCCTGGACGCACATGTTTTGGCTTCATTGAGCTCAGCTGAGTCATTTATCCCGGATGTCTTAATTCTACTTTTGTGCAACAGCCCCCGGGTTGGCTTAGATTGTTGACAACATTTAAACTATATTTCGTCTCCAATGTTTATTTTAAACATAAATAATTGTCACAAAAAGCACAAAATAAGTGTTGTCTCAAATACATCGTTACAGTTATTGGTTATCTAGCCACATTTTTTTGTTTTTATTTGCTATTAGCATGACATGAAATCAGTCAAAACAAGACATGGTAACAAGATGAAACTAGCAGAAATGAGCCATTTATGATTCCCAACATGGCCGTTTCTTGTCATTTGTTGTTAACTATCTGGCCATCCAGAATCTCAACAGCACACGGACTTCTGCTTCATTGAAGTGTGCACATCATTTTCGTGACGTTCTCTGCTAACACATGTATAGAATTAAAAAAACCTTACCAAACAAAACATCATGATATTTGTAAATGAATGGAAGCCTCCCCGTGTGAACAATTGACGGTGGATTCCAAATGGAGGGTTTCCTGTAAATGTCTGTCTTCTTCTCAGTGGCAACACTCCCTGGTAACAGGCCCACATTGCAGCCCAAGTAAAAGTCACGTGATTTTCAATAAATTGGACCTGTAATTTTAAGCATAAGTCACAGCTTGCTACAGACATAAAACGTGCTGCAATTTGAGTGTTTCCACTGAGATTGTTTAGAGCAGCATACTGTATGTTAGTTGTATTTATGTTATTATTCTCAAAACATCATGATACTTGGCAATGAATGGAAGCCACCCCATGTGAACCGAGTTCGATTCATCAGGTCAGAGGGAGGGTGAAGCAATGTTCAAGGTTCTAAATGTGGATACCTTGTATAATATTTGACTTATCCCAAAATAATTAGTGGTTTTGTTTTTCACTTTTGCTACTATATTTCTTTATTCTGATTTCTGCACGTGATTCTGACATTTCAACACTTTAGTGGTTATCAATGATACTTGTTCGAATGAATTTAGCCTCAAGATGATTTTGGGAAACCAGGCCCAGGTCTTTGTAGGAATATTGGGTTGAAATAAATACTTATTCCTGTTGTTTAGCTAGGTTTATATGCATAGAGTATTGTTGCCTTGACACTGACTTTTCACATTTCTCACATGCTTAGTAGAAGCACTTCAACGAGACTGGAAAGCAGTTTTTGCAACATGACCTTTATACGTAGAGAGGATGATTTATATACACATGACTGTGGTGGGAGGCCTTCGTTCAGTGTCACAACGCTTCCTTTTTCTCCCTTTGTGACCAACCACTCTCTTAGTTAACATAATGAGGCCTAGGGGGCTAGTACAGATTATATTTGCACTTCTTGTGCAGTCCACATGGTCATGCATGGGAACTGGATGCTTAGATAAGACGTTATTCCCAAAGACTCAAAGTCAATCAGCAACTTGATGGATTTTGTTTATCCATCCTACTCTTGATCTCACAATTTACTAAAAGGGAAGGCCTACTTGAACTGATATACTACTGTACAATTTATGAAGACTGTTCTTTTTACGTCTGCAAGGAACACTGTTGCATTTTACAAGTATATATTTAAAAAAAAATCATTTTTACACTGAGGTTACGCTCAAAGTATGAAAATCTGCATTAACAGATCGATAGCTCTACTCTTAGTAGAAAGTCAAGCTACAGTGGCATCATCCATGATATATTCTATATTCGCATTGACATTGTATAATGATCTATACATTGGCAATTTGGTCACATAGCCTACCAACTGCACCAATGTGTTGTGTTAGTGCAGTAGTCTTTGTATTCTGCACCTTTTCCATTTACCATAACAGCCCTGCTGTAAATTCCAACAGATGCAATGTACCTTGATTATAGACGTCACACTGGCAATGCCAGACATTCCTGGTCTCTGTGTGTTTCAGAAAAATAGTCTCTGGTCTATCCAGTAAATCAGGAGACAGACGCAGAGGTTGCATCCCAAATGGCCAGAGGCAGGGAGACTTAGAGCCTGAATCACCAAGGGATCTCTTTCTCCTTTTCAACCTGCTCTCAGCTCTTTGGCTGTGACCCAAATGGCACTCTATTCCATATTTAGGCCATTAGGTCTCTGGTCAAAAGTGCACTGTATGGCATTATTAGTATTTTAATGCACTGCAGTTGCCACTGTCAAAACAGTACATACCTGACCCCTCTTTCTAGGACTGGAACCCTAATGGCTGCTTATGAAGAGGAGATGCATTACTCACTGTGAATGTGCACCAGTTCCCTGAGTTACTATTGTGAGGAGTAGCTGTGATTGAATGAGTTGCATTATTGGTTACTTTGCTGCACTGTCATCAAATAACTTGGCATGAAAAAGGTTATCTAGCTGTGCCCTAATTCCAAGTATACACACCATTCCTACGACCCTCTTTCCGGGTGTGGTTCCATGCGTGGTTGCATGCCAGTGTGTAGGTGTGCCTCCAGAAGGGTTTTTTGAAAAGCCGAACAAAGGGATCGAAGTCAAGTCTGAAGATACAGTAAACAGTTACCGGATAGTTCAGATTTTCCATCTGTTGATGCGCTACAGATGGTCGTAATATCAACAATCTATCTGTTGATTAGCAACTGTTTGCTAAGGTTAGGGTTAAGGTTAGGGCTATGATAAGGGTTAGATCTAGGGTAAGGGTTAGTAGATAGTCTGTAGAACATCTACAGATGGACTATACAAATGAAGTATTACCCAGTTACCAGAAATAGCCTTACTTGCCCAGGCATGGCAATCTAGCTTTACCTCCTGCACACTACCAACACCAGTCCTTTAATCTTTATGCCATGCTCTTTCCCGGTGGTTGTGTGGGTGGTTGCGTGCCAGTGTGTAGGTGTACCTGCAGAAGGGTTTCTGAAAAACCCAAACAAAGGCATCAAAAACCTGAAAATCAAGTTGGTCTGTTGTTGTTTTGTTTGGCCTTTGTTATGATTCTCAACATTCATTTATATAACTTTGCTGTGATGTGTCAAATATGTCTGCTGCTTATTAGTTTGAGGTTGTGAGTTTGATGAATGATTTAGTGGTGAAGGAAGTTCTTGAACATCGGGGTTTAAAGTGGAGGTGATGGCATTGTGTTTAAACGAGATCATGCAACATGATTTCATCAATGGAGGTCTTGAGCTTCATGTTACGTTTCTAACAGAACAGTATTATCAGCACCATATCACAGGGGTTATTGATCTCCCATTAATGCATGTCCATCCAATGTGATTATACGCCTTAGTGAAATAATTCATCTGTAATAGTGGACTTTGCATACACCAAACTGAGTTTAATATCAGCAAATGTACATATGTTCAAAATGTGTGCATATCAGCTGTGTCTAGACAATGACTCCTAAATGCATTCCCTTGTTGAGCATTGGTATTCAGAATCGCTGTCCTAAATCCGACTGTAGTGGCCTCTGCTCTTTTCTAATCCACTCTACTTTCTCTGCCTATTGGCATCCCGTCATTAAGTAGGTCTATGATCATAATCAATCCTGTTGGCTTTTTCACACATTCTGTTGCAAAGACATGTGGGCAGGTGTAATAAGGCAGGTGATAAAGCCAAGGTGTATCTGTTGCATCTGGCTTCCTTAGTTAACCAATGGAGGACAATGAGCTCTGATTATCATCAAACACCTGAGTGATCGGTTCCTTGGTAACCCTTGGCTTTGATTGAGTGAGGGCAAATTATAACCCATCATTTTGAGATTGTTGAAATGTCAACCTCACCCTCAGTTTTATTGAGATATTCCATCATTCAATTTGCGAGCTTAATTATCACACCTCTTACCCTATCTGTCACCCGCTTTGTATTTATTTATTTCTCACCTTTATTTAACTAGGTAGGCTAGTTGAGAACAAGTTCTCATTTACAACTGTGACCTGGCCAAGATAAAGCAAAGCAGTGCGACACAACAGCACAGAGTTACACATGGAATAAACATACATGCAGTCAATAATATAATAAAAAAGGTCTTTAATACAGTGTGTGCAAATGAGGTAGGATAAGGGAGGTAAGGCAATAAATAGGCCATGGTGGCGAGATAATTACAATATAGCAATTAAACACTGGAGTGATAGATGTGCAGAAGATGAGTGTGCAAGTAGAGATACTGGGGTGCAAAGGAGCAAAATAAATAACAGTATGGGGGATGAGGTAGTTGGATGGGCTATTTCCAGATGGGCTATGTACAGGTGCAGATCTGTGAGCTGCTCTGACAGCTGGTGCTTAAAGTTAGTGAAGGAGATATGACTCGCCAGCTTCAGTGATTTTTGCAGTTAGTTCCAGTCATTGGCAGCAGAGAACTGGAAGGAAAGGCGGCCAAAGCAGGAATTGGCTTTGGGGGTGACCAGTGAGATATACCTACTGGAGTGCGTGCTACGGGTGGGTGGTGCTATGGTGACCAGTGAACTGAGATAAGGTGGGGCTTTACCTAGCAAAGACTTATAGATGACCTGGAGCCAGTGGGTTTGGCGATGAATATGAAGCGAGGACCAGCCAACGAGAGCATACAGGTCGCAGTGGTGGGTAGTATATGGGGCTTTGGTGACAAAACGAATGGCACTGTGATAGACTGCATCCAATTTGCTGAGTAGAGTGTTGGGGGCTATTTTTTAAATGACATCACCGAAGTCAAGGATCGGTAGAATAGTCAGTTTTACGTGGGTATGTTTGGCAGCATGAGTGAAGGATGCTTTGTTGCGAAATAGGAAGCCGATTTTAGATTTAATTTTGGATTGGGGATGCTTAATGTGAGTCTGGAAGGAGAGTTTACAGTCTAACCAGACACCTAGATATTTTTAGTTGTCCACATATTCTGAGTCAGAACCGTCCTGGACGGGCGGGCAGGTGTGGACAGCGATCGGTTGAAGAGCATGCATTTAGTTTTACTTGCATTTAAGAGCAGTTGAAGGCCATGGAAGGAGAGTTGTATGGTATTGAAGCTCGTTTGGAGGTTTGTTAACACAGTGTCCAAAGAAGGACCAGAAGTATACAAAATGGTGTCGTCTGCGTAGAGGTGGATCAGAGAATCACCAGCAGCAAGAGCGACATCATCGATGTATACTGAGAAACGAGTCAGCCCGAGAATTGAACCCTGTGGCACCCCCATAGAGACTGCCAGAGGTCTGGACAACAGGCCCTCCGATTTGACACACTGAACTCTGTCTGAGAAGTAGTTGGTGAACCAGGCAAGGCAGTCATTTGAGGAACCAAGGCTGTTGAGTCTGCCGATAAGAATGTGGTGATTGAGAGAGTCGAAAGCCTTGGCCAGGTTGATGAATACAGCTGCACAGTATTGTCTCTTATCGATGGCGGTTATGATATCGTTTAGGACCTTGAGCGTGGCTGAGGTGCACCCATGACCAGCTCTGAAACCAGATTGCATAGCGGAGAAGGTACGGTGGGATTTGAAATGGTCGGTGATCTGTTTGTTAACTTGGCTTTCGAAGACCTTAGAAAGGCAGGGTAGGATAGATATAGGTCTGTAGCAGTTTGGGTCTAGAGTGTTTCCCCCTTTGAAGAGGGGGATGACCGCGGCAGCTTTCCAATCTTTGGGGATCTCAGACGATACGAAAGAGGTTGAACAGGCTAGTAATAGGGGTTGCAACAACCTATGCTTAGCCTGTGACAGTGAGTCTGCATCCCTGAGCACTATACTACGAATCAATTTTTTTGTCGAGATCACAACTTATTTGTCTCATGATCATGGCATAACAAAAGTTGTTTTGTCGAGATCACAAAATAAACTCTATGAATAGGAGTGGATGCATTGATGATAGATTGATAGTAAGTATGGCTGAAGCGGCAGAGCTTACGGTCAGGGCATATGTTATTGTTGTTTGCTACACTAAGGGATGGTACATTTCATGCTAACATCATGCTTGGAGCTCATTATCAGTTTATAAGTTAGAATGGTAGCAAGCTAAATGTCCCTTACCTTGAGCTAAGTGCCCGTGGGGCATTTAAGTCCTGAACTATGCCTGACAGGCAAGACTGTCTCCCCAGCTACAGTGGGGAGAACAAGTATTTGATAGACTGCCGATTTTGCAGGTTTTCCTACTTACAAAGCATGTAGAGGTCTGTAATTTTTATCATAGGTACACTTCAACTGTGAGAGACGGAATCTAAAACAAAAATCCAGAAAATCACATTGTATGATTTTTAAGTAATTCATTTGCATTTTATTGCATGACATAAGTATTTGATACATCAGAAAAGCAGAACTTAATATTTGGTACAGAAACCTTTGTTTGCAATTACAGAGATCATACGTTTCCTGTAGTTCTTGACCAGGTTTGCACACACTACAGCAGGGATTTTGGCCCACTCCTCCATACAGACCTTCTCTAGATCCTTCAGGTTTCGGGGCTGTCGCTGGGCAATACGGACTTTCAGCTCCCTCCAAAGATTTTCTATTGGGTTCAGGTCTGGAGACTGGCTAGGCCACTCCAGGACCTTGAGATGCTTCTTACGGAGCCACTCCTTAGTTGCCCTGGCTGTGTGTTTCGGGTCGTTGTCATGCTGGAAGACCCAGCCATGACCCATCTTCAATGCTCTTACTGAGGGAAGGAGGTTGTTGGCCAAGATCTCGCGATACATGGCCCCATCCATCCTCCCCTCAATACGGTGCAGTTGTCCTGTCCCGTTGCAGAAAAGCATCCCCAAAGAATGATGTTTCCACCTCCATGCTTCACGGTTGGGATGGTGTTCTTGGGGTTGTACTCATCCTTCTTCTTCCTCCAAACACGGCGAGTGGAGTTTAGACCAAAAAGCTATATTTTTGTCTCATCAGACCACATGACCTTCTCCAATTCCTCCTCTGGATCATCCAGATGGTCATTGGCAAACTTCAGACGGGCCTGGACATGCGCTGGCTTGAGCAGGGGGACCTTGCGTGCGCTGCAGGATTTTAATCCATGACGGCGTAGTGTGTTACTAATGGTTTTCTTTGAGACTGTGGTCCCAGCTCTCTTCAGGTCATTGACCAGGTCCTGCCGTGTAGTTCTGGGCTGATCCCTCACCTTCCTCATGATCATTGATGCCCCACGAGGTGAGATCTTGCATGGAGCCCCAGACCGAGGGTGATTGATCGTCATCTTGAACTTCTTCCATTTTCTAATAATTGCGCCAACAGTTGTTGCCTTCTCACCAAGCTGCTTGCCTATTGTCCTGTAGCCCATCCCAGCCTTGTGCAGGTCTACAATTTTATCCCTGATGTCCTTACACAGCTCTCTGGTCTTGGCCATTGTGGAGAGGTTGGAGTCTGTTTGATTGAGTGTGTGGACAGGTGTCTTTT
Organism: Salvelinus alpinus; assembly: GCF_045679555.1. NCBI lineage: Eukaryota > Metazoa > Chordata > Actinopteri > Salmoniformes > Salmonidae > Salvelinus > Salvelinus alpinus. The sequence goes on along the minus strand of NC_092098.1, from coordinate 43,991,096 downwards.
ATACAGGTAACGAGTTCAAACAGGTGCAGTTAATACAGGTAATGAGTGGAGAACAGGAGGGCTTCTTAAAGAAAAACGAACAGGTCTGTGAGAGCCGGAATTCCTACTGGTTGGTAGGTGAACAAATACTTATGTCATGCAATAAAATGCAAATTAATTACTTAAAAATCATACAATGTGATTTTCTGGATTTTTGTTTTAGATTCTGTCTCTCACAGTTGAAGTGTACCTATGATAAAAATTACAGACCTCTACATGCTTTATAAGTAGGAAAACCTGCAAAATCGGCAGTGTATCAAATACTTGTTCTCCCCACTGTATATACCACCTCCAAGACCAGCCAATCGCATGCAAGCAACAACTCAGCTACAGTGCTTCAGAAAGTATTCAAGGCCCTTGAGTTATTCCATATTTTGTTGTGTTACAGCCTGAATCTTTTCACCCGTCTACACACAATACCCCATAATGACAAAGTGAAAACATGTTTTTAGAAATGTTTGCAATTTTATAGAAAATTAAATAAAGAATTACATACGACCTGACACCCCTTTGTAGTAGCACCTTTGGCAGCGATTACAGCTGAGGCTTTCTGGGTACGTTTCTAAGAGTTTTTCACAGCTGGATTGTCTACAAGCTCTGTCAAGTTGGTTATTGATTATTGCTAGAAAACCATTTTCAGGCCTTGCCATAGATTTTCAAGTAGATTTAAGTTTAAACTGTAACTCGGCCACATTCACTCTCTTCTTGGTAAGCAACTCCGGTGTAGATTTGACCTTTTGTTTTAGGTTATTCTCCTGCTGAAATGTGAATTAATCTCCCAGTGTCTGGTGGAAAGCAGACAGCCAGGTTTTCCTATAGGATTTTGCCTGTGCTCAGCACCATTCTGTTTATTTTTTTATCTGGAATAACTCCCCAGTCCTTATCGATTACAAGCATACCCATAACAGGATGCAGCCACCACTATGCATGTAAATATGGAGTGGTACTCAGTAATGTGTTGTATTGGATTTGCCCCAAATATAACAGGAAAAAAAGTAAATTGCTTTGCCACATTTTTTGCAGTATTACTTTACTGCCTTGTTGCAAACAGGATGCATGTTTTGGAATATTTGTAGTCTGTACAGGCCTCCTTCACTCTGTCAATTAGTGACTGGGTGTATTGATACACCATCCAAAGTGTAATAACTTCACCATGCTCAAAGAGATATTCGATGTTATATATTTTTGTATCTACCAATACGTGCCCTTCTTTGCGAAGCATTGGAAAACCTCCCTGGTCTTTGTGGTTGAATATGTTTGAAATTCAATGCTCAACTGAGGGACCATACAGATAATTGTATGTGTGGGGTACATACAGCGCCTTGTGAAAGTATTCACCCCCTTGGCATTTTTCCTATTTTGTTTTCTTACAACCTGGAATTAAAATAGATTTTTGGGGGGTTTGTATCATTTGATTTACACAACATGCCTACTACCACTTTGAAGATGCAAAATATTTTTTTTGTGAAACAAACAAGAAATAAAAAAACAAAACTGAGAACGTCAGTGTGCATAACTATTCACCCCCCCCCCCCCCCCAAAGTCAATACTTTGTAGAGCCACCTTTTGCAGCAATTACAGCTGCAAGTCTCTTGGGGTATGTCTCTATAAGCTTGGCACATCTAGCCACTGGGATTTTTGCCCATTCTTCAAGGCAAAACTGCTCCAGCTACTTCAAGTAGGATGGGTTCCGCTGGTGTACAGCAATCTTTAAGTCATACCACAGATTCTCAATTGGATTGAGGTCTGGGTGTTGACTAAGTCATTCCAAGACATTTAAATGTTTCCCCTTAAACCACGCGAGTGTTGCTTTAGCAGTATGCTTAGGGTCATTGTCCTGCTGGAAGGTGAACCTCCGTCCCAGTCTCAAATCTCTGGAAGACTGAAACAGGTTTCCCCTCAAGATTTTCCCTGTATTTAGCGCCATCATTCCTTCAATTCTGACCAGTTTCCCAGTCCCTGCTGATGAAAAACATCCCGACAGCATGATGCTGCCACCACCATGCTTCATTGTGGGGATTGTATTCTCGGGGTGATGAGAGGTGTTGGGTTTGCGCCAGACATAGCGTTTCCTTGATGGCCAAAAAGCTCAATTTTAGTCTCATCTGACCAGAGTACCTTCTTCCATATGTTTGGTAAGTCTGCCACATGCCTTTTGGCAAACATCCAAAAGTGTTTGCTTATTGTTTTCGTTAAGCAATGGCTTTATTCTGGCCACTCTTCTGTAAAGCCCAGCTCTGTGGAGTGTACGGCTTAATAACTTCTTCTTAATAGGGGGCGCTGTTTTCACTTTGGGAAAAAATCGTGCCCAAATTAAACTGCCTCGTACTCTGTTCTAGATCATACAATATGCATATTATTATTACTATTGGATAGAAAACACTCTGAAGTTTCTAAAACTGTTTGAATTATATCTGTGAGTCAAACAGAACTCATTTGGCAGCAAACTTCCAAACAGGAAGTGAACATTCTGAAAATGGGGCTCTGTGTCAGGGCCTGCCTATTCAACTGGCTTATATTTATGGATCTGTATGCACTTCATACGCCTTCCACTAGATGTCACCAGGCAGTAGAAGGTTAAATGGGGTGTCTAGCTTGATGTGAGGCCGAATGAGAGCTTTTGGAGTGACAGGTCCGCTCTTTTGTCAGTTTTCAACTGCGCAGAGGGGAACTCCACATTGTCTTCTGAAATGCGTTACGTATACACGACGAAATGCTCCGGCTCTGATTTTATTGGATACATATGAGAAAAACATCATAAAGTAGGATTTTCAACCGAGTTTGACCAGTTTATTCAACGTTTATTGTGATTTGGGGAATTTTTCATTCCATGCGCCAAGAGTTGATGGGCATGTTCGCGCCACAATGCTAGCCAAAGTTGCTAATTCGACAGAAGAAATGGACATTCTAAAACCAAACAACGATTTATTCTGGAACTAGGACTCCTTGCACAACATTCTGATGGAAGATCATCAAAAGTAAGAGAATATTTATGATGTTATTTCGTATTTTTGTGGTTAATGTTGGCTCCAACAAGGCAGAGAATATGTGAGCGCTGTCTCACAATATTGCATGCTGTATGTTGTACTAAAGTTATTTTTAAAAATCTAACACAGCGGTTGCATTAGGAACCAGTGTGTCTTTCATTTGCTGTACAACATGTATTTTTTTGTAAAGTTTATGATGAGTTCTTTGGTTAGATTAGGTGACTGTCCAAAATATCTCCGGATATAAAGCCATTGCTTAAAGAAAAAAACAGGATTTGTAGCTCTAAATATGCACATTTTCGAATGTATTGTATAACATGATGTTATAAGACTGTCATCTGATGAAGTTGTCCAAAGGTTAGTGATTCATTTTATCTCTATTTGTCGGTTTTGTGAAAGCTATCTTTACGGTGAATAAATGGCTTTGTGTGTTTGGCTATTGTGGTGAGCTAATATAAATATATATTGTGTTTTCGCTGTAAAACACTTAAAAAATCGGAAATATTGGCTGGATTCACAAGATGTTTATCTTTCATTTGCTGTACATCTATTTTTCATAAATGTTTTATGATGAGTTTTTAGGTATTTCACGTTGCTCTCTGTAATTATTCTGGCTGTTTTGGTGCTATTTGTGATGGTGGCTGCAATGTAAAACTACGATTTATACCTCAAATATGCACATTTTCGAACAAAACATAAATGTATTGTATAACATGATGTTATAAGACTGTCATCTGAAGTTGTTCAAGGTTAGTGATTCATTTTATCTCTATTTGTGGGTTTTGTGATGGCTACCTATGCGGTGGAAACATGGTGAAAACATGGCGTTGTGTGTTTGGCTATTGTGGTGAGCTAATATAAATATATATTGTGTTTTCGCTGTAAAACATTTTAAAAATCGGAAATGATGGCTGGATTCACAAGATGTTAATCTTTCATTTGCTGTATTGGACTTGTGATTTCATGAAATTATATTATATGATATGCCTGTCGCGTTAGGTTAGGCTATGCTAGTCAGCTTTTTTGATGAGGAGGATCCCGGATCCGGGAGGGAGACTCGTTAGAGGTTTTAACTTCCTGACTGATGTCTTGAGATGTTGCTTCAATATATCCACATAATTTTCCTTCCACATGATGCCATCTATTTTGTGAAATGCACCAGTCCCTCCTGCAGCAAAGCACCCCCATAATATGATGCTGCCACCCCCGTGCTTCACGATTGGGATGGTGTTCGTCGGCTTGCAAGCCTCCCCCTTTTTCCAAACATAACAATTATGGCCAAACAGTTCTATTTTTGTTTCATCAGACCAGAGGACATTTCTCCATAAAGTACAATCTTTGTCCCCATGTGCAGTTGCAAACCGTAGTCTGGCTTTTTTATGGTGGTTTTGGAGCAATGGCTTCTTCCTTGCTGAGTGGCCTTTCAGGTTATGTCGATATAGGACTCTTTTACTGTGGATATAGATACTTTTGTACCTGTTTCCTCCAGCATCTTCACAAGGTCCTTTGCTGTTCCGGGATTGATTTGCACTTTTCGCATCAAAGTACGTTCATCTCTAGGAGACAGAACACATCTCCTTCCTGAGCTGTATGATGGCTGCGTGGTCCCATGGCGTTTTATACTTGCGTACTATTGCTTGTACAGATGAATCTGGTACCTTCAGGCGTTTGGAAATTTCTCCCAAGGATGAACCAGACTTGTGGAGGTCTACAATGTTTTTTCTGAGGTCTTGGCTGATTTCTTTTGATTTTCCCATGATGTCAAGCAAAGAGGCACTGAGGTTGAAGGTAGGCCTTGAAATACATCCACAGGTACACCTCCAATTGACTCAAATTATGTCAATTAGCCAATCAGAAGCTTCGAAAGCCATGACATCATTTTTTGGAATTTTCCAAGATGTTTAAAGGCACAGTCAACTTAGTGTATGTAAACTTCTGACCCACTGGAATTGTGATACAGTGAATTATAAGTGAAATAATCTGTCTGTAAACAATTGTTGGAAAAATTACTTGTGTCATGCACAAAGTAGATGTCCTAACCGACTTGCCAGAACTATAGTTTGTTTAACAAGACATTTGTGGAGTGGTTGAAAACCAAGTTTAATGACTCCAACCTAAGTGTACGTAAACTTCCAACTTCAACTGTAAACGAAAACGTATGACATTTTTAGAACTGTATTGATTGCATTTTATTGTAGGTCTATAGGGAAGCTAAGCCATGAAACACATCTTCTTTGTTTTAACTCCTCACTTGTTTGATAAGATTAGTACATATTTTCTGAGGAGACCCCACATGGGGCCCCGACCCCAAGTTTGGGGTTGTCACTAGTTAACACAGCCCCAAAGACAAAATTGGCAACAACAAAAAATATTTATCTTCATTGAAGGTTAGGGTTAGGCATAAGGTTAGCAGTGTGGTCAAGGTTCAGGGTTTAATTTAAAATCAGATTTGAATAAGAGATATTGTGGAAATAGGCAGGTTTTATCAATAATTATGACTGTGTGGCTGTGGTAACTAGTGACGACCCAAGTTGGGAACCACTGTACTAACCTCTCTCTGCATGTGTAACCGGTGTGAAATGGCTAGCTAGTTAGCGGGGTGCGCGCTAATAGCATTTCAATCGGTGACGTCACTCACTCTGAGACCTTGAAGTAGTTGTTCCCCTTGCTCTGCAAGAGCCGTGGCTTTTGTGGAGCGATGGGTAACGATGCTTCGAGGGTGGCTGTTGTCGATGTGTGCAGAGGTTGTCGATGTGTGGTTCGAGCCCAGGTAGAGGCGAGGAGAGGGACCGGAAGCTATACTGTTACACATGCTTCCTTTCTCTCTCTGTCTCCACTGCTTCCTCCTGCATGCATTGCAGCCTCCCTCAGCCTCACCACTGAGCATCACATCACTGTCTGTCTCAGTAGCCTTCTCTCTGTAAAGCATGGTTATTATGAGAACTTAGTAGCCCACGCAGGCAAACATAACGATCAAACCACTATTCATGATTCCACTCCTTCACAAAGAGGCAGGCGCAATTACAACTGTCAGATCAAGATTATAAGCTTACTGAGCTTTGATCAACGCTGGGAGCAATATTTAGATGTTGACCAGTAATTTACTTTGTGTACTATACACTGCCTTCAGAAAGTATTCAGACCCATTTACTTTTTCCACATTTTGTTACATTACAGCCGTATTCTAAAATGTATTAAATAAATAAAAAATCCTCCAGCAATTTACACACAACAACCCATAATCACAAAGCAAAAACAGGTTTTTAGATTTGTTTTGCAAATGTATTAAAATAAAAAACAAATACCTTATTTACATAAGTATTAAGACCGTCACGTCTGAAGGAAACCTGGCACCATCCCTACGGTGAAGCATGGTGGTGGCAGCATCATGCTGTGGGGATGTTTTTCAGCGGCATGTACTGGGAGACTATTCAGGATCGAGGGAAAGATGAACAGAGCAAAGTACATTGCGATCCTTGATGAAGGAGCCCTCAGGACCTCAGACTGGGGCTAAGGTTCACCTTCCAACTGGACAACAACCCAAATCTCCGAATGTCCTTGAGTGGCCCAGCCAGAGTCTGAACTTGAACCTGATCGAAGAGTGTGCAAAGCTGTCATCAAGGCAAAGGGTGGCGATTTGAAGAATCTCAAATATAAAATATATTTTGATTTGTTTAACACTTTTTTGGTTACTACATGATTCCATATGTGTTATTTCATAGTTTTGATGTCTTCACTATTATTCAACAATGTAGAAAATAGTAAAAATAAAGAAAAACCCTTGAATGAGTAGGTGTGTCCACTTAACACAAATATAAATGCAACTAGGATCTGTACACAGTTCCTGGAAGCTTAAGATGTCCCAGTTCTTCCATGGCTTGCATACTCACCAGACATGTCACCCATTGAGCGTGTTTGGGATCCTCTGTATTGAAGTGTATGACAGCTTGTTCCAGTTGCCACCAATATCCAGCAACTTCACATAGCCATTGAAGAGGAGTTGGACAACATTCCACTGGCCACAATCAAAAGCCTGATCAACTTTATGCGAAGGAGATGTGTCGCGCTACATGAGACAAATTGTGGTCACACCAGATACTGACTGTTTTTTTTAAAGGTATCTGTGACCAACAGATGCATATCTGTATTCCCAGTCATGTGAAATCCATAGATTAGGACCTAAAGTATTTATTTCATTCGACTGATTTCCTTATACTGTTACTCAGTAAAATCTTTGAAATTGTTGAATATTGCATTCATATTTTTGTTCAGTGTATCTTGATTAGATAAGTATTCAACCCCCTAAGTCAACACATGTTAGAATCACCTTTGGCAGTGATTACAGCTTTGAGTCTTTAAGAGCTTTACATCTCTACGAGCTTTAAGTCTCTAAGAGCTCTCTAAGAGCTTTCCACACCTGGATTGTGCAACATTCTCCCATTATTCTTTAAAAAATGTATCGGGCTCTTTCAAATTGGATGTTGATCATTGCTAGACAACCATTTTCAGGTATTGCATAGATTTTCAAGGAGATTTAAGTCAAAACTGTAACTCGGCCACTCAGGAACATTCACTGTCTTCTTGGTAAGCAACTCCAGTATAGATTTGGCCTTGTATTTTAGGTTATTGTCCTGCTGAAGGTGAATTCCTTTCTCAATATCTGGTGGAAAGCAGACTGAATCAGGGTTTCCTCTAGGATTTTGCCTGTGCTTAGCTCCATTACGTTTCTTTTTTATCCTGAAAAACTCCTCAGTCCTTAGCGTACAAGCATACCCATAACATGATAAAGCCACCACTATGCTTGAAAATATGGAAAGTGGTACTCAGTAATGTGCCTTCAGAAACTATTCACACCCTTTTACTTTTTACACATTTTGTTCTGTTACAATCTGAATATAAAATTAATTAAATTGAGATGTTTTGTCACTGGCCAGCACACTATCGCATAATGTCAAAGTGTTTTTTCGGCTGTTTGTGAACAAAAATCTTGGGGCAAGCCAAAGTCAGTGATTGGTCAAGAGTAGGAATTCTTCAATGAAGTGTTTGTCTTTCAACAAGAGACAAATTGTTTTCATGCAACAACAAAAAATACTTGAGAAATACTGCACCAAACATCTTAGTTAGATGTAAAATTGTGTGACTCAGATCTTGTCTGCATAAATGTCAAAATGAATGACTAATTTCATTAGTTATTTTAGATTAATTCTGACTACGGTGTCTCAAGATGGACAAACGGTACTATTGACACTTTTTTTCTTGTCATTCAAAGGTTTTTTCAGGGAGTATGCGATCACACTCGTTCGGTTTGCCTAGCCGAGTTCGACTAGACGCCAGCCGAATTGAAGCATGCTGATGCCTTAACTCCGCCCTCTTGCGGCACAGGCCGAGAGCATATGCTTGAAAATATGGAAAGTGGTACTCAGTAATGTGTTGTATTGGATTTGCCCCAAACATAACACTTTATATTCAGGACAAAAAGTTAATTGCTTTGCCACAATTTTTGCAGTATTACTTTAGTGCCTTGTTGCCAACAGGATGCATGTTTTGGAATATTTGTAACGATGTGGGCTGAGAGTCGGGAAGCAAGTTCAGGGAGTGAGTGTTTTAATAAATAAACACAACATAACCCAAAACACGAGCAACGCACAGACAAGACACAGGAACAGAAACAATGACACCTGGGGAAGAAACCAAAGGGAGTGACATATATATAGGGTAGGTAATCAAGGAGGTGATGGAGTCCAGGTGAGTGTCATTATGCGCGTAACGAGGGTGACAGGTGTGCGCCATAACGAGCAGCCTGGTGACCTAGAGGCCGGAGAGGGAGCACACATGACAATATTTTTATTCTGTACAGGCTTCCTTCTTTTCGCTCTGTCAATTAGGTTAGTATTGTGTAATAACTACAATATTCTTGAGCCATCTTCAGTTTTCTCCTATCACAGCCATTAAACTCTGAAACTGTGTTAATGTCACCATTGGCCTCATGGTGAAATCCCTGAGCAGTTTCCTACCTCTCCGGAGAAAACTGAGTTAGGAAGGACGCCTGTATCTTTGTAGTGACTGGGTGTATTTATACACCATCCAAAGTGTAATTAATAACTTCACCATGCTCAAATGGATATTTAATGTATTTTATTTTTATCCATCTACCAGTAGGTGCACTTCTTTGCGAAGCATTGGAAAACCTCCCTCGTCTTTGTGGTTGAATATGTTTGAAATTCAATGCTCAACTGAGGGACCTTACAGATAATTGTATGTGTGGGGTACAGAGATGAGGTAGTCATTCAAAAATAATGTTCAACTATTATTGCACATAGAGTGAGTCCATGCAACTTATTATGTGACTTGTTAAGCACATTTTTACTCCTGAACGTACTGAGGCTTGCAAATGGGTTGAATACTTATTGACTTAAGACATTTCAGCTTTTAATTTGTAATCAATTTGTTTTAAAAATTTAAATCATCATTCAACTTTGACATTATGCGATATTGTGTGTTGGCCAGTGACAAAACATCTCAATTTAATTAATTTTAAATTCAGGCTGTAACACAACAAAATGTGGAAAAAGTATAAGGGTGTGACTAGTTTCTGAAGCCACTGTATATGTTTAAACCCCAATAACGACTATATGTTGTGTTTTTGAATGAGTGGCCTGGGTGGTCATAGGTAACTTATTTTCACTGTGGGTAATGTTTGCAGAAAACCAGTTACTGCATAACACACCCTTGGTGGAGAGTCAGTATGTACGACCATGCTGGTTAATGAGGCCTGAATGTTAGGGGAATACCAAAAAGAGTTTTCTGTCTACTTGTGTTAAGGGAAGTTACCCTGCTGTGCTGTGTTGGGGTTGTGTTACTGAGCTCATTTCACAACCATCAAAACAACAAATTTTAAACTGCTGCTTGTTCAGAAGCAATACATCAGCACCGTTTTAAAGTGGTATATATCTTCTCAAAAATATAAAGGCGCTTACTTTTATGCCTGAGAATCAAATCAAATTTATTTATATAGCCCTTCGTACATCAGCTGATATCTCAAAGTGCTGTACAGAAACCCAGCCTAAAACCCCAAACAGCAAGCAATGCAGGTGTAGAAGCACAGTGGCTAGGAAAAACTCCCTAGAAAGGCCAAAACCTAGGAAGAAACCTAGAGAGGAACCAGGCTATGAGGGGTGGCCAGTCCTCTTCTGGCTGTGACGGGTGGAGATGACAGAACATGGCCAAGATGTTCAAATGTTCATAAATGACCAGCATGGTCAAATAATAATAATCGCAGTAGTTGTCGAGGGTGCAGCAAGTCAGCACCTCAGGAGTAAATGTCAGTTGGCTTTTCATAGCCGATCATTAAGAGTATCTCTACCGCTCCTGCGGTCTCTAGAGAGTTGAAAACAGCCGGTCTGGGACAGGTAGCACATCCGGTGAACAGGTCAGGGTTCCATAGCCGCAGGCAGAACAGTTGAAACTGGAGCAGCAGCACGGCCAGGTGGACTGGGGAAAGCAAGGAGTCATCATGCCAGGTAGTCCTGAGGCATGGTCCTAGGGCTCAGGTCCTCCGAGAGAGGAATGGTCAGAAAGCTGTTTGCTTAGAAATTCTAGGGACAATTAGGAGGCCTGCGTCTTGTGACCGTAGCGTACGTGTAGGTATGTACGGCAGGACCAACTCGGAAAGATAGGTAGGAGCAAGCAAATGTAACGCTTTGTAGGTTAACTTTAAAACCTTGAAATCAGCCCTTGTCTTAACAGGAAGCCAGTGTAGGGAGGCTAGCACTGGAGTAATATGATCAAATTTTGGGGTTCTAGTCAGGATTCTAGCAGCCGTATTTAGCACTAACTGAAGTTTATTTAGTGCTTTATCCGGGTAGCCGGAAAGTAGAGCATTGCAGTAGTCTAACCTAGAAGCAACAAAAGCATGGACGATTTTTCTGCATCATTTTTGGACAGAACATTTCTGATTTTTGCAATGTTACGTAAATGGAAAAAAGCTGTCCTTGAAACAGTCTTGATATGTTCGTCAAAAGAGAGATCAGGGTCCAGAGTAACGCCGAGGTCCTTCACAGTTTTATTTGAGACGACTTTACAACCATCAAGATTAATTGTCAGATTCAACAGAAGATCTCTTTGTTTCTTGGGACCTAGAACAAGCATCTCTGTTTTGTCCGAGTTTAAAAGTAGAAGGTTTTCAGCCATCCACTTCCTTATGTCTGAAACACAGGCTTCTAGCGAGGGCAATTTTGTGGCTTCACCATGTTTCATTGAAATGTACAGCTGTGTGTCATCTGCATAGCAGTGAAAGTTAACATTATGTTTCGAATGACATCCCCAAGAGGTAAAATATATAGTGAAAACAACAGTGGTCCTAAAACGGAACCTTGAGGAACACCGAAATGTACAGTTGATTTGTCAGAGGACAAACCATTCACAGAGACAAACTGATATCTTTCCGACAGATAAGATCTAAACCAGGCCAGAACTTGTCCGTGTAGACCAATTTTGGTTTCCAATCTCTCCAAAAGAATGTGGTGATCGATGGTATCAAAGGCAGCACTAAGGTCTAGTAGCACGAGGACAGATGCAGAGCCTCGGTCTGACGCCATTAAAAGGTCATTTACCACCTTCAGAAGTGCAGTCTCGGTGCTATGATGGGGTCTAAAACCAGACTGAAGCATTTCGTATACATTGTTTGTCTTCAGGAAGGCAGTGAGTTGCTGTGCAACAGCTTTTTCAAAAAGAATTGAGAGGAATGGAAGATTCGATATACGCCGATCGTTTTTTATATTTTCTGGGTCAAGGTTGGGCTTTTTCAAGAGAGGCTTTATTACTGCCACTTTTAGTGAGTTTGGTACACATACGGTGGATAGAGAGCCGTTTATTATGTTCAACATAGGAGGGCCAAGCACATGAAGCAGCTCTTTAAGTAGTTTAGTTGGAATAGGGAGTCCGTCATTTGCTTTCTAATGATCATGATCTTTTCCTCAAAGAAGTTCATGAATGTATTACTGCTGAAGTGAAAGCCATCCTCACTTGGGGAATGCTGCTTTTTAGTTAGCTTTGCGACAGTATAAAAAATAAATGTTGGATTGTTCTTATTTTCCTCAATTAAGTTGGAAAAATAGGATGATCGAGCAGCAGTGAGGGCTCTTCGATACTTTCCAAGCTAGTCGGAAGACTTCCAGTTTGGTGTGGCGCCATTTCCGTTCCAATTTTATGGAAGCTAGGGTTTTCAATTTCAGAGCTAATGGTGGGAAGCTTCGGCGTCTCAGACCCCGTAACGGGAGGAGTAGAGACAAGAGAAGACTCGGCCTCAGACTCCGACTCGCTGCTTAATGGGGAAAACCGGTTGAAAGTTTGTCGGCTGAATGAGCGACACCGGTTGAGCATTCCTACAGCATTTCCCTCCAGAAGCCATGAGAAAGTTGTCCGGCTGCGGGGACTGTGCGAGGAGATTTATACTACTATCTGTACTTACTGGTGGCACAGACGCTGTTTCATCCTTTCCTACACTGAAATTACCCTTGCCTAACGATTGCGTCTGAAGCTGGGCTTGCAGCACAGCTATCCTCGTGTAACGGATGTGAAATGGCTAGCTAGTTAGCGGGTACGCGCTAGTAGCGTTTCAATCAGTTACGTCACTTGCTCTGAAACCTAGAAGTAGTGTTGCCCCTTGCTCTGCAAGGGCCGCGGCTTTTGTGGAGCGATGGGTAACGACGCTTCAAATCAAATCAAATCAAATCAAATCAAATTTTATTAGTCACATACACATGGTTAGCAGATGTTAATGCGAGTGTAGCGAAATGCTTGTGCTTCTAGTTCCGACAATGCAGTAATAACCAACAAGTAATCTAACCTAACAATTCCACAACTACTACCTTACACACACACACAAGTGTAAAGGGATAAAGAATATGTACATAAAGATATATGAATGAGTGGTGGTACAGAACGGCATGGCAGATGCAGTAGATGGTATAGGGTACGGTATATACATATGAGATGAGTACTGTAGGGTATGTAAACATAAAGTGGCATAGTTTAAAGTGGCTAGTGGTACATGTATTACATAAAGATGGCAAGATGCAGTAGATGATATAGAGTACAGTATATACATATGAGATGGGTAATGTAGGGTATGTAAACATTATATTAAGTGGCATTGTTTAAAGTGGCTAGTGGTACATTTTTACATAATTTCCATCAATTCCCATTTTTAAAGTGGCTGGAATTGAGTCAGTATGTTGGCAGCGGCCGCTAAATGTTAGTGGTGGCTGTTTAACAGTCTGATGGCCTTGAGATAGAAGCTGTTTTTCAGTCTCTCGGTCCCTGCTTTGATGCACCTGTACTGACCTCGCCTTCTGGATGATAGCGGGGTGAACAGGCAGTGGCTTGGGTGGTTGTTGTCCTTGATGATCTTTATGGCCTTCCTGTGACATCGGGTGGTGTAGGTGTCCTGGAGGGCAGGTAGTTTGCCCCTGGTGATGCGTTCTGCAGACCTCACTACCCTCTGGAGAGCCTTACGGTTGTGGGCGGAGCAGTTGCCGTACCAGGCGGTGATACAGCCCGACAGGATGCTCTCGATTGTGCATCTGTAGAAGTTTGTGAGTGCTTTTGGTGACAAGCCGAATTTCTTCAGCCTCCTGAGGTTGAAGAGGCGCTGCTGCGCCTTCTTCACAACGCTGTCTGTGTGGGTGGACCAATTCAGTTTGTCCGTGATGTGTACACCGAGGAACTTAAAACTTTCCACCTTCTCCACTACTGACCCGTCGATGTGGATAGGGGGGTGCTCCCTCTGCTGTTTCCTGAAGTCCACAATCATCTCCTTTGTTTTGTTGACGTTGAGTGTGAGGTTATTTTCCTGACACCACACTCCGAGGGCCCTCACCTCCTCCCTGTAGGCCGTCTCGTCGTTGTTGGTAATCAAGCCTACCACTGTAGTGTCATCCGCAAACTTGATGATTGAGTTGGAGGCGTGCATGGCCACGCAGTCGTGGGTGAACAGGGAGTACAGGAGAGGGCTCAGAACGCACCCTTGTGGGGCCCCAGTGTTGAGGATCAGCGGGGTGGAGATGTTGTTACCTACCCTCACCACCTGGGGGCGGCCCGTCAGGAAGTCCAGGACCCAGTTGCACAGGGCGGGGTCGAGACCCAGGGTCTCGAGCTTGATGACGAGTTTGGAGGGTACTATGGTGTTAAATGCTGAGCTGTAATCGATGAACAGCATTCTCACATGGGTATTCCTCTTGTCCAGATGGGTTAGGGCAGTGTGCAGTGTGGTTGCGATTGCGTCGTCTGTGGACCTATTGGGTCGGTAAGCAAATTGGAGTGGGTCTAGGGTGTCCGGTAGGGTGGAGGTGATATGGTCCTTGACTAGTCTCTCAAAGCACTTCATGATGACGGAAGTGAGTGCTACGGGGCGGTAGTCGTTTAGCTCAGTTACCTTAGCTTTCTTGGGAACAGGAACAATGGTGGCCCTCTTGAAGCATGTGGGAACAGCAGACTGGGATAAGGATTGATTGAATATGTCCGTAAACACACCAGCCAGCTGGTCTGCGCATGCTCTGAGGACGCGGCTGGGAATGCCGTCTGGGCCTGCAGCCTTGCGAGGGTTAACACGTTTAAATGTTTTACTCACCTCGGCTGCAGTGAAGGAGAGCCCGCAGGTTTTGGTAGGGGGCCGTGTCAGTGGCACTGTATTGTCCTCAAAGCGGGCAAAAAAGTTGTTTAGCCTGTCTGGGAGCAAGACATCCTGGTCCGCGACGGGGCTGGTTTTCTTTTTGTAATCCGTGATTGACTGTAGACCCTGCCACATACCTCTTGTGTCTGAGCTGTTGAATTGCGACTCGATTTTGTCTCTGTACTGGGACTTAGCCTGTTTGATTGCCTTGCGGAGAGAATAGCTACACTGTTTGTATTCGGTCATGCTTCCGGTCACCTTGCCCTGGTTAAAAGCAGTGGTTCGCGCTTTCAGTTTCACGCGAATGCTGCCGTCAATCCACGGTTTCTGGTTTGGGAATGTTTTTATCGTTGCTGTGGGTACGACATCGTCAATGCACTTCCTAATGAACTCGCTCACCGAATCAGCATATTCGTCAATATTGTTGTTGGACGCGATGCGGAACATATTCCAATCCGCGTGATCGAAGCAGTCTTGAAGCGTGGATTCAGATTGGTCGGACCAGCGTTGAACAGACCTGAGCGCGGGAGCTTGTTGTTTGAGTTTCTGTTTGTAGGCTGGAATCAACAAAATGGAGTCGTGGTCAGCTTTTCCGAAAGGGGGGCGGGGGAGGGCCTTATATGCGTCGCGGAAATTAGTATAACAATGATCTAGGGTTTTTCCAGCCCTGGTAGCACAATCGATATGCTGATAGAATTTAGGGAGTTTTGTTTTTAGATTAGCCTTGTTAAAATCCCCAGCTACGATGAATGCAGCCTCAGGGTGTGTGGTTTCCAGTTTACAAAGAGTCAGATAAAGTTCGTTCAGGGCCATCGATGTGTCTGCTTGGGGGGGAATATATACGGCTGTGATTATGATTGAAGAGAATTCCCTTGGTAGATAATGCGGTCGACATTTGATTGTGAGGAGTTCTAGATCAGGTGAACAGAATGACTTGAGTTCCTGTGTGTTGTTATGATGATCACACCACTTCTCGTTAATCATAAGGCATACCCCCCCGCCCCTCTTCTTACCGGAAAGATGTTTGTTTCTGTCGGCGCGATGCATGAAGAAACCAGCTGGCTGCACCGACTCCGTTAGCGTCCCTTGAGTTAGCCATGTTTCCGTGAAGCAGAGCACGTTGCAATCCCTGATGTCTCTCTGGAATGCTACCCGTGCTCGGATTTCATCAACCTTATTGTCAAGAGACTGGACATTGGCGAGTAGTATGCTAGGGAGTGGAGCGCGATGTGCCCGTCTCCGAAGCCTGACCACGAGACCGCCTCGTTTGCCCCTTTTTCGGCGTCGCACAGGGTCGCCGGCTGGGATCAGATCCATTGTATTGGGTGGAAGGCAAAACACTGGATCCGTTTCGGGAAAGTCATATTCCTGGTAGGAACGATGATGAGTTGACGTTAATCGTATATTCAGTAGTTCCTCCCGACTGTATGTAATGAAACCTAAGATTACCTGGGGTACCGATGTAAGAAATAACACATAAAAAAACAAAAAACTGCATATTTTCCAAGGAACGCGAAGCGAGGCGGCCATCTCTTTTCGGCGCCGGAAGCTTCGTGGGCGACCGTTGTTGATGTGTGCAGAGGGTCCCTGGTTCGCGCCCGGGTCGGGGCGAGGGGACGCCATAAAGTTATACTGTTACATTGATGCTGTTGACCCGGATCACTGGTTGCTGCGGAAAAGGAGGAGGTCGAAAGGGGGGTGAGTGTAACGGATGTGAAATGGCTAGCTAGTTAGCGGGTACGCGCTAATAGCGTTTCAATCAGTTCTGTCACTTGCTCTGAAACCTAGAAGTAGTGTTTCCCCTTGCTCTGCAAGGGCCACGGCCTTTGTGGAGCGATGGGTAACGATGCTTCGTGGGCGACCGTTGTTGATGTGTGCAGAGGGTCCCTGGTTCGCGCCGGAGGTCTGGGCGAGGGGACGTACTAAAGTTATACTGTTACATTGATGCTGTTGACCCGGATCACTGGTTGCTGCGGAAAAGGAGGAGGTTGAAAGGGGGGTGAGTGTAACGGATGTGAAATGGCTAGCTAGTTGTGGATTCTGATTAAAGTACATTAATTAGATATATTAATTGTTCATTCTTTAAAACAAAGTGTTGGTTAAAAAACATGCCATAAACTAATTAATTACCAAAATGTACAGCTTAGGCTGCTGCTAGGGCGCCATGGCAACTGCAGAACAGTGATGTGGCGCTCAGTGGTGAGGCTGAGGCAGGCTGCAATAAAGCTCGCCAGCTTGTAGTCCTAATATTCGGAAATAAATTACCTCTGGTTCATTCAGCCATACCTATGGGAAAAGAATAGGGTTTGGTAATAAATGCTCAAAATAAGGTCTGAGGTTAACACAGATTTAGGAAATTGTATACATGTTGTTCTATGAGATAATAGCAGTCAGTTAACATTACCTTTTTGAATTATGACGGTTTTATGTGATTTGTGTTTTTTATTTGAAAATAAATTCTTCAAAATTCACAAAAAGTGGCATTAGCTGATGTAGTTTCTCATAGAACAAAACGTATAAGATCTCCTAAACTTGTGTTTATCACATACGTTATTTTCTGCGTTTATCCATAAACCCTCCAAAAACTGCATTTATTTTCCTTATAGGCTTTGCCCAACGAGCAATGGCTGAGTTAGTGCCTAGAAAAAGACGCCATTACCACTTCTCTCTATGCATGCAGGAAGCAGAGGAGACAGAGAGAAAGGAAGCGAGCAGAGAGGTTAGTACAGTGGTTCCCAAGCTTGGGCCGTGTATAGTTACAACAGCCACAAAGTCATAATTATTGCTAAAACCTGCCTATTTCTACAATTTGTCTTCATAAAGTCAGATTTTAAACCAAACCCCAACCGTAACCACACTGCTAACCTTATGCCTAACCCTTACCATAACCCTAACCTTAACCACACTGCTAACCTTATGCCTAACCCTTACCTTAAATTAAGACCAAAAAGCTATTTTGTTTTCATGAACCAATTTTGACTTTGTGGCTGTGGTAACTAGTGACATCCTCAAACTTGGGCTCGAGGCCCCATGTGGGGTCTCCTGAGAAAATCTGTACTAATCTCATCAAACAAATTAGGAACTTTTAAAAAGAAGATATGTTTCAATATGAACATCTCATTTTAATGTAGGCTTGTCTTCCCTATAGGACAATATTAAAATGAAATAAAAAACGCAAACAACACAGTTCTAAAAATGTCCCACGTTTTCGTTTATATCGGTGGTCGATCGCCTACTGGAGTTTACAGTTTACCCATTACCCACCTTTTACCACTACATCACTGATATTAATACAGCATCCATAGTAATATTCTAACAATTAATGTGAATGTGATAATACAATCATCTGTGTGCTCTATTGATGTCTGTTTGTGCGGGGCTTGATTAGTAATGCCTAGGAATACAAATGTGAATGCTATGTAACTTAAGAAAATATATATCTATTTATAGAGTTGGTGATTTCATGCCATTCATCATTACAACAGACTAAACAGTCGCTGATGCTACGTGTCAGTGTGAATAATTTCTCATATTTCCTCCCTTTCAGGGGTATAACATTACAATTGTATAGTTAATGGGCTATGTGTTTGTAGATGGACAAATGTGATTGAACCTAAAGCAGCCAAAGTGATAATGGCAGTGAAGTAATGTACTGTCAAGTCTCTGTCAATTAGAAGTTGTACATATACTTTGCTTTTCAGAAGCAATTAGTGTTTAGTATGAGCTACTGTGATAGATCTTGCTAGTTCTTTAAATCAAATCAAATTGAATTTGTCACATGCTTCGTAAACAACAGGTGTAGACTAACCGTGAAATGCTTACTTACAGGTCCTTTTCCAACAATGCATTTACATTTACATTTAAGTCATTTAGCAGACGCTCTTATCCAGAGCGACTTACAAATTGGTGCATTCACCTGCAGTGAATGCACCAATGCAGAGTTAAAGATACAAAATTAAATAATAAATTGAAATAGTGACACGAGGACTAAATACAGTGAACAATGAAAAACAATAATGGGGCTATTTACAGGGAGTACCAGTAGAAGGAGTACGAGGTAATTAATGTAGGCCATAGTGTTGAAATAATTACAATATATCAATTAAACACTGGAGTGATACATGTGCAGAAGATGAATGTGCAAGTAGAGATACTGGGGTGCAAAGGAGCAAAATAAATATATAACAGTATGGGGATGAGGTAGTTGGATGGGCTATTTACAGATGGGCTATGTACAGGTGCAGTGATCTGTGAGCTGCTCTGACAGCTGGTGCTTAAAGTTAGTGAGGGAGATATGAGTGATTTTACTGTCACGCCCTGACCATAGTTTGCGTTGTTGTTTCTATGTTTTGTTTGGTCAGGGTGTGATATGAGTGGGCATTCTATGTTGTATGTCTAGTTTGTCTGTTTCTATGTGTTTGGCCTGATATGGTTCTCAATCAGAGGCAGGTGTTAATCGTTGTCTCTGATTGGGAGCCATATTTAGGTAGCCTGTTTTGTCTTTGTGGGTGGTGGGTGATTGTTCCTGGTTCCTGTGTCTGTGTTTTACCATACGGGACTGTTTCGTTTTCGTTCGTTCACTTTGTTGTTTTTGTTTCAATGTTCTATTTTCTTTATTAAAATATGGACACTTACCACGCTGCGCATTGGTCCTCCAATCCTTCCTACTACTCCTCAGAAGAAGAGGAGGAAGACGAGCGTTACAATAACCTAATATTTGTTAACAGTACTCAAACATTAAGTGATAAGAAATCTTATTGACATACAGTGAGTTAGTACCACTTTTGTGATTTGAGTTCTACTGACCGTTGGAGATGTTTGAGTAGACACTACTCAATTTCTTTAATAAGTTAGGCAATTACTTTTACATTGCAGTTGTCAAAGCAGTTTGACCCGTTTCCAAGGAATGTTACAAACTTGACATGAAAAATGTGCAGCAGTGTTTTATAGGCTTCAGTCTGATAATGTAATTCCTCTCTAATGTATTTATGGAAGTAGTTTACAACAGTTAGGATTAATCATGTGATTTACACACAATGCTGTGTTAAGTGACCTTCACCATTAAAATAAACCCTTTCATGCTCAGTTAAAAGCCCTGCCACTTTTATGAATGCCACTGAGACTCCTTTTAAAGCTGTTTTCAAGAAAATATTATTTCATATGTATTGGATTGATTTTACAATTATTACACTGTAACCTTGCGCCAGGCTGTTGTCACTGCAGTACTGCAGCTCCCCATGTCTCTTAGACAGCTAACTAACGAATCAGGTCATACAGGCTCATCAAAAGCTCTAAAAGTCTGTCCTCTTTGTCATGGCAGATATAATAATATATTATACTATACACACTATGCACTACAAAATAAGTTGGTATTTTATTTATTTTGTATAAAACAAACCACAACACAAATATTCAATACAAATACAGTATTTACAGATTCAATACACAAAACAGTACATCTTTAAAACTTTTCACCAAATTAACAGACATTTTTTCATAATAGTTTGTTATGAATGATTATTGTCCTGGAATATACAGCTATATACAAGTGTAAATAACGGATTTTTTTTTCACAGTAAAACAGAAAAAAATAATTGCCCACCCAAGTGGAGAGCTTCTGCGTTGTGCTGGCAACGGGATAGGTGCCCTCATCAATTATGGATCTTGTAAATTATCAATACAGCTATGAGCACAATGATTTAACAAAGACTAGAAACACAGAGAGCCTGACACTTGGTTAAAAATGTCTACTTCCTGTCAAATGCTTTATCACTTCAGAGATCCACCAACTGTCACAGAACACCAGAGGTCAAACGGCAAAGATGGTGTAGCTTAAGGTTCAGAGGTCACGAAATAAAGAAGTCTTTTAGACTGTAGAGTCAGTCTTTTGTTTCTGAACAGTCTCTGAGAAAGAGTAGGCAGGGCTTAGAGTGGGCAGGAGATCCAGGCATGGCTCAAAGTGGGCAAGAGATCTGTTGGAGATAACTGGTCGTGCTGTTGTTCAGTGTGTTGTTCAGAGCCCAGTGGTCGGTGTAAGAGACGAGATCTTCAGCCATTGGTAGTCCTGAGCTCAGTTCTGTGTATAACCGCAGCTCTATTTCCGACCCTATATGGCAAACAAAACAAAGCTGGTCAGTGATGCAAGAGAAACACAGCTGAATGAAGTTACAGATTTTCTCTGTTGTGCAATGTTGAGAGCAGCCTTGTTTTAGGATTTTGATGTAATGAAAAAAAAAAAAAAGAAACTTAGGCTCCGGTGTAATCATTCAGTTCTTATCTCTGCCATCTGTTTACCTTACATGCATTATTATGTTTCACACCTTATGCACATGAGAAGGAAACACTATTGACTGAAATACGTTCCTCAATCGTCTGACACATATACATTTTTTCTCTCAAATGTTTCTAAAGGCCCTTGGATTCCATCAGTTTTATTTTCCTGTTGTAGTCTTTCATTTTGACTAGCAAATGTTTCACAGACATGATGAAACCCTGCCGTTGAATACTACAGTATAACAAACAGCCAGATTCCCTCTAGCATCATTTACCTGAGTTATCACTCCATTGGCTCTCTGGACTGTGGTTAGACTCTGCAGTGTTGTATGACTCTACTGTAGCTACTTCATTGCTCAGGAACCCCTTGCTGTTTACATTGCCTGGCAGCTCCAATTGCCCCAATTGCTCCCAATGCTGTGCAATCTGAAAGAGCAAAACACAGGGGATGAGCCTGGTTGCATTTTTGCTTGGTTTAACTGTTAGATTTTTTTTAATTCAATGCAGAATATCTGGTAAACATGGGTATTCCTGATAATGAAAAAAGCACACTGAACATGTACTGGTAGAGACAAACGTACCTCAATAAGTGTTTCTTCGTTCAAATCTTCATAGTCTGTAAAATTGAAGGAAAATTGACATGAGCATTGCGCAAACCTCAATTACATTTGCAGCCCACACTCACACACAGAGTTGAATCAAACACAAGCATCCAGCAAGCTTAATCTTACCTGTGGAGTGATCCGGTGACACTTGGAAAGACGAGTAGTAGTTGATGCTGTCTGGTCCTATTTCCACAGAGGTGATAAAGTCTGGAACATCAGAGTCATTGACAGAGCCATCAAGATATGACGCTGCTGTGATGGTCTCCCCTAGGTTGTCTGAGCTGTCGACTTTGTTCTCCTGTATCTTTCTGTCCTCCTGCAGGTGTGTGTCGGTGTTGCGATCCTCGACGCAATGGGTTGCACTGTAGTCCATTTCCTCTGTCTTGATCTTTAACCCCTAGAGAAAACAGCAAAACATTAAATAAGATTGAAACATTCATCTCTGTTGTCACTGGTCTGAATACAGCCAGCTAAATATACATGCACCTCTCTTTATTCAGGAGATGGAAAACAGTACTAAAAGTAATGATAAAGGGATTCTAAAGATTTTTGCAGTTAAAAAGTAATGTAACCTTGTCATTTTTCTTTGCATCCTTTGCTTTTGACCTCTTGTTATTTGTCTTTGTGCTGACGTTCAGCATTTTGTAAACGCGCACCGCTCCAGACCCTCTGTTGATGCTCTTGTCTTTCACCTCCTTGATGTCAGGAAGGGAGTTCATTGCACAGCGGAAATTAGCCTTCCATGTCTTAGGGTCTGGTGTAGTCTCGCCTTGTATGAATTTCCCTGCATCAACAGACAAGTTATATCATTGTTATTACGATGCAGAAAGGAGATTGAAAAACCCTAAGGTGCTGAAGTGCATATTGTTCATCTAGCAAAATAACATGATTATAAGAGAGGCTATTCCACACTAGGTAGTCTAGGTATGTGTCATTTGCTCACCTGTGTGCATGGCCCATTGCTTGAATAGACAGGCATCCTTGTTCAGGTCCCATCCATGACGTGCAGCATGCTTCCATGGGATGGAGAATATCTTCTTGTCCTGGACAAAACCACAAAAAAATGTTGTTATTTTTGTTTTGTTTTGTTTATTTAACCTTTATTTAACTAGGCAAATCAGTTAAGAACAAATTCTTATTTACAATGACGAGTAGTCCTGTTCATGGGTAATAGTACTAAATATGTTTTGTTGTCAATGCCTCGACTGAGCTCTCTTCATACAATGACAGTGTCTTTGTAGATTAAAAAAAATCATTAGATGAGTTTGACGAGCAGGAAAGTCTTACCTTGTCCACCCACACCAATCCACTGATGGAGTTGGACTCAATCTTATCCTCCAGCCAAGGCCTCATTCTCATCCTAGACACAGGCATGGTTCCTGGGAGATCAAGGAGAAGAGAGAAACTTAGTTTTAGGCACATGGCAATTGGGGTAGATGTACAAGCACGTCACTCCCACCCACTACCCTGCTCAGTTAGTGCAGATGTTTAGTGCGCTCTGAAGTTCATGAACAGGAAGTGTGATGTAGCTACTATGACCATTGCCAACAACTGGCAAATTACTGGAATGTCTATCATGTGCATTTTAGGACTACACTGAAATTATTTTAAAGTGTTCTAATTATCTTATTCAAGCAGATGCACGGTTATACTATACTGTGGTGTAAAGTACTTGAGTAAAAATACTTTAAAGTAGTACTTAAGTTGTTATTTTGGTGTATCTTTACTATTTATATATATTTTTTGATAACTTTTACTCAACTACATCTCTAAAGAAAATAATGGACATTTTACTCCATATATTTTCTCTGTTTACATTTTGATCGCTTAGCAGCACAGGAAAATGTCTCTGATCTGGCGGACTCACTAAACACGTTTGTAAATGATGCGAATGAGTGTTGGAGTGGCTATTCATAAAGAAATAAACAATATAATGGTGCCGTCTGGTTTGCTTGATATAAGGAATTTGAAATGATTTATACTTGTACTTTTGATACTTAAGTATTTTTTTAAACCAAATACTTTTAGGCTTTTACTCAAGTAGTATTTTATTGGGTAACTCTTTACTTGGGTCATTTTCTATTAAGGTATCTTTACTTTTAGTCAAGTATGAAAATTGGGTACTTTTTCCGCCACTGATGCTATATGGTTATTTATGTTGCATTCGAGGTTAAAGGGAGCGGGTTCTATAGCTCTTGAAAAGAACGAACAGACGTATTCAACCACGCACACTTTAATCGTGCACTGAACAAGCGCATGCATATTTTGACCAATGCATTACAGTGCCTCTAAATTACAGTGTTGCAACCTTGACCCACTAAAACTTTACACTTTATATTTTAACTACAACTCTTGAAATGTCATAAATATACTACTGCAAAGCTATAACTGCATTGTTCCATGTCTCGTTAAATTCACAAATGAGCGCACCGCGCACACCACTTTGCTTCTAGCCTCGTGTCAAGCGTAAATAAGATCTGTCAATATGTGGGATATATGTGCCCAATGACAAAACGCACGCTGCTGCACACATGGAAAAACAAATCCCAGTCAATTGAATAGAAAATAGCATATACTATAAATTACAAGTATATCTGCTATAAATATGTACAAAGAGCACTAGCACAAACACAACGTTCCCACGTAGCCCAGTGCATACAATAATAAAATAAAATCACTTACAGCTACAATATGATTTCGCTTAATCCCGGTGATTTGTAATTGAGCCTAAAAGCAGGTATTTCCTTTTGTGAAGATGGAACGCGAAGTTATTACTCTGTGATTCCTTGTAACGTTAATATCCACTCAGGTCTTCATTTTCCAGTGTGTACAATCTGTTGAAGGAAACTTGTTTTTATATAAAGTGGGTGGGATTTCCCCAATATAGTATCATGCACACTCTTCATTGGTGGGGGGACAGTTTTGGCAGCAGTCCGCATCTGCGCTGAGGCAGAACTGTACATACAGGCGCGCTCAAACTTCAGGCAACATGATTTCCGAGAAATCATGCTGTTGTGAGAGATAAGGTGTGACGAGGAAGTGTTGAGCATAGCCAATAAACGAATATATTGCAGGATCCTGCATGTAGCAGTTGCATGACGTATCAATGTACAATATCTTGGCTCAATGAAGTAATCATTCCACATGTATTCCCGCCGATTATCCTAAATAATATAATATAATTAGAGAATAAGATTGCATTTGGTTTACTTATGCTATAAAATAGTGCAATCAGAAGGTGAGTGACCTATGCATTTTCTGTTATCGATGCAATTATGTCCCGCAAAGCATAAAACAGCCAAATCCAGGCAAACCCTTCAGAATACATTCTAGTCGAGTCGCGCTTTTCCGGGAAATGGTGTAGTTATTAAAACCAACGACAGGGGTAGTCTTGACTCTCCAGTTGATGCAGAGTTGTGTCACAGACTCCAGTTCAGACTTCATGTAAGTCACTGCTGACAAGTGTGTTTCTTGTTTACGTAAGATAAACAAACAGGGGTGGATTGGCCACACATTACTTTGGGTGGGCCTTGCTACATTCTAATCAGATTTAGAACAAATAAATTCAAATATATTTACAAATTTTAAAAAAATACACTCTTTACTTGTCAGTGTTCCAAACGGGATAGTATTTGTATTTTACCTAAACATGCAAACACCATCAGATAGAATTCATAGCAAGCAATACACTGGGTTAGTCAGATTTGATGAAATATAACAGATTACCTGGAATGACATTCACTATCACAGGATGGTTTTGACAAAAATAACTAACTGAAAGCCACCCCAACAAGCTACAAATATGACTGCAGTGAGGCATATGCCAAAGAATTGGGGGGAGGCACACGGGACGGTCGGCGGAGCCGAGGTTGGAACCAGAGCCAGTCGGGGAGAAGAAGATGAACTTGGTGAGGAGTGAAGCAGAGACGGTTAAGGAGTTGATGGCGAGATTGGAGGAGAGAGTTAGGAAAGAGCTGCTGTGTTGGTGCATGAGATTGGAGGAGAGAGTTAGGAAAGAGCTGCTGTGTTGGTGCATGAGATTGGAGGAGAGAGTTAGGAGAGAGCTTTTGTGTTGGTGCATGAGATTGGAGGAGAGAGTTAGGAGAGAGCTGCTGTGTTGGTGCATGAGATTGGAGGAGAGAGTTAGGAGAGAGCTGCTGTGTTGGTGCATGAGATTGGAGGAGAGAGTTAGGAGAGAGCTTTTGTGTTGGTGCATGAGATTGGAGGAGAGAGTTAGGAGAGAGCTGCTGTGTTGGTGCATGAGATTGGAGGAGAGAGTTAGGAGAGAGCTGCTGTGTTGGTGCATGAGATTGGAGGAGAGAGTTAGGAGAGAGCTGCTGTGTTGGTGCATGAGATTGGAGGAGAGAGTTAGGAGAGAGCTGCTGTGTTGGTGCATGAGATTGGAGGAGAGAGTTAGGAGAGAGCTGCTGTGTTGGTGCATGAGGCACGACATTCGCCCTACGGAGCGTGTCCTCAGGTTAATGTCACCTGAGTCAGCTCTCCATACTCGTCCTGAGGTGGGGTACTGCCACGCCCTGGCCATAGAGAGGCCTTTATTCTTTATTCTTTATATTATTTTGGTTAGGCCAGGGTGTGACTAGGGTGGGCATTCTAGTTTCTTTATTTCTATGTTTTGGCCGGGTATGGTTCTCAATCAGGGACAGCTGTCTATCGTTGTCTCTGATTGGGAATCATATTTAGGCAGCCTTTTTCCCTTTGGTGTTTGGGTAGTTGACTTTGTTAGTGGCACTATAGCCCTAGTAAGCTTCACAGTCGATTTTTTGATTCTTGTTTTGTTGGCGACATTCTAAATGAAATAAAATGTACGCTCACGACGCTACACCTTGGTCCGGTCATTTCCACCTAGACGATGGCCGTGACAATAGCCTATTTGGTGAAAGACCAAAGTCCATATTATTGTAAGAACAGCTCAAATAAGCAAAGAGAAACGACAGTCCATCATTACTTTAAGACATGAAGGTCAGTCAATACGGAACATTTCAGGACGTTGAAAGTTTCTTCAAGTGCAGTCGCAAAAAAAAACATCAAGCACTATGATGAACTGGCTCTCATGAGGACCGCAACAGGAAGGGAAGACCCAGAGTTACCTCTGCTGCAGAGGATAAGTTCATTAGAGTTACCAGCTTCAGAATTGCAGCCCATATAATTGCTTCACAGAGTTGAAGTAACAGACACATCTCAACATCAACTGTTCAGAGGAGACTGTGTGAATCAGGCCTTCATATTCAAATTGCTGTAAAGAAACCACTACTAAAGGACACCAATAATAAGAAAAGACTTGCTTGGGCCAAGAAGCAATGAACATTAGACCGGTGGAAATTGTCCTTTGGTCTGGAGTCCAAATTTGAAATTTTGCTTCCAACCGCCGTGTCTTTGTGAGATGCAATGTGGGTGAAGGGATGATCTCTGCATGTGTATTTCCCACCGTAAAGCATGGAGGAGGAGTTGTTATGGTGTGGCAGTGCTTTGCTGGTGACACTGTCTGTGATTTATCTAGAATTCAAGGCACACTTAACCAGCATGGATACCACAGCATTCTGTAGCGATACGCCATCCCATCTGGTTTGTGGTTAGTGGGACTATCATTTGTTTTTCAACAGGACGATGACCCAAAACATACATCCAGGCTGTGTAAGGGCTATTTGACCAAGAAGGAGAGTGATGGAGTGCTGCATCAGATGACCTGGCCTCCACAATCCCCCAACCCCAACCAATTTGAGATGGTTTGGGATGAGTCAGACCGCAGAGTTAAGGAAAAGCAGCCAACAAGTGCGAACTCCTTCAAGACTGTTGGAAAAGCATTCCAGGTGAAGCTGGTTGAGAGAATGCCAAGAGTGTGCAAAGCTGTCATCAATGCAAAGGGTGGCAATTTGAAGAATCTCAAATATAAAATACTTAGATTTGTTTAAAAAAAAAATGGTTACTACATGATTCCATATGTGTTATTTCATAGTTTTGATCTCTTCACTATTATTCTACAATGTAGAAAATAGTAAAAATAAAGAATCTCACTCTGAGTAGGAGTTCTAAAACTTGTGACCGGTAGTGTATGTCTAGGGCACAAATACATATTGGATGCAGCTATTGTGGTACTAGCTAACTCATGTTTGACTACAACAGGGGTTTTCAGGTAGCCTGGGAGGAATGTTACCGTAATGTTGCTGGATCGAATCCCTGAGCTGACAAGGTAAAAATCTGTTGTTCTGCTCCTGAGCAAGGCAGTTAACCCACTGTCCCCCAGGCGCGGATGACGTGGATGTCGATTAAGGCAGCCCTCCGCACCGCTCTGATTCAGAGGGGTTGGGTTAAATGCAGAAGACACATTTCAGTTGAATGCATTCAGTTGTACAGCTGATCAGGTATCCCCCTTTCCTAACAGTGTATTAACTAGCAACAAACTCAAACCAACCCAGGGCCATAGCAAAACATGTCACAGTTAGTTGCATAGTGTAACAGTGTCACCAGCCTGAATCTAATCCAATCTGGAGCCAGTCAGTCTACATCTGTAAAGCATGCAATTAGCTTCCAAATGAGATTACATCATTTTCTCGCTATGTTCATAATTGTAGGATGATGACAATTGTTGACCCTGTTTTTCTGTTCAACAATGTGATTGCAATAGTTTAGTGACCTCCAAAAATAATTGAATTCACTGTTCACTTATGTTCACAGCTTGACATCCGCAAACCTCTCGCCCAAACGATAACATACACGTGGTCTGCAGTTGTGAGGCCGGTTTGACATACTGCCAAATTGTCTAAAACGACGTTGGAGGTGGCTTAGGGTAGAGAAATTAACATTCAATTCTCTGGCAACAGCAACCATGAAAGATGGCGCCGACAGAGATGGCAGCTCTGCTTCTAACTCCTAAGCAACTTTGCAGTATTTTGTTTTTTTGTGTTATTTCTTAACAAGCATTTCGCTACACCCACAATGACATCTGCTAAACATGTGTATGTGACCAATACAATTAATTTGATTTGAACAGCTCTGGTGGACATTCCTGGAGTCAGCATGCCAATTGCAGACTCCATCAAAACTTGGCATTGTTGACAAAACGGCCATTTTAGAGTGGCCTTTTATTGTCCCCAGTAGGGATGTCCACCAGAGCTATTGCCAGAGAATGTAATGTTAATTTCTCTACCATAGGGTCACCTGTGTAATAATCATGCAGTTTTATTTTATTATTATTTTAAAAAATGTACCTGTTTATCTCCCCAATTCCGTGATATCAATTGGTAGTTAGTCTTGTCCCATAGCTACAACAGGGATGTAAACACATTTGTGCACAACATTTCAGAGAAATAAATAAGCTTTTTGTGTGTATGGAACATTTCTGGGATATTTTATTTCAGCTCATGAAACATGGGACCAACACTTTACATATTGCGTTAATATTTTTGTTCAGTGTATATTTCCAAACTATGAGGTTGGAATCATATTATGATAATGCCCATTTAGTGTAAGAGCTGTTTAAAAAGACCGCCTGAAATTTCAGCCTGTTTTGTGGGATGGAGTTTTGGCCTGCCTGGTGACATCAGGCAGTAAATTAGTTAAAAGACAAACAAGAAAGAGTTCCAAACCCCTCTGCCAATAACTAGTTTTCAGTTTTCCCCTTCCCACTCAGACCACTCCCAGACAGTCCTTGCAAAGTTCTTGTTTGAGAATTTGCTCTTTGCTAAGAAGCTATTTTTGTTTCTTTTTGACCATTTTAATTGAAAACATTCACAGTAAGGCACTTAATTGTTTTCCAGAAATGATTTGATATTGAGATAAAAGCGGCTTCATTGGATCTTTAAATTGCAACTCACCACATCTGTCTGACTGAAAAGGAAAAATAGACAGCAACCTGCTTCAAATATTTTCTTCGTGTTATATAGGTCTATTATTATTGAATATGCATAGTAGCCTAATAATAATTTCAACTCTTTTGAGGGCATTGGCATATAATGCATTTATATAATTTTTGATTGATTAACTTAAAGGGCTTGTGAAGCACCCGGCATGTCTATTGCCTTTTAAATCAGCCACAGAATATCTATCAGAAATAAATACACTGAAGTTCCTGGGGCTTTATAAATCAAAAACCCCAATTAAATGTGTGAACAGATTAGATATACGTGTGCATATAAGTGACTCTTTGAACGTACGAAGGTTACCCCCAAGTCGTTTTCTTTTTTCTTGTGCTTTATGCTATTTGCCTCATGAATCAACTTGATCCCCTCTGTCGAAGACGCTTGAACCTTCTTTTTTTATATTTTCAGTGGTATTGTTGACAAACATACCCCCATAAAGAAAATTAAAAACAGGTTCAGCCCCTGGGGGTTCGACCGTGATCTGGCAAAGTTACTCCACCTCAAGAATTCCATTTGGCGAAAGGCTCGGCACACGCATACTCAGGCTGACTGGTTCTCTTTCAGGCAAATGAGAAGTAAGTGCGCTCAGGCTATCCGGAAGGCCAAAGTTAGTTACTTTAAGCAGCACTTCTCTCTCCGTGGGTCAAACCCCAAGAAGTTCTAGAAAACAGTTAAAGACCTGGAGAATATGATCTTTAATCATCACTTCATTAAGTCAGGATTCCTATTTGACTCAGCCATGCCTCATTGCCCGTCCAACATTTCCTCATCTTCCACCCTTCTAATGCGACTAGCCCCGACGCTCCTCCCTATTTTTCCTCTGCCACGCTACAAAGTTTCTCCCTGCAGGCGGTCACTGAGTCCGAGGTACTAAAGGAGCTACTTAAACTTGACCCCCAAAAAACATCTGGGACAGTTATAGTCCAATTTGTATTTTGCCCTGTTTATCAAAAGTGCTGTAAAAACTTGTAAATAATCAACTGACTGGGTTTCTTGATGTCTATAGTATTCTCTTTGGTATGAAATCTGTTTTCTGGTCCAGTTATGGATGTGTCACTGCAACCTTAAAGGTCCTAAATGATGTCAACATTGCCCTTGATTCTAAGCAATGTTGTGCTGCTATTTTTATTTACTTGACCAAAGCTTTTGATTCCGTAGACCATGCCTTTCTTGTGGGCCGGCTAAGGAGCATTGGTGTCTCTGAAGGGTCTTTGGCCTGGTTTGCTAACTACCTCTCTCAAAGAGTGCAGTGTATAAAGTCAGAACATCTGCTGTCTCAGCCACTGCCAGTCACCAAGGGAGTACCCCAAGGCTCGATCCTAGGCCCCACGCTCTTCTCAATTTACATCAACAATATAGCTCAGGCAGTAGGAAGCTCTCTCATCCATTTATATGCAGTTTTATACTCAGCTGGCCCCTCCCCGGATTTTGTGTTAAACGCTCTACAACAAAGCTTACTTAGTGTCCAACAAACTTTCTCTGCCCTTAACCTTGTTCTGAACACCTCCAAAACCAAAGTCATGTGGTTTGGTAAGAAGAATGCCCCTCTCCACCTGTGTGATTACTACCTCTGAGGGTTTAGAGCTTGAGGTAGTTACCTCAGACAAGTACTTGGAAGTATGGCTAGACGGTACACTGTCCTTCTCTCAGCACATATCAAAGCTGCAGGCTACGGTTAAATCTAGACTTGGTTTCCTCTATCTTAATCGCTCCTCTTTCACCCCAGCTGCCAAACTAACCCTGATTCAGATTACTATCCTACCCATGCTAGATTACGGAGACACAATTTATAGATCAGCAGGTAAGGGTGCTCTCGAGTGTCTAGATGTTCTTCAGTATACCGGCCATCAGATTTGCCACCAATGCTCCTTATAGGACACATCACTGCACTCTATACTCCTCTGTAAACTGGTCATCTCTGTATACCCGTCGCAAGACCCACTGGTTGATGCTTATTTATAAAACCCTCTTAGGCCTCACTCACCCCTATCTGAGATATCTACTGCAGGCCTCATCCTCCACATACAACACCCATTCTGCCAGTCCCATTCTGTTAAAAGTCCCCAAAACACACACATCCCTGGGTCACTTCTCTTTTCAGTTTGCTAAAGCTAGCAACTGGAACAAGCTGCAAAAAACACTCAAACTGGACAGTTTTATCTCCATCTCTTCATTCAAAGACTCAATCATGGATACTCTTACTGACAGTTGTGGCTGCTTCACATGATGTATTGTTGTCGCTACCTTCTTGCCTTTGTGCTGTTGTCTGTGACAATTAATGTTTGTACCATGTTTTGTGCTGCTGCCATGTTGTGTTGTTGCCTTGCTATGTTATATTAGGTCTCTCTTTATGTAGTGTTGTTGTGTCTCTCTTGTCGTGATTTGTGTTTTGACCTATATTTTTATTTTAATCACAGCCCCCGTCCTCGCAGGAGGCCTTTTGCCTTTTGGTAGACTTCATTGTAAATAAGAATGTGTTCTTAAATGACTAGTTAAATAAAGGTTAAATAATAATTAAATACAGTTGAGGTCAGAAGTTTAAATAAATTTAAACACAGTTTTTCACAATTCCTGACATTTAATCCTTCTAAAAATTCCCTGTCTTAGGTCAGTTAGGATCACCACTTTATTTTAAGAATGTGAAATGTCAGAATAATAGTAGTGATTTATTTCAGCTTTTATTTATTTCATCACATTCCCAGTGGGTCAGAAGTTTACATACACTCAATTAGTATTTGGTAGCATTGCCTTTAAATTGTTTAACTTGGGTCAAACGCTTTGGGTAGCCTTCCACAAGCTTCCCACAATAAGTTGGGTGAATGTTGGCCCATTCCTACTGACAGAGCTGGTGTAACTGAGTCAGGTTTGTAGCCCTCCTTGCTCGCACACGCTTTTTTTAATGTATTTTATATTTGAGATTCTTCAAAGTAGCCACCCTTTGCCTCGATGACAGCTTTTTTGCACACTCTTGGCATTCTCTCAACCAGCTGCACCTGTAATGTTTTTACAACAGTCTTGAAGGAGTTCCCACATATGCTGAGCACTTGTTGGCTGCTTTTCCTTCACTCTGTAGTCTGTCTCATCCAAAACCATCTCAATTGGGTTGAGGTCATGTGATTGTGGAGGGCAGGTCATCTGATGCAGCACTCCATCACTCTCCTTCTTGGTCGAATAGCCCTTACACAGCCTGGAGGTGTGTTGGGTCATTGTCCTGTTGAAAAACAATTGATAGTCCCACTAAGCGCAAACCAGATGGGATGGCGTATCACTGCAGAATGCTGTGGTAGCCATGCTGGTTAAGTGTGCCTTGAATTCTAAATACATCACCAACAGTGTAACCAGCAAAGGACCCCCATACCATCACACCTTCTCCTCTATGCTTCACGGTGGAAACCACACATGCAGAGATCATCCGTTCACCTACTCTGCGTCTCACAAGGACATGGCGGTTGGAACCAAAAATCGTGTTTCTTGGCCAAAGCAAGTCTCTTCTTCTTATTGGTGTCCTTTAGTGGTGGTTTCTTTGTAGCAATTTGACAATGAAGGCCTGATTCACGCAATCTCCTCTGAACAGTTGATGTTGAGATGTGTCTGTTACTTGAACTCTGTGAAACATTTATTTGGGCTGCAATTTCTGAGGCTGGTAACTCTAATGAACTTATCCTCTGCAGCAGAGGGAACTCTGGGTCTTCCTTTCCTGTGGCAGTCTTCATGAGAGCCAGTTTCATCATAGCACTTGATTGCTTTTGCGACTGCACTTGAAGAAACTTTCAAAGTTCTTGAAATGTTCTGTATTGACTGACCTTCATGTCTTAAAGTAATGATGGATTGTTGTTTCTCTTTGTTCTTGCCATAATATGGACATGGTCTTTTACCAAATAGGGCTGTCTTCTGTATACCAACCCTACCTTGTCACAACACAACTGATTGGCTCAAACGCATTAAGAAGGAAAGAAATTCCACAAATTAACTTTTAACAAGGCACACCTGTTAATTGAAATGTATTCCAGGTGACTACCTCATGAAGCTGGTTGAGAGAATGCCAAGAGTGTGCAATGCTATCATCAATGCAAAGCGTAGCTACTTTGAAGAATCTCAAATACAAAATATATTTTGATTTAACACTTGTTTGATTACAACATGATTTCATATGTGATATTTCATAGTTTTGATGTGTTCATTGTTATTTTAAGATGTAGAAAATAGTAAACATAAAGAAAAACCCTTGAGTGAGTAGGTGTGTCCAAACTTTGGACTGGTTCAGTGTATATATAATATAATTATCTGAATGTTAAACTGCTGAGGAAAAGGTAGCCTTCATGCCATGCCTGAGAGATGAAGAATAATCTGAGAATAATACATTTACTTGTAAGAAGTAGTCTGTTTACGAAGAGAAAGTCCCACAAATGGGCGTCTAAACCCACTGGGCAAGAACTCGTTGAATCAACTTTGTTTTCACGTCATTTCAACGAATAGGATTTGCAAAAAGTCATCAACAGAAGGGAATTTCATATTTTTTTCACCCAACTTTTAACCTAAATCAATTTACATGTTTTGTTGATTTCACGTTGAATTCACATTAGTTGACAACTCAACCAAATGTAAATAAAAACTAGACATTGAACTGACATCTGTGTCCAGTGGGTAGTTTATGAAATGTAGAAGGTCTTTAGGGGGGCTGTTTGGTTACGGTTGTGTAAATCATATTATTTTGCCCATTTCACTATTCAGTCTGGGTTGTGCCGTTATAAACCAGGCTCCAGTGAAGTCATTCCAACTGATGGCGCCATGTCATATACCCTTATAAAAGATAGTATCATGAAGGAGATGCAATGCATGTTCAATTTTCATCAAGTAGAAAGGATGCTGTTGTCTCTTTTCGGATGACAAGTCGCCTGGTACAGATAATCTTGACGCCAAGTTGCTTAGAGTTACAGCTAACCAAATATGTACCCCAATCTCTCATATTTTTAATAAGTGCTTGATGTATGGGGTGTGCCCAGAAGTCTGGAAAGAGTCAAAGGTTATTCCACTACCTAAGGATAAAAACTCTGCATTCACTGGTCCTAATAGTCGCCCTATAAGCTTGCTGCCTATGTTAAGTAGATTATTGGATTTTTTTTTATCTGTACATGTACAAATCAAGGATTATTTCTCATGTCATGGTCTGATAATGGGTTTCCAGCATGCATACAAAGAAGGGCATTCTACTAGTACGGCCTTAGCACAAATGACAGAAGGTTGGTTAAAGAGTATGGATGACAGGAAGTTAGTTGGTGTTGTGTTGCTAGATTTCAGTGCTGCTTTTGATGTAATTGATCATGAACTGTTACTAGGTAAACTCAAAAGTTATGGTTTTAAGTCTGGAGCTCTATCCTGGATGGAAAGCTATCTATCCAGGAGAAGGAAAAAAGTGTTCTTTAATGGTAGCTTTTAAAACAGTAAAGATATACTCTGTGGTGTTCCTCAAGGAAGTTCCGTAGGCCCACTTCTCTACTCTGTCTTTACTAATGATTTACCTTCAGTAATGAACAAAGCAAGAGTGGTCATGTATGCTGATGACTCTACAATGTATAGCGCAGCATTAGAATGTAATGAGCTAATAGGTGTACTGAGCAGTGAACTAAAAATGGTGTCTGAGTGGGTTGATATGAACAAATTGGTGTTGAACATTTCTAAAACAATATGTCTTGTATTTGGTTCAAGATTAATGCTTGCTGATGATTTCTAATTGAATTTGTCGATGAATAGAACGCATGTAGAGCAAGTGAAAAAAACGAAACTACTAGGTGTCATGTTGGACACAGCTTTATCATGGTCAGAACACATAGAAAATATTGTTATTAAGATGGTTAAGGGAATTGCCGTCACAAGAATATGTTCAGAGTATGTAACATCTAGCACACTGAATCAGGTGATTCAATCCCTGGTCCTATCACACTTAGAGTACTTCCCAGTTATATGGTCATCTGCAGCAAAGAAAGATGTAATAAAGCTCCAAATGGCTCAAAATATGGCTGGCAGATTATGTCATCATTGCTCTAACCGTATGAATATTATCCAAACTCATCAGAATCTCTCATGGCTTCACGTTAAAAACCAATTACTATCTAGTCTTCTGATTTTCTTGAGGAATGTTATATTTTTCAAAAAACCACAGTATTTTTCAGTCCAGTTAGCACATACTAGCAACACGCATAATCACCAAACCAAACAGGCAAATTCAGGGCAGCTAATACAACCCAAGCCTGTCAAGACTTCCGCCGAAGTCAGCTCCTCTCCTTGTTCGTTCGGCGATCGACGTCACCGGCTTTCTAGCCATCGCCGCTCCATTTTTCATATATCCATTTGTCTTGTCTTGTTTTCATACACACCTGGTTTTCATTTCCCCAATCAATCTAATTGTATTTAACCCTCTGTTTCCCATGTTTTGTGTGTAATTGTTTTCATGTCAAGCGATGTTCTTTAGCGCTTTACTTTATTGTTCCGTTTTTTTGAGCGCGTTTGTTTTGTTGTGCTCCCGGTTTGGAACTATAATAAAGTGCGCTTTATTTATCATACTCTGCTCTCCTGCACCTGACTTCGCCTTCATACACACCTTGACAAAGCCAAGGACAAATCGCCTTAAATCTACAGTTTTATATAGAGCCATAGCTGAATGGAACTCTTTACCAATTCATATTTCTCAGGCAAAAAGTAAATCCACCTTCAAGAAAAAAATAAAAGAACATCTGTTGTGATAGACCATGTGACTGGACAGCAAATAGAAAGCATCAACTGAATGTTAAATGTGTTTCCTGTCAGGTATTTTAATTATCTGTATTGTCTACTTGTTGAATGTTTGAAGTCTTGATTGTGGTTGTCTGTAATGTCTTGTTAATTGGTGTTTGACCCCAGGAAGATTAGCTAGCGTTAAAAATTACAAAATTACTCCAAGGCTCGTTTGAATGGGAGGGTTTTGGACCTCATTTGAACCACTGTTGACATAGTGCTTTATTTATCCATATGTTGTCATGGCATCCGTTTACAGTATCTATAGCCTAATGAAATGCCTTAGAGACGAAGTTTGCTTCTAAGTACTAGTCTGTTTACAAAGAGGAAGTCCCACAAATGGGCATCTAAAGCTCCTCTGACTGAAGTAATACTACTAGAGTGCATAAAGTGCCCCTGTCTGTCTGCTTGCCTGTCTGCCTGCCTGCCTGTCTGCCTGTCTACATGTCGGTCTGGCTGCCATCAGCGAAGAAGAGGAGCTTGGGGCTTTGGATGAAGCGGCTTGTACTACACAATCTCCCCTCACCCATCTGCTTTGACAGCTCTGTGACATTGGATCAAGTCAAAGCCAAAAATAACTTTCTAGTGCTGGATTTGAACATGCAACTTTGGAATCAGAGGCAGATGCTTATGCCCATTTGCCATCCCAGTCCACAACACCCTAGCAAAACTGAAATCTACTTAAAGGTAACAGTGCTCACTGTTGCCCCTAGTGGCTGGTTCCCAAACTGACTTGTATTACATGTGACCTGGCTGGTTAAAAGGGGTGGCCCGCCACCATTATGGAGCAGCTTATCCCAAACCTTAACCCTCACCTTAATCATTCTGAGTTAATGCCACCTGCCGTTAATGGGTCTGCCCATTAAATTTAAACATGAAATTAAATTAAACATGAAATTTGACGTTTGGAACAACCTCGAAATTTGAAGTGTGAGAAACATGGATGAATGTCTTATTCTGACGTGAGACTGAGAGCTTGTAGCTTTTAACAGCTGCTCTGCAACAGTTCTCCATCTCTTCCACCTCTGTTTCTGTCTACCCCTCCCCCTCCACCATGCCCCCCCCCCCCCCCCCCCCCCAATGGACAATGATCAGTGAGATAAGAGGGCCTCAAGATGATATAGATAACCTGACATTCTTTATGGCACGGAAGATGGGGGAGGAGGAGGGGTTAGTGTGTGGGAGGATGTTTATATGTGGAACTTTGAAAATCCCATGGGACAGAACAAGCAGCTGGGGGAAAAGAGGCATGTTGTTCCTGTGCAGTACAAGTGTCACTCTGTTTACACGTATCTCCATGTGTGTGTGTTGTGTCCTCAAACTTCTCTTTCTGCATCTAGGGACATTGCAATCATGCAATGAAATCCCTCTTGTCTGTCAGGTAACTGCTCTGTAAGCAACTCTTGCATGGCCTTCATTGATTCCCCCCTCAGGTAGTGTGTGTATCCCAAATTCCTTATATAATGCACTACTTTCTACCAGAGCCCTATGAACATTTGATCAAAAGTAGTGCACTACTTTCTACCAGAGCCCTATGGACATTTGATCAAAAGTAGTGCACTATAAAGGAAATCGGGTACCATTTGAGATGCAAACAGTATCCATTCACCTGTGTGTTCTGGTTGCCTGCCTTTGTTTAACATGTTTAAAGTGGCCATGTTTGTCTTTTCCGTGGAGGGAGGAGAAGAAGCGTGTGGCTGGTGGCATGACAGAACATGACAGATGGGAGGTCCTGACCATGACCCACTTGATACCACAATAGGGCAATTACGCCTCCCTTCCTTTCTCCCTCCCCGGCTCCCTTAGGAGGCTTCCTCCAAGATGTTTCTTAGGTTGCTCAAAATGTGTCCTCTCAACATACAATTGGTACAATGAATTAATGAAATGTTATTTTCGTATTTTCGTGTTTTCATTACAATAATTCCCTATGGTAATTAAATTTTATAATTATTCTTCCAGTGTTTTCTGCATTGCGCATCACATAAAGAGTGAAAAAATATATTGAATTATTATTTTTAAATACAAAAATACATAATAGCATATAAGGTTATCCAAACAATAATTACATCCCTAGAGCATGTGTAGGCCAGGCCTATGCAAAATGGTGTCGAAATTAACCAGTTGTATAAAATAGGCTACAGTGCCTTAAAATGTATGGTGTGATATAGTCTATGTATGACAAGCCAAGATGTAGAAATGTATCTCTGTGTGCGGTCCTGTCAAATGGTCATGCACATTTGACATTGCAGCAGCCGTAATCTCGTTCCCAGACACTTCAATCCAAATGCACGAAGAGTGTCGGACCAACGCATCAAATTTGGCTTTCGTTAGCAGAGAGCCGGGAGAAACTCCAGGTGCGGCATTGGTTTAATCGATTTAATCTGCCAAACAATCATCTCCCACAAACTCTTCCCCCTAACCCTTCTCCATGCACTAATGACGCATTCATGTGCAAGTCGAAACTAGGAAACTCTGAAATGTCAGACTTGCCGCGTTCAACCAGTTAGCAGATCGGAAATGAAGGAGTTACTTAGTTCCGACTAGGACGTGAACGCGCTAGCACACAACAAGCACAGAGCCACACCTCACAGTTGTGTGATTCGCAAAAATTAAATGATGATGAATACTTGACTCAGTAGGTCACTCCTACAGAATTATATGGTCACTCCCACTAAAGAAATATTTGAATGGTAGATATCCCAGGTTGACATGCCTGTGCGGAGGACCGGCTTTAGCCTTTTGGTGGCCCTAAACAAGATTTTGTTGCCCCCCACCTTTCGTGCAAAACATTTTAGTGGCCCACCTCTTGATGGTGGAGAGAAAAAAAAATTACGTTAATTTATTTCAAATTCTACACATGTTGCCTTGGGGCATAGACTAAATGTTGCAAGTTATCTGCAATTCTACACATTTTGCTATGGGTCAGAAAGAAAATGTTCAAATTGTATAACTCATCTCATGCCATGACTCTCGTTTTGCCATGGGGCAGAGAGAAAAAATTGCAGTTTGACCGACATAGCAAGAGGAAAACTGCTGATGCACAACCAAATGTATAACTTGCACCTTGTGTATTCTACTATTCTAACGCCTAACAGTAAATTGAGACCCGACTGAGTTAGGGGTCGGGCCCCCTAGCGGCCGCGGGCCCAAGCCGACCGCCTATGTCGCTTATGCCCAGGGCAGGCCATGGCTGTGGCAGTAGCCTATGGATGAGGTTACAGCAGCAGAAGGGATGGGCACTTCCCTTGCTGTGTAGGGTGAATTTTCAAGGTGATGTTCATTTAGGGATAGTGTCATGTCACGTGACAAGTGTATCTCCAACCCATCTCACTCTTGGGGAATTGTGAATTAGCAGGACCCAAACATATTCCCCAAGCAAATGTACTGAAATGTACCTAGTAAACCCAACTCTAGAATCCGCTATAACTTGCATAGCCTACTGTAGCCTAGGCGATATACCTCCCGATAATAAAATGCCGATATGTAGGCTACAGCTATTACGGGACAGAGACTACACAGAACTATTATCAGACATCATCATGAACATGATCTAAATCTAATAGCCTCATCATGTACAAAAATCAAACATCAATTTGGTCTGTTAACGCATTTATACACAGCACCCATGCTGCCTTGCATGTTGGTAATATAAATGTATTCGTGTCGTGAATAAAAAAGAAAATAAATAGAGCCGCTATAACAGCCTACCGCTATAGTGCACGTCACCTTCACAATTATCTCTGCATAACCTTGCTACTCGCGCATCTCCCCTCTGACGCAGGCTAAACCCTTTAATTTCAGTGGGTAGGCCGTTGCGAAGGGCAGCCTATAGACTACCTAGAGGTTAAATACAATATATAGTCCAGGAGTAATTGTACTCGTTCATATTTGAGGAGGCATTTTTCTTATCTTCTCGTGTGCACCTATACTTATTTCTGCTGTCCAAGGCAAATAGCCTACTGTAACCGGTTGGACGTTGCAAGCTGTATTGACTGGCTCGCAGTAGCCTATTATTACTCGTTGGTTCTCATAATCTACCAGATTGCCGGCTAGTACTGCAGTCGATGCTGCAGTTGTAGGCTCTTGCACCGGGCTGTGTGCTGCGACAGCAGACTCAATGAGAAAGGAATGCTTGCCTTCGTTCTGATCTCTGGGTCTATTTGGATTATATTAGGTGAGTTTCATATATTTTCATTCATTATGTTCACCATAGAATAGCAGGTACCATGTATTGCATGGGCGCAGCCTCTCTGAAATTGTGAGACAGGTTATTGATTTACAATTCATATAGGATAAATTATTTTTACGGGTGCAGTTTCCATATTTCGAATAGCCTATAGAGTGGCCTGGATGATATGAATACATTTTCTGGATACAGTTATTCGCATCCGGCCTACAAGGAATG
Organism: Salvelinus alpinus; assembly: GCF_045679555.1. NCBI lineage: Eukaryota > Metazoa > Chordata > Actinopteri > Salmoniformes > Salmonidae > Salvelinus > Salvelinus alpinus. The sequence continues at coordinate 43,950,468 of NC_092098.1, read as the reverse complement.
CCTCTTGGAAAGGTTAGCTTTATGTGCATACCTGCCGGTCTGACAGTGCACCATTATAACGTAACCTATTTGATTAACTACTCTTAATAATAGGCTACACCAGTTTTTGGGACATCTTCACAGAACAACTATTTTGTTCTAAACCGACCTTGCAATTACAGGCAAATGGCATGACATGGGCAAGATCATAGCATACCATAACGCCAAAAATCTACGCATACGACAAATGGGTCGGTACATTTTTTTCTTCACTTAGGCCTAGATATTATTTTGTGTTTTAATGAATTATACATATTTACGGTAGCCTATTCTGCATACGAAGTTATTCCACATGTCATGCTTCAAAATGAAAAAGTATTGTCGGCAGGCTAAGGTCATGTGCAATAGCCTACTATAGGGTACGCTATCTCTGCGTAATGAAAACGCTCATCTCTCAACCACTTAGCAACTGCATGTTGCCTATCAGTGACTCAATGACTGATGCTAGCATGCATCGTCGTAAATGTTAAGCAATAATCAGTCAGACAGATATACATAGAACAAAAAAAGATTGTATATTTTGCAAGCCATAATTGAATGTAGGATATGTCTTTATTGCTACGTGGCACAGTGGTTGCGGATGAATGTTTGCTTCTAAATCTACCCCTGACATAGTGTGACGTGCACCTTCACGCGCTGAAGCGGGCTTGTCTGATTGGAAGGAGCTGTTCAATGGTGAGGGTCCTGAAACACTGCATCCAGTCCGAGCATATTTAGCACTCTCTGGAGTAACGGTCTGTAAAACAGTTTTATTCCGCCAGTCAGGGGCATGGGGTAAAATGTGACCATTTTAAAATACATTTGGGCATATACTCAACATATCAGTATGTTTGATCTATAGTAACCTCGTTCCCAAAATATAAAGTAGACTAGCCTAAGGCCAGTACCTCTGTTGCGTTCTCAACGTTTACTTTACAGCCATTGTACGCTGTCAAATGCTACTCCTCGTCATGCATAATGCATTGTTTTAACATCTGAGGTACCACACAGGTAAACCTATTCTTTTTCCCCTCTCAATAATTTACAGGATAAGACACGTGCTCCACTCATCACAGACTGAGAAAGCATATGTGCTTCTCAGTTGAAACCTTTTGCCAAAATTCTGTATTTTCTGAACATTTCATTGCATTTCTCAATCAGCTTACCTTTTAAGTCATCATGGAACCTTTCTAGGCTGTATGAAGTAATATTACAGGCCTACCAGTGGTAGTTTAAGTGTTGTCTCTGTAATTTAGGAACATTACATTCGAAGAGTGTACATAATATCAAGCTCTGTACAGTAGGCTATGCTACTACTATATACATGAGGTGTTCATTTACATTATAAACTGGGTGGTTCGAGCTCTGAATGCTGATTGGCTGACAGCCATGTTATGTCAGACATATAATACGGGTATGACCAAACATTTATTTTTACTGTTCTAATTACATTGGTAAACAGTTTATAATAGCAATAAGGCACCTCAGGGGTTTATGGTATATTGTCAATATACCACGTCTAAGGGCTGTTTCTAGGCATTCTGCATTGCATTGTGCCTAAGAACAGCCTTTAGCTGTGGTATATACTACTCCCCTCCGGGCCTTATTGCTTAATTAACAGGTTCATATTTATGTAACCTCATTCCATTTTTAAAGAGGGGAAATTATATGCCTACTTCTCATATAATCCATCACATATATATTGGACTGCATTGACCAAACAGAAAGTACTGAACAAGGGTTACGTCCTCTCCTGATTCATCACATACTTTACCGGGTTTCATTAGATCACTCTTAAAAAGCATTGCCTGACATCCCCATCCTGTTTGTTTGTATGTGGGTGCGTTTGTCTGTAGATGTGTGCATGTACTCAGTACTGTAGTATACAGTCTGTAAAACGACATGTGTGATTTTCTGTAGGAAGGGAGGCACTCTGGGTTTAGGGAGGGGGAGAGAGCGAGAGTAGCTGCAGCGTCTGCTGAGGGTGGTGTGATACGGTGGCCAACCAGGCACAAACTAGGCCAAACGCGTTTCTCCTTTACACTCAGCGTGGACAGTGAGGGGGTAATCTTCCAGCAGTGTGTGTGTGTGCGTGTGTGTGTGTGTGGGGGGGGGGGGGTAAATCACAGGTTTGCAGAAGGCAATGTGAAATCTGATACAGACTGATGGGTTTCAGCGCTCCTTTAAGTGTTCACCACGAGAAGCTAGTGTGCCCTGTTCCTTATTAGTGCTGCTGCTTTTCCTCCTCGTGTGGCATGGAAGGTGTAGATGTGCGCAGCATGCATACAATAGGCTTAAAGTGGTTGTGAATCTGCAGAGGTGACACTGTTGGTAGGGAGGAAGGGAGAGAGAGAGAGAGAGATAGGGGAGGAAGGGAGGGAGGGAGAGGGAGAGCTAACAGGCCTTAATCTCATGGCAGCAGAGGCTTATTGCTGGGTACTCTATGCAGATGGGGAGAGGGGACGGGACTCAGGCCAAGTGTGCATGGTGTGTTCCTCCCCCTTGATTTAAGCCTCTGAGGTCAGCCCTACACCTTCCATTCACAACCCCTGAGCTACCGGTAGGGTACATGAACAGTAACCAAGGATACAGTGGGCCTAGCTACATGTCTTTTGTTTATTTAGTGAGTAAATATTTTTCTTAAAACTACATTGTTGGTTAACGGCATGTAAGTAAGCATTTCACAGTAAGGTCTACACCTGTTGTATTCGGTGCATGTGACAAATAAAAATTGATTTCAAAAGGAAAGAAACAGTACATGTATGTAAATTAACTAAATGGACTCTACACTGTAAAACCGGATAAGTTCTGGCTACTCAAAGTTTTGAGGAAACCAATTACCTAAAACAAATGTGTTGTTAAACTTAAATAGCTGAATTGAGTAGTACTAATTTGATATGAGTAATACTAATTTAAAAAATTGTTTGTAAGATATTGGAGCCAGGCCTCCAATAATTTCCCAGTATCCCTTTCGATTGAATTGTAGAGTTACCACCCAAGAGTGTATTTTTTTGTGACAGAGACATGGTTGTTAAATTCATTGAATTTCAGTTATGTGGCCTTCACCAAGTGAGCTCCTAGGCAAATGTTATCGATATAAATGAAGCATTACATATATCATACGGCCTTATACAGTCGACTGAAACTCATAGTTTACAGCCCACATCAGGCCTAGTAGGGTTCAACATTCCACCAACTTTTCCAAAAACATTTCCAGTAATTTTCCAACCAGGATTTCTGAAAAACCTGGAAAATCTACCAGAATTTTGCACCCCTAACTGTAAATCCCATTATGCTGGCTTGCAAAGTGATGTGTAATTCCTATTGGACTTGTTAGGCTATCCAATAGTTTAAATTTGTATTCACCCACAACCTGCATTGATGACTGCCAGGGTTAAGAAGAGTGGGAGGAAACTAACTAAACCATTTAAACTGGAACAACCATTTCAGTAACGGGTGCAAAAATTCAATGATTGGATTAGTTTAGAAAAAATATATTTATCTTTGTTTAGCATAACATTTATTCAATCAATCACTCCATGTACATGCAGAAACACAGATATCAAAAAGATCTACCTGCAAATTTTTTTTTAAATCTACCTGCAGTAGAGCATGCTTGGAAAAAAGTTCATTTGTTATCATACCTTTAAAAAAAAAATGTTGGTGTGACTTCTCATTTAGTTGAGTCAGTACCACCTACACATTTTAAGTAAAAATGACTTTTAATTGAGTACAACTTACTATAAGTATTTGAATTAAAAATGCCTTGGGGTTTACAGTGTATCTGCTGCATTAAGGTGGGAATTAAATAAAGGAAACTAATATAAATCTCGCTGTCTGTGTACCCCTCCAGCCACAGAGATCTTAAGCTCACTGTGTCCCTAATGACACAAATAAGGCTGGGTAAGGCGACTTCTGTGATTGGTCCATCTGATCAAGGTCGTTATTGTTGAGGATGATGCTGAGCAGCTCTTCAGCTGCCCTGTGCCCAGTACAGTAGTACTCTTCCTGGCCTAAATATATCTGGCTTTGACCTGTGAGTGATCCTCCAGTAGCTTAGTGTAAGGCTGGGTTACTATAGGACAAAGTGCAGAGAACAGACATTCCCTATTGGATGAGAGGATAGGCTAACCGTCTAACCCTGATACAGATACACTCTGGCGATAGGCTAATGACTATGATGGGCTGCCATCATTAAGGGGAAGGGTCTACAACTGTTAGCTTGGATGTAAACAAGGGGGCTTTCTTACTCTCCAACTGGGGGATCTTTCCCTCGATCCTGACTTGTCACGTTCCTGACCTGTTTTCCTTTGTCATGTATTTGTTTTAGTTGGTCAGGGCGTGAGTTGGGTGGGTTGGTCTAGGTTTGATTTTCTATGTTGGGATTTTGTGTTCGGCCTGGTATGATTCTCAATCAGAGACAGCTGTCAATCGTTGTCCCTGATTGAGAATCATACTAAGGCAGCCTGGGTTTCACTTGTGTTTTGTGGGTGTTTGTTCCTGTGTCAGTGTTTGGGCCACACAGGACTGTTTCAGGTTAGTCACGTTTGTTGGTTGTTGGTTGTTGTATTTTGTAGTGTTTGTTGTTTTCCCATTAAAATATGAATACTTACCAATCCGCATCTTGGTCCGATCCATGCTCCTCCTCGTCTGAGGAGGAAAACGACTACGACAGCCGTTACAGAAACACCCACCAAAACAAGACCAAGCGGAGTGGAGAAGGACGGCAAGAACAACAGCAATGGGGAAAAGAGGAATGGACTTGGGAGGAAATCCTAGACGGGAAAGGACCCTGGGCAGAGCCAGAGGAGTGTCGCCGCCCCAAAGCGGAGCTGGCGGCAGCGAAAGCGGAGAGGAGGTTTTATGAGGCGAAAGCAAGGCAGAGCGGCTGGAAGCCCGAGAGGCTCACCCAAAAATTTCTTGGGGGGGGCTAAAGGGGAGTGTGGCGAAGCCGGGTTGGATACCCGAGCCAACTCCCCGGGCTTACCGTGGAGTGAGAGGGCGTCGTACTGGTCAGACACCGTGTTATGCGGTGGAGCGCACGGTGTCCCCAGTACGCGTGCTTAGCCCAGTGCGGGCTATTCCACCTTGCCGCACTGGGAGGGCTAGGTTGGGCATCGAGCCGGGTGCCATGAAGCCGGCCCAACATATCTGGCCTCCAGTACGTCTCCTCGGGCCGGCGTACATGGCACCAGCCTTACAGGTGGTGTCCCCGGTTCGCCTGCATAGCCCAGTGCGGGATATTCCACCTCGCTGCACTGGCAGGGCTACGGGGACCATTCAACCTGGTAAGGTTGGGGAGGCTCGGTGCTCAAGAGCGCGTGCCCTCCTTCACGGTCCGGTATATCCGGCGCCACCTTCCCACCCCAGCCCAGTACCATCAGTGCCGACACCACGCACCAGGCTTCCAGTGCGTTTCCAGAGCCCTGTTCCTCCTCCACGCACTCTCCCTGTGGTGCGTGTCTCCAGCCCAGTGCCTCCAGTTCCGGCACCACGCACCAGGCCTACTGTGCGCCTCAGCAAGTCAGAGTCGGCCGTCTGCCCAACGCCACCTGCGCTGCTTGCCTGCTCAGCACAGCCTGAGTCTGAACTGCCTGCCTTCCCAGCGCTGTCTGAACTGTCTGCCTTCCCAGCGCTGTCTGAACTGCCGGCCTTCCCAGCGTGGTCTGAACTGTCTGCCTGCCCAGCGCTGCCCGTCTGTCCCGAGCCTTCAGAGCCGTCCAGCCAGGACCTGCCAGAGCCGTCCAGCCAGGACCTGCCAGAGCCGTCCAGCCAGGACCATCCAGAGCCGTCCAGCCAGGACCAGCCAGAGCCGTCCAGCCAGGACCAGCCAGAGCCGTCCAGCCAGGACCAGCCAGAACCGTCCAGCCAGGACCAGCCAGAGCCGTCCAGCCAGGACCAGCCAGAGCCGTCCAGCCAGGACCAGCCAGAGCCGTCCAGCCAGGACCAGCCAGAGACTTCCGCCAGCCAGGACCAGCCAGAGCCTTCCGCCAGCCAGGATCCGCCAGAGCCTTCCGCCAGCCAGGATCCGCCAGAGCCTTCCGCCAGCCAGGATCCGCCAGAGCCTTCCGCCAGCCAGGATCCGCCAGAGCCTTCCGCCAGCCAGGATCCGCCAGAGCCTTCCGCCAGCCAGGATCCGCCAGAGCCTTCCGCCAGCCAGGATCCGCCAGCCTTCCGCCAGCCAGGATCCGCGAGAGCCTTCCGCCAGCCAGGATCCGCCAGAGCCTTCCGCCAGCCAGGATCCGCCAGAGCCAGCCAGCCAGGATCCGCCAGAGCCAGCCAGCCAGGATCCGCCAGAGCCAGCCAGCCAGGATCCGCCCCTCAGTCAGGTGCTACCCCTCAGTCAGGTGCTACCCCTCAGTCAGGTGCTACCCCTCAGTCTGTTACTGCCCTTTGGAATAGTGGGATTGACATGGAGGGTGAATATTGGGAGGAGGCCACGGAAGCGGGGGTTGACTAGGATGGGGTGGGGACCACGACCAGCGCCAGAGCCGCCACCGTGGACAGACGCCCACCCAGACCCTCCCCTAGACTTTGTGCTGGTGCGCTCGGAGTTCGCACCTTAAGGGGGGGTTCTGTCACGTTCCTGACCTGTTTTCCTTTGTCATGTATTTGTTTTAGTTGGTCAGGGCGTGAGTTGGGTGGGTTGGTCTAGGTTTGATTTTCTATGTTGGGATTTTGTGTTCGGCCTGGTATGATTCTCAATCAGAGACAGCTGTCAATCGTTGTCCCTGATTGAGAATCATACTAAGGCAGCCTGGGTTTCACTTGTGTTTGGTGGGTGTTTGTTCCTGTGTCAGTGTTTGGGCCACACAGGACTGTTTCAGGTTAGTCACGTTTGTTGGTTGTTGGTTGTTGTATTTTGTAGTGTTTGTTGTTTTCCCATTAAAATATGAATACTTACCAATCCGCATCTTGGTCCGATCCATGCTCCTCCTCGTCTGAGGAGGAAAACGACTACGACAGCTGTTACATGACTAGTCTCCAAGTCCCTGCCGCTGAATAACATCCCCACAGCGTGATGCTGCCACTACCATGCTGCACTGTAGGGATGGTGCCAGGTCTCCTCCAGATGTGACGCTTGGCATTCATGCCAAAGAGTTCAATCTTGGTTCCATCAGACCAGAGAATCTTGTTTCTCATGGTCTGAGAGTCCATTAGGTGCCTTTTGGCAAACTCCAAGCGGGCTGTCATGTGCCTTTTACTGAGGAGTGGCTTCCATCTGGCCACTCTACTATAAAGGCCTTATTGGTGGAGTGCTACAGAGATGGTAGTTGTTCTGGAAGGTTCTCCCATCTCCACAGAGGAACTCTGGAGCTCTGGAGTGACCATTGGGTTCTTGGTCACCTCCTTGACCAAGTTCCTTCTCCCCTGATTGCTGAGTTTGGTCGGGCGGCTAACTCTAGGACGAGTCTTGGTGGTTCCAAACTTTTTCCATTTAAGAATGATGGAGGCCACCGTGTTCTTGGGGACATTCAATGCTGCAGATGTTTTGGTACCTTCCCAAGATCTCTGCAATCCTGTCTCGGAGCTCTATGGATAATTCCTTTGACCTCATGGCTTGGTTTTTGCTCTGACATGCACTGTCAACTGTGGGACCTTATATAGACAGGTGGGTGCCTTTTCAAATAATGTCCAATCAATTAAATTTACTACGGGTGGACTCCAATCAAGTTGTAGAAACATGTCAAGGGTGATAAATGAAAACAGGATGCACCTGAGCTCAATTTTGAGTTTCATAGCAAAGGGTCTGAATACTTATGCCAGTGTGATATTTCTGGCTTCTTTTGTTAGAAAAATGTCTGAAAACCTGTTTTCACTTTGTCATTATGGGATATTGTGTGTAGAATTAATTTAATCCATTTTAGAATAAGACTGTAAAATAGCAAAATGTAGTCAATGGTTCTGGATACTTTCCCAAGGCACTGTATTACAGCAAGACTGATGTTTTCCTCTATAACAACACAAATTAACCCCAATGGGACTCGACAGACACTCTGGAAAAGGAAGCTGTGGCTAGGTCACATGACACCATCATCCCGCTGTGACAATAGATTCACACACCATGTTTTAGATCTGTTTGACTTTTACATGCTCTCTTGGCAGGGTAGCCATATGTAAATAATGTGTATCAATGGTGTGTGTGTGTGTGATGGCCGGTGTAGCTCTGCTCTTTGATCTCTCTGGCAGTATAATTCACCCTCATCAAGGCTGAAAAAGGCTGAGATGGATATCGGACAGAGGCCGCTGTCTGCCACCTATGGGCGTCAACGTCTGGTCTAATGGACAGCAACACCCTTAGCTACTGAACTTCTAGGCCTAGGCTTATATGATAATAATACTCTGAAACAAGGAAGGTGAGGATGATATAGCCATAGAAATAAGAATTAATAGAATGGACTTGGAAGCTCAAACCCTGGCAATTTCTATGAGTATAGCAGTGTGGAAATCAGTTTGTGTAAAGCAGTGTTTCCCAAACTTTTTATAGTCCCGTACCCCTTCAAACATTCAACCTCCAGCTGCGTACCCCCTCTACCACCAGGGTCAGCGCACTCTCAAATGTTGTTTTTTTGCCATCGTTGTAAGCCTGCCACACACACTATACTATACATTTCTTAAGCATAAGAATGAGTGTGAGTTTTTATTACAACCCGGCTCGTGGGAAGTGAGTTGTTATTTCGCTGAACACTAGAACCCTAACCCTTAATTTTATTTTTGGCAGTGAAACGAGGCTACTCAGGCGAGAAAAAAACCTCACCCAAATGTATAGCCCCGTTGGAAAATATAAATGGAGTATTTGAAAATTTGAAGAATTGTTGTATTTTGTTAAATGCATGTTTTTATTATTATTATTTTTTACATTTTATGCGAATCACATTTTTATTTGGCGTACCCCCAACGGCATTGCGCGTACCTGCTGTAAAGCAACCCCTTGTACCAGGCATCGTATATCATTATGAGCAGTAATAGTATTACCGTAATGACTTATTATTGCAACCTTTCTGTAACTTTCCCATAGAGATGGTACTGATACGGTCGTACACCTCATGACCAAAAATAAGTGGACACCTGTTTGTTGAACATCTCATTCCAAAATCATGGTCATTAATATGGAGTTGGTCCCCCTTTTGCTTCTATAACAGCCTCTACCCTTCTGGGAAGGCTTTCCACCAGATTTTTTTATTTTTTATTTTACCTTTATTTATACAGGTTTTTCTCATTGAGATAACATCTCTTTTCCAAGAGACCTGTTCCAATAGCAGCAGGGGGAACAACGTTTCAGACAAAACAACTTACATACACTAACACAACATTAAACAAAACTATAAACACACATACAGTACAACAAAAACATTTTACATTAAAAACATGAGTCTTGACTAAAAACAGCAGGCCTAAAAACAATTACACTCTTCTATGATATATACATCGATCAAGTGTTTAAACTCCACCAATGAAACTACAGTAGATCATCACATTTTAAATGTTCAGGAGAGAATTCCAGGACCATGGAGCTAAGTAACTAAAACTATTACTACCATGACCTGTTCTAATTTTTGGTACTGTTAGAAGCAAATGAGAATGGTACCGTAATTGATATTAATTTACCGACCTGACAAAAAAAGAACAGAGATAAAATGGCATTTTACCCAATATGGCCTTATAAATCAGTGTATACCAGTGTTTACGCCGACGCAAGGTCAATGACGACCAGCTAACAGCGTTGTAGAGATCACAATGATGTGTTAGACGTTTTTGATTTGTAATGAACCTGAGGGCTGCATGATATACTGAATCAAGTGCTCTCAGGATAGTGGCTGAGGCCTGCATATATATAACATCACTAAAATATAAAACCGCCAGTAATGTACATCGTACCAGCTCCTTCCTGGCCTCAAAAGAAAAACCAGCCTTATGCCGGTAATAAAAACCTATTTTCATCTTGAGCTTCCTTATCAAGTTCTCTACATGCACAGGGAAGCTCAGCTTATCATCAACACACACACCGAAATATTTGTACACTTTAACTTGCTCTATAGTATGTCCAGCCAATGTAGCAATGACATGATTAGTAACATGCCTGGCATTTGAAAATACCATGCATTTTGTTTTACCTGAATTGACAAACAGCTTTAAATCATACAGATTCTGTTGTATGATGCTAAATGCTCTTCGGGCATTTTCAAAAGCTAAAGATAAACTACTACCACTTGAATAAAGAACAGTATCATGTGCATAAAAATGAACATCCGCTGTTTCAATAAGATCCCCAATGTTGTTGATATACAAAATGAACAACAGTGGGCCCAAAATAGAACCTTGCGGAACACCTGAGCACACCTCTATGGACTCAGATTTACAATCATCTGCCATTACACATTGTGTATGATTTGATAGGTCATTTATTAACCAATCTAGAGCATGACCAGTAATTCCACAACATTTTAACCTTTGCACTAACACAGCATGGTCCACGGTGTCAAAAGCCTTCGACAAATAAATAAAGACAGACACACAATGTAACTTCTTATCAAGAGCACATGTTGGAACATTGCTGCTGTGACTTGCTTCCATTCAGCCACAAGAGCATTAGTGAGGTCGGACACTGATGTTGGGCGATTAGGCCTGGCTTGCAGTCGGCGTTCGAATTCATCCCAAAGGTGTTCAATGGGGTTGAGGTCAGGGCTCTGTGCTGACCAGTCAAGTTCTTCCACACCGATCTCGACAAACCGTTTCTGTATGGACTTTGTTTTGTGCACGGGGGAATTGTCATGCTGAAACAGGAAAGGGCCTTCCCCAAACTGTTGCCACAAAGTTGGAAGCACAGAATTGTCTAGAATGTCATTGTATGCTGTAGTGTAAAGATTTCCCTTCACTGGAACTAAGGGGCCTAGCTCGAACTATGAAAACCAGCCCCAGACCGTTATTCCTCCTCCACCAAACTTTACAGTTGGCACTATGCATTGGTGCAGGTAGCATTCCCCTGGCATCCACCAAACCTAGATTAGCCCATCGGATTGCCAGATGGTGAAGCGTGATTCATCACTCCAGAGAACGTGTTTCCACTGCTCCAGTCCAATGGCGGCGAGCTTTACACCACTCCAGCCAACGCTTGGCATTGCGCATGGTGATCTTAGGCTTGTGTGCGGCCATGTAAACCCATTTCATGAAGCTCCTGAAGAACAGTTCTTGTGAAGACGTTGCTTCCAACGGCATTTTGGAACTCGGTAGTGAGTGTTGCAACTGAGGACATGCGATTTTTACGTGCTTCTGCACTCGGCCGTCCCGTTCTGTGAGCATGTATTGCCTACCACTTCGCGGCTGAGCCGTTGTTGCTCCTATGCGTTTCCACTTCACAATAACAGCACTTACAGTTGACGAATTGACTTGTTGGAAAGGTGGCATCCTATGACGGTGCCACATTGAATGTCACTGAGTTCTTCAGTAAGGCCATTCTACTGTCAATGTTTTCCTATGGAGATTGCAAGGCTGTGTACTCGATTTTATACACCCGTCAGCAACGGGTGTGGCTGAAATGACTGAATCCACTAATTTGAAGAGGTGTCCACATACTTGTGTGTATATGTAGTGTACTGTAGTTAAAAACACTCATACGTGGCCTCCCGGGTGGCACAGTGGTCTAGGGCACTGCATCACAGTGCTAGCTGTGCCACCAGAGACTCTGGGTTCGTGCCCAGGCTCTGTCGCAGCCAGCCGCGACCGGGAGGTCTGTGGGGCGACGCACAATTGGCCTAGCGTCGTCCGGGTTAGGGAGGGTTTGGCCGGTAGGGATATCCTTGGCGGGCCAGGCGCAGTGCACGCTAACCAGGTCTCCAGGTGCACGGTGTTTCCTCCGACACATTGGTGCGGCTGGCTTCCGGGTTGGATGCGCGCTGTGTTAAGAAGGCTTGGTTGGGTTGTGTTTCGGAGGACGCATGGCTTTCGACCTTCGTCTCTCCCGAGCCCGTAACTACTAACAATTGGATACCACGAAATTGGGGAGAAAAGGGCTAAAAATAAATAAATAATAAATACATTTTAAAAACACTCATACGTGTCAGTTTGACAGAAGAGGAAGTGTGGCCTGTTCTCTTTTGGTAGATGAGGGGTTTCACACGGTGGCTGCTGTAACCGTCATTGCTGTGGTCTATTTCTGCTGCATAGTGAACCAAGAACAACAAGGAAATTAATCTGATTGGCGGTGCGGTGTTGTAAGCGTGACTCGCACCACTAAGGACGGGAGAAAGCATTTAAACCGTCCACCAACCTGCCACACTGAATAATGTATATTACACATCATGGGCTGGGCTTCAGGCTTGATTATATAGTTTTGTACTGTATTTGCATTAGGCTCTTCTAGGTTTATCTCTGACTTCTAAAGCTGCACGGTACAATACATACTTTTATATAGTAAAGATCTACTGTGTTGTGGGATCAAACTAAAGCCTTATTCTGTAAGTCATAACCCTGCATCTCCCCCTCTCTTTTCCTCCCCCTTCTCCATCCCTCTCTCCCTCTCCCTCCCCCTCTCTATCTTCCCCTCTCTTTCTGCCCCCCTCTCTTCCTCTCTTTCTCTCTCCCCCCTCTCAACCTCCCCCTTTCTCTCACCCCTCTCTCCCTCCCCCCCCCTCACCATCTCCTCCCCCCTCCTGCTATCCCACTCCAGAGCTGAGTTCCACCCTGATGGAGAGGATGCAGGCCCAGGAGCTGCAGAGCAGTCTACAGCTGCCAGAGCTGGATGAGTTAAACCAGTTCTTCCGCTCCCTGCCCATCTCCACGCTGGTGGGCATCGGTGCCCTGACCGCCGTGCTGGCCTACTGGCTGGCCACACGGCCACGTGCCATCTCTCCTCCCTGCAATCTCCAACACCAGTCTGAAGAAGTGGCGGTAAGCCAACGAATCACGATACAATACTCCACCTGGATCTGTATTCGCAAAGTGTCTCAGAAAAGCAGTGCTGATCTAGGATCTGTTTAGTCTTTTTAGATCATAATGAATAATACAGGGTGTACCTGATCCTAGAACAGCACTTTCTGAGATGCTTTGTGGCTGATTAAGACTTAGAAATTGATGCCTTTCCTACGCACTTCTCAGTATTTGGTCGCGTAACACGCTCTTTAGGTGTGGCTACCTTGCACGCTCTGAATACATTTAATTTAACTGCTGAAAACCCTGCCACTTGCAGGCCAAAAGATTTCCTTGTGGAGTTGTCATTCGATAGGGTTTTCAGTACATTTAGCTTAAACCATCCCTTTAAATATAATGTACCTTTTTACTTTCAATTTTGTCCAAATCAAATCAAATGTATTTATATAGCCCTTCTTACATCAGCTGATATCTCAAAGTGCTGTACAGAAACCCAGCCTAAAACCCCAAAGAGCAAGCAATGCAGGTGTAGAAGCACGGTGGCTAGGAAAAACTCCCTAGAAAGGCCAAAACCTAGGAAGAAACCTAGAGAGGAACCAGTCCTCTTCTGGCTGTGCCTGGTGGAGATTATAACAGAACATGGCCAAGATGTTCAAATGTTCATAAATGACCAGCATGGTCAAATAATAATAATCACAGTAGTTGTCGAGGGTGCAGCAAGTCAGCACATCAGGAGTAAATGTCAGTTGGGTTTTCATAGCCGATCATTAAGAGTATCTCTACCGCTCCTGCTGTCTTTAGAGAGTTGAAAACAGCAGGTCTGGGACAGGTAGCACGTCCGGTGAACAGGTCAGGGTTCCATAGCCGCAGGCAGAACAGTTGAAACTGGAGCAGCAGCACGGCCAGGTGGACTGGGGACAGCAAGTAGTCATCATGCCAGGTAGTCCTGAGGCATGGTCCTAGGGCTCAGGTCCTCCGAGAGAGAGAAAGAAAGAGAGAAAGAGAGAATTAGAGAGAGCATACTTAAATTCACACAGGACACCGGATAAGACAGGAGAAGTACTCCAGATATAACAAACTGACCCTAGCCCCCCGACACATAAACTACTGCAGCATAAATACTGGAGGCTGAGACAGGAGGGGTCAGGAGACACTGTGGCCCCATCCGATGATACCCCCGGACAGGGCCAAACAGGAAGGATATAACCCCACCCACTTTGCCAAAGTACAGCCCCCACACCACTAGAGGGATATCTTCAACCACCAACTTACCATCCTGAGACAAGGCCGAGTATAGCCCACAAAGATCTCCGCCTCGGCACAACCCAAGGGGGGGCGCCAACCCAGACAGGAAGATCACGTCAGTGACTCAACCCACTCAAGTGACGCACCCCTCCTAGGGACGGCATGAAAGAGCACCAGTAATCCAGTGACTCAGCCCCTGTAATAGGGTTAGAGGGAGAGAATCCCAGTGGAGAGAGTCCACAGACTTACTCAAATATATGGAGAGAATGGGTTCAGAATATCAGGAATCAATGAAAGAAAGCTATTTAAATACACACATTCATCTCATTTTCAGCACCAGTTGGTAGATTTAAAAATACTCTGATCTTGTAGGTTATTTAGGTTTAGGAAAGTATTTATGAATCATAAGAAACAAATTTGTAGAGCCTTTACGCACGAAAGAAAGAAAACGGTGGTTTGATTCATTCTGAAAAAGGGAATTACATTTAATTTACGCCCGCTTGACTCAGGCACATCCTCCGCCTAGTTTCAGTTGACAAATCAGAATTTTCAGAATTTGTAAAATGAAACCCTTTTCATTGCAGGGAGTCTCCCTGTAGTTTTACATTAACTGAAGACACATGCTCGCACACACACACACACACACACACGCACGCACGCACACACACACACACACACACACACACACACACACACGCAAACACACACACACGCATACGCACGCACGCACGCGCGCACACACACACACACAGTTTTCAGGTACAGTTTCAGCTCCACTGCTTCTTTTTCTTTAGCAATTTCCTTCTTGCTTTGAGTAGCTCTCATACTGAGTAACTCTCATGCACATGCCCAGTTGCCACAAACCATAATGGCCTCTTTACTCATTTTATCAGGAGAGGAATGGAAGGTATTTAAACCCCCTAGAGTCAATCTAAGTAACAATAATTAATAAATAAATCCCCATCACAATCTGTCAGCCGATGTCACACTTCCGTATCTGCGGTGAAAGGTGACAGAGCTAGAGCGGTGTTTGTCAGACCATGAGACATCCCACAATTCTGTAGCGTTTGAACGGTTTGACCAACTATATGGAAAGGGGAGACTTTCACCAACATGATTTTCTCTACGACCCCCACAAGTGTCACGGGACTTGTCTGAAGGTAACTGATACTGGTTGAAAGAAATTACTGGAAGTATGAAGGTAGTTTTGTGCCTACCCGAAAGGGGTTAAATATGTGTAAAAAAAAATATATATAGATATTTATTTCCTGGGCTTACTCATATCTCCTAGATATAGGACAAACACTTCAAAACCTTGTTTCTTATGATACATTTATGAATGTGTTATTCAATGTGTTTCTCTTGGCTATAGTAGTAAAGGCTAAATTAAATGTTTTATCAAATCATTTTTGTATATATTTTTATACCTAAAAGGGTCCTACAATTCTAAATCAAATAGTTAAATGATCCATAGTATAACAATCTTAAAACAATTCAAATGTCACCAACGGCTTAGACTTTCAGAATTAACAAGCCTCGTTCATTTAACTTTATGGCCAGCAACTGTTTCAGTCTAAAATGAATTTATAAACAATCATAGACTGACTTAGGTGTCAGCAACCACTCCGGCTTCAATCAGAGTAAGGCCTAAAGATGGATATTCATATAAACCAATTTCTCTTTCTGCCCTGAGGCTTCAGTACTGTACCTGTTGAAGCATGTATAAAAGCTGGCAATTTGCATAATAACAATAATAATAATGGCTCCCATAGCTTAGAGAATAAGGATTTGGATTTAGAATATATATTTGGACTACATCCAGAAATAGCCATGTTGTTACTTTGGTGTGTGTCCTAGCCTCACTGTCTGTGTCTATCTCCTCATGTCTGTCTGTCTGTCTCTAGCATGAAGATGGGGTTCGCAGGTCCATGCTGGGGGACAGCCCCAATAATCTGCTGACACACTACCACGAGGATGCCAAAACCATGTATGAGGTGTTCCAGAGAGGCCTCCACATAGCCGGTGTGTAAACACACACATACACACACACACACACACACACACACACACACACACACACACACACACACACACACACACACACACACACACACACACACACACACACACACACACACACACACACACACACACACACACACACACACACACACAGGCACTGTGGTCTGAAAAAGTGCTGGTGCACTGTCTGTGTGGTCTGTCTGGTGAGGGGATAAAGTACTATCTAGATTACCATGGCAACTGAGAGCATTGGAAGTAGCATCTGAGGTGAGGCCTAAAGTCAGACTGCAGACAGACTAGACTGTGCATATAGTACCAGTCAAAAGTTTGGACACACCTACTCATTCAAGGGTTTTTCTTTATTTTTACTATTTTCTATACTGTAGAATAATAGTGAAGACATCAAAACTATGAAATAACACATATGGAATCATGTAGTAACCAAAAAAGGGATTCTTCAGAGTAACCACCCTTTGCCGTGATGACGTCTTTGCACAGTCTTGGCATTCTCTCAACCAACTTCATAAGTAGTCACCTGGAATGCATTTCAATTAACAGGTGTGCCTTGTTAAAAGTTAATTTGTGGAATTTCTTTCCTTATGTGTTTGAGCCAATCAGTTGTGTTGTGACAAGGTAGGGGTGGTATACAGAAGACAGCCCTATTTGGTAAAAGACCATGTCCATATTATGGCAAGAACAGCTCAAATATGCAAAGAGAAACAAGTCCATCATTACTTCAAGACGGAACATTTCAAGAACTTTGAAAGTTTCTTCAAGTGCAGTTGCAAAAAACATCAAGCGCTATGATGGAACTGGCTCTCATGAGGACCGCCACGGGAAAGGAAGACCCAGAGTTACCTCTGCCGCAGAGGATAAGTTCATTGGAGTTACCATCCTCAGAAATTGCAGCCCAAATTAATGCTTCACAGAGTTCAAGTAACAGACACATCTCAACATCAACTGTTCAGAGGAGACTGCGTGAATCAGGCCTTCATGGTCCAATTGCTGCAAAGAAACCACTACCAAAGGACACCAATAAGAAGAAGAGACTTGCTTGGGCCAAGAAACACGAGCAATGGACATTAGACCGGTGGAAATCTGTCCTTCGGTCTGATGAGTACAAATTTGAGATGTTTGGTTCCAACCACGTGTCTTTGTGAGAAGCAGAGTAGGTGAATGGATGATCTCCGCATGTGTGGTTCCCACCGTGAAGCATGGAGAAGGAGGTGTGATGGTGTGGGTTACAGTACATACAGTAGGACATACTGAAAAGCACTTACACATACTGTGTTTGATTTCTTTCAGAGAGTCATGGAGTTGGAGGCTAACCAGACCCCACATTAAATAATTAATGTAGATGAGGCAGGGTTTAACCTGGCAAAAACACGTCGCGTGGGAAGAAACGTCATCGGGAAAAGAGTCACCGTTGATGTGCCGGGTCAGAGAGGAGCAAATATCACAATATGTGCTGCAATCTGGAGTGCTGGTTTGGTCCTGTAGAAATGCCAGATTGGTCCCTACAACACTGAGCACATTCTGCTGTGTTTAGATGACCTCCACCAACAACTGGTGCCAGAAGCAGAAAGGGAGGAAACATGAGGACATTTGTGATTGCATGGGACAATGTAGCATTACACCATTCACATGCAATCACAAACTGGTTTGCAGCCCATCCAAGAATGATTTCCCTTTTCCTCCCTCCCTACTCACCTTTCCTCAACGCCATTGAGGATTTTTTTTCTGCCTGAAAGTGTATGATCATCGGCCACATGACCAAATGTCCCTCCTGGATGCCATGGATGCCGGCTGCAGAGACATCTCAGCTGAAGACTGCCAGAGGTGGATAAGGCATGCCAAGTGTTTCTATCCAAGGTGTATAGCGAGAGACGACATAAGATGTGATGTGGACGAGAACATGTGGCCAAATGCTGAAGATCGTATAGATTAGAACAGGACTGTGCATTTTTGTGTTTTTTCCCTTCTGTGCCTTTTTTTACTGTAATTGTGTTTTATTTTTACACATTTGGAACCAAAGGCCATGTATGTTGGATTTTTTGTTGATCACAATTTCATGTTGCTAATAAAGCTTTTACTGCAGCAATTCTGTCACTTACTTTTTTTCCCTACTGTACATTCTATAAAGTAAAGATGACTCATTCACTTTTAGATAGTATGTTGCCAAAAAGGCACACATACGACACTCAACCAAAAAATGTAGAGTGGTTTACAGTAAAAGGAAACTGAATTATATAAAAACCGGTGTATTTCATATTGTCTATTGTATGAAACATGAAAAGTAATGCAGTTTTTGTAATGCCATCAACTGTTAGTATTTTGAAAGTCGTTGTGCTATGATTGACTATATGTTCCTCTTGGATAGAAAACGTGTGCTAGTGACAGAATGATTAAATATTGAGTCGGGTTTGCCGTGTTTTGATAGAGTTAGCGTATGTAAACAAAGTTTTTTTGCATTTTGAAATGCAGAGTTGGTATTTAGTGAACAAAATGTGGTTTTGAGCAGAACACTAACTATCTGGCTAATTGTGGGATGTAGGTGTGTTGCTGTGTTAAGAGTTTAGAAAAAGTATCTTAAGTACAGGTAAACTCTTTAATAGCCGAGCTGTTAGTCACTAACTGTGACTATCTGACTGACTGACTAGCTGACAGACTGACTAACTGACTGACTGACTAGCTGACTGACTAGCTGACTGACTGACTGACTAGCTGACTGACTAGCTGACTGACTAGCTGACTGACTAGCTGACTGACTAGCTGACTGACTAGCTGACTGACTAGCTGACTAGCTGACTGACTGACTAGCTGACTGACTGACTAGCTGACTGACTGACTAGCTGACTGACCAGCTGACTGACTGACTGGCTGACTGACTGACTAGCCGACTAACTGACTGACTGACTGACTGACTGACTAACTGACTGACTAGCTGACTAGCTGACTAACTGCCTGACTAGCTGACTAACTGACTGACTAGCTGACTGACTAGCTGACTGACTGACTGACTAGCTGACTGACTGACTGACTGACTGACTAGCTGACTGACTAGCTGACTAACTGACTGACTAGCTGACTAACTGACTGACTAGCTGACTGACTGACTGACTGACTGACTAGCTGACTAACTGACTGACTGACTGACTAGCTGACTAACTGACTAACTGACTAGCTGACTAACTGACTGACTAGCTGACTGACTGAATGACTGACTGACTAGCTGACTGACTAGCTGACTAGCTGACTGACTAGCTGACTGACTAGCTGACTGACTGACTGACTGACTAACTGGCTGACTAACTGACTGACTAACTGGCTGACTAACTGACTGACTGACTAGCTGACTAACTGACTGACTAGCTGACTAACTGACTGACTGACTGACTGACTGGCTGACTAGCTGACTAACTGACTGACTGACTAGTTGACTAACTGACTGGCTGACTGACTGGCTGACTAGCTGACTAACTGACTGACTGACTAGCTGACTAGCTGACTAACTGACTGACTGACTAACTGACTGACTGACTAGCTGACTAACTGACTGACTGACTAGCTGACTAGCTGACTAACTGACTGACTGACTGACTGACTAGCTGACTAACTGACTGACTGACTGACTGACTGACTGACTGACTGACTAGCTGACTAACTGACTGACTATAGTTACATTTACATTTTAGTCATTTAGCAGACCGTCTCATGACAGACTGACTGACTGACTAGCTGACTAACTGACTGACTAGCTGACTGACTGACTGGCTGACTAGCTGACTAGCTGACTAACTGACTGACTGACTAGCTGACTAGCTGACTAACTGACTGACTGACTAGCTGACTAGCTGACTAACTGACTGACTGACTAGCTGACTAACTGACTAACTGACTGACTGACTGACTGGCTGACTGACTGACTGGCTGGCTGACTAGCTGACTGACTGACTGACTGACTGGCTGACTAGCTGACTAGCTGACTGACTGGCTGGCTGACTGACTGGCTAACTGACTGGCTGACTAGCTGACTAACTGACTGACTGACTAGCTGACTAGCTGACTGACTGACTGACTGACTAGCTGACTAACTGACTGACTGACTGACTGACTGACTGACTGACTAACTGACTGGCTGGCTGACTGACTGACTGACTATAGTTACATTTACATTTTAGTCATTTAGCAGACGGTCTTATGACAGACTAACTGACTGACTGACTGACTGACTAACTGACTAGCTGACTAACTGACTGACTAACTGACTGACTAACTGACTAGCTGACTAACTGACTGACTATAGTTACATTTACATTTTAGTCATTTAGCAGACGGTCTCATGACAGACTGACTGACTGACTAGCTGACTAACTGACTGACTGACTGACTAGCTGACTGACTGACTGACTGACTAATTAAATATAGTTACATTTACATATTAGTTATTTAGCAGACGGTCTTATAACTGACTAACTGACTGATTCCAACATAATGCTGAGGAGCAATTGTAGTTAGTAGCCAGTAAAAAGACTGCTAAAGAGGAATCGATAGAGGAACAGAGACTGTACATGCATGGTCACGATGAGTGTCAGTCATGTGATCCTTTGGGGGTTTCTGTGTTTTTGTAAATTCACTGACTCGTCCTGTTGTTGTATTGCCTCTAGGTGATGGACCTTGCTTAGGCTCCCGGCTACCCGACAAGCCTTACAAGTGGCTGTCCTATAAAGAGGTAAGCACAGAGTAGAATTACCTCTGTGCAGAACACTGAAGCACAAGAGCAATCTATAGCTCTGTATGTAACTC
Organism: Salvelinus alpinus; assembly: GCF_045679555.1. Taxonomy (NCBI): domain Eukaryota; kingdom Metazoa; phylum Chordata; class Actinopteri; order Salmoniformes; family Salmonidae; genus Salvelinus; species Salvelinus alpinus. The sequence goes on along the minus strand of NC_092098.1, from coordinate 43,929,510 downwards.
AGTCCTTGTGCTTTGTATTACACTTGGATGTGTCATGTGGTTGATCAACAGATGCTCAGTTTACAGTACCCCCTATGTCTGCTGCTTGTAAAACATCTGTAGAAACACAGTTGTATTTCAAGGTGATTTACACTAAAGCTTTCTGTACCACTGCACTGAACTACTGGACATACATTCATTAACAAAACCGGATGGATTTATTTTCAGCATTCTATTCATGGTATTTTCTCTTCAATGTTACTGAGAGGGATTTATTTAGGAAGCTTATAAACACTTCAGCGTTGGAATGCTGCAGCTGGAAGGATTCTGGAGTTGCAAAAACACTCCGCTCCAATATTTGATCTATGACATCATGACAGTTGAGGAGAGCATAGCGCAAACAAGCTTTAAAAAAATAAATTATACTGGCATATTTCTTGTTTCAACATACGCTCAGCTGCTGCCCATTCATTTCCACTTCCAGGTCACAACCCGGGCGGAGTACTTGGGGTCAGGGCTGCTGAGCCAGGGCTGCACGCCGAGCCCAGATCAGTTCATCGGAGTGTTTGCACAGAACAGGCCAGAGGTGAGGTCATCGTCAAAGCGAGACATTATGTGTGTCTCAAATGGCACCTTATTCCCTACAGCACCCTATTCCCTACATAGTGCAATACTTTTGACCAGACCCCTATTAACAGTAGTGCACTATATAGGGAATAGGGTGCCATTTGGGACAAGACACTGATTCACAAATGTTCTGACATGATATAAAGGTTAACAGCTCCAACTCCCTTTGTAGAGGCTTTTTTTTTATTGCTCTTTATGGCAACGGTGCCCTGGCCTCCTTTTGACCTGTCTGTCTCTAATTGCAGTGGATCATTTCGGAGCTGGCCTGCTACACCTACTCTATGGTGGTGGTGCCTCTGTATGACACACTAGGGCCTGATGCCATACGCTACATCATCAACACTGGTAAGACTAGCAGATTTCAGATTTCTGTGTCCCAAATGGCACCCTATTCACCTCTATGGGCCTTGGTCAAATGTAGTGCACGACATAGGTAACGTAATAGGGATCCATTTGGGACAGAGCCTTACAGTAATTGTACTGCTGGTATTAGCGGTGCGTGGTTAAAATCACCAGGGAAGCCAATCCAGAAAAAAAAGCCATATTACAACCTATGTGTTGTGATAATTGCGTCGTTTTGTCTACAACCTGTTCGTTCATATGCCTTGCCACTGTGATATATAGGCCTAAGGCAGAGACAGTAAGAACACACAGTGGCAGAATAATTCAACCACACCTTTGTTTCATCACAAAACCGGAGAGCAACGTCTGTCTGGTGGAGTCCACAAAGCATATTGCATGTAACAAACAGTTAAATGACTTACAGCATGATAAGTTAATGTTCCCCACATTTTCTGACTACTAAACAACTATTGATTTAGAACCACAGAGAGTTACCGCAAGTCGCAAAGAAAACAGGATCTGCCTCCACCATTCCAGAACCATTTCAACTTCAACATTTCATCATCATCGAATCAGCTCTGCTTAGTCTAATACAGTGAAAACTAAAATATATCAAAAACGATTTAGTCCAATCAACATAAGCTAAATATGATGTGGCTGTCCATGGTGCTGATTTCTGTGTGTGGTGTGCGTGCGTGCGTGCGTGCGTGTGTGTGTGCAAATAGAAAAAACATGTTGACTCACCCTACTTGTAGAGAAACGCCAATGCCATCCTCCTCTTTCATGTTGCCTAAAAGGTCTATGACTCATACAGTGCACATTTTTAGTTTTTGTTGTCCTAGGCTACCATGAATACACGCCACTGGCTGCTGGAGCTTGTTGTGAGCTGGTGTAATTCTATAACTAGGCCGGGGTTATGCTATACAGGTGTATACCAACGCACCGAAACCTATTGTGTTGTCACATGCCCTACTTTGCCCCGTCTACTCTTTATTAACCTATAGCACTAGATCTGAGACTCTTCCTTTTCTTTTAAAAGGAACGTTTCTTTAGTTTCATGGACCAGTTATTTAGATACTTTTTTGGGGTCCAGTTGTGTTAAAAAAATTATGTTACATTTTAGTCATTTAGGATTCGAACCAACAAACTTTAATTTACTGACCCAATGCTCTTAACCACTAGGCTACCTGCTGCTAACAACTAGTATGAAACACATCCTACCTATAGATCTGGGATGGGCAACAGGCGGCCGTGGGTTTTGAAGGCCCTCGGATCGATACCCACCCAAAAAGATATTCTATATTTATTATATATATTATATATTATATACATCCCTGCTATAGATGAAGCTCATAAGCTGAGACACTCGTCCTTCCCTTCCTGAACAGTTGTCCTTAGACTAGAGAATTCTGTTTTATTGTGTTGTGTTTTAGACACACAATCCCTCTAGCTTCTCTCTCTCTCTCTCTCTCTCTCTCACTCACTCGCTCGCTCGCTCGCTCACTCACTCACTCACTCACTCACTCACTCACTCACTCACGCGCGCGCGCACACACAGAGGAATCAGGTTAGGGCTCACCTTCACCTTATGCTGGAGGTAATGAGCTTAGCTCATTTGGTTTGGGAGGAAGGGAGAGCCTCTCTCTGTCGTTACACTTTCCTACTTCCCCAGGTCCTCAGGGCTTTCCATCCTTCAGTTTGACACTAATCAGTTAACGGACATCAAACTGTGTCATGTTATTCATCTCTTTCCAACTGCCCCTCAGTTACACAGTGCGTTGGTTTTGGCCCATTGTCCCAAAATAATTTCTCTCTGCTCCAAGGCCGTGAAATGGAAATCTGTGTGTAGAGCAGTAGTTATGTGTGTTTACTAGCTGATTGGATCATGTATGTGTGTTCTATTTCTCACACAACAAGTGGGGTCCTTTTGTGTGCTGTCTTTCAGCGGACATCGTCACAGTAATCTGTGACAAGCCTGAGAAGGCCCAAGTGCTTCTGGGTAACGTGGAGAGGCAGGAGACCCCTGGGCTGAAGAGGATCATCCTGATGGACCCCTTTGACCCTGCCCTGCTGGAGGAGGGAGCGGGCTGCGGGGTCATCGTCCAGTCCATACAAGATGTGGAGGTAGGGATAGTGTGTAGGGGGCAGGGGTGATGGGGGAGTAGTGTATGGGGGTAGGGATAGTGTGTAGGGGGCAGGGGTGATGGGGGAGTAGTGTATGGGGGTAGGGATAGTGTGTAGGGGGCAGGGGTGATGGGGGAGTAGTGTATGGGGGTAGGGATAGTGTGTAGGGGGCAGGGGTGATGGGGGAGTAGTGTATGGGGGTAGGGATAGTGTGTAGGGGGCAGGGGTGATGGGGGAGTAGTGTATGGGGGTAGGGATAGTGTGTAGGGGGCAGGGGTGATGGGGGAGTAGTGTATGGGGGTAGGGAGAGTGTGTAGGGGGCAGGGGTGATGGGGGAGTAGTGTATGGGGGTAGGGATAGTGTGTAGGGGGCAGGGGTGATGGGGGAGTAGTGTATGGGGGTAGGGATAGTGTGTAGGGGGCAGGGGTGATGGGGGAGTAGTGTATGGGGGTAGGGAGAGTGTGTAGGGGGCAGGGGTGATGGGGGAGTAGTGTATGGGGGTAGGGATAGTGTGTAGGGGGCAGGGGTGATGGGGGAGTAGTGTATGGGGGTAGGGATAGTGTGTAGGGGGCAGGGGTGATGGGGGAGTAGTGTATGGGGGTAGGGATAGTGTGTAGGGGGCAGGGGTGATGGGGGAGTAGTGTATGGGGGTAGGGAGAGTGTGTAGGGGGCAGGGGTGATGGGGGAGTAGTGTATGGGGTAGGGATAGTGTGTAGGGGGCAGGGGTGATGGGGGAGTAGTGTATGGGGGTAGGGAGAGTGTGTAGGGGGCAGGGGTGATGGGGGAGTAGTGTATGGGGGTAGGGATAGTGTGTAGGGGGCAGGGGTGATGGGGGAGTAGTGTATGGGGGTAGGGATAGTGTGTAGGGGGCAGGGGTGATGGGGGAGTAGTGTATGGGGGTAGGGAGAGGGGAGAGATGGAGAGGGGAGAGTAGATGCTCATGGATAGGGGAGGGAGGGGCCTCGGGTAGGGAGGGAGAGAGGCCTCAGCTCAGCTAATATAATGTATCAAAGCCCAACCCTGTCTATGCAGAGACCTGTAGCTCAGCTGTGTACTCGTTCCACTGCTTGCACGCCACACATGACTGATTCTTTGGAGAAGTATGAACAACACTTCAATGGCTCCATGTCTATGTACTCCAAACACTCCAAACACTAATGTGTGACTGGTGTGTTGGCTATAACTTAATAAAGACTGCAGTATGTACATTGTTTACTGTAATCCATGTACTAGCCCTATGAGGGCAAGAGATATGCATTATTATCTCTGCAGAACATGATGGTATCTTGAACAGGTCTAGCCTGTCTCACTTCCTTGCTGTAAATTACCATGTCAACAAAAAACAAACATTACGATACAAGCAAAAGTTATGGTTAGATCCTACATTTTGGCAAATAAAGAAAGAATGCTTCCATTACAGTTTACTAAATTAATCTAGTGTAAAACTATGCAAGCATCTCTTTTGTGGGGACGAAAGAGTTGTTCAGATATTCAGTCCCTTCCACTTTATTATGACTGTGTTTTATGGTTCTTCTAATGATTATCTAACACAAGATGTTGTGCTTGTCTGCATGCTGCCGTCCCATCCAGGATCTGGGCAGAGAGAACCACAGAAAGCCCCTGGTGAGTTCAGTCTTATATGTCTGGTCTGGTTAGTTGTCTGCGTCTCAAATAACAACCTATTCCCTACTCAATCGATGCCGCCCAATTCGCACCTTAATAAAGTAGTGCACTAAATAGGGAATATGGTGTCAGTTGGACAGCATCCATAGAGTGTTAGTGCTAGGGGAGTAAGCAGTTCTGTATCAGTAGCTGTGTATCACAGCCATACCGTTATAGCCCGGTCAGCTTGGGAAATCATTAATTATTTCATAGGTCTTCTCTGTAGTCTGTCTTAGTAATTATTGTCTAATCGGCACATGGGGCAACTTTGTGGTTAGGCAGCACAGATCAAAAATACATGTATTTTGATTAGCCTCTAGATGTATACGGTCTGTCCCTGCAGAATGCAGGAAGACCTCAGAGTGGTGCTGACTATGTTTTGTTATGTTCTAGACGGGATCTCTGGCTGGGTGACAGTTTTCCCTCCATGACCTATTTGTGTATGCAGAGAGGGCTGTGTTGAATGTGTACTCAAATGTTTGAATGTGGAAAAAAAAGTTATACAATTCAAATTTGTGCTTTTGAAACCTGAGTACAAACCAATTGGTTTCCTTTGATTGCAATCTATGTGTGCTATTGTGTTAGAATTGAGATCACACGATCCAAAACAATACAGTAGACATAAGTTCTGCAAACATTCTTTAGCTGTCTGTTACTGTAGTAGCCACTGTTTAAAATGCATACTGTATTAATATCCCTTTTGATCTCACATAGCACTTTAAATCTGTGAGTGTTTTGTATTCTCATTTTACGTGACCATCTTCTACAGTCACATATTGCTTTAAATGCCTGAGATGGGCTAATATAACGTTGACTATTATCTGAAGGTGATATCAATGAGTTCATGATCTCATTCTGACTATATCCTGACTGTGCGTTTGTTCCCCACAGCCACCTACACCAGAAGACCTGTCCATTGTGTGCTTCACCAGTGGTACCACAGGTATCTCCATCTAGCCACCAGATAAACTATAGCACGCCAAAGTGTCTTATTCTTACAAGCTGATCAAATCTAATCACATGTTATTAGTCACATGCGCCGAATACAACAGGTGTAGACCTTAAAGTGAAATGCTTACTTACGAGCCCCTAACCGACAGTGCAGTTAAAAAAAATATGGATAAGAATAAGAGATAAAAGTAACAAGTAATTAAAGAGCAGCAGTAAAAAATAACAATCTGTACAGGGGGGTGCCGGTACAGAGTCAATGTGTGGCGGCACCGGTTAGTTGAGGTAGTATGTACGTACATGTAGGTAGAGTTAATTAAAGTGACTATGCATAGATGACAACAGAGTGGCAGTGGTGTGGAGAGAGGGGGGGGGGGGGGGCAATACTGATCACAATATTGATGTGTATTAACACAGTAATGCAGTATCTGAAGAGTTCCTCCACAATCCCTGGTTCAAGTCCAACCCTGACGGTAGCTTTGGTCTGTTTCAGGAAACTTTATGAAGTGTGTCTATTGTTTCTCTCATCGTGTGTGACAGATTATTAACAGGAAGAGGCCTCCCTCTGACCACTTAAAGCCAATGCCATGTATCAGGGTTGAAATGGTACAGTAATGGTCATGGTAGGGCCCTTATTAACAGTGAGACTTCAGAGAGAAAGGCAGTTACAGGGTTTTTTTCTGCATCAAAAGGGGCTTAGGTGGTGGGCGTGGCTGAATTTTACAGAACATTTTAGACGCCCCAATTTCAGAGCCATTTTTGCATTGAAGCCAATGTCCTGAAATTCTACACAATTCTCTATGGAGCTGAGAGAAACTGTTTCCGTTTTAAAGCTAGTTTCGTGTGATACTACATATTCTGTAATGGTGCTAAGAAAAAAGGTTTCAGTTTTAAAACTAACTTCCTGCAATTCTAATCATTTTGGCTAATGTTATTTTGCTAAAACATAATAAAAAAATCAATACTGTTAAATTCATTGGGTAACACTTTACATTAAGTTGCCCCTATTACCACGTAACTAACACAGTAATAACTGCATTAGCAATATATTAGTTACATACTGTAGGTGTTACTATGTAATTACATGGTAATAAGGCTGTAGCACATCCGATATTACACAATTGGAACAAGGAATGTGTAATCACACATCCACTTGCTGAAGGTTGGTTCAGATGTGTAACTACTGATGTTATTACACATGTTCTTGTACCACTATGTAACTAATGTTTTGTAATTACACATTTAAAAGTCACCTGTGAATTACCATGTTAATAACTCAAACCAAACTCTGTCCTTGTTACATGTACCAGGGTTGGGGAGTAACTGATTACATGTAACCCGTTACATGTAAGGGATTACATTTTTTTTTAAACTGTAATCTGTTACGTTACCGGCAAAATATTGTAATCAGATTACCGATACTTTTGAAAAACTAGATGATTATTTTGAGGATTACTTTTAAATTCAGAAAGGATGTTTGACACTTCTTTGTTTTCTCAATGACATTCAAATCAGCATTGAAAAAAGGCGCAGGTTTAAGTTTGTTCCACCTGAGTGAGTCTGACCACAAGTCAGAGACCAATATGATGACACATGAAATGTGTTTGATGGATCGCGGGAAAAGAGCAGGAATAGGCTTTTATAGGCTACAGTCCAAGGTATGGCTTCCAATGGTGTGACTGTTTATTCAAAAGATTATCCAATTTCAATAAATGCTTGGAGGTAAGGATGATAATAGTGGTGTAGTCTACGGTGATACGGATATCACTTATTATTGATATCTACATGGCGCATTGATGTGAATCACACTGCTGCTCTCTCATTTAGCTATTTGCGCCTTACGGATTGTGGTTGTTGTGGATGGCTGTTCACAAATCTAAATGTGTATTTGAACCCAATAATGGTTGAATTCAAGAAGTTTAAGCTGCCTATCAATCATTGTTTTTGAAACCAGTGGACAGCCAGTGAAAAATGCGCTCTTGCAACAGCTGCATAGTGCGGATCCCAGCCTATGGAATAAAAGTGGGGCTTTTATTGCTCAATCTAATTCATGCTGATAAAAACAATCCATAGGCGTAATGGACACCTGCTGAAACTTGCAAACTTTTGATAGACTTAAAGGGGCAATCTGTAGTTGCTACATCCATTTTTGGACTTTTATATATACAGAACCAGTCAGAAGTTTGGACACACCTACTCATTCAAAGGTTTTTCTTTATTTTACTATTTTCTACATTGTAGAATAATAGTGAAGACATCAAAACTATGAAATAACACATAAGGAATCATGTAGTAACCAAAAAAGTGTTAAACAAATCAAATATATTTTATATTTTATGTTCTTCAATGTAGCCACACTTTGCCTTGATGACGGCTTTGCACACTCTTGGCAAAGCATGCCATTCCATGAGTGCAGCATTTATTTTTTTTAACTTGAATCAATGAGACCAATCAGTCCTCCATTACAACAAAAATCATAAACAACAGAGTAGGGCTGGCTAATAAATCCTTAGTTTTGGGGTCATGCTCAGGTAAAACAATTTGGCTAATCTATACTCCTGTCACGCCCTGGCCTTAGTATTATTTGTTTTATTTATTATTTTAGTTAGGTCAGGGTGTGACATGGGGTATGTGTGTATTTTGGGGTATTATATGGTAGAGGGGGTGTTGGTTGTAGTTTATGGTTTTGTGTTGAGTGTATGTATCTAGCTGTGTCTATGGGTGTGTAGTTTACTAGGAAAGTCTATGGTGGCCGGAATGGGTTCTCAATTAGAGACAGCTGATTTCTGTTGTCTCTAATTGGGAGCCATATTTAAGGCTGCCATAGGCTTTAGCTTTTTGTTGGGTCATTGTCTAGTTCTGTTCTATGTCTAGGTCTGTGTCAAGGTTGCATGTTTGCATTTTGTCGGTTAGAGCTTCACGGTTATCATTTTGTTGTTTTTGCTTCGTTGGTTATCTTCTAAATAAAGAGAAGAGGTATTTTTTACACGCTGCGCCTTGGTCCTCTCTCTCTCCCATGGACAATCGTGACAGAATGACCCAAACCAAGAAGGACCAAGCAGCGTGAAAGGAGGGAACCAGAGCCAAGTGTGCTAATACTGGAGGTGAGCAATGGAAATAATACAGAGACTGTTAAGGACTTATTGAGGAGTTTGGAGGAGAGTGAAAGGAGGAAGCTGCTGTGTTGGTGCGTGAGGCACGACATCCACCCGACAGAGCGTGTGCGGGAGGTGATGTTACCTGAGTCAGTTCTCCATGCTCGTCCTGAGTTGCGTGCTAACCGTCTGGGAATGACAGTCCCACGAACCAGGTCTCCTGTGTGCCTCCCTAGTCCTGCACCTCCTGTAGTACCCTTCCGCTCCAGCCCGGTACCACCAGTTCCAGCACCACGCACTAGGCCTAAGGTGCTTATCCAGGGTCCAGTATGCCCTGTTCCTTCTCCCCGCACTAGCCTTGAGATGCGTGTCTCCAGCCCGGTACCACCAGTGCCGGCACCACGCACTAGGCCTAATGTGCTTATCCAGGGTCCAGTATGCCCTGTTCCTTCTCCCCGCACTAGCCTTGAGATGCGTGTCTCCAGCCCGGTACCACCAGTGCCGGCACCACGCACTAGGCCTAATGTGCTTATCCAGGGTCCAGTATGCCCTGTTTCATCTCCCCGCACTAGCCTTCAGGTGCGTGTCCCCAGCCCGGTACCTCCGGTTCCGGCACCACGCACCAGGCCTATAGTGCGTCTCAGCCGGCCAGAGCTGCCAGTCTGCCCCGAGCTGCCAGTCTGCCCCGAGCCGTCAGAGCTGCCAGTCTGCCCCGAGCCGTCAGAGCTGCCAGTCTGCCCCGAGCCGTCAGAGCTGCCAGTCTGCCCAGTGCCGTCAGAGCTGCCCGTCTGCCCAGTGCCGTCTGAGTCATCCGTCTGCCCAGTGCCGTCTGAGTCATCCGTCTGCCCAGTGCCGTCTGAGTCATCCGTCTGCCCAGTGCCGTCTGAGTCATCCGTCTGCCCAGTGCCATGTGAGTCATCCGTCTGCCCGGTGCCATGTGAGTCATCCGTCTGCCCGGTGCCATGTGAGTCATCCGTCTGCCCGGTGCCATGTGAGTCATCCGTCTGCCCGGTGCCATGTGAGTCATCCGTCTGCCCGGTGCCATGTGAGTCATCCGTCTGCCCGGTGCCATGTGAGTCATCCGTCTGCCCGGTGCCATGTGAGTCATCCGTCTGCCCGGTGCCATGTGAGTCATCCGTCTGCCCGGTGCCATGTGAGTCATCCGTCTACCCGGTGCCATGTGAGTCATCCGTCTACCCGGTGCCATGTGAGCCATCCGTCTACCCGGCGCCTTCTGAGCCATCCGTCTGCCCAGCGTCTTCTGAGCCATCTGTCTGTCCCGAGCCATTAGAGCCGTCCATCAGTCATGAGCTGCCCTACAGTCATGAGCTGCCCTACAGTCATGAGCTGCCCTACAGTCATGAGCTGCCCTACAGTCATGAGCTGCCCTACAGTCATGAGCTGCCCTACAGTCATGAGCTGCCCTACAGTCATGAGCTGCCCTACAGTCATGAGCTGCCCTACAGTCATGAGCTGCCCTACAGTCATGAGCTGCCCTACAGTCATGAGCTGCCCTACAGTCATGAGCTGCCACCCAGTCATGAGCTGCCCTACAGTCATGAGCTGCCACCCAGTCCGGACCTGCCGGAGTCCCTCAGTCCGGACCTGCCGGAGTCCCTCAGCCCGGACCTGCCGGAGTCCCTCAGCCCGGACCTGCCGGAGTCCCTCAGCCCGGACCTGCCGGAGTCCCTCAGCCCGGACCTGCCGGAGTCCCTCAGCCCGGACCTGCCGGAGTCCCTCAGCCCGGACCTGCCGGAGTCCCTCAGCCCGGACCTGCCGGAGTCCCTCAGCCCGGACCTGCCGGAGTCCCTCAGCCCGGACCTGCCGGAGTCCCTCAGCCCGGACCTGCCGGAGTCCCTCAGCCCGGACCTGCCGGAGTCCCTCAGCCCGGACCTGCCGGAGTCCCTCAGCCCGGACCTGCCGGAGTCCCTCAGCCCGGACCTGCCGGAGTCCCTCAGCCCGGACCTGCCGGAGTCCCTACAGCCCGGACCTGCCGGAGTCCCTCACGCCCGGACCTGCCGGAGTCCCTCACGCCCGGACCTGCCGGAGTCCCTACGCCCGGACCTGCCGGAGTCCCTACGCCCGGACCTGCCGGAGTCCCTACGCCCGGACCTGCCGGAGTCCCTACGCCCGGACCTGCCGGAGTCCCTACGCCAGGACCTGCCGGAGTCCCTACGCCAGGACCTGCCGGAGTCCCTCAGCCAGGACCTGCCGGAGTCCCTCAGCCAGGACCTGCCGGAGTCCCTCAGCCAGGACCTGCCGGAGTCCCTCAGCCATGAGCAGCCAGGACCTGCCGGAGTCCCTCAGCCATGAGCAGCCAGAGCCTTCCGCCAGCCATGAGCAGCCAGAGCCTTCCGCCAGCCATGAGCAGCCAGAGCCTTCCGCCAGCCATGAGCAGCCAGAGCCTTCCGCCAGCCATGAGCAGCCAGAGCCTTCCGCCAGCCATGAGCAGCCAGAGCCTTCCGCCAGCCATGAGCAGCCAGAGCCTTCCGCCAGCCATGAGCAGCCAGAGCCTTCCGCCAGCCATGAGCAGCCAGAGCCTTCCGCCAGCCATGAGCAGCCAGAGCCTTCCGCCAGCCCGGATCAGCCGGATCCGTCAGCCAACCATGAGTCATCCAGCCAGGATCCGTACCTCAGTCCGGAGCTGCCGTCCCTCAGTCCGGAGCTGCCGTCCCTCAGTCCGGAGCTGCCGTCCCTCAGTCCGGAGCTGCCGTCCCTCAGTCCGGAGCTGCCGTCCCTCAGTCCGGAGCTGCCGTCCCTCAGTCCGGAGCTGCCGTCCCTCAGTCCGGAGCTGCCGTCCCTCAGTCCGGAGCTGCCCCTTATCATGGTGCTGCCCCTTATCATGGTGCTGCCCTTTAGTCCGGTGCTGCCCTTTAGTCCGGTGCTGCCCTTTAGTCCGGTGCTGCCCTTTAGTCCGGTGCTGCCCTTTAGTCCGGTGCTGCCCTTTAGTCCGGTGCTGCCCTTTAGTCCGGTGCTGCCCCTTAGTCCGGTGCTGCCCCTTAGTCCGGTGCTGCCCCTTAATCCAGTGGGGTTAAGGGGAAGGATGGCCATTGGGAGGAGGCTACGGAGGCGGGTAGTGACTATGGTGGGGTGGGGACCCCGACCAGTGCCGGAGCCGCCACCGTGGAAGGAAGCTCACCCAGACCCTCCCCTAGACTGTGTGCTGGTGCGCCCGGAGTTCGCACCTTAAGGGGGGGGTTATGTCACGCCCTGGCCTTAGTATTATTTGTTTTATTTATTATTTTAGTTAGGTCAGGGTGTGACATGGGGTATGTGTGTATTTTGGGGTATTATATGGTAGAGGGGGTGTTGGTTGTAGTTTATGGTTTTGTGTTGAGTGTATGTATCTAGCTGTGTCTATGGGTGTGTAGTTTACTAGGAAAGTCTATGGTGGCCGGAATGGGTTCTCAATTAGAGACAGCTGATTTCTATTGTCTCTAATTGGGAGCCATATTTAAGGCTGCCATAGGCTTTAGCTTTTTGTTGGGTCATTGTCTAGTTCTGTTCTATGTCTAGGTCTGTGTCAAGGTTGCATGTTTGCATTTTGTCGGTTAGAGCTTCACGGTTATCATTTTGTTGTTTTTGCTTCGTTGGTTATCTTCTAAATAAAGAGAAGAGGTATTTTTTACACGCTGCGCCTTGGTCCTCTCTCTCTCCCATGGACAATCGTGACAACTCCCATATTTCCATGTCCTATTCTTGAAGATCAAGGTGTATAACATTTATTGGAATGACTGGAATTCTGATAGACTTTGGTTTTTAATGTAAAGATAGAATTTAGTCGTATTATTATATGTAGTAGAAAGCGATGGGTTAGAAGAAGCCTACATAAGCAACCCATAAAGTACAAATTAACATCCATATATGGCCAGCTATGTAAACTTCAACATTGATTTATCCTGCAATAGATGTCGTTCAATTGGTAACATACATTTTTGTCTTCTTCTAATGCCTCTTAAGGGGAAAGTAATCTAAGAGTAACCGCATGTAATCAGATTACATTACTGAGTTACGTTACTGATTACATTTTCAGACAGGTAACTTGTAACTGTAACGGATCACATTTAGAAAGTAACCTACCCAACCCTGCATGTAACTACAAGATGCCACAACCATTGAATCCACATGTAATATCAGGGTTGATAAATAGGCTAGGACCTGGTAACAACAATTGTAATAAGCCACACCCTGTCATTAACTACTGGTCATATTACATTTTTTCATTTCTATGTTATGACCTGGCTCAAAGGCTATATATACCGAATCAAGTGTAATACAAGAACAATGTAGTTACATAAGATATACTTGTAATTATCATGTACCTACCCAGGAGCAAGCAACTTAATGTAAAGTGAATCCCAGTAGGGTATAACCTTTATAATTACTATCTAGTAACAATGTAACAAACTTTGCAGACAATAGACAACAACCTTGTTACCATGTCATTTACAAAGTAACAGCTACGTAACTACTATGTTACTGGAGTTATTACTGTGGAGTTACATAGTAATAGGGGCAACAATGTAAGGCGTTTTGGTAATTTTATTACGGTCTGGCCACAAATACAGTCATATAGAATACCCTGGTATTTCCAGACATGTAACCACAGCTTTAGTCACAAGTGGCTAAGCAGCCCACTGCAATAATGGAAAGAGCGCCATCTGTTGGTCTTTTAGTGTATCAGCCTGAAGCGTGTTTTCCCATGGTGGATGTCTCCCCTGGTGCCCTTGTTACACACCTGCCCTGAGGCCTATCTCTCTGAGTGTGTGTGTTCCAAAGGCTGTTACAGGGTTATTCAACTCAGGTTGCTCCCACTATGGCAAAGCAAAACACGAGCAAAACACGAACAAAGCAAAATATGAATTGGATTATTGTTGAAGGTCAAGAGGAGTTTAACATTTGGCGTTGTCAGTTTCTTCTAGAAGTGAAGTCTGTTCATGCGTAGCCTGAAAAACAAGTGCCACAATGATAATTATTTTCGTTCCTAGGATGCTAACTTGTTTTTCCAGATATATATATCTAACCTTGTTGTTTTTTAGCTGATTTAAGAGGCAATGTTTAGTGTTAGGACTTTCTCATATGAATTGGATTATTGTTGAAGGTCAAGAGGAGTTTAACATTTGGCGTTGTCAGTTTCTTCTAGAAGTGAAGTCTGTTCATGTGTAGCCTGAAAAACAAGTGCCACAATGATAATTATTTTCGTTCCTAGGCTGCTAACTTGTTTTTCCAGATATATATATCTAACCTTGTTGTTTTCCATCGATTGATACAGCATGGGTCCCAAATGGAAACCCTTTTCCATATACAGTCCACTACTTTTGACCATAGTCCTAAGTATTGCACTATAAGGGTGCAATCCATTGTTGAGAGCAGGTGGAGGAGAAGTCCGTTGATTTTGTTGCACTATTTTCTGTTCCTCTCCTACATAGGAAACCCAAAGGGAGTCATGCTGACACATGGGAATGTTGTGGCTGATTTCTCAGGCTTCCTCAAAGTGACAGATGTAAGTTCGATCGGACTATGGTGTAGCTGACCCTTTCTGTGGAAGAAATTTCCCTTGTACAGTATTTATCTTGAGTAGGTGCTACATTTCCCATTTATGTAAATATATTAGATGCAAGACTCACTAAATTGCTTCAAGTCCCATATCTTACATGGGACAATAACAAGATGGAAATGTACAATGCACAAATGTATTTGTTTTTGTGTGCTTGTGGATAACATCTGTTCCTCTTTAAGATCATGTTTCACAGTTGAGTGGTGAGAAACAAACCCCACTGGGCACAGAAGTCAATTCAACGTCTATTCTGCATTGGTTCAATGTCATTTCGTTGAAATGACGTGGAAACAACGTTAATTCAACCAGTGTGTACCCGATGGGATGGTTCTAATCCCCTTCTAACCACTTTTTCTCTCCCCCATGCCACAGAAAGTAATATTCCCAAACCAAGACGACGTTCTTATCTCCTTCCTGCCTCTGGCTCACATGTTTGAAAGACTCATCCAGGTAATTTCCCAAACAAAGCCCACACTAAGCTTTCATTTGTATAATTGTTGGTGTGTGTGTGTGTTGCTCCTCTTTGTGTGTGTGTGTGTGTGTGTGTGTGTGTACACATGTACCTGTATTTCTAGACATGAAGGATCTTGGCGATTACCCTTGTCCTTGGCTGTTATTGACCTGGTTATCTGTGGTTGGATTTCATTGTGACATTATATTATTAAATAGGCATATCATATGCTTGCTCTGGATAAGCTGGCTCATACAGTCATGGGTGTGCATTATTTCAGCCGGTTCTAACAGCTTCGCCCCCACAGGAAACTTGAGTCCTGCTGTTAACCCCCCCACGCTGCCTCTAGCTTGGGATGCATCCTAAATAGCATCCTATCCCCTATATACTGAACTACTTTCGACCAAGGCCCTATGGGCTTTGGTCAAAAGTAGTGCACTACAAAGGGAATAGGGTACTATTTAAATCGCAGACTTGGTCTGTTGTTTCCGATAGCTGTGGTTCCACAGCTCGTGTTTTCAGTCCCTAACTACTGATTTTGGATCAGTCCCAAATGACCCTATTATTTTGAATAACTACTATGAGTTAAACAACAAAGCTGGCACTGGATCAGCTTCAGTACTGAAGGGGTAAAGCAACCATACAGGTTCAACCGACCTTCGTGTTTTGCCCCGCTGCAGTACGTGTTCTTTCCTTGTTAGTGTGTGAGACACAGACACAGGAAACCACCTCTCTTCCCCTACAACACAAGCAGGCACATACTTCACGTTCACAAGAATGCACACACCCAGACACTGTTAATGTATGTGACCTTTATGTAACTAATATAAACACCTTTAAGTTCATCCTCAAAAGGAACGGCCCATGTTCTCCTTGTAGAACTCGTTGAATAGGCTTTTCCATATACAGTAAGTTTTATGGTCCCTGCCAGTGCGCTCCAGTCTATTATGCAAATCATGTCTTTCAACATGTGAAAGAAAAAAAGTCAGTCCCTGCAGAGCCTGTCCTCATCATGACCTCAAAAACAGGAACTGTTCCAAAGATCGGTGTGAATTGTGGTACTTTCAAGAGAACTCAAACTCTGAACCTCCGAGTTAATATCAATATATTTTTTTGCGTCAAGTTACCTGTTGTTCAATTCTGATATTTTGCAAGTGGGAAAGTCAGAGCTCGAGTTTCCAAGTGGACATTTTAGAGTTTCTGAGTTCCGAGTTGTCTTGAAAGCAGCATTAGGCCAGATCTATGCAACTGAATACAAAAAGTGCTTTTTGACTCAGTTGTAACTGTTAGGTTCTTTCCCCAGTCTGTGGTGTATTGTCATGGTGGCCGGATCGGTTTCTTCCAAGGCGACATCCGCCTGTTGTCTGATGACATGAAGGCCTTACGGCCCACCATCTTCCCTGTGGTACCTCGACTGCTCAACCGCATGTATGACAAGGTGAGAGAACCAGCCTTTACACCCCCCCCCCCCCCCCACACACACACACACCTCCCCTCATTTTTCATATCTTATATCAACTCACCCCCTCTCTTAAATGTCTATGTGTGTACTCTACAGATATTCAGCCAGGCCAACACCCCATTGAAGCGTTGGCTGCTGAACTTTGCAGCTAAGAGAAAAGGGGCAGAGGTCAGCAGGGGGATCATCCGCATGGACAGCCTGTGGGATAAGATATTCTTCAGTAAGATACAGGTATCAACCTCCCCTCCTCCACTCCTTCTCTTCTCCTCTCCCTCCTGCCTATGAGTGGCCTGATACGGTGCCCTCGCACATTGGCTACCCGGACTATCTGCATTGTGTCCCGCCACCCACCATCCGCCAACCCCTCGTTTACGCTACTGCTACTCTCTGTTTATCATATATGTATAGTCACTTTAACCATACCTACATGTACATAGTACCTCAATTAGCCTCGCTACTGTTATTTTTCACTGTTGTTTTTATTTCTTTACTTATCCATTGTTCCCCTAATACCTATTTTTTACTTAAAAATTGCACTGTTGGTTCGGGCCTGTAAGTAAGCATTTCACTGTAAGGTATTGTTGTATTCGGCGCACGTGACAAATAAACTTTGATTTGATTTGCTGTGTGTGTACAGGCAATAAAATGGGAATATGCACTGTGACCCGTGGAAGTGTTGCTAGGCAGGCAGGATGTACTGTATTTCAACAACACAGACTGCATTCCTGGTGTGTTGTGGGAGTTTGGTTTGTGTGATAGTATTGTGTTCTGTTGGCAGGCCAGCCTGGGTGGGAGGTTACGCATGATTGTAACTGGAGCTGCTCCGGCCTCCCCCACTGTACTGGGGTTTCTCAGGGCTGCACTGGGTTGTCAGGTAAGTGACGTACATGTGAATGCGCGCACACAAACACACACACACACACACACACACATGTATGGATAAACACACACATGCAGCTGCATGCATAAGCATACACATGCGCACACACACGCACATGTGTTGACAAACACACAAACGCATGCAGCCACAAGCACACATGGACACGAGGTCACACAGACAAACCATCAGACTGATCATATCACATCCTGCTAACATCCGGTCTGTCCTGGCTGTCTGTAGGTGTATGAGGCATATGGTCAGACAGAGTGTACTGCTGGCTGTACTTTCACCACTCCTGGAGACTGGACCTCAGGTGAGCTTATCTCTCCTCTCCGCTCTTCCCTTCTCCTCTCTTCCCCACTCCTTTCTTCTCATCTTTTCTCCTCTCCTCTCGTCTTCTTTCTTCTCCTCTTCTCTTCTCCTTTCCTCTCCTCTTTACTTGTCTCCTCCACTTCAACCGGTCAACAGCTGTTCCACTCCCAGTACACCCAAGTAGTGCACTATACATAGGGAGCCATTTGGGACTCACCCCTACATTAGGCCAGGGAGCAAGAGTACCTTTATGACATCAGAGTACAGTCAATGCCTGTTTAAAAACATTATACTTCACCACTGGGGTGAAAGTCTAAGAGGTTTTACAACGGTGGAAACACAAGCCCACAGAGATAACACGCTGTGTATTGGGGACACATTATAGTGTGACTGAGTATAGCTGCTGCTGACTGATGCCAACATCAACAAGGCCCTCCATGTCCTGAGGAGATGGGGTTATAAGTCAGTGTCACCTGCTTTCAGCGGAAGGACCGCCGCAACGTGTAATATTTTACTGCGAACACTACAGCTGAAGCGAACTCCTTCCTCCGCCGCACGTAAGTGCTTTCAGCTTCAG
The DNA here is from genome assembly GCF_045679555.1 of Salvelinus alpinus. NCBI lineage: Eukaryota > Metazoa > Chordata > Actinopteri > Salmoniformes > Salmonidae > Salvelinus > Salvelinus alpinus. The sequence goes on along the minus strand of NC_092098.1, from coordinate 43,911,494 downwards.
ACTCAAACAAACAAACACAAGCTTTGAGGTTCTCACTGTTTTTAGCTCTGTGGCTTCCGGCTGGCTGCACGTTTCAGGGCCACAACCATTTCCCCTCTGTAATGTGTGAGAACAGGGGCAACTGGTCGGGAGGCTTAATTGTAGTTAAGTCAACAACCTTTGGATCACAGCCAGTATTTACCCACATACTCTGCTGTGCTACAAAACACTGGCAGTTGCAGTATGACAACCCAAGCATGCAACAGACACTTTATTGTCTCGGTGAAACAGCCATGGCCAAAGGTTACACTGGAAATATATTGAGCTGCAGTACATTTGAATGGATGCTAGAGCAGCTCTAACACCTGACCCACCCATCAGCCCACTGAACCATCGGTTGCGTCCCAAATGGCACCCTATTTCCTATATAGTGCACTACTTTTGACCAGAGCCCTATGGGAATAGGGTACCCTATGGGTCCTGGTCAAAAGCTGTGCACTATATAAGGAATAAGGTGTAATTCGGAATGCAGTCATAATCTCCTGTCTTCCTGGAAATGTCATTACTTATTACATATTATTTCATGATGCAGACTTTGCCAGGTCTAGCATGAATTTCTAGCCCAAGGACCATTCAAAACCCACCCACAAGGCCTGAAAACTAGGCCAAAATGTTGTTGTTTTTTCAGCAAGAGAGGAGTTGATAAATAGGTGTCTCCATAATGACAATCTATATACAACTGGTAAAAAAAGGCTAATTGACTGAGAACACATTCTCATTTACAGCAACGACTTGGGGAATAGTTACAGGGGAGAGGAGGGTGAATGAATGAGCCAATTGGAAGCTGGGGATGATTAGGTGGTCATGATAGTATGGAACCCAGGGTTATGTCATAGTATTTTTAGTGACCACAGAAAGCCAGGAAACCAATTTAACGTCCCATCTGAAAAACAGCAACCTACACAGGGCAATGTTCCCAATAAAATATTTTTTGATCAAGGGTTTGTAAGCTACTCTGGACTTCTATAGGCCCTGCACATTATACTCTTCGACACTATAAAACAATATGGAACTAGCTAGTGCTGTTATTCGTTTGTTGTCCTCACATGACTTGTCATGATGTGCTGCTCTCCTCTCACTTGTGACTCAGCTGCCTGCTGCAGCGCTCTCTCAACACACGGCCCTCCCCACAGCCCTCCCCCCTCCCTCCCTCCCTCCCTCCCTATCACTCTCTCAGCAACAGCCTGCCTCACTACCTGATTATCAGTAGCAGCAGGTCACAGTGAAATAAATAGATTTACTTAGAAGTAGCGCAAAAACCTGCAACCCGCAACCAATACATTTTCCTCTGCGACATTGTTTTCAAAGTACTTGCAGGAAAACCATGAACATGGCAACCCTGATCAGTACACCCTCTTAATAAGGCCCTGTGCTCTTACAGTTCCTGGGCAGTGGGGCAGCCCGCTGTTATTTTGGAATCAGACACAACTGAATGTGTGGATGACATTCAGGGGTCTAAGTGGGGAATAACAATTTCAGATCTTCACACACCCTAGAATTGGGCTTTAGCTTTGTGCGTTGCAATGTTTTTAAGTTTAGCAAGTATGGAGAAAGGTATGACTTCTCTAACTATTGTGTAGGCCTGATTGTCAAACAATACACATTTTAGCGTATTTCCACTAAAAGATGCACATTTGAGTTGTAAAGGTAATATAGCTTGTAATGATTAAGAAACATTTATTTGTATTGCGTCAAATTAAAATATTATTCAACTGCTCCCCCTACTGGTTTGATTCTATATTTCAGTATTTTCAGCTTCACATTGCTGTTTTGGCCTGACTGTATAAATGCATACTTTTTGGTGGCAGCCAATTTACTATCTAATGACTTCAATCAACCAAATGAAGATATGACTCCACAGCTGTCTGTACACTATACTTTTTTCTCATACTTCTCCTTGGTTTGATGGCTAACTCTAGGTCATGTGGGGGCACCATTGCCATGTAACCTCATCAAGCTGGTGGATGTGGCTGAGAAGAACTACTTTGCACGCAAGGGAGAAGGAGAGGTGAGTTCAATAAAGCATCAAGGACATTTTAGGATAATCCCTATTTGAACATGGTCCCAGACATTTGATCACTGAGGCTATGTGTGGCTGTCTCCTTCTCTCTGATCATCCATTAGGTGTGTGTGAAAGGACCCAATGTTTTCAAGGGCTACCTCAAAGACCCTGAGAGGACGGCTGAAACCCTGGACACAGACGGTTGGCTCCACACCGGAGACATAGGGAGATGGTTACCTGTACGCACACATGCTTGTTTATGACCCTTCCCTTGAAAATACATTTCTTCAAACATCTATTTGCCTTCCTTGTGTTATATACCCTCAATATTAGGGTCAAATCCTAACTTGACATTCACAACTATTTCAATTAAAATGTAAGGTATGGGCCTATTTTTGATGTCTGCCCTCCGCTCCTCAGAACGGTACACTGAAGATCATTGACAGGAAGAAGCACATCTTTAAGCTGGCCCAGGGAGAGTACATCTCCCCTGAGAAGATAGAGAACATTTACATCCGCTGTGAGCCTGTGACCCAGCTCTACGTCCATGGTGACAGCCTACAGGTGATCTCCTTAACCACTTCGTTGTTATCACATGACAGCCGATGGTAAGAGTTGTTTGGGCATTATCATTAAAGTTGGGCAGAACCACTGGCACACAGCTAGACATTAGCCCTATAAAAATCTGTCAGTTTAGGCTAGAGATCATTTTTTTCATCAATTCGCTGCATACGCACTTCCGCATCTGCGATGAAAGGTGGCAGAGCTCAAGCGATGTTTGTCAGACCATGAGACATCCCGAAAATTAGTCTTCTCACAAAATCGGATAACACTTTACTTGACACTCAGCAACATAACACATTATGATACAGTCATAACCATGTCATAATATGTCATAACAGCCGACATAACTTGTCATAAGTCATAATATGGTCATAACAATGTCATGACACATGTATTTAGACCTGTTGTGACATACTCTATATTGCATTATTTTATCACTGGTTATGACACCTACAAAAGAGTGTCAAAACCCACAAAACATGCACCTCTGTTGCTTATGACTAAGATGAAAGCAGGAGCAGATTTCAGTTACAAGAAACCCTCTTTTGGACTGATGACTGACATAAGGTCATGTACATGATAGGCCTATCTGACCTATTATGATGGTCATAATGTATCTTGGCAGTGTCATAAATCACATGAGCAAAGTTCACTGAACCACCTCCACTAAAATTACAATTGATAGCCTTTGAGTTAGAGTAGGATAATTTAAAAAAACATGACACTGATACTGAGGTTAATTGGTAAGCTGTAACAGACTATGTGAGGTCATAAAATGTGGGTATCATAGCAGGTGTTATGTAGGTGTCATAACCAGCCATAAAATAACACAATATATGTCCCAATAAGTGTAAATATGGGTCATGACAGTGTTATGACCATATTATGACAGGTTATGACCGTGTCATAACGTCTTATAACGCTGGGTTTAAAGTAAAGTGTTACCCAAAATCGTCTGTAGCGTCTGAATGGTTTGACCATTATTACCCCTCTATGGAAAGATGAGACTCTCCCGAACACAACGGTGGTTTCCGTTTTGCTCTACAACCCCCACGAGCGTCTTGGGACTAGTCTGAAATCAGCACAGCCGATCTGCTAACTTCTGTCTGTAGCGTCAAAACAGTTTGGACAACACACTAATATGACCCCTCTGTAGAAAGGTGAGACTCTCACAAACACAAATATGTTGTTTTGCTCTAGGATGCCCACTGGCCTCACAAGACCCGTCTGAAGGTCCCCCCGTACCAGTTGAAAAAATAAAATGGAAGTATACTGAACAAAATTATTAACGCAACATGTAAAGTGTTGGTCCGATGTTTTATGAGCTGAAATAAAAGATCTCAGAAATTGTCCTTATGCAAATGTATTTCTCAAAAATGTTGTGCACAGATTTGTTTACATCCCTGTTAGTGAGCATTTCTCCTTTGCCAAGATAATCCATTTCAACTGACAGGTGTGACATATGAAGAAGCTGATTAAACAGCATGATCATTACACAGGTGCACCTTGTGCTGGGGACAATAAAAGGCAACTGTATAATGTGCAGTTTTGTTAGACAACACAATGACAAAGATGTCTCAAGTTTTGAGGGAGTGTGCAATTGGCATGCTGACTGCAGGAATTTCCACCAGAGCTGTTACCAGAGAATTGATTGTTAATTTCTCTACCTTAAGCCGCCTCCAATTTTGCTTTAGATAATTTAGCAGTCCATCCAACCAGCCTCACAACCGCAGACCCACCTGTATAGCGTTGTGTGGACGAGCGGTTTGCTGATGTCAACATTGTGAACAGAGTGCCCAATGATGGCGGTGGGGTTAGGGTATGGGCAGGCATAAGCTACGGACAACGAACACAATTGCATTTATCGATGGAAATTTGAATGCACAGAGATACTGTGACAAGATCCTGAGGCCCATTGTAATGCCATTCATCCACCACCATCACCTCATGTTTCAGCATGATAATGCACGGCCCCATGTTGCAAGGATCTGTACACAATTCCTGGAAGTTGAAAATGTCCCAGTTCTTCCATGGCCTACGTCCTCACCAGATATGTCACCCGTTGAGCATGTTTGGGATGCTCTGGATCAACGTGTACGACAGCGTGTTCCAGTTCCCGGCAATATCCAGAAACTTCAACCAGCCATTGAAGAGGAGTCGGACAACATTCCACAGGCCAAAATCAACAACATTTACATTTTCATTTAAGTCATTTAGCTGACGCTCTTATCCAGAGCGACTTACAAATTGGAAAGTTCATACATATTCATCCTGGTCCCCCCGTGGGGAATGAACCCACAACCCTGGCGTTGCAAGCGCCATGCTCTACCAACTGAGCCACACGGGACCAACCTGATCAACTCTATGCGAAGGAGATCTGTAGCGCTGCATAAGGCACTTTTTTTTAAAGGTATCTGTGACCAACAGATGCATATCTGTATTCCCAGTCATGTGACATTAGGGACTAATGAATTTATTTAAATTGACTGTTGCTCAGTAAAATCTGTGAAGTTGTTGCATGTTGCGTTTATATTTTTGTTCAGTGCACATATGGGGACAATTTAGTGCCAAAAATAAGGGGTTAAATAATGTTTTTAAAAAAATATATGTAACGCTCGTCTTCCTCCTCGTCTGAGGAGGAGCAAGGATCGGACCAAAGCGCAGCGTGGTTTGAATACATATTTTAATTATAGCAACGAAGACGAAAAACACTTGACAAAATACAAAACAATAAACGAACGTGAACAAACGAACGAAAACAGTACCGTGTGGCGAACAAACACAGACACGGCAACAATCACCCACAAACAAACATTGAAAACAGCCTACCTTAATATGGTTCCCAATCAGAGACAATGACAAACACCTGCCTCTGATTGAGAACCATATTAGGCCAAACGAACAAACCTAAACATAGAAACAAATAACATAGACTGCCCACCCCAACTCACGCCCTGACCATACTAAATAAAGACAAAACAAGGGAAATAAGGTCAGGAACGTGACAATATAAACCTTTCCTTATCTTTCTTAAAGATCTCAGATATAGGACAGACACTTCAGAACAAACTTCCTTGAGATGTTATTTTCTGATTATCTGTTCCATGTAGTGAATCTGTTATTCAATATGTTTATATGGGCTAATAACAGTAAGGCCAACATTTTTTTCCATCAAATCATTTTTGCAGGTATTTTTTTCATACTTCAACGGCTCTTAAAATTCCAAATCAAATAGCTAAATGATCCTTGGTATGACCTTTTTAAAACAATTCCATATAGCTTAGTAGAACCCCCGACTGTAATGAGTTAAAACCACAGTTTATGCTGGATACTGTTTATGTACAGCTATTTTCATAGATAGACACATACTTACTTACCTACTTAGGCCTATTGAGAGAGAGAAAGAGAGAGAGAAAAATACAGAGAACATTTGATTATTTCTAAAGGTTACTTGTGTGTTTCTCTTCTAGTCCTGTCTGGTTGCCATAGTTGTTCCTGACCCAGAGACAATGCCTGCATGGGCCCTGAAGAAAGGCATGGAGGGGAGCTATCGGGACCTCTGTAAAAATACTGTATGTGATTTCAATCCCATCATTTACATTCAATGGTGTTTTCATTCTGTTTGTTGCCATGATGAAGGAGAGGCTTGAAATAATCAACTATGTGAATAGATGTGAAAAGATTGACGTAATCAAAAGAAAGGATTCCTGTTGCACAACATTCATATCTAGGTACTGCGCTTTTAGAGAAAGATCATCAGATCCTCAGACCCTGAGTAAACTGATTCAAGAAAAAGAAAGGGCACCTTGTTGAACCCTTTGAGTTGTTGAATAGATCGACATAACACAACACATGGTATTGTCTTAGAGTCATGGTACGGTGTCTTGTCTTGTGTGTGTGTGTATGTAAAGGTCCTGAAGAAAGCCATCATGGAAGACTTGCAGAGACTGGGCAAGGCCAGTGGCCTCCACTCGTTTGAGCAGGTGTGTGTGTGTGTGTGTGTCAATTGTGAGGTGTTCATTGGTGAGGGCAAATGACAACTCTCTGAAAGCGAATACCTAGATGATGATGACAAATAGCTGATATGCACACTTGACCTGGCAAAGGATCCTGTCTACATTCTAATGTATTCTGTCTGTCCCAAGGTGAAAAACATCCACATCCACAACGAGCAGTTCTCCATACAGAATGGCCTGTTGACTCCCACATTAAAAGCGAAGAGACCCGAGCTGAGGGAGTTTTTCAAGGAGAAGATCGAAGACCTGTACGAAAACATCTCCATGTGAAACACTACCACCGAATAAACGTTTCTCAGCAACATCACTCCTCATTTAACATTTGTCATTCACTCCCCTTCACCCCCATCCAACCACAAAACAGACTCAAACCAACCAAACAAGTTACTGACCGTGGGTCAGGAAGGAAGTATCAACTTAGCTCTTTGGACACCCACTGACCGAGTTCTGTCTGCTGCTCCAGGGCAGCCTAGCAGTGTGTTGGGCCAGTAACCGAAAGGTTGCTGGTTTGAATACCTGAACTGACAAGGTGAAAAATCTGTTGATGTGCCCTTGAGCAAGGCAATTAACCCTAATTTGCTCCAGGGGCGCCGTACTACTATGGCTGACCCTGTGAAACAACACATTTCACCTACAGTACTCGGTATATGTGACAATACATCTGTGTTATTTTTTTCAATGTAGAGCTAAAACCAAATCAGCCTCATCTCTTATCTTGAAACGCCAGCAACAGACAGTCAACATAGCCTGCATGCTCCTCTTTCTTTTGTAGACCTTTCAAAACATTACAAAAAAATGATGCAATCTTTAAGTTTTTCTCCATGATGTGCTCAGAGAATTTGCCTGGTAAGAACATACCGACCTCAAATAAGGGCATTGCATGCAGTGTGCCCTGCATTGCTGGGACCGTTGTTACAGGAGACTTCAAAATGAGTCCTGGGCTTTTAAGGCAGTCAATAGGGGTGTAAAAACGTTTTGTCTGTTGCAAAACTTTTTCCAACAGAAACAGCTTAATCAAAACGTAAAACGTTTTTTCAACAAAAACTAGAGTTTTATTGGACAAATTCAGGTAGGCCCCAACCTGTTCAATTTGTTCTGTTTGCTTCCATTTGGTTCCTAGAGTAAATGGTAAACGCTTTCCATGCAAGGCAAAACTTTTGCAACGGAATCCGACTAATGAATACACCCCTGGTATACCAACACCGTCAACGGTCATACTGCAAAGCTTTCTCATGTAGTCGAGATCGACAAGCTCCACTCATTGATGGAGGTTAAAACAAAATGGACTGTGAAAATGTGGGTTTATGTAGTACAAATGTAATGGCTTTTGAGTTAATTTCAGTCCCAAATTATTACTATGTGGATGTACATATTAAGGACAACTAGACATAAGCATATTTAAGCAATGGTTTGAATGGATTTTTTGCGTGTAGTGAGATGAATTGTAACTTTATTTAATCTGTTGTCAAATGGAATCAGCACCATATCCTTGTATTGAATGAGTGCAGCAACAGGGATTAGGGGTGGGGTTGGGATGGGGCAGAGAAAAATAAAATACATTCTGGAATGATTTTAATTTATTATTTCTTTATTCTTTTCCATGTCAAGCAATGCTTAAACAAACTAAAACAGAATTACCTTTGCATTGCAACATTTGGCTGGGCAATATAGACAGAAAGTGTTAAAGGCCCAGTGGAGACACAAATGTGATTTCCTGCGTTTTATATATATTTCCAACCTGAGGTTGGAATAATACTGTGAAATTGTGAAAATTATGAGAATACAATCATTTTTATTGTAAGAGCTGTTTGAAATTTGTTCCCATTTTGGTGTCAGGTTATTTTGGCCTTCCATGGTGACATCACTATGCAGTAAATCAGTTAATAAACCAATAAGAAAGAGTTCCAAACCTCTCTGCCAATAACTGCACATCCAGTTTTACCCTCGCCACTCAAACCTGCCCTAGACAGTCCTAGAAAAATTATTGCTTGATAAATGGCTCTTTGCTAAGAATGTATTATTATTTAAAAAATGTACCACTTTATTTGAAAAAATAAATCACAGTATGGTACTTAATTTTTTACCCTGAAATGATCTGATATTGAGATCTGCATTGGACCTTTAAAGGGATACTGCGAGATTCGGGCCTTTGTTCTACTTACCCAGAGTCTGATGAACTCGTGGATACCATTTTTATGTCTCTGTACCCGTACCCGTATGTTTCTGTACCCATAGACTTCCAGTCATTGCGCTAACGCTAGTAAGCATTTGCTTGTGAAACTAGAGCTAACTTACTTTGTACTGCACAGAGACATAACGATTGTATCCACGAGTTTATCTGACTCTGGGTAAGTAGAACAAGGGCAATATAATAGCAATGATCATGGTAGTGATATAGGGTGATAAGATCAAATCAAAGTCTATTGGTCGCGTACGCAGTTTAGCAGGTGTTGTGGCGGGTGCAGCGAAATGCTTATGTTCTAGTTCCTATCAATCAATGCAGTAAATGTCAAACAAGCACACAATAATACAAAGTATAAATGTAGTACAGTACAATACAAAGTACAAATGTAGTACAGTAGTAGATATGTAAACATGGTTAAAGTGACAGTGTTCATTTAGTATGTACATAGGGCAGCAGTCCGTAAGGTGCAGGGTAAAGTATGCAACAGTTGGACACAGTCTCCATTGATATGTGTCTCCTGACCTTGACACAGGTAAAGTGGCTGAGTGATTGGTTTACCTCTTCTGTAGGTTTACTTTGGCACAACAAAAGTCTACTTGGAGCTAGCGTCCTAGTGCATGCTTCTTCTTATCAGCAGCCAACAACTACAATGTTGAGAGCTGAAGGTCTACAGGGCATACTTTCTTCCAAGTACCTCAGATGAAGTTTCATCATCATAGTTGATGTTTGATTTTAGTAGGGGAAAGGCTGCACTTACAGAGCCTCTGAAATATGTTTGTGAGCAGCAGGACCTCAAATAGTCTGTTACAGTTTACCAATTAACCTCAGTATCAGTGTCATGTTTTTAAAAAAAATGATCCTACTCTAACTCAAAGGCTATCAATTGTAATTTTAGTGGAGGTTGTTCAGTGAACTTCGCACATGTGATTGTCTTTTAACTGAGGCCTGAAGACTAGCCCACAAAGTAAATGCTTACAGCAGGCTAACCCAGTCTTGTGACACACGTTGCGTTCCCTTGCTCAGACGTTGCATGCGTCAACCAAAGGTTGCGTGTCACGTCATCGACTGTGTCATCGACTGACAGATTGATATAACATATTATCTGGTTAGCTGATACGTAAAATACCTATCCAGGCGTTGTAAGACCTGGCAGGCTTCAGCAACGCCTGGGCAGAGGAATACGCCCATAGACGACCAGGGCTCAAACCATAGCATTTATTACACTTTTTCCAGACAAGACAGACGCAAATTAATATAATACATTTGCAAAATTCAGCTCATTTTATTTGGTCAAAACAATATTTCCGGGCATCCCGAGTAGCGGTTGGGCTCTACTTGGCACATTGTGCTCTAGCGACACTCCCCGTTCGCCAATGAACGGTTACCTCCGACACATTGGTGTGGCTGGCTTCCGGGTTAAGCTGGCGGGTATTAAGGAGCGCGGTTAGGCGGGTCATGTTTCGGAGATCACATGACTCCACCTACGCCTCTCCAGAGACCATTGGGGAGTTGCAGCGATGAGACAAGATCGAAATTGGGGAGAAAAAGGGGGGTAAAATACCAACAACAACAAGAAAGAAAATAATACTTGACTTATCTGATTTAAGCCCTTGGCTCCAATAAAAGGAGCATAGGCCATAGACAAATGTCCTCCTCCATCTCACTCGTTTCGGGGCAAGTTTTTCCAGGTCTCACCATGTTGAGGCTACTTTCAGTCATTTCTGCCTGGACAAATAAGCCTACACCTGTCACTGAACATCAAACTGGAAAAATGTGTCACACTCATATCCCTCAAGTTTCTGCATAAATACACGCTGTTCAGACGATCACATGAATCCACTTCACAGATAAGATGTGATTGGCGTAGGCCTATTTGGGGAGTACATTGGATCTGGAAGAACAGGCATGCTTGTACAGCACTTTTGTAAATTAATTTGTGGAATGAAAGGAATAAAAAGGAATTGCAAGTGAAACCACGGGACTGGTTAGGCATCAATGAAGATTACATAGCAACATTCCAACTGATGATCAGATCACAAAGAATCCTGTAGTATGTTTAAAAATATATGAATAATATGTTTTACGGTAAATCTAAATGATGGGTAGATAGGACAGGAATCAAACTGTACATGTTGGATATTTTAATATTCAGTGTTTTTCCTTCTTTGACTAATGACACTGTTTAAGGTGAGTGGTCATGTCTCAAACCAGCTACAGGGTTACCGTACTCTATTTTTGTATTTCACGTTTATGGCCAGCAGGGAGCGCCAACATAATTAGGGGAACATCTCCACACATTTTTTTCCAGCTGAATCTCTGGAAAAGTTTTTTGGGGTGCCAAGATGACGGGCAGGCCTACACCCGAATTGTTGTTGGACTTGGAGGTGGAGTCAGAGGATCCCATAGAGTTCGATAAGAAAGCGGGCAGTGAAAAAAACAAAAAAAACAGGAACATATTAACAGAAAATATGGAGTGCTGCAGAACGAAATTGAACATGACGAGAGTGAGGATGAATTAACTAAGGTGGCAGGTGCTGTGAAAACCGTAGAGTTTGAGCCTCCTCCCGATGGTGATGAAGATGATTTTGGCCCAGTGGGAGAAAGATTTTTGGAGAGAATGGATTGTTCGTCACCAAGCTCGAGACCCTGGGTCTCGACCCCGCCCTGTGCAACTGGGTCCTGGACTTCCTGACGGGCCGCCCCCAGGTGGTGAGGGTAGGTAACAACATCTCCACCCCGCTGATCCTCAACACTGGGGCCCCACAAGGGTGCGTTCTGAGCCCTCTCCTGTACTCCCTGTTCACCCACGACTGCGTGGCCATGCACGCCTCCAACTCAATCATCAAGTTTGCGGATGACACTACAGTGGTAGGCTTGATTACCAACAACGACGAGACGGCCTACAGGGAGGAGGTGAGGGCCCTCGGAGTGTGGTGTCAGGAAAATAACCTCACACTCAACGTCAACAAAACAAAGGAGATGATTGTGGACTTCAGGAAACAGCAGAGGGAGCACCCCCCTATCCACATCGACGGGTCAGTAGTGGAGAAGGTGGAAAGTTTTAAGTTCCTCGGTGTACACATCACGGACAAACTGAATTGGTCCACCCACACAGACAGCGTCGTGAAGAAGGCGCAGCAGCGCCTCTTCAACCTCAGGAGGCTGAAGAAATTCGGCTTGTCACCAAAAGCACTCACAAACTTCTACAGATGCACAATCGAGAGCATCCTGTCGGGCTGTATCACCGCCTGGTACGGCAACTGCTCCGCCCACAACCGTAAGGCTCTCCAGAGGGTAGTGAGGTCTGCAGAACTCATCACCGGGGGCAAACTACCTGCCCTCCAGGACACCTACACCACCCGATGTCACAGGAAGGCCATAAAGATCATCAAGGACAACAACCACCCAAGCCACTGCCTGTTCACCCCGCTATCATCCAGAAGGCGAGGTCAGTACAGGTGCATCAAAGCAGGGACCGAGAGACTGAAAAACAGCTTCTATCTCAAGGCCATCAGACTGTTAAACAGCCACCACTAACATTTAGCGGCCGCTGCCAACATACTGACTCAACTCCAGCCACTTTAAAAATGGGAATTGATGGAAATTATGTAAAAATGTACCACTAGCCACTTTAAACAATGCCACTTAATATAATGTTTACATACCCTACATTACCCATCTCATATGTATATACTGTACTCTATATCATCTACTGCATCTTGCCATCTTTATGTAATACATGTACCACTAGCCACTTTAAACTATGCCACTTTATGTTTACATACCCTACAGTACTCATCTCATATGTATATACCGTACTCTATACCATCTACTGCATCTTGCCTATGCCGTTCTGTACCACCACTCATTCATATATCTTTATGTACATATTCTTTATCCCTTTACACTTGTGTGTGTATAAGGTAGTAGTTGTGGAATTGTTAGGTTAGATTACTTGTTGGTTATTACTGCATTGTCGGAACTAGAAGCACAAGCATTTCGCTACACTCGCATTAACATCTGCTAACCATGTGTATGTGACTAATAAAATTTGATTTGATTTGATTTGATTTGCCTTCTGGCTGATCCGTATGTGGTGTCACGATGGGTGGAAAAGAGGTTGGGGATTGTTAGGTTGTTGAAAGTGACTTAAAGTGGAATCGTGTAGATTTTTTAAGCGTTTATGCCCTCCAGAGGGAGCGTGCACCTCCGCACCACGCGACTGGAGAAAATAAGTGTGACATGCTTTCCTCTCCAGAGCAGAGCGCCGTTGAAAGGAGTGATAACTGGAGTGGCATTAAGTGTTGAAGAGGGTCAACTGAAGTTGAAGATTCCCAGTGTTTGTGACGCACGCCGTTTGGTGTGACTCAAACCTGTGGAGAGGTGGTGAAACAGAGAAGACACCGTGTGTACTACTGAGCTTTGATGCAGAGTCTTCACCAGATAAAGTCCACTGACGTGTTTTAGGTGTCAAGCGTATGGCTTATGTAGCAGTAGTGTGTAGGAGGGAGATTCATGGATGTAAGAAGTGTGCAGGAGGACATGAGACAAAGGAATGTGTAGTATCGGTGGAAAAGGTTGTGTATTAACTGTAGTGGTACCCATGGTGCTGGAGATTAGAGGGGTCTGGTGAAAGGCAGGTTGAGGTTGCCAGGATCAGAGTATGGCAGAAGATGTGCTATGCTGAGGCAGTAAAGAGAGTATTAGAGGAAGATGGGTCCAGGGTGAGGGTGAGGGATCCTAAGAGGATCCCTGTGAGGAGGCCGAGGCCGATAGAGAGTGATAGGAATAACACATGCTTCAGTAAGTTTCTTTTTTGTTGGCATTCATGGCCATGGATGTCAATTGTACCTCAGCAATGGAACTTAAATCACAGAGGATAGATGTTGTGGTGGCAGCTGCAGAGAACTACTTGGGTGATTGTTTAGACTGTTTTGATCACGCGGACTGGGATATGTTCCGGGTAGCCTCTTTGAATAACATTTACGAATACACGAATACGGTGACTGAGTTCATCAGGAAGTGTATTGGAGAGGTTGTACTCACTGTGACTTTTAAAACCTACTCAAACCAGAAACCGTGGATAGATGGCAGTATTCGTGGAAAACTGAAAGTGCGAACCACCACATTTAACCACGGCAAGGTGACTGGGAATGTGGCCAAATACAAACAGTGTAGTTATTCCCTCAGTAAGGCAACCAAATAGTTAAAACATCAGCACAGAGACAGTGGAGTCGCAATTCAACAGCTCAGACACAAGACATATGTGGCAGGGTCTACAGACAATCACGGATTACAAAGGGAAAACCAGCCACGTCGCGCACACTGACGTCTTGCTTCCGGACAAGCTAAACACCTTCTTTGCCCACTTTGAGGATAATACAGTGTCACTGACGCGGCCCACTACCAAGGACTGGGCTCTCCTTCTCCATGACCGACGTAAGACATTTAAGCATGTTAACCCTCGCTAGGCTGCCGGCCCAGACGGCATCACTAGCCGCGTCCTCAGAGCATGCACAAACCAGCTGGCTGGAGTGTTTACGGGCATAATAAATCTCTCCCTATCCCAGTCTGCTGTCCCCACTTGCTTCAAGATGTCCACCTTTGTTCCTGTTCCCAAGAAAGCAAAGGTAACTGAACTAATGACTATTGCCCTGTAGCACTCACTTCTGTCATCATGAAGTGCTTTGAGAGGCTAGTTAAGGATCATATCAGCTCTACCTTACCTGACACTCTAGACCCACTTCAATTTGCTTACCGCCGCAATAGAGCCACAGACGATGCAATCGCCATCGCTTTGCGCACTGCCCTATCCAATCTGGACAAGAGGAATATCTATGTAAGAATGCTGAATGCAGACCCCCCCTGTACTCCCTGTTCACCCATGACTGCGTGGCCACGCACGCCTCCAACTCAATCATCAAGTTTGCAGACGACACAACAGTAGTAGGCCTGATTACCAACAATGACGAGAGAGTGGTGCCAGGAAAATAATCTCTCACTCAATATCAACAAAACAAAGGAGCGGATCGTGGACTTCAGGGAACAACAGAGGGAGCACGCCCCTATCCACATCGACGGGACTGCAGTAGAGAAAGTGGATAGCTTCAAGTTCCTCTGCATAGACATCACTGACGATCTGAAATGGTCCAACCACACAGACAGTGTGGTGAAGAAGGCGCAACAGCGCCTCTTCAACCTCAGGTGGCTGAATAAAGTTGCCTTGGCCCCTAAAATCCTCACAAACTTTTACAGATGCACAATTGAGAGCATCCTGTCGGGCTATATCACCACCTGCAACCGCAGGGCTCTCCAGAGGGTGGTGAGCTCTGCCCAACACATCACCGGGTGCAAACTACCTGCCCTCCAGGACACCTACAGCACCCGATTGTCACAGGAAGGCCAAAAAGATCATCAAGGACAACAACCACCCGAGCTATGGCTTGTTCACCCCGCTATCATCCAGAAGGCGAAGTCAGTACAGGTGCATCAAAGCTGAGACCGAGAGACTGAAAAACAGCTTCTATCTCATTGCCATCAGACTGTTAAAAAGCCATGACTAGCGGGCTTCCACCCAGTTACGCAACCCTGTACCTTAGAGGCTGCTGCCCTATATACATAGACTTGGAATCACTGGCCACTTTAATAATGTTTACATACTACTTTAGTCATCTCATATGTATATACTATTCCACTGCATTTTAGTCAATGCCACTCAGACATTGCTCAATCAAATTTTTATATATTTCTTGAATCCAATCTTTTACTTTTAGATTTGTGTGTATTGTTGTGAATGGTGGAGATCCGCAATAACATTTGCTAAATATGTGCATTTGACCAATATTTTTTTTTTGATTTGGGTGTATGAGATTTTACTGCAGAAGAGTTACAAGATGTTTTGAATGATAGTGTCCCGTCCTCCAAGGCTGCTGGCCTGGAGTAGGAACAGATAGGACCAAACTAGTGGAATAGTGGTGAGTTTTTAATGGGTGCAATTTTTTCACAAAGTGTAATGAATTCATACTACAGAATAGTAGGCTGATACACAGCCAATACAGTAGGTGGCGCCATGCACCGATAATACTTGTTTGCGGACTGCCGTAATACCCCAGAAGAAGCAGTTGCTGATGATCCAGAGGTCTACGGAGGTTTGTGAATTTAAAAAAATAAAACTAGCTATGGCCAATGACAACGTTTTAATAATTAAATTAATAATTGTTTGTTCAAACTATCTTTCTGATTCGTTGGTTTGCTGGCTTTATACTCTAATCTAACAAGTGAAACACCTGCCTGGCCAAAAATTTAACAAACGTTGGCTACCGTTAGCTAACTACTGTAGCTAACTTAGCAGGCGTCATTATCGGGATACCCAAACACGTTCAAGTTGAAAGTTCATTCTCACCTTGCCTTCATATTAAATGGATGTAAATGCATCAATGAGCCTCGTACGTGTTTTGATTCAACTGTAACTTTTCTCTCCAAAGAATAATCGTGTTTTTGCCCGA
Source organism: Salvelinus alpinus (assembly GCF_045679555.1). Taxonomy (NCBI): domain Eukaryota; kingdom Metazoa; phylum Chordata; class Actinopteri; order Salmoniformes; family Salmonidae; genus Salvelinus; species Salvelinus alpinus. The sequence goes on along the minus strand of NC_092098.1, from coordinate 43,895,183 downwards.
ATGGTTCGTCCAAAATGTCGGAGTGACGACACCATCACAAGACGAGAAGGAATGCTCAGCAGCAGCTCCAGAAGGCAGAGTGGCGATACGCCTCTGAAGTCAGGTTTCACAAGAGGCAGTAAGAAATGGGATGCCTTTCAATGACAGTATGAGCTACTATGATTATACCTGTCCTGAAGGCCATCTCTCCCCAGATTTCTTCAAGTGGTATCTTCATACACAGATAAGATGTAGCCATCTACAAAGTATTACAAAAACAGTTTTTGACAACCAGCTACACACGGATTTACATGCAGCACAACTGGTGGACAAAAAAGTTAAACAAGCCCAGTAGTATACTCATTCCCAAGCAGAGGTTTAACCTTGCAGAGGAAGTTAAGACTTGTTCATAGCCAATCATTAGGTTTGACTACTATGGTTGCTGATCACTTGCCTGGCAGAAGCAAATTGGTCTGGATGCCAGGCAATCTGATCAAGTCTTTTGTTTAAATTTCAGAACTGAAGGGACTCTTCCCTAAACCCCTCTGCGCACGGCGAAAAGGCCATGCTCTGTCACCCATAAATGAGTCAACATGCACTGATCACGGGTGAGCTGCTTCATCTGTTAAACAATTTATAACAATCAGATAAGGGTTGAGTCCCAAATGGTACCCTATTCCCCATTTAGAGATCTATGTTTGACCAGTGCCATGGGGTGCCATTTGGGATGCAGACAGGTAAGATTTGAAGCTAGCATTAATGTGACTGCTCATTCCTAGTACATACCATTATGTGTGCCTCAACAGATCTGTATCGTCAACTGGTCCCTGGATGAACAGAATGCTGGAATCAAATGGAACTGTGAGTGAAAAGTCATTAAACCAGTTTGCATCACCTCCGATTCACTTGACTAACTTATCACTCTCCATTTTCTCTTTTCAGGAGAGCACAATACATTATAGCACAGAAGACGGTTCAAGTTGAGTTAGGAACATGTTTTTTTTTGTCAGTTAATGGATAAACCCATGCTCACTTTGGTCCTTCATGTTGTGGATTGGTAATTGCAAATGGGTCAAAGTTTACTATTGAACGTAATATTTTTTCTATTTGCAGTTTCACAAGTGGGTGTTTCCTCCCTCCTGTTGGATTGTGATGAGACGGACTCTGCTGACATCTCCAGCGATACTAGCTCCAGCAGTCTGCCCTCACCTGAGCAGTTCCGCAGAGAGAAAGTCTATGGTGTGTGTGTGTGTGTTGGTCTAGGACTCAGCAGGCACTGTAAAAAGACCTGGCTGACGGCCCATGCCCTAAGAAGTTGAGTGACAGGGATTTTTCAATCCCATCTTTTTTTGCGGTTTAGAAGAGATAGTGGCCTTCCCCAGTGAGGAGATGTTGGACCTGAATGTAAAGAACTCCACTCTCCTAGATGTCAGCGATGCTGAGGACATCCACATGCAGCAGCCTCCTAACCTGTCCTCCATCATTGGTAAGAGATACAGCACAATACTGGACATACAGGATGTTACCCCAAAGGGCACCCTATTGACTTTATAGACTACTGTTTTGACCTGCGCACCCAGTGCACCACTTTTGACCAGAGACCTATCTTGGGAAAATGGTGCCATTTGGAACATAACCCAAGTTTTTGTAATTTTAATTATTATTCTTTTTAATTTTAAGGACCCTGAAACCTTGTCAACCTTGGAGAGGTTTAGTATTCCATGCTTCCTTATCTGCGCAAAATGTATTTTTTTCCCTTTGCAGACAGTTCCCAAATGAATGATGGAAAAGATCAGGAAAAAAGGTCAATTTGATTGAATGGCTCGACTCTTTGTATAAGATGTGAAATTTACTTTTTCATAGAATGAATAGTAATTTATATTCTAACAAAGAACCTTTATTTGTTCACAGCCGTTTAGCGCTACCCATTAGAAGTACATATTCAGGTATTTGCTTCTAATATATTTTATAATTATTTTTAAATAACTAATAGTAATTTGTTTTTTGAAAAAATACCTAACAAAAGCGGGAGAACGCATATAGAACTGATTATTTATTTTCCATGTATTTGTAGACAAGCTGTTCAATGCCTATGTGTCCGTTGAAAGCACACCCCTAGCTGGAGGAGTAACTGTGCCCTCAGTCCCCAAGAAAACACAAAGGGTATGAAAACACTCGCCTGTCTTATATTTCTCAGATTCTATCAGAGCTACAAGTGGCATGTAAAGAGAAACTGTGGCTCATCTGCAAGTGTAAGAATGTCAGTTAGTAATGAAGTCCTCCTCTCACAGCCAGTGACGATTAGACCCAGGAAGATCAAATGCAGGAAGAGAGTAAAATTTAGTGACTCTGTTACCACTGAGAAGATGGTAGTGAACAATGTGGAGCCTGTCAGTGACCACACGGTCAGTGAGAGGATCAGAGACACCGTAGACAACAGAGAAACTGCTGCCCCTGAAGTAGTCCCTCAAGTCCTGAAAAGACCCACACATCACTCACCAGAGCAAGCCAAGTTCTTTGACTTTGCAGACAAGAAAGAAAGAGACACCTTCTTTCAAAAGTTGAGGCAGAGGTACTCCTCCGTGAGGGTAAGCATCCTCTCTGAATTGGCAGTCTTTGAATGATTGCAGATGCCATGTATCATGAATTTGCTCTCATAGTATGTTGTTTGACTGACCATGTCCTGGTATTTTTCGTCACCAGAGTGTATTCGCCAATGTTGGTGGGCGTTCGACAGATACATTTGAAGATGAGGGTAATGTTTGGTAAGCACAATTTCTACATAGGATGAAGTCCTGCAGATGTTAGTAAAATGGTTGGTTCCTAGGACAAAAATGTCTTGCAGAAATTTCATTTTGGGGTATATTCAGAGGTGGAAATTTTCCATGGGAAATAATGGAAATATATGCAAATTAATATTAATACCATTTAAATGTAGATGTTTTTTGCATTGGATATATTTACCATATCATATGGAGACCTTATCAAAAGTAGACATAATTGCAAATGATTAAATCCTTCCAATAGAAAATTAAACGATTTAGTTATGAATTGAACTTTAATTAAATGAGTTGACTCTTCACATGGGATGATTTCACTGAACAACAAAAGGGAATATTGAATGATCCCAATGATCCATCGCATCTCCCAAAAACGTGTTCAACACATCTGTAAAATGAGTCTAGAAACTAAAGCTTTGGTTGTCTTCCTCTCAGGCTTCCATGTCTTCTCGCTGGACCTCAATGTCCACCTCTTGAACATCAGACTTTGAGACCTCATCTTCGCTGTCACTTTCCAACCTTGTTGCGGATGGCTCGTTGTCAGTCTCAAAAAGGCTCAAATTTGCCTGGGTCGCCACCAATTTTTCAACCCTTGTATTGGTCAGCCTGTTGCGTGCTTTGGTGTGTGTGTGTGTTCCCAAACAAGGACCAGTTGCGCTCTGAGGCGGCTGATGTTGGTGGGATTTGGAGGATGATGGAGGCAACCGTGTAGAGAGCCTGAGATCCACCAGGTGGCTGATGAGATATGTTGGCACGACTGCCATATTGCATCTCCATCCCAAAGCCCTTGCTTGGATATGTACTTTGCCAGACTGCCAAGAACCTTGCCCTCATCCAGGCCAAGGTGCAAGACACGGTAGTGATGACACCATAGGCCTTGTTGATGCGCTTCACCAGACAGGATGCTCTTGCCAGCATACTTGGGGTCCAACATGTACGCTGTGGCGTGTATGGGCTTCAGGCAGAAGTCTTCACGCTTTGTGATGTATTTCAGAACTGCAGTTTCCTCTGCTTGGAGCAACAGTGAAGTGGACAGGGCAGTACGGATTTCTTCTCTTACATCTGCAAGCAGAGTCTGAACATCAGACAGGATGGGATTGTCTCCCTCAATCCATGCAATGGCTACTGCTATAGGTTTCAGGCTGCTTACCACTCTCTCCCAAAATACATAATCCAGGAGGATCCTCTTGATGGGGCTGTCCATATCGGCAGACTGTGATATGGCCATTTCTTGGAGAGACTCTTTCCCCTCTAGGAGACTGTCAAACATGATGACAACACCACCCCAACGGGTGTTGCTGGGCAGCTTCAATGTGGTGCTCTTATTCTTCTCACTTTGTTGATGAGGTAGATTGCTGCTATAACTTGATGACCCTTCACATACCTAACCATTTCCTTGGCTCTCTTGTAGAGTGTATCCATTGTTTCCAGTGCCATGATGTAATTGAGGAGCAGATTCAATGCATGAGCAGCACAGCCAATGGGTGTGATGTGAGGGGAGGACTCCTCCACTTTAGACCAAGCATCCTTCATGTTCGCAGCATTGTCTGTCACCAGTGCAAATACCATCTGTGGTCCAAGGTCATTGATGACTGCCTTCAGCTCATCTGCAATGTAGAGACCGGTGTGTCTGTTGTCCCTTGTGTCTGTGCTCTTATAGAATACTGGTTGAGGGGTGGAGATGTAGTTAATTATTCCTTGCCCACTAACATTCGACCACCCATCAGAGATGATTGCAATACAGTCTGCTTTCTCTATGATTTGCTTGACCTTCACTTGAACTCTATTGAACTCTGCATCCAGCAAATGAGTAGATAAAGCATGTCTGGTTGAAGGGGTGTATTCTGGGCAAAGAACATTCAGAAATCTCTTCCAATACACATTGCCTGTGAGCATCAGAGGTGAACCAGTTGCATACACAGCTCGAGCAAGACATTCATCAGCATTTCTCTTACTCTGTTCCTCCATTGAGTCAAAAAAACTTCTCATTCCAGGAGGACCATGAGCTGTTGCTATCGATAAGGTGTCTGATTCATCATTTTCACCTCAAATAGAAGAGGGACTTTTGTCAGAGGTTGCTTGTTGTGAGAGCTGAGGGAACTTTATGCACTTGGCTAGATGATTCTGCATCTTTGTTGCATTCTTCACATATGATTTGGCACAGTATTTGCAAATGTACACAGCTTTTCCTTCTACATTAGCTGCAGTGAAATGTCTTCACATATCAGATAGTGCCCGTGGTATTTTCCTGTAAAGATTAGAAGAAATGTGTAAAAGAAAAACAAATACAATTCCATGTACAGAAAAATAGTTAAGCAGTTAGATTAAACAACTCCTTTGTAAGAAATGTTTTAAAATGAAACATGTATGGAAACAGGTGAATTAACACTCCTCAGTTAGCAGGCTCAAGCAAGCTAAAACCCACATGGTAGCAAAAACTAACTAGCAGAAATTGTTAACAAGTTAGAAATGATTTGAACACACTTTGCTGTAGGCTACTATTTACTAGTTAACAAAAAATCATGTATGTCATATAAAATATATTCACCCCACCTAGTATTTGAATCAAAACTTACCAGAAAGCATGTAGTCCTTGGCTCAGACAGTCTAGTAGTGTGAGCTCAATAGCATCTCATTATTGTGCAAGATCTTGAGAATCAGCTGTACATGTGATGGAAGAGTGCAATGTGAATGCAGAGGGTTGCAATTCCATTGAATTGGGGATAGTTTAACAAAAATATGCTACAAGACGTAGAATTGCATTGTGTATCCCACTAAAAAGGTTCACTTGTTATAAGCTAACTTTTTTTGATGAATTTAAGCTTCTGACCCTTTGCAGCCCTAGTCATTACCCATGCCTCTCCTCTGAAGAGACCTTTCATTGCATCCTCAAGTATTTCCATGGGTAGGGCCAGGAGTTTTTCCTGACCAATGTGACCGGACCTGGGGTGTATTCATTTAGCTAATTCTGTGGCAAAACATTTCTTAAATGGAAGCAAACTGAACAAAATGGGTAGGGAACTCCTTGAATAGAAACTCTCGCTTTGCTCCTGTGTGGCTAAGTTGGTATGGTGGGACCAGTACAGAAAAAGTATGAACATTTATTCACTAAGTCGCTCTGGATAAGAGTGTCTGCTAAATGACTAATATGTTTATGTAAAATGCTCTGTTTGCTTCCGTTTGGTTTTCAAACAGTGAACAGTTTCCGTAGGTAATACGCCCCCAGGGAAAGCTCTTGGCTCTAGTTATTAGCTGTAAATCGGGCTCGAGTTTTTCCTACTCGGGAGAAATCCATGCTTCCCTATCCATTAAACATTTTACTGTTTTGTTTTTATGATTTATAGTAATGTTTGAGTATGATTGATCTGCTGTTACTTTTGTTCATTTTCCATTGTTATTGAATATTGTGCTTTATTCACTCTGCAGTTCAAAGATAAAAGTACCAAGTAGTTAAAGGGCTGAACCATCTGTGCAAAGTGTACCACTTCCAGTCCTCCAGGAAGTAAAGCTACCACAACTTGTAAAAGCTGTCATCAATACAGGTGAGAAAGCAAACAAACCACATTGTCTGAAGCTCATATTTTAACCTTATTTTACATGCCCTTTTCTCTAAACATTAATCTCACAATGCCCATTTTATTCATTCTCTTTTAGGACACTTCTGATCCCTAAAGGTTTTCACAGTCCATGGACAGACAGGTTGTTGTGGTTAAAAAAATAAATTAAAAAAATGAAATTCTGTTGCTGTAATAGATAATGTAGATACATAATGTACAATGATTTTAATTTAATTAACATAATAAATTGATAAAATTACAGTTCTGCAGTATTTGAGCTTATTATTTGAATAAACATGTGATGTATATTTCAGGCATAGAATTGGACTGTGATGTATACCAATTATTTATTTATAATGTTTTAGGTTTTGAATGTACATTTCTATTTGGTGTCATGTATTCGAACTTTCAGCCAAAACATAAACAGAGTGATTATTTTGACCACGTGGTGTTTGGCCAAAAATATCATCCAATCAAGTGTTTTCGAGAAGTAGCAGTGGATCGTCGTCCAATCAGAAAACTGTAGTGGGTTTCCAAGCAGTTCGTGTGACTAATGCCTGTCATATGACTCTGCCACAAATGGAGTTCGTTTGAAGGAACTAGGGCTGCACTTGGATTTGGAAGAAAGCGAGACTTTCTAAAATGCCTCCAACTCTTTTTCAGAAACTTTTTAATAAAAGAAATTCATTTTCGCCGCCCCCAAGATGCAACAAAGAGGACCCCGCGTTCAGGTTTGTGCGCATGCAATCTACATTAAACTGCAAGCTATAGCTAGCTGGCGTGTTAACGTTAGTTGAGCAGCTCATTCTCTTGTGCAAGTGGTGAGCAGAAGTTGTCCCGAGTATTAGGTATTAAGATAGTTTTGCAATCCATAATATGCGACGTGTTTTAACCACCTACCATTCTGATAACGACAGCTTTAAGATGACCTTAATTATTGCCACCTGCTAATTAAGTTAGTTAACCCACTCCAATCACATTGTGAAATCGCTTGAGAAAAACTGGGTCTTTGTAGAAAATATGCAATGCCTCCGCTGTTTTGTTGGAAATTACTTGAAGCTAATGATGTTAATATTTTGTGTTGTGCTGGATAGGGTATCTTTGTCGCGTTTACTTACAGTGAAATACATTATCGGAATTATGTTTAATATCAGTGAACACAAACAACAAGAATGCATAACTAGCTAGCTACAATTCAAGATTATTATCATCACTTAGTGCCAAGTACAACGTGCATGCAAGCTACTGTACCCAGTCGCAGGCACACTAGTTATGTACGTGCAACGGTGCACGTGACTTTTCAATGGGCCTCTGACATCTAGATGGCTGGTAAACTGATGTTGCGCTGTGAAGGCTCTGTAAATACTGTAGTTGTGCTATACTTTCTCTGATTACCATGAAAGTACAAAGCATTGGTGGCATTGACCTTCTGTTACTGCGCATTGGGAAATACTTTTTATAAATTCTTAAATACTGCCATGTCATTTTTGGGATGTCATCCATGTCATGCCAAAATATTTAATGTTTGTGATTTATAGGCCTATAATTTAAATGTCAAGAAAAATGTCAGTTGGATTCTATTTGTGTCACTCATGAGACCCCCGATGCTAAGTACTCTCACCTATGTGTCAACCACATTCTACAGACAGAAATATGCCTTGTCTGAGATGGATAAATGGAGCATAGTGCATTTTGCCCTTAGGCTTCAATTGGGTCATGGCTTATTATTCCATTTCTGGCCCACATGACAGTACATTTCCTTGGTACACAGGCTTCGTTTATCAGACATGCAGGACTGACAGACAGGAGTTTACTGTGACACTTACTCAGGCACAGGTCTGAAGAAGCAACACTTTGGTGTCTAATTTAATTCATTTGCTTATCTGACAGTGACACTACTCAGATACTGACACCTGTGATTGAGCCTTAAGATTTTGTGAATTACCGTTCTGAGCAAACTTCTCATCTGGAGCAGTTTGTGAGGGCGCAAACATGCTGGGAATGAGATGTCACTGTGCCGCTTACTTATCGACGGCTCTTCTAAACCCATAGTCATATCAATCTGAGACAAGTAAGGAAAAGTTCATGTTAATACGTCTCTGTTGGACTGGGCCTGGAACAGCACTGCCACATCAATGCACTGTCCCTCCCTAAGAATACCAGGCAGGGCAGCAGGTTGGCTGACCCTCTGAGGAAAACCTAAACAGCGCTCATATTTCCTTGGTTATGAGTGACCCAAGAGCAGCATACTGTACATTGCTGAGAGATCCCACCCAGGGGCTTTGTTTTCTCCCCTGCCTGCCCCTGTTGCAAACAAAGTTCCTTCCTGTACCACAGCACAGCCTGAAGTGTGGACTTAACACACTGCTCCTTCCCCAGCCAGATCACTGTAGATCATAAATGCTGAACTGATATTTTCAATTTCTGTTTGTCTATTAAGCCTTTAGCTATAGTAGTTAAATGGGTTGAGAGAGGAGAAATCTATGCTCAAGTTCCTTCCCCTGTCCCTCTGCACATAGTTTCAAAACAGTGTGTGTGTCATGTGAGGGATCATCAATCATAATGTCTGCCAGAGTATCACATGTCTGTATTCCCCAGTCAGTCACAATCTATAAAAGTAACTGCCAGGTTAGATGAGGGAAAGTTATTGCTTTTTTATTCCCAATGTCCTCCCCCTGTTTTAAGTGATGGTTTGGCTACCTTTTTTTTTTTTTTTAATTAATAATAATATGAGTTTGGCTAGTGAGTGTGTTGTATCTCAGCAGGCAGGCCAGTGGTCAGTAAGACAGCTTGTCGACATGTTCTTCCTATACGGGCTATTTTAAGTGGCCCGGAGTTCTCAGAACAGCAGTCATGGTAAAGATATATATTTTTTTCTCCAGGCCCATCCCTTAATGGAAAACTCCATCCAATCTTTTGGTATTAATTTCATTAGTCCGTTGACACAATCCCAAAATGTTTTGCTTGTCAGAAATCAAGTTTTCAAGATATGTACATTCAAAATACAGAAGTCATCCCGTACTTTGCATTTTGCATAATATGATGCTTCGTTTTGTGTCATATGATGCAAATTGCATCATGCGAGGATTTCTGTATTTTTAAAGTTACATATCATGAAAACTTGATTGCTGACAAGGAAAACATTTTGGGATTGTGTCAACAATGGACAAACAAACACCAATATATATTTTCCTTTAATAACTTAGGGCTGTCTTGTTCAACAGAAAGTTGTCTGTTCTTTTGACCAATTGTTCGGTCAAAATGTCTGAACATGTATTTCTCAATATATAGACATGTTTTTTAATAAAATCAACTATATGCATTGAGTTTGTCTGATGCTTTAAGCTTACGGTATGACATAAGACAAATGCCTCAAGGGGGCGCAAGAGGTCTAGACCCAACTATTCTCCTCCTGCTCCTGCTGACTTTCTCAGATTCTGCTAGTACTCTCCTGAAGTTGCCGGTAATAGGCTACATGAGGAGTCGGCAACCTTCTCATGCGGAATGCCAATTTATCTTCTACCAATCTGCGTTCCACTTATGGTTTTCATATGCACATTTTCATGAAACAGTTTCATTTATAATAACGTCTTCATATCTCAATCTTTGTCATGTGGTTAATCAAAATTCTATCTAAATGAAAATGATACAAACCTAAAAAAATTACGTCTATTGCCAACTATGTAAAAAATAGCCAACATAAAGCCAACAAATAAAAACATCCTGATTTAAAAAAAATAATAATAATAAAAAAAAATAATAATCCTATAAATCACATTGGCTACACATGGCCTGTCTGCAACCAACTTGAAACATTGTATCAACTATTAACTTGGGTCCAGCCAAAGCTTGCTTTGCTAGCAACATTGTATACAATATTCTGGGCCCACAGTTTCCCGAACTCAGGACGGACACAGCTGTAGGCTATTTGCGCAAGGGATAAGAAGCTGCTCACCGGAGCTGAGTACCGGCACCTCAAATGTTCTACTGCTTGAGCTCCTGTTCCTTTTGAAAGTATATTCGCTCAAAAGTGTTGTGGTGCTCTTGCACCTAAATAGAAACGGTACCAGCACCCAAAATGAGTACCGGAATATAAGTCAAGCACTGATAAGAAGTAATCAGGTCGGCCTATTTTATGACGTTTCCACTGGATCAGAGAATGACATTTTTCACCTTTCACGCTGAGTTTACCAGTCAAAGGTTTGGACACTTACTCATTCCAGGGTTTTTCTTTATTCTTTAACTATTTTCTACTTGGTAGAGTAATAGTAAAGACATCAAAACTCTGAAATAACACATATGGAATCATGTAGTAACCAAAAACGTGTTAAACAAATCAAAATATATTTTATATTTGAGATTCTTCAAATAGCCATCCTTTGCCTTGATGACAGCTTTGCACACTCTTGGCATTCGCTCAACCAGCTTCACGAGGTAGTCACTTGGAATGCATTTAAAATAACAGGTGTGCCTTGTTAAAAGTTAATTTGTGGAATTTCTTTGAGCCAATCAGTTGTGTTGGTGATATACAGAAGATAGCCCTATTTGGTAAAAGACCAAGTCCATATTATGTCAAAAAAAGTTGAAATAAGCAAAGAGAAATGACAGTCCATCATTACTTTAAGACATGAAGGTCAGTCAATATGGAAAGTTTCTTCAAGTGCAGTCGCAAAAACCATCAAGCGCTATGATGGAACTGGCTCTCATGAGGACCGCCACAGGAAAGGAAGACCCAGAGTTACCTCTGCTGCAGAGGAGAAGTTCATTCGAGTTAACTGCACCTCAGATTGCAGCCCAAATAAATACAAACATCAACTGTTCAGAGACAGCGTGAATCAGGCCTTCATGGTCAAATTGCTGCAAAGAATCCACTACTATAGGACACCAATAAGAAACACAAGGAATGGACATTAGACCGGTGGAAATCTTTCCTTTGGTCTGATGAGACCAAATTTGAGTTTTTTGGTTTCAACCGCCCTGTCTTTGTGAGACGCAGTGTAGGTGAATGGATGATCTCCGCATGTGTGGTTCCCACCATGAAGCATGGAGTAGGAGGTGTGGGGGTGCTTTGCTGGTGACACTGTGATTTATTTAGAATTCAAGGCACAACTTAACTAGCATGGCTACCACAGCATTCTGCAGCGATATGCCATCCCATTGGTTTGTGTTTAGTGGGACTATCATTTGGTTTCAACAGGACATTGACCCAGCACACCTCCAGGCTGTGTAAGGGCTATTTGACCAAGAAGGAGAGTGATGGAGTGCTGCATCAGATGACCTGTCCTCCACAATCATCCGATCTCAACCCAATTGAGATGGTTTGGGATGAGTTGGAACGCATAGTGAAGGAAAAGCAGCCAACAAGTGCTCAGCATATGTGGGAACTCCTTCAAGGCTGTTGTAAAAGCATTCCAGGTGAAGCTGGTTGACAGAGTTCCAAGAGAGTGCAAAGCTGTCATCAAGGCAAAGGGTGGCTACTTTGAAGAATCTAAAATATGTTGATTTGTTTCTTTTTTAGTTACTGCATGATTCCATATGTTATTTCATAGTTTTGATGTCTAAACTATTATTCTACAAATATAATAGTAAAATTAAAGAAATACCCTTGAATAGGTGTTCTAAAACTTTTGACTGGTACTGTGTGTGTGTGTTTTAGTTGAGCAGTAACACAAAATAAATAAATCTTGGTCGACCAAAAGCATAACGACCAAACAATTGACCAGTCGATTAATTGGGGTCAGCCCTACTAACTTTACTAAAACAGGAGGGGAGACACTTTGTTTCAACTGTAGACTGCCCCTTTAATTAAAAGACTAGCCTATTAATCAGCCTATTTGTGTGAGATTTAGGCTATCAAATGTACAGTTGTTTAGCCTATTAGGCCTATTTCTGGAACTCTTCTGTGCTGTTAGTTAGCAGCACAATCGGGGTTTCTTCATAAACCACATCCAAAGCCTTTGAAAACCTGTTTTAAAAAAAGAAATAAAGTGCACCTGCATTTTTCTTGATTTTAATCTAACTCTCTAAATTCCAACTTTGGTTTCAATACTAACTTTGCCAGAACCCTGTTCGCTGTATCCCAGAATTGTCAATCAGAGGTTGTGTCCCAAAGGGCACCATATTCCCTATATAGGCTTGTGCAGTACTTTTGACTAGAGTCCTATTGGCCCTTGCTTTGACAGTGGTCTCTAAATGGATCTAAGCTAGTATGCACAAAGAGCTTTCTGATTTTGCACGTACTGTCTGTTACTTTGCCTAACATTCATATGTAGCTATTGCATTATTATTACTAGGCTAACAATATCCATTGTTGATCAATTATTATGTTACTTTTATCACAGATAATACAGTTTTTGCATAATAGGGCCATGGTACTGGCAGTGTCCTTTTGGTGTAGTGTTGCAGGGTGTGGACCATTACAGCATGAATCAGATTAGGAATCATGTTTGATGTTACACTCCATAGACTGATATGAAAAGTTAAAGGCCTCTCAGAATGTAATATAGCCCTACCCTACTTAGGAGAGAGTCCCATATCATAGACGGTGTGAGGTGGCAGTATTATCTTTAGACATCAGCACACAGACATAGTGCTGATTTTGTGGGATTATCAAATCTAACCAGATAGTGTGCTATTACACTGGGCCTATAGAGCCCTGGTCAAAAGTAGGGCACTATAAAGGGAATATGGTGCCATTTGGGATGGAATCACAGTCGCCTGAATGCCTACTTTCTTTCTCTCAGCGAGTGAGACATTGTCAATATTGTAGGAGCTTTTATGCAGCATTTCCAATGAGGATTTACACCAGTGTTTTTCCCAAAAGAGTGACTTTTCCATCTACGCAGGCCAGCACCCGTGTCTCAATGGGCAATGGCTCCCGCGGACCTGCTCTAACTTAGAGCCAAGGCATGGCCACTGGTACCTTTTCAGCTGTCATTTACATAACAATGGATAACTGTGAACTTTAACACCTTCCCACAAAGCAACAGTCCTGAATGATGCAGATGTTGTTGATCTGCTCGCCTTTAGTGTCTTTAGTGTCTTGAAAATAACTAGAGCTGCGACTATAAATGACCTACAACGACATTGCCCATCTTTTGCTTATGTCGGTAATTTTTGCAGATTCCTGCAGATATACAGTGGGGAGAACAAGTATTTGATACACTGCCGATTTTGCAGGTTTTCCTACTTACAAAGCATGTAGAGGTCTGTAATTTTTATGATATGTACACTTCAACTGTGAGAGACGGAATCTAAAAATCCAGAAAATCACATTGTATGATTTTTAAGTAATTAATTTGCATTATGTCATGCAATAAAAGTATTTGATACATCAGAAAAGCAGAACTTAATATTTGGTACAGAAACCTTTGTTTGCAATTACAGAGATCATAAGTTTCCTGTAGTTCTTGACCAGGTTTGCACACACTGCAGCAGGGATTTTGGCCCACTCCTCCATACAGACCTTCTCCAGATCCTTCAGGTTTCGGGGCTGTCGCTGGGCAATACGGACTTTCAGCTCCCTCCAAAGATTTTCTATTGGGTTCAGGTCTGGAGACTGGCTAGGCCACTCCAGGACCTTGAGATGCTTCTTACGGAGCCACTCCTTAGTTGCCCTGGCTGTGTGTTTCGGGTCGTTGTCATGCTGGAAGACCCAGCCACGACCCATCTTCAATGCTCTTACTGAGGGAAGGAGGTTGTTGGCCAAGATCTCGCGATACATGGCCCCATCCTTCCTCCCCTCAATACGGTGCAGTCATCCTGTCCCCTTTGCAGAAAAGCATCCCCAAGGAATGATGTTTCCACCTCCATGCTTCACGGTTGGGATGGTGTTATTGGGGTTGTACTCATCTTTCTTCTTCCTCCAAACATGGCGAGTGGAGTTTAGACCAAAAAGCTCTATTTTTGTCTCATCAGACCACATGACCTTCTCCCATTCCTCCTCTGGATCATCCAGATGGTCATTGGCAAACTTCAGACGGGCCTGGACATGCGCTGGCTTGAGCAGGGGGACCTTGCGTGCGCTGCAGGATTTTAATCCATGACGGCGTAGTGTGTTACTAATGGTTTTCTTTGAGACTGTGGTCCCAGCTCTCTTCAGGTCATTGACCAGGTCCTGCCGTGTAGTTCTGGGCTGATCCCTCACCTTCCTCATGATCATTGATGCCCCACGAGGTGAGATCTTGCATGGATCCCCAGACCGAGTGTGATTGACCGTCATCTTGAACTTCTTCCATTTTCTAATAATTGCACCAACAGTTGTTGCCTTCTCATCAAGCTGCTTGCCTATTGTCCTGTAGCCCATCCCAGCCTTGTGCAGGTCTACAATTTTATCCCTGATGTCCTTACACAGCTTTCTGGTCTTGGCCATTGTGGAGAGGTTGGAGAGGTTGGAGTTCAAACAGGTGCAGTTAATACAGGTCATGAGTGGAGAACAGGAGGGCTCTTAAAGAAAAAACGAACAGGTCTGTGAGAGACGGAATTCTTACTGGTTGGTAGGTGATCAAATACTTATGTCATGCAATAAAATGCAAATTAATTACTTAAAAATCATACAATGTGATTTTCTGGATTTTTGTTTTAGATTCCGTCTCTCACAGTTGAAGTGTACCTATGATAAAAAATTACAGACCTCTACATGCTTTGTAAGTAGGAAAACCTGCAAAATCGGCAGTGTATCAAATACTTGTTCTCCCCACTGTATGTATATATATATATATATATATATATATATATATATATATATATATATATATATATATATATATTTTTTTTTTTTAAATGTAGTTGCGGGAGAAAGATGGTTTTAATGACCAGGTAAAACAGAAAACCAGCAGGCTCCTTCGGCCCTTTTAGGGCAGGGGCTTCGAACTCATTCCATGGAAGGCCTAGTGTCTGCTGGTTTTTGTTTTTTCCTTTCAATTAAGACCTAGACAACTAGGTGAGAGGAGTTCTTTATAGAGCCCTAACATGCAGACACTCGTCCCTCCGTAGAATGAGTTTGACAAGAGTTAAATGCCCCTGGCCTAGGTCAATAGGCCTATGCACAAAGATGTCGGCAAATTCATCTCTGGAGAGTCAGAAATAAATCTGATCATTCTGGATCCTATTTTGATGGTTTGCACATCAAATATAAATCATGCATTCCCTGGATATGTTAGCTTACTTGTTTAATCATAGACAACAGATGGTATAGCCTGTCTTGGCACAAAGACACTAACTGCCCCTACACTAACTGTCCTTAAAAAATGGTTTATCCTTAATGAGCAAAATAGTTAACCATTTATTCACATTACTTTAATAAAATAAAATATATGTGTATATTACATTCGTTTTATTTGATGACTATTTAATTTCAAGGCATCTCATCTAATCATGGAGCTGCTGTCTGACAAAATCACTATTTTAGTAGTTCTTCAAAGTAAATAAGGCATACTTACTTATGATTGCTGAGTGCCTACTATCAATCACTTAGATCATTTATTTTCAGGTAGAGATACCTCTTGATCATGCATTCTTCTGTCTCTCTCAGTGTCTGCCCCACACTAACATAACGTAGCAGGCGTTAAAGAAACACACATACCGGACAAGTAGGTGCGCAATGGATTATGTTCATTGTAGTTAATGACCATGTTTTCTGCGCTAGACTATGTATAATATTGGCCTGTTGGAAACTACAACTCCTAACTACATCGCACAGTTCGGGTTTGATCTGATTTATCTCTAGAAAAAATGGCACAATGTGCGCATTGATCTCAGAAAAAAACGAACGAAATGGAATTCAAATAATTGATCCGACATTGGTCAATTAGTTGTAAAAAAAGGAGACTCAATAACAGTTTTCAGTTCTCTGTCAGCACTGTAACATAGAATAACTTTATTTTCCCCAGAGAGAATGTTAGTTTGGCAAGTCTGATAAAATTCAAAAAGCACTGGAGGTTGGTGGCACCTTAATTGGGGAGGACGGGATCATGGTGATGGCTGGAGCGGAATAAGTGGAATGGTATCAACTACATCAAACGCATGGCTTCCATGTTTTTGGTTCCATTTGCTCCGTTCCATCCATTATTATGAGCCGTCCTCTCCTCTGCAGCCTCCACTGGTGTAAAGTAAACACATTATACAACATTCTTACACACATATGATTTCCTCCGGATTCCAATCTATTGAACAATCAGTGGTTGAACATGGTTGGCCTGGAGATGTGGATGTGATGTCATCCACACACACTCATGGATCATGTGACTCATTAGATCATGTGAGTGTGGAATGCAGAAGTGAGTGCTCACCTGGCTGAAACCAAGGAAACACAACAGGTTGTCGGTCAGGTGTCTGTGAGCCAGCTAAGGTAGGGCCGTTGAAAGAAACGGTTTAGTAGTATCCAGTCATTCCTGTTGTCAAAGAAAGTAAACAGACGTTGATTTGAACATTTGAAGCCTGTGTGTGTTTAGCATCTTATGTCTTCTCTGGGGTTGTGAGAGAATGGAGAGAGGATTCCCACTTCTTCCAGTGCCCTCTGACCCCTGCCCCAGAGAGAGGGGTTTCACATCTTGACACTCTTCGAGGGGTCACACAGACACACACACTCGGGAATGGGGTGAGTGAGGTAAAAGGCTCTTTTCCCTGACTATTTCATTTGTAGTAGTGGTCAGTGTTGTTAATGTACCACAATACTCTACCAACGAGACCAAAACAATACCACAACAAAGAAACAGGCATATTTGCCATAGTCACAGAATGGTACTTGAACTCAGCTACTGCTCTGTTCAATCGTTGGGCATCTTTTTGATTTCAATATCGTAACATTTGATTTTTTTAAGACAACCATGTATTAATGAATCAATTATACAATCGTACAATCAATGTGACTTTTACCAATCTAACTAAAAAACAACAATGCTAGTGGTTTATTTGAATGGTAAATCTCTTGATAAACTGGGTAAGTCAATACAGGTGGATGTATATTATTCAAGAGAAGTGTGGTGCATTGAGTTAATGAGCTCGTTTTAGCTGATTTCATGGGGCAACAGATGACAAACAATCCCTTCCATTTAGGACTTATTTTATAGGCAACAGTTAGAACATATTATTTTATTGGCAACAGTTAGGAGAACACATTTTATAGTACTGATCAACAACGATTGCTAGGACAATATCATTTTATTGTACTGATCAACATTTGCATAGAAGCAGTCTCTTCAAACTTGATCCTCTCAATCACGTGAGACATAATTGACAGAAGTACTGAACGTAACAAATTCTAGTGCCGAACAGTTGTATTAATTTTTTATAACGAAAAAGTACCAAAGTTTCGGTGTACCGTGCAAAACTAGTAGACTGTGTGTGTGTGTGTGTGTGTGTGTTGCCCACAGATCCAGTTACTGTGTTGGAGTGGACAATGACGAGGGGTAAGCAGGTGTACTCTTTCACCCACAAGAAAGCGTGATTAGGCTATTCTAGCCAACCGTGTCCTAAAGCAGGGTTTAATTTTCAGCCCAGAGTGTTCTAATATAGCCTAGCTGGCTCGGTTCACCAGAATACTGCACTGGAAAAGTACCCGCTGTGGATTCAAAAACGACCCCCATATCAGACATAGAAAAAGTGTCACAGCTTAGTTTTTGTCTTGGAAGCACCATTATGTTACATAGGTTGATTATCTGTCAAATCATAACGTCAATGATCTTCAGGTCGGAAAGTCAGAGCTCCAGAAAGATGCCTGTGTCTCCGACTTGGAATTCCGAGTTGGATGACCGTTCAAAATGTTTTTTTCCCAGTCGGAGCTTGTCCCCCCCCCCCCCGAGTTCCCAGTTGTCTTGAACGCTCGGAAGTCTGAAATTTCCAAGTTCCCAGTTTTGAATGACATAAGTACACAGTTACACAGTGTGTGCCAATGGCCTAAGTAGCTGTGCCAGTCCGGTGGGAGGGAGGGCTGTTTGAGGTCACAGTGAGGAGGACAGATTATTCCCTGTGAAGTCCTCCAGTGGATGGCTCTGCCGGTCTCTTTCTTCAGCTTCAGAGGGTGACAAGACGCCCGCCCAGTGGGCTGTGCCTGGATGCCTTTGTCCAGCACAGCGCAAAGATCACCTGACTGTCTCATGTTGTGTGTATTTAGTTCAGTGCTATTCTTAGCCACGCTCTGGGGGAGTGTAGGGGAAAGACTGGCAGACGCACAATGATGCCCAGGTACCCAGTAATATTTACCCAGCTTGATGCTTTTTGTGTGCATAATTGTTGTTGGGTTTTTGTGATACTGTTTTAGGCTTTGACTGTGTTGGATTTGAATGTGGTTAGAATTCCTAACTGGATTGTATTTTCAGCTTCACAGAGCGCTGCAGAGTGTGTGTTGTGCTTTGATCTACTAGTTGTTCAGCTGCGTTGCTATAGATTTACACAATTGAGGGGGGGACATTACTACTAGAGGAGGCCAACGGCTTGCTGTCATTGAGCCAATGACTATCCATTTAAAACCATGTCTTGGAAGAAGTGTGTGTGTGTGTATATATATTTTTTTTTCTCCCAGCTGCCACTGCTGCTAAATTAATATAAGGGAAACACTGGTGTAAATCTGCTGCTGTGTTATGCAATTTAATGTGGTGGAGATTTGGTTCTCTGACGGCTTAGAGTTGCTTCTCTATTTGGAACCAGTGTTTACCGCCTTTTAGTCAAAGGCTGTCTGTCTTCTGTCATTTTTAGGGAGTTTACTTTGGCACTGCAAGGCTCCGGCTCCTCACACATTGCTTATTTGTAGCTCTGATTGATAGACTTGATCTATAAGGAAATTGTTGTTATTACAAAGGCTAAATAGTAGTACATTTCAAACAATCACAAACTAGGGAGAGATAGAGAAACACTTGTATGCTTTGAGAGATGGCTACTACAAGGAAATGAATATGTTGTTTATACAGTAGGCCTTTTGTGTAGGCTCTTTTTATAGGCTCAGTCCTAATTGAGGTCAGTGCTGCTATATGTAACAGTCTTGTAGTCATGTGCTGATGGTTTTATGAATGGCTCTGCTGATGTCTGACTGTCACAGGGTCTGTTTCCTTGTTTCTCTCTCTCTCTCTGTCTCTGTCTTTCTGTCCCTGGTTAAATGATACAAAGTTCATAAACTGTTCCACTTTCTCGTCTGCTGACTACTGTTCTGATAAGATAGAGGGCCGATTTGACTCAATTGAGTATCCTAGCTGCAAAAATAATTTACAAAGCTCATTTTGTATGTTTTGTTTTTGTGGTCTGTTCTGTTAAGCTGAATCGTATTACTCCCTAGGTTATATGAGAAGATGGTTATCAAAGCAGCATGCTGAGCAGTAATAATGTGGTCTTGAAACATTGACAGGGACTCTAGGCTGGCGGGACTGTCATTGGATCCCATAATGTAGGCTGTACAGTATTTACGTCACACTGCCTAAAACTGTAGGCCATAGTGAGACTAGTTGGATATGAATAGCCTAATGTGTGTTGGTGACAAATCTGTTCTTCATCCGTCAGTGAATACCTCATGCATGCCTCAGAGCGGACATCATTGATTACTTAGTTGTCTGGGGGGCAATAGGTTTCTGAACAGATGGAGCTATGGAAAACCTGGGCTGTCTCAGGGTGCGTCCCAAATCGGACCCGCAGAGCAGATGTCAAAAGTAGTGCACTATATAGGGATTAGGGTGCCATTTGGGATGAAGGCAGAGTGTTTGACAAGGTATTCTGCTCTGCTCTCTACAATTGGGATGGGAGTATTCTTGGCCTGCCTTAAAATGCTGATTCATCCCAGGGTAGGCCTCATGGACAAGGCTGGAACTCTGACGTCCTTTTACTGAGTCCAAAGATGATGACTATGATGTACCATCATTTGCTTTCTAGCCTCTTTCAAGTTTTTGTTTACCTCCTCGATCAGTGCTGTCATTGAGTGAAGGTTTGATGATGGGCACATAGAGGGGACATTGAACCCCGATAATTGTGAGGACCCTGACTGACACTGAATCAATTTTGAATTATATACAGCCATTATGTGTTAGGCTAATGTGATACCAATTATCAAACAATTTTGAAATTAGCAATCAGCAATGGAGAATTTTATTAAAAGTTCCTTGATCAATCAAATGTATTTAGAAAAAAACTTTGTACATCAGCAAATGTCACATAGTGCTGATACAGAAACCCAGCCTAAAACCCCAAACAGCAAGCAATGTAGGTGCATGGTGGCTAGGAAAAACTCCCTAGAAAGGCAGGAACCTAGGAAGAAACCTAGAGTGGAACCAGGCTCTGAGGGGTGGCCAGTCCTCTTCTGGCTATGCCTGGTGGAGATTATAACAGTACATGACCATTTAAGGCTAGATCATTCTTCAAGATGTTCAAACGCTCATAGATGACCAGCAGTGTCAAATAATAGTCACAGTGGTTATGAAGGGTGCAACAGGTCAGCACCTCAGGAGTAAATGTCAGTTGGCTTTTCATAGACAAGCATTCAGAGGTCGAGACAGCAGGTGCAGTAGAGCGAGAGAGAGGGTCGAAACAGCAGGTCCGGGATAAGGTATCAGGTCCGGTGAACAGAAACTTTATCAGCAGTACGAGCAGGTGGACTGAGGACTGGGACAGCCAGGAGTTTCCAGGCCAGGTAGTCCTGAGGCAGGTCTTAGGGCTCAGGTCCTCCGGGAGGGGAGAGAGAGGGAGATGGGAGAATTAGAGAGAGCATACTTAAGATCCCACAGGACACCAGATAAGACAGGAGAAAACACCAGTTAGGACAGACTGACCCTAGCCCCCCCCCCCCCCCCCCCCCCCCCCCCCGGCACATAGACTATTGCAGCATAGATTCTGGGGACTGAGACGGGGGCTTTAGACTCGGGGCTTGAGAAGAACTAATCACATGACTCCCTGCCCCCCTCCCCCCCACCTCCCCAAAGTGAATGGCTAAGCCTTTAGGAATATTGGTAATACTCTACTGTCACCAGTGTTTGTTAAACAGCAGGTCACACAACACACACAGGTAGCCCTGACCAGTACACATCCCTGGCCCTGACAGACCACAGTGACATAGAGAACACAAATACCTGTAGGCTGTGACTTAGCTGTTCTCACTCCCTCTCAATAGGCTACCCTTCACCCCATAATCCCCCCACAAATTTGAACAGTAGCCTTTAAGAGGACCCCTTCTCACAGACTCTCCAATAAACAGCTAGAAATAGACATACACGCTGCTTCCCATCCATCAGAATTTAGAGAAATGCTCCTCTGTCTGATCCGTCTTTTATGGCCTTCCAAGCCAAACAGGAGGCTGGTGGTGTGGTGGAGGCTGGTGGTGTGGTGGAGGCTGGTGGGTGGCCATAGCTGCCTCTGTTCCCCCCTGTGGTGGAGGCTGGTGGGTGGCCATAGCTGTCTCTGTTCCCCCCTGTGGTGGAGGCTGGTGGGTGGCCATAGCTGCCTCTGTTCCCCCCTGTGGTGGAGGCTGGTGGGTGGCCATAGCTGTCTCTGTTCCCCCCTGTGGTGGAGGCTGGTGGGTGGCCATAGCTGTCTCTGCTCCCCATCAGGCAGGCGATGGTATGAGGGATGGAATGGCAGCAATGGTACGACTGTTGGCCCGGCCCACCGACCCAAAGGGCTGACGGATTAAGAGAGCTTTTTAGCCAACTGTCAGTCCATCACTGTCACCTCTCTTTACTTTTTATGATTATTCATACTTTATGTAACCAGACACAGTTTAGTTTGATGGCCTTTGCTACTCTGACTGTGTGAGGACAGGTCTGACTGGGGAATGTCTGTCTGTACATGCTGCTGATGTTTTCAGAGTCCGTTTTTGATAGTTTTAGTAGAATGTCTACATTCATTGTTAGTAGTGCCAGCGTGATCATATGCTTCATGCTTGTGTCCTCTCTCCTTCCTCACTTTCTCTCTCCAGCTGGTCATCCCCACAGCTGGACCCTAGCCAGATCAGATTGATACTGTACCAAGACTGTGAGCGACGGGGGAGAAATGTCCTCTTCGACTCCAGTTCCAAAAAGAGGAGCGCAGAGGAAGCCCCTGCCTCGGTGAGTGACGTGTGTCTATCTGACTGACTGACAAGGGGTGTTTAATGGGGCAGTACACCACAATGTGGGCGAAATAGGAAATTCTGTCTAAAGCTCCTCCTGTGGCTATATTAAAGAGGGCTTGACCGGTTTGAGCTGGAGCTCTGATCTCCAATACTAGTAGCCTCATCCGAGACCAGCCACTGACGTGTAAAGCATTCTCCCAGACTCACATGACCGCAGTCTCTGTGACTGACTGCTGACTGCCTCCCTCTCTCTCTCTCACTTCAGCCTTTTTGTCATTGTGCTGTCACGGGTTACTTGCTGCAATCTACTGTGATGTTGACAATGCCCATCCGCTTGACCTGTATCACCCATATGTGTCCAAATAGAATGTGTATATTTATTTTAACCTGTTCTAAATCCTTGTTGTACATGTTTATTGTTGTACATGCAATTTGTTTATTGGATAAGGGCCAAAATGAGCCAAGCCTGTCTATTCAACAAGTGTGTACTATGTTTGTCATTGCCAACCAATGCATTCTGCTGCATGGTTAAAGGTGAAGTCTGATCCCTAGCACATTATACTTTATTGCCTGATGATATTGTTTCTCCATAGAGAGGGGGAGAGCAAGCCTAGAGAGAGGGAGTGAGCTAGAGAGGGGAGCGCAAGCCTAGAGAGAGAGGGAGTGAGCTAGAGAGGGGAGCGCAAGCCTAGAGAGAGAGGGAGTGAGCTAGAGAGGGGAGCGCAAGCCTAGAGAGAGAGGGAGTGAGCTAGAGAGGGGAGCGCAAGCCTAGAGAGAGAGGGAGTGAGCTAGAGAGGGGAGCGCAAGCCTAGAGAGAGAGGGAGTGAGCTAGAGAGGGGAGAGCAAGCCTAGAGAGAGAGGGAGTGAGCTAGAGAGGGGAGCGCAAGCCTAGAGAGAGAGGGAGTGAGCTAGAGAGGGGAGCGCAAGCCTAGAGAGGGAGTGAGCTAGAGGGGGGAGAGGGAGTGAGCTGGAGAGCAAGCTGGGGGGAGAGGGAGGGAGCTAGAGCGGGGTAGAGTGAGAGGGAGGTAGGGATAGGGGTAGAGCAAGAGCGAGGTAGGGAGAGCTAGAGGGGGGTAGGGAGAGGGGGTAGGGAGAGTGGGGTGTAGTGAGAGTGGGGTAGAGGGAGGTAGGGAGCGCGGGGTAGAGGGAGGTAGGGAGCGCGGGGTAGAGGGAGGTAGGGAGCGCGGGGTAGAGGGAGGTAGGGAGCGCGGTGTAGAGGGAGGTAGGGAGCGCGGGGTAGAGGGAGGTAGGGAGCGCGGGGTAGAGGGAGGTAGGGAGCGCGGGGTAGAGGGAGGTAGGGAGCGCGGTGTAGAGGGAGGTAGGGAGCGCGGTGTAGAGGGAGGTAGGGAGCGCGGTGTAGAGGGAGGTAGGGAGCGCGGTGTAGAGGGAGGTAGGGAGCGCGGTGTAGAGGGAGGTAGGGAGCGCGGTGTAGAGGGAGGTAGGGAGGTAGTGGTTGCAATTCCAGCTCACCAGTTCCTGAGGAAGTCCTATGACAGCCATTCACATGTTCCAGGCCTTTGTGTTCTCTATCAGGGCAGGCTAGACATTTGTTTGATGCGACCCATTACCGTAGCAAAGAAAGGCATGCAGTCCACAAAAGCATTCCAGTGCAAAATAGGGTGCTATTCTCTGGCACGTCACATGGGGGAAAGCAGATTGGAGTGTAGTTTTCATTTGTATGGATTTGTGACTAACGGATTGAATATTGTATGCTCTGACATCAATCATTTCAAGAGGTAGAGAAAGCCTGTGTAAATACTGTGTGTTGCTTGTGTTTGCTTAGAAATACGAGATAGAGGCTTGATGTTTTTTTTTTTTCGTCACTAACATATTTAGTTTCTTCCAAGCTAGTGCACTCAAAACACTGTTTTGAAGCGATGTAGGCCTATAACATAAAGCATGAACAGAACAACGTTTTAGTTGCTGTATACTCATATATTTTTTTGCGGAAAGATTGTACTGTTACACTCTTGCATTCCTAGTGTGTGTATGTATGTATGTAAGAGTACTGTGTGCCCTAAGTACATAGTGCCCTCTGTGCAAAATATATGCAACGTTAGTGTTGAAAGATCAGTAAACAGCTCAAATCCTAGGACAAAGACTATATGCTATTCTTTATGTGGTAGGCGTGACTAAACACTCGTTACCTGGCGACTCACTCTGAATTTAATTCCGCTGATCGCTACAAACAGTACATTCGGAAACTATTCAGACCCCTTGAATTTCCCCACATTTTGTTACGTTACAGCCTTATTCTAAAATGGATTAAATACAACTTTTTCCTCAGCAATCTACACACAATACCCCATAATGACAAAGTGAAAACAGGTTGTTAGAAAGTTTTGCAAATGTATTCAGATCCAAAGACAAATACCTTATTTACATAAGTGTTCCGATTCTTTGTTATGTGACTCGAAGTTGAGCTCAGGTGCATCCTGTTTCCATTGATCATCCTTGAGATGTTTCTACAACTTGATTGGAGTCCACCTGTAGTAAATGTAATTGATTGGACATGATTTGGAATGGCACCCACCTGTCTATATAAGGTCCCACAGTTGACAGTGCATGTCAGAGCAAAAACCAAGCCATGAGGTCAAAGGAATTGTCCGTAGAGCTCGGGGTACTTAAAAATCTGCAGCATTGAAGGTCCCCAAGAACAGAGTGGCCTCCATCATTCTTAAATGTAAGAAGCTTGGAACCACCAACACTCTTCCTAAAGCTGGCCGCCCGGCCAAACTCAGCATTCAGGGGAGAAGGAACTTGGTCAGGGAGGTGACCAAGAACCCGATGGTCACTCTGACAGAATCCTAGAGTTCCTCCGTGGAGATGGGAGAACCTTCCAGAAGGACAACAATCTCTGCAGCACTCCACCAATCAGGCCTTTTTATGGTACAGTGGCCAGACGGAAGCCAATCTTCGGTAAAAGGCACATGACAGCCCTCTTGGAGTTTGCCAAAAGGCACCTAAAGACTCTGACTATGAGAAACAAGATTATCTGGTCTGAGGAAACCTGGCACCATCCCTACGGTGAAGCATGGTGGTGGCAGCATCATGCTGTGGGGATGTTTTTCAGCGGCAGGGACTGGGAGACTAGTCATAATCGAGGGAAAGATACAAAAATACAGAGATCCTTGATGAAAACCTGCTCCAGAGCGTTCAGGACCTCAGACTGGAACAAAGGTTCACCTTCCAACAGGACAACGACCCTAAGCACACAGCCAAGTGTCGTGTCTTTGGCTATGCCGGATTAAGGGATATGACATGCTATTCTATAAAAATAATTTCTCTGTAATTAGTATTACCTGATTAAGCTAATCAGGTAGATAATTAACTAGAAAGTCGGGGCACCACGAAATAATGTTTATAGAGCTGTTATCTTCCGAATAAACTCTTAAAGACCTAGTAATCTTTTACATCAATAGCAGTCTATTAATCGTCACCTTATTTCAGTCTCATCTGAACATCGTAGAATTTTTGGTTATCTTCACGAACCCTGGCTAACAAGTTGAATCAGCAATACAAACTTTGGTTTAAATATTTATTTACTAAATACCTAAATAATCACACAGAATTACATAAACACAGATTGGATATTATGTTATACAGAAAACATCCCTGGTGGACGGAGCCGACATGACGGCTGGTTACACAAAGGAAAGGGGGTTGGGTTTGAGTGAAAGAGCGGGAAGACTGAGGAACAAAGGGAGAAGCTATGCTATCGTAAATACAGTATCTTATGCATTCTAAATTACCGCCCATTTGAAAAAGGAGAATGCAATAAATATTTACTCTGAGCTGTGCTTCGGTAGGTTGGTCGTAGATGCTGGCCGTGTTGCCCAACAGAGATCTTCCTTGTCCTTTGAAGAGTGTCTCTGGTGGTAAACTGGATACTTGGTAGTGTTGTTTGTTAGAAGAGATCCTTTGTCCGTCCTTTCCTAGCCCACGTTTACATCGGCCGCTGACATCTCAATGGCTAGGAGGTATCACTTCTGGAGTGAATAAGAGTTCAAAGTTCATACCAAGTTGCCATACTTTTAGCTCATGCTATATTCTGGCTGGTATAGTCGAAATTCATCCTTCCAGCATGTATAGGTCGTCACCTTCACATTGAAATTCGATGCTAATTTCGTTAGGTCCTTGTCGTTCAACCAGAGCTCACGCTGAGGTTGGCTTAGTTCTTTAGGTGATCTTTGTTCTTTCAACGCGGGGACCGATAGTCTTCACGTCCCTGGAACAGCTTATTATCTGAACACTTTCAACATAGGACTGTCGCCCTAATGTCATCGGAAAATAAAGTTATATTTTCGTAAAGGGCTTATATAGTGGAGGGAGAGAAGGGTGTGTTTCATAGTTTATAACCAATGTCTCTTCACAGGAGCGGGCCACTGATTGAGCAGAGCTTCAACCTTATGAAAACCCAATTCTCTCATTTGGAAGCTAAAATTACATTAAATTTTTTCACAAATAGTTTCATATTTAAACATTTAAATTCCACAACAATTCCATGTGAATCTGATAACTATAATGTGTAGACTTTCCAAGATGCAGTTTATGTCATCCTATCATTAATAAGAATGTCTCAGATAACAACCGAACTGACATCATATTCATTAAGTACCAACTTATATTTTCAACTGGTTGGATTACCGAAATATGTTTCCTTTCAGAGAAGAATGGGAGAAACTCCCTGAATACAGTTGTGCCAAGCTTGTAGTGTCATACCCAAGAAGACTCAATGCTGTAATTGCTGCCAAAGGTGCTTGAACAAAGTACTGAGTAAAGGGTCTGAATACTTAAATACGTGATATTTCAGTTGTTTATTTTATAAATTAACATTTTCTAAAAACCTGTTTTTGCTTTGTCATTATGGGGTAGTGTGTAGATTTGATAAAAATGTCATACATTTTAGAATAATACTAACTTAACAAAATGTAGAAAAAGTCTCTGGTGTCTGAATATTTTCCGAATGCACTGTACATTGTCTGAAACTGCCATCCTAGAAGTCGTTTGTGTGACTTCAAAATGATGAGTGTTGAATACAAAACAAATGAATCAACGGTTGGGTCGTCTCTAACGAATCAAAGTTGATAACATCATCATGTAGGCCGGTTCTGGCCCAGCCCATCGGTTTCTGGGACCAATCAGAATGGTCAGAATGTGTTCGCGTTCTAGAACTCTTCGGGGAGTGAGGCAAATCCAGACTCATCGTGGAGAAGAAACGCCACTTTTGCCGGAGCGATGTAAATGGGTAGCCAGTCAAACACCCGTACCAATATCCCAAATATTGAAACTAGAGAAACTCCTATGCTGGAACCAGGGCCATATTCTACATATGTGTTATTTGTGTAGTTTTCCCCACAGCAGAAGATGTGCAGTAGCGCTGCCCAGGTGAAGATGTATGGGAAGTGCTGCCAGCTGAGGCCTACAGGGGGCAGCTCCAACTCTCTGGACAGTTCCTGTGCCGCCGAGGCCCGGGAACCCAGGGAACAAGGGCTGCGCTTCCAGGTGAGAACATACTGTGTGATAGCCAGAGGGTGCACTTGACCCAAAGCCTGTTTTTAGAATGGGAAGTTCCATTGATAGGAGATGAGCTCTCTAGTACATCTCTATGGGTGAGAACAGTCCCTATATCATGATCAAACGACCCTCAAACCCTATTATGTCGGTCCCGTTCCACCTTCTTTACCCTCTCTGTTCTCCACCTCCTTTCCCTCTCCTCCTCTCCTGTCTCTCAGGGGTTGCGGTGTTCCTCTGACGCCAACATGTTGGGGGAGATGATGTTTGGCTCGGTGGCCATGAGCTACAAGGGCTCCACACTCAAGATCCACCAG
Organism: Salvelinus alpinus; assembly: GCF_045679555.1. Lineage (NCBI taxonomy): Eukaryota > Metazoa > Chordata > Actinopteri > Salmoniformes > Salmonidae > Salvelinus > Salvelinus alpinus. The sequence continues at coordinate 43,867,012 of NC_092098.1, read as the reverse complement.
ATACGGTGAGATCCAGGGAACAAGAGGGGGAGTGAAGTCAGTTAGGCAGTCTGTCAGGATTTCCATAAGCCACTAATAGCTGTTTTTTGGGGGCAAAAATAATATGAAAAGCCGATTTTTAAATAAAATTGGTGCTGACCAATTGTCCAGGAGAATGAAAAAAATGATCCCATTGCAAAATAATGCATTTTAGCCTGTTCGTTGATTGAAATACCAGTCGATGTAGTGCGAGAGCTGTTTCTACAGCTCATCAAACAGCTGTTTGTTGCTGCTGGAGTGAAACGTGTGCTTTTTATAAGCACAATCATTGCGCAACAATTCTAAATGCAATTACATGTTAAAAACAATGGCCACAATTAAAAATAGCTTCTGTTTGTATTTCTCAACTGGTAATTGAATCGTACTTCCCATTCACCATTCAAGTGCATAACAACGTAGGCATGCTTCAGCAAGTCATACACCACTTTGCAATGAGCTGGAGGCAGTATGCATTTTGAAAACGTATACTTAATTTTTTGAAACCTGAACGTTTTACTACATATTATGTCTTTTGAAGTAGCCTAGCCAAAATCCAACCAAACGTGTAGGCAATTATTTTATAAAGACTTCCATATGCCATTGAAACCCTGTTCTATTGTTTTTCAAATAATTGTTCTTTCATTGTCCAGTAACCAAAGGCACAAATCTAGTCATTATCAACCCATGCTAGTTGCTAGTTGTTGCATCTTTAATTCTCCCCTCAGATATTTTCATCTGTTTCATGATACCGCTCGCATGTGCAGTGTGCTTTTGACAAGTGTTTTCCCGCTAATTGCATTATGGAACAAACGTTCAGAATTGTAAGTTAAACGTTCTGATCTGTTGCATGAGCCTCATTGCTTTCTAATGTTTTTGGGATGTAGCCTAGGCCTACTGGTTGTATGAATTTGGGATCTATCGTCCCACAACTGTCCCAAAGTCTGTTTGGAATAGGCTTTTTCTTTCTCGCACAGAACGACAAGGTGACCAATAGAATAGGTCAACTTTTCTACTATCGGGGAAAGTAGATTGACATAGGCTAGTGAATTAGCTGTTTGTTACTCGTCTTGTTGGCTGAAAAAAATACTGTTGCATCCTTGAATTGAATGTTCTGTTAAGATTAATTACCATAAGCTAAATGTGATTTCTGTCATCCTGAGCACCGTGGGTGTACGCCCTAATCAGTTTATGTACCGAATGCATATGGGCCCGGTACATTTCTTCAATGTCCGGTAAAATTATAATGCTGCGGGTCAAATGTCCAGCGTCACATTTTCCTAACGGAAACCCTACAGTCTGTCCCACACATGCCCTTTGAAGCAGAGATCAGAGAAATGTACACAAATATACATAACACACATCAGTAGCACCAAGTCATCATGACTTTGTTCTCCCCTCATTGTCTGTCCACAGGTCACCCCCTCAGCTGATGCTGAGTAAAGTGTTTACAGCCCGAACAGGGAGTAGTGTCTATGGCAGCCTTAACACGTAAGCCCTACTACGATACGATCTCTCCCGCTTTCTCCTTTCTAAACCTGCTATTTCTCTTTCTCCTATATACAGTGCATTCAGAAAGTATTCAGACACCTTGACTTTTTCCACATTTTGATACGTTAAAGCATTATTCTAATATTGATTTAATCGTTTTTTATCAATCTACACACAATACCCCATAATGACAAAGCAAAACAGGTTTAAAAAAAACAGACACTCACATAAGTATTCAGACCCTTTACTCAGTACTTTGTTGAAGCACTTTTGGCAGCGATTCCATCCTCGAGTCTTCTCGGGTATGATTCTACAAGCTTGGCGCACCAGTATTTGTGCAGTTTCTCCCATGCTTCTCTACAGAGCCTCTCAAACTCTGTCAGGTCAGATGGGGAGCGTCGCTGCACAGCTATTTTCAGGTCTCTCCAGAGATGTTCGATTGGGTTCAAGTCCGGGCTCTGGCTGGGCCACGCAAGGACTTTCAGAGACTTGTCCCGAAGTCACTCCTGCGTTGTCTTGGCTGTTAATCCGGCATAGCCAAAGACACGACACTTGGCTGTGTGCTTAGGGTCGTTGTCCCTGTTGGAAGGTGAACCTTCGCCCCAGTCTGAGGTCCTGAGCGCTCTGGAGCAGGTTTTCATCAAGGGTCTCTGTACTTCCGTTCATCTTTCCTTCGATCTTGACTAGTCTCCCAGTCCCTGCCGCTGAAAAACATCCCACAGCATGATGCTACCACCACCATGCTTCAACATAGGGATGGTGCCAGGTTTCCTCCAGACGTGACACTTGGCATTCAGGACAAAGAGTTCAATCTTGGTTAAATCAGACCAAAGAGTCATGTTTCTCGTCTAAAAATCATTTAGGTGCCTTTTGGCAAACTCCAACCGGGCTGTCATGTGACTTTTGCTGAGGAGTGGCTTATGTCTGGCCACTCTACCACAAAGGCCTGATTGGTGGAGTGCAAAGAAACAAATATGTTTGTCCTTGTGGAAGGTTCTCCCATCTCCACAGAGGAACTCTAGAGCTCTGTCAGAGTGACCATCGGGTTCTTGTTCACCTCCCTGACCAAGGCCCTTCTCTCCCAATTGCTCAGTTTGGCCGGGCGGCCAGCTCTAGGAAGATTCTTGGTTGTTCCAAACCTCTTCCATTTAAGAATGATGGAGGCCACTACTGTGTTCTTGGGGACCTTGAATGCTACAGACATTTTTTGGTACCCTTACTCACTAGATCTGTGCCTTGGCACAATCCTGTCTCGGAGTTCTACAGACAATTTCTTTGACCTCATGGCTTGGTTTTTGCTCTGACATGCACGGTCAACTGTGGGACCTTATATAGACAGGTGTGTGCCTTTCCATATCATGTCCAATTTAATTTAATTGACCACAGGTGGACTCCAATCAAGTTGTAGAAATATCTCAAGGATGATCAGCACCTGAGCTCAATTTTGAGTCTCATAGCAAAGGTCTGATTACTTATGTAAATAAGGTATTTCTGGTTTTTATTTTTAATGTGTAAAAATGTCAAATCTGTTTTCACTTTGTCATTATGGGGTATTGTGTGTAGATGGAAGAGGGAAACAATTATTTTATCCATTTTAGAAATTGGCTGTAACGTAACAAAATTTGGAGAAAGTCAAGGGGTCTCTCTCCTTTCTAAACCTGCTCTCTCTCTCCTTTCTGAACCTGCTCTCTCTCTCCTTTCTAAACCTGCTCTCTCTCTCCTTTCTAAACCTGCTCTTTCTTCTCTTTCTATTCTTGATCTCAATCTCTCCCGATACCCTTTGAACCTGTGCTGTTGTCTTTGTGCTCCTGGCAGACTGCAGGACAGCCTGGAGTTCATGGGTCAGGACCCCAATTCTTTGAGGCCGGATCAGAACACTGTGACCAATGGCCTCCTGGGGAACATAGGTAACCACAACAACAACTACAGACAGGATCACAACTGACGGGCACCTGCAATGTCTCGCACATAAAGGACATGAATGGATGTTTACTGTTCATATCAACACCTATGCATTTTCAGTTATTTTGATTGTACTGAAGCACTGTTTTGTTTAACTCCGTTTATCCATCATATCTTCATTTATCGTTTTATCAATGTACATACTGTATGTGATACACTGACTGTCCTTGGAAGTTTGCTACATGTGAATTGACTTCAATTGAATCTAGGTGTATTCTCTGTATTCCCCAGGCACATTTTTTTGTGTTCTTTTCCCTCTTTTAACATCCATTTCAGGACAACCTGAAGCAGTTTGGGACCACTGGCTGCGTTTAGACACGCAGCCCAATTCTGATCTTTTTTCCACTTATTGGTCTTTTGACAAATCAGATCAGCTCTGGAAAATATCTGATGTGAAAACATCTGTGATTGCTCAAAAGACCAATTAGTGGAAAAATATTAGAATTGGGCTGCATGTCTAAATGTAGCCATTATGATCCCAAACTGTTTCAGGTTGTCCCCCCTCTCCATTGGGTTGGAGTGTGACCTCCTGCTTCATTACTAACCATGGTTCATGTCCTGTCTTGTTTCTCTTCTCCCCGTCCGTTTGTGCTGCGCAGGTTTCTCTCAGCTCTGCAGCCCGCGCCGGGCCTTCTCTGAGCAGGGCCCTCTGCGCCTCATCAAGAGTTCCTCTTTCTTTTCAGGTTTGCAGTGTGCTCGTGTGCAGTTGCATGCGCTTGTACATACATTGCATGTGTCTGCAAGTGTACTACGGGCATGCTCAATATCTGCTTTAGGGTCCTCACTCCCTCTCCCCTACTGTCCTCACTCCTTCCTTCCCATCACTCCTTCCCATCCTTCCATCACTCCTTCCCATCCTTCCATCACTCCTTCCCATCCTTCCATCACTCCTTCCATCACTCCTTCCATCACTCCTTCCATCACTCCTTCCATCACTCCTTCCATCACTCCTTCCATTACTCCTTCCATCACTCCTTCCATCACTCCTTCCCATCCTTCTTCCATCACTCCTTCCCATCCTCCTTCCATCACTCCTTCCCACCCTCCTTCCATCACTCCTTCCCACCCTCCGTACCATAATCTCTCTGTCCCCTCACCACCTCCTTTTCCTCCCTCCCTCCCTCCGATAACTTCTGAATGATGGTGACAGGGGTGGTGTTCTGTAAATAGCCTCCATGCAGCCCTCTGTAAGCCACAGCTCGGTGGCACGGCATATAGCTCTTCAGTTATGCAATAGTGGAATGCTCATTAGGTCGCAGGCCAGGGACGCTTTGCAGCCTGTGTTGATTTGACCGTAAATCATCAACAGGACAACACTAAACGATGCCTTTGCAACACATGCAAGTGAGGGGTTTGCGGTTTCTGCACTGGTAAACTATAACGTGAACTTTCATTTTGTTATTTCACCTATTGTGTTAGCGAGATGTTAAGTACATCTGAGAACATACAAGCGTACATGTAGTTGTGTATTTCCGATGCTGCACCTGCTTCAACAGAGTGGCGTTAGAGTGAACGACACAACACACCGCAGTACCGTAGTAGAGGGCCAGAGCCTGCTTGTGGTTTGGCCTGTAGGAAGTGTCTTGCACTGTGTTGGTATGTCATTAGTGGGCTTGGTCATTGTGAAATGAATGTTCTGTGGTGGTGAAGGTGGTCCCATGCTTTGAGAGTGGTGGTGGGATAAACGCTGGCACCCCTCCCTGCTTGGGCTCCTCAGTATTGCTGAGCTGAGTCGGCCTGATCTGTTTCTCAGTCTTTCGCCTCCAATCTCTTTCCTGCAGGCCATAGTAACCCCATGGACATGCCGGGCAGAAGCCTGTACGACGAGAGAGACAGCGGCATCGCCAGATCAGGTAATGACTCTTAACTAAATCCAGGATTGGCCTCTCTAGACTAAGCCTTCTGTGTGTCTCCGAGATGATGTAACTTGGTGAGTAGGTATTGACACTAGATTCACCTCGGTGTGTTCTCTCTCGCTGGACCATCTCTAAACAAGGGATGCAACTAATGGGTTTAGATGAATCCATATTCTACTGGGTCACGACTGCAGACCGGTCAGCTCCACATAGCATTCCTTCTATTCAAGGTCAAACTAGAGTGAGAGTGACACCAGGGCTGTGCCCATAGGACTCTGGTCTAAAGTAGAGCACTATGTAGGGAATTGTGGTGCTATTTGAGACCATTTAGTGACACCAGCTTATGCTCCATCCTCCTCTGTAATGTTGCCATAGCGGAGACGTTAACGGACACACTTTTCTGTTGACCCCGCTGCCAGAGTTTAGCCCTCCTCCATCCTCTATAGGGGTGTGGAGGAGAGAGAGATGCTGGAGAACCTTGTGCAGTGGAAACTGACCCCCAGCCCTTGCATCAGCGGCATGAGGGGAATCTCACTTTCTGTTGAACACCCGCGTTACATGCATATGCTTAAATATAGCAGCTCCCACAACCCGGTACTAGTAAATTAAGTTCTAATTTGGTCCCCTCTCCTCTCCCCCACAAACACACACACACACACTCCTTCAACTCCTCCTACTCCCATACGCCTCCCCTATAGTTGTCAATCACCCACACATTTTGCATCCCTTCTTTGATCTATGCCTACATGACGGCAACGTGAGCTGCATACACCCTCCACATACCTGGTATTGGGACAGCTTTTCTTGTAACATCATGTGACTGAGGTGATATTGAATGTCCCAGCCATGCTCTAATAATCAGGGTGGGCTGTGGGAAGCTGAACTAATGCAGTGTGGATGTGTTGTATGTGTTTTTACCCTGTTCTATTGTGTGTGAGTAACCTCATTGACTGAATCACTGACTCTTCTGTTCTCTCCTTCTGTTGTCTCTCCTCTCTCATTCCTCAAATCCTCTTTTTTTGCTCTCTACACTTCTATGGCTCTCTCTGTGCTCCCATCTTCGCCTCTTTCATTCCTCTCACTCGCTCCATCTCTGCCTCCCCCTCCGTCCCTCCCTACACAGCGTCTCTGAGCAGTCTGTTGATTACTCCGTTCCCCTCCCCGGGCTCCTCCCTCACCAGCAGCCAGGCCAGTAGCTACCAGAGACGCTGGCTCCGCAGCCAGACCACCAGTCTGGAGAACGGGGTCTTCCCAAGATGGTGAGAGACTGCAGCTCAACACATTTACAGACACACACTCCTTCTGGTGTCCCCCCGTCAGGGCCTCTCGTATGCCCATGTGAAGTGGAACCCGCAAGGACTTCCTCTAATTCCAGCAGACATACTGCTATATACAAATAACTGAACAGTATGGTGATGATAGTGTGTGGGCCCACTGGCTCACTCCCTGAGTTCTAACTACACATAGCAGCTACACTGGCACTGGCGTTTGCTTTGAATAGTAAATGACCAGTAGGCTGTTACAAATTAAATTTTTGTTTTGGCCTACAACCAGTTCCCAGAAGTCAAAGGTGAGCTGTAGAGCTCTCTGACTTTGTGTACCTGTGTCTTTTTAGATACATAAAAACGTGTTGACTCTAATCACACTGCAAAGACGTGATACAGATCAGTACCTCAGTCCTGGCTATATCGACACCATCGTAGACATCTAGAAGATCCATGGCTTGTTGTTGTTACCTATTGTCTATGGTTTTCCCCCAGCCCCTGTTTGAGAGTTTATGCCATCATACTCCTCTGTAAGGCATCATTTACCTTTTCTTATGTCCTTGGACTTTAGCCTGTTAGGAATCCTGTTGTTCACTTCTCCATAGTACCTCTCTCTGTGCAACCCCATAGATTTAGGTTGATATTTATGGCTTTCCGGCTTGCTCCAGGTCTGTGGAAGAAAGCTTCAACATGTCGGACGAGAGCGGAGGTCCCAGCCTGGGCGTGGCCAGGAAGAAGAAGATAGCCATCGGTGTCATCTTCCTCCTCTCCCAGGACGAAGAGGAGAACATCAAGTTCCAGGACTTCTTCTTCTCCCACTTCCCCCTCTTCGAGAGCCACATGAACAAACTAAAAAGTGCCATTGAACAGGTGAGGAGCACCTCATATAGATATTGTGGTCGGTGTGTGGAAATCTCCCTGGTGTATTTGACAGATGTTAGATATACTACATTTTAATCAGACTTGCTCAGGATGTTAAACATATACAATGTAAAGTGCATTCGTAAAGTATTTAGACCCCTTCCCTTTTTCCACATTTTGTTATGTTAGTCTTATTCTAAAATGTATTTAAAAAAATATATATATACAGTGGGGAGAACAAGTATTTGATACACTGTCAATTTTGCAGGTTTTCCTACTTACAAAGCATGTAGAGGTCTGTACTTTTTATCATAGGTACACTTCAACTGTGAGAGATGGAATCTAAAACAAAAATCCAGAAAATCACATTGTATGATTTTTAAGTAATTAATTTGCATTTTATTGCATGACATAAGTATTTGATCACCTACCAACCAGTAAGAATTCCGGCTCTCACAGACCTGTTAGTTTTTCTTTGAGAAGCCCTCCTGTTCTCCACTCATTACCTGTATTAACTCCACCTGTTTGAACTCGTTACCTGTATAAAAGACACCTGTCCACACACTCAATCAAACAGACTCCAACCTCTCCACAATGGCCAAGACCAGAGAGCTGTGTAAGGACATCAGGGATAAAATTGTAGACCTGCACAAGGCTGGGATGGGCTACAGGACAATAGAAAAACAGCTTGGTGAGAAGGCAACAACTGTTGGCGCAATTATTAGAAAATGGAAGACGTTCAAGATGACGGTCAATCACCCTCGGTCTGGGGCTCCATGCAAGATCTCACCTCGTGGGGCATCAATGATCATGAAGAAGGTGAGGGATCAGCCCAGAACTACACGGCAGGACCTGGTCAATGACCTGAAGAGAGCTGGGACCACAATCTCAAAGAAAACCATTAGTAACACACCACGCCGTCATGGATTAAAATCCTGCAGTGCACGCAAGGTCCCCCTGCTCAAGCCAGTGCATGTCCAGGCCCGTCTGAAGTTTGCCAATGACCATCTGGATGATCCAGAGGAGGAATGGGAGAAGGTCATGTGGTCTGATGAGACAAAAATAGAGCTTTTTGGTCTAAACTCCACTCGCCGTGTTTGGAGGAAGAAGAAGGATGAGTACAACCCCAAGAACACCATCCCAACCGTGAAGCATGGAGGTGGAAACATCATTCTTTGGGGATGCTTTTCTGCAAAGGGGACAGGACGACTGCACTGTATTGAGGGAAGGATGGATTTGGCCATGTATCGCGAGATCTTGGCCAACAACCTCCTTCCCTCAGTAAGAGCATTGAAGATGGGTCGTGGCTGGGTCTTCCAGCATGACAACGACCCGAAACACACAGCCAGGGCAACTAAGGAGTGGCTCCGTAAGAAGCATTTCAAGGTCCTGGAGTGGCCTAGACAGTCTCCAGACCTGAACCCAATAGAAAATCTTTGGAGGGAGCTGAAAGTCCGTATTGCCCAGCGACAGCCCCGAAACCTGAAGGATCTGGAGAAGGTCTGTATGGAGGAGTGGGCCAAAATCCCTGCTGCAGTGTGTGCAAACCTGGTCAAGAACTACAGGAAACGTATGAACTCTGTAATTGCAAACAAAGGTTTCTGTACCAAATATTAAGTTCTGCTTTTCTGATGTATCAAATACTTATGTCATGCAATAAAATGCAAATTAAATACTTAAAAATTATACAATGTGATTTTCTGGATTTTTGTTTTAGATTCTGTCTCTCACAGTTGAAGTGTACCTATGATAAAAATGACAGACCTCTACATGCTTTGTAAGTAGGAAAACCTGCAAAATCGGCGGTGTATCAAATACTTGTTCTCCCCACTGTATATCTTTTTAATATACAACTTGATTGGAGTCCACCTGTGGTAAATTCAGTTGACTGGACATGGTTTGGAAAGGCACACACCTGTCTATATAAGGTCCCACAGTTGACAGTGCATGTCAGAGCAAAGACCAAGCCATGAGGTCGAAGGAATTGTCCGTAGAGCTCCGAGACAGGATTGTGTCAAGGCACAGATCTGGGTAAGGGTACTTAAAAATCTGCAGCATTGAAGGTCCCCAAGAACAGAGTGGCCTCCATCATTCTTAAATGGAAGAGGTTTGGAATCACCAAGACTCTTCCTAGAGCTGGCCGCCCGGCCAAACTGAGCAATCGGGGGAGAAGGGCCTTGGTCAGGGAGGTGACCAAGAGCCTAATGGTCACTCTGAAAAAGCTCCAGAGTTCCTCTATGGAGAAGGGAGAACCTTCCACAAGGACAAACATCTCTGCAGCACTCCACCAATCAGGCCTTTATGGTAGAGTGGCCAGGCGGAAGCCACTCCTCAGTAAAAGTTACCTAAAGACTCTGAGACTATGAGAAACAAGATTCTCTGGTCTGATGAAACCAAGATTGAACTCTTTGGCCTGAATGCCAAGTGTCACGTCTGGAGGAAACCTGGAACCATCCCTATGATGAAGCATGGTGGTGGCAGAATCATGCTGTGGGGATGTTTTTCAGCGGCAGGGACTGAGACACTAGTCAGGATCGAGGGAAAGATGAATAGAGCAAAGTAAAGAAAGATCCTTGATGAAAACCTGCTCCAGAGCGCTCCTGACCTCAGACTGGGGCGAAGGTTCATCTTCCAACAGGACAACGACCCTAAGCACACAGCCAAGACAACGCAGGAGTGGCTTCGGGACACGTCTCTGAATGTCCTTGAGTGGCCCGGACTTGAACCCAATCGAACATCTCTGCAGCGATGCTCCCCATCCAAGCTGACGGAGCTTGAACCTTCCAGAAGGATGAGGATCTGCAGAGAAGAATGTGAGAAACTCCACAAATACTGGTGTGCTAAACTTGTAGCGTCATACCCAAGAAGACTCGAGACTAATCGCTGCCAAAGGTGCTTCCACCAAAGTACTGAGTAAATGGTGTGGATACTTAATGTAAATGTGATATTTCAGATTTTTATTTTTAATAACTGAACTAAAATGTCTAAAAAACAGTAGTTGCTTTGTCATTATCGGGTATTGTGTGTAGATTGATGAGGGAAAAAAAATATTTAATCAATTTTAGAATAAGGCTGTAACATAACAAAAAGTGGAAAAAGTCGAGGGATCTGAATACTTCCCGAATGCGCTGTATGTTGGCCTAAAATTGAGAAATAAAAACCATTGACTTCTGTTAGATCTGTCAGCGCCATGTTTACTGAAGGCTGTATGTATTTGTGGGTCTCAGTTCTTGTACGTTAGTGTAGCCTGCCGCTCTTTTCTCCACTCTTCCCCTCCCTCTTTATTACATGGCATGCCTCTAACATGCCTCTTTTCTCATTAAAAAGGCCATGAAAATGAGCCGGCGATCGGTTGATTCCAGTCAGAGGGCTCTGGCCTATAGCCGCATGGTGGATGGCCTCAATGAATTCAGGTGAGTTACTGTCATGTGTTTACTGAGACCAAGGCCAACCGCACTGAGAATGTAGCAGAGGGAAATCCCGTAGCTTGTTACCTAGGAGCCCAGGGAGGGGGGTGGGGGTCAAGAGGTATAGGCATGGTTTGTTGCAATAGGGACTCGGATAAAATATAGAGTGTCAGAGTGCAGTAGATCATTAATCCACACGTTAGTTTAACCTTTCAGTGATACCCATCCCGGATCCGGGAGCATCCTCATCAAAAAAGCTGACTAGCATAGCCTAGCCTAACGGGACAGGGATATCATATAATATAATTTCATGAAATCACAAGTCCAATACAGCAAATGAAAGATAAACATCTTGTGAATCCAGCCATCATTTCCGATTTAAAAAAAAATGTTTTACAGCGAAAACACTATGTATTTATATTAGCTAACCACAATAGCCAAACACACAACGGCATGTTTTCACCATGTTTCCACCGCATAGGTAGCTTTCACAAAACCCAGAAAGAGATACAATTAATCACTAACCTTGAACAACTTCATCAGATGACAGTCTTATAACATCATGTTATACAATACACATATGTTTTGTTCGAAAATGTGCATATTTGGAGCTACAAATCCTGATTATACATTGTGAATACGTAGCATCGATTCACCAGAATCTCCAGAGATATTTTGGACACTCACCTAATCTGACCAAAGAACTCATCATAAACTTTACATAAAAATACTTGTTGTATGGCAAATGAAAGATACACTGGTTCTTAATGCAACCGCCGTGTTAGATTTTAAAAAATAACTTTACCATAACAAACAGCTTGCGTTATTGCGAGACAGCGCTCGCCAAAACGGCAGAGAATAGGAATCAACATTTTCCACAGAAATACGAAATAACATCATAAATTGTTCTTACTTTTGCTGAGCTTCCATCAGAATCTTGTACAAGGAGTCCTTGGTCCAGAATAAATCGTTGTTTGGTTTTAGAATGTCCTTTTCTTCTGTCGAATTCGCGCCACAATGCTAGCCAATGTTGATAACGTTCCCATTTTCTCTCGACGCAAAGAACGGAAAACTCCAAAAGTCCCAATAAACGTTGAATAATCTGAAAAAACCTACTTTACGATATTATTATCACATGTATCAAATAAAATCAGAGCCGGAAATATTCGCAGTGTAAACCGAACGCTTATCAGAAGACAATATCGAGGTGCTTCGCGCGCCTTGGTAGACAAAGGAAATTCCTGACCTGCCACTCCAAAAGCTCTTGTTCGACCTCAGATCAAGCTAGACACCCCATTCCACCTTCCACTGCCTGTTGACATCTAGTGGAAGGCGTATGAAGTCCATGTATATCGATAAATATATCCCAGTTGAATAGGCAGGCCCTGAAACAGAGCCCCATTTTCAGAATTTTCACTTCCTGTCTGGAAGTTTGCTGCCAAATGAGTTCTGTTTTACTCACATATATAATTCAAACAGTTTTAGAAACGTGAGAGTGTTTTCTATCCAATAGTAATAATAATATGCATATTGTATGATCTAGAATAGAGTACGAGGCCGTTTAAATTGGGCACGATTTTTTCCAAAGTGAAAATAGTACCCCCCTATTGACAAGAGGTTTTTAAGCTTTCATAGAGTTAAAAAAACTCAACTGACACTGAGAATTAGAACCTAACAATAGTCAGTGACGTAGATATCATCTGACCTTCCTAACTGGGTAGCGTCCACACAGGGTGTTTTCTCAGACCCAGCCAAAATAAGCACATTAATAATCTGCACTGTAAGCAGAGAGTGAGCACGCAGTCCCTACCGGTCCTGTCCACACTCGCAAACAGTGATGAAGCGCCAGCTACACCCATGCTGCTCCCAGTGCATGCTGGGAACCCCACTGCTGCAGAGCCAGTGACGAGGGAGGGAAAGGAAAGACGTGTGGGGCGGCTTGTGTCTCTGCACCACTGGCCACATGCTCAGACTCTTTCTCCTAGCTGAAGGCTTCCCATTGCTGCAGTCATATGCCTGCTGGCGCGGTGCCACAGCACTGAGCCCCAGCTGAGGAAACACGATCTTTCTCAGACAGTGTCCAGGCTACCAGAATAGTCAATTATATGTCAGTGCCATCAGCAGGAAGGCCAATTTCACTGAGGAAAAAACAAATATTTCAAATATCTCAACTTCAGCGTCTAAATATACATCCACTGATGTGTATTTGTTTTTGACTTTTAGGCCTCTTAGGTCATGGAACATGATGGTGCAAAACAGAAGATATGCCTTTTGATGTTGTTGACTTGTTTTCCCCTCAGAGTAGGATAGAAAACAGCAGTTGAATCAGACTATTATTTTAGGGATACTATGGTGCATGTGCCCTTATGTGTCTTAATGTTTCATTTTTTTTATCATGTGTTGGTCATTGTAAATCATTAATGATGCATGCTGTGATAAAACAATTTCCCAAGTTGGTATTAATAAAGTAATACTCTACTCTCTACGTGACGCAGTCTGGCCTAACCAACACCCATAGCCACGGTCTGGCCTAACCAACACCCATAGCCACGGTCTGGCCTAACCAACACCCATAGCCACGGTCTGGCCTAACCAACACCCATAGCCACGGTCTGGCCTAACCAACTCCCATAGCCACGGTCTGGCCTAACCAACACCCATAGCCACGGTCTGGCCTAACCAACACCCATAGCCACGGTCTGGCCTAACCAACACCCATACCCAGTATGTTACCTACATAGAAACACGCACACGCATTATGCTGATTGAATATCTGTCAGGGTCGGGATATGAAGAAAACGGGTGTGTTCCGTACCACAGAGAGGTTAATTTAACGGAAGCGGTAATGTACTGAACGACCAGTTGAAGAATGATGGTGTTCCAGAGGGAGATTGTATGGTGTGTGTGCTGCTCGAGTTTAGCCATTTTCTAAATGGTCACACCCATTGATCAGGCCACACCCACCAAATGGGAGCAAACCTACCTCAAAGGCTGTTGAAGAATGGTGCGCACCGTTTTGGGGAAACGTGTCGTTTAGTACAAACAGTCAAACGTTGAATCGAACTGAACGCGCACCTGCTCAAGAGTCTCTTCGTTTCTTGACTGACTTGATATACTTTGCCTGCACAATCAGTATAGAGGTCAGAGGGAATGAATGAAGTCTAAACTTAGATGCGGTCGGTTTTATAAATGTCCACTGGACTAGACATACCTTCACGTCCATCGCTACCTTAAAGTTCAGCTGCTCAGACAGGCTGTAAGGATAGACCCTGAGCTGGCTTCCCCACGTCAGGGAAAGAGCTGTCACAACCCATGCCACACCGGGGGCTTTTAATAGGTTACTACATACTAGATACTGAGAAGTGTTGCTGGGATGAACTTTACCAAACGGTTCTGGTATTCGTTTAATTATAACAGTGACAGGATTCTAGTTAAGCCATTTCAGCATATTTCCCTGCAGTGTGTCAAAATTCAGTTAAAAGTCTGTTAAAAACCGTGTAGCCCAAAATGTTATGTTACCAACGCTACGGTTTTAACAGGTGCCTTTTCAGCCTGTCGGTCAGGTAACTTGAGCCCTGGGTTCAAGTGGGGTTATTGGTGTTCATCTTTCATTTACCAAATCACCAAATCACCTTATACCACCCACCACTGCGACCTGTATGCTCTAGTCGGCTGGCCCTCGCCTACATATTCGTTGCCAGACCCACTGGCTCCAGGTCATCTATAAGTCTATGCTAGGTAAAGCTCCGGCTTATCTCAGTTCACTGGTCACGATAACAACACCCACACGTTCCAGCAGGTATATCTAACTGATCATCCCCTACCTCATCCCCATACTGTTTTTATTTTGTTTACTTTTCTGCTCTTTTGCACACCAGTATCTCTACTTGCACATCATCATCTGCTCATTTATCACTCCAGTGTTAATCTGCTAAACTGTAATTATTTGCTCCTATGGCCTATTTATTGCCTACCTCCTCATGCCTTTTGCACACACTGTATATAGACTTTCTTTTTTCTACTGTGTCATTGGCTTGTTTATTGTTTACTCCATGTGTAACTCTGTGTTGTTGTCTGTGTCACACTGCTTTGCTTTATCTTGGCCAGGTCGCAGTTGCAAATGTAAACTTGTTCTCAACTATCCAACCTGGTTAAATAAAGGTGAAATAAAAAAATACAATTTCTGGGAATTTTTGTCTGGGAAAGACCTTGTACAAATCATCAATCTCCTTACTACCTGTCATATCCTGTCTATAACCTATAGATCTTGTTCGATAGTTACACTACTTGTTTTCCTCAGTTATCAGCAAACATCTGGGCTCTGAAACTATAATTCCACACATTCCTCCATCCTCAGAGATTCCCTCAGCTCTGTGTAAAGCTCTGGACGGCTGCCCGCTGTGGAATTTCCAGACGCTGAATTGCCTCAGAGAGAGGGTCTCCCTTGTAAGCAGGGCCTGGACTGAGAACTGTGGCCCTCTTGTTCACCCCGAGACAATGATGGCTTGTGTTTTTCCCTCCCTCTCTCCAGGACGACCATCGTCAACCTTTACACCATGCCCCGCGTGGCCGAGCCCGTTTGGCTCACCATGATGTCTGGAGCCCCCGAGAAGAACCAGCTCTGTGGACATTTCATGAGGGAGCTTGCCCTACTCATGGAGCAGGCCTCAAAGAACCAGTTGAGTGCTCCTGTCTGTCTCTATATGCCTGTCTGTGTGTTACTGTGTGTGTGCGCGATACTTTTTTTTTTTTTGCTACTGCATTCAATAGTGAATGAGCTGCA
This sequence comes from Salvelinus alpinus, assembly GCF_045679555.1. Lineage (NCBI taxonomy): Eukaryota > Metazoa > Chordata > Actinopteri > Salmoniformes > Salmonidae > Salvelinus > Salvelinus alpinus. The sequence goes on along the minus strand of NC_092098.1, from coordinate 43,851,372 downwards.
AAGTCAGAAATCCCTGCCAATCTTTAGCTTGTTATGTCGATGTTACAAAACCAAGCTGAATCATTTGTCAATGTATCAATTGGTAGCAAGACATCCATAGAACTTCTCCGATGTTCCACTCACTGCATTAGTATGCAGTAGTCTACGACGGTCTGCCTCGTGATTTAGACTGACCAGTGACCACTGTGTCGTATCTCTGAATGATCACGAGATAGAGAAGAGGGAAGTAGCAGAACACGAGGCTGCGGTGGTGGAGATGAAGAAAAATGTGTCAAACAGAGAGTGAAAGACAAAGTTCTGTATCCCAAATGGCACCTGAAGTTTTTTTCTTCCCCCCGGTCAAAAGTAGTGCACTACATAGGGAATAGGGTGCCATTTGGGATATAGACAGTCTGTGCCTAACACAACCGCTCTCTCTTCCTCTTCTCCCAGGTTCCTCCCTGCCCTCCTCACAGCCATCCTCACCAACCACCTGGCCTGGGTGCCCACTGTCATGCCCAACGGACAGCCGCCTATCAAGATCTTCCTGGAGAAACACTCTTCTCAGAGCGTGGATAGGCTGGCCAAGAGCCACCCCTACAACCCACTGTGGGCCCAGCTCGGTAAGAACAGACTACAGGCCAGGACTCTGGTTGAAAAACTCTTCAGTCTTACGTGATAGTACTTCCATGCACATGTGGGATGGGGATTAAGCTAGCCAGAGGCTAGTACTTTTCAGACCAGGCTAGTAGAAAATGTGCCAAACTAGCTCCACAGGCCTGTGAAATTGGGTCTTTTCAAATAGCCCAAGGCACCGATTTGAAACTTTTTTTTTTACCCAAGCTATTAAAAATCGCGGCCTACTAGCCCGGCTGGCCAGTGCTCAAAATCCTTAAATTACATTCCAACATGGTTGCATGTTTGTTATTATAGCTTTTTCAAGCTGTCAGGTGGTATAAAACTCATTATCACTCCAAGTTATATAATATCTCTCCATCACTCATCAGTTCATGGTAAATAATATCTCTGTATCATTGACTATTAAAAGATGCTCCTATACTTAGCAATAACTAGCTGTAAATGGGGCGGCAGGTAGCCTAGTGGTTAGAGCGTTGGGCCAGTAACCGAGAAGGTTGCTGGATCGAGTCCCCGAGCTGACATGGTAAAAATCTGTCATTCTTTCCCTGAACAAGGCAGTTAACCCACTGTTCCCTGGTAGGCCGTCATTGTAAATAAGAATTTGTTCTTAACTGACTTGCCTAGTTAAATAAAAGTAAAAATATATATATTTAAAAAAATAATAGATCGTGGGCTTCATTTTAGTACAGGCACAGTTTGGAACTTTGGTGTACTACTCCACATAGTGGCTGAACAGGAGAAATGCAGCACTGAGCAGTGATGCTGATGGAGATTTCCTTCACTCTCCCAAATGTTAAAGGGAAAAAATAAGTTCTACACATTTGACCACATTTTCATATTCTAAATGTGGCTTTACTTATGCAACAAAGTGAAAATAAGAAATGTGTGTGTTTTGTGACTAGGTGACTTGTACGGGGCCATCGGCTCCCCGGTGCGTCTGTCCAGGACGGTAGTGGTGGGGCGGAGACGGGAGCTAGTCCAGCGACTCCTCTATGTGCTCACCTACTTCATCCGCTGCTCTGAGTTGCTGGAGACCCACATGCTGGACAGCACTGAGGACGAGGCCATCGTCATCCCAGGCTCTCTCATCACCACCTCGCTGCAGCGTGGGGAGGTGGAGGAGTCAGATTATGTGCTGGTCACCGTGCACAAGCCCAGCGGAGACTACCTCAGCCAGGGTCCCGAGCCCCAAGAGGACAGCAGCTACCCCTCACACAGCAACAACAGCTTGCAGTGCAGCACCTACACTGAGGCTGGCCCTAAGGAGGGGGACAGTAGTAACAACAGTCAGGGTTCCAAGAGCAGTGTCCTGCAGGCCCAGGCCCACTCCAGCCACAACACTAACGCTGTGCCCATCATCCACATGGAGGATGTTAGTGAGCCGCTCAAGGAGTCACTCAAGGAGTCACCAACCGCCTGTCTGGAGGCCAAGCTGGAAACAGTGGTGCGTGTGGGCTCCGCCTCCCCCAGGGAGACAGCGGTGCGTGTGGGCTCCGCCTCCCCCAGGGAGCAGGTCTGTGTGCTGCTGGAGACGAAGCCTGAGACCGAGTTAGAGGTCAAGGCCAGCGAGAAGGAGGGGATGGGGAGTCTGCCCATCAAGGTGTTCCGCTCTTCTGGGATACCACTGGAGAAGAAGCCCCCTGACAAGACCGTACCTGTACCTGTACCCGGCCCCTTTCTGTCAAAACACCAGGAGGAGCCTGCCACTAAAGTGCTGTTTCTCATCGGCGACCCCCAGTCTCCGGGATCAGACACAGAGAGCAGGAGGAGGAAGCTTGAGGACATTAAGAAGCACAAGAAATGCATCAAAGAGAAACAGAGGCCGCATCCGCAACTACAACAACAGCAACCGCAACAACAACCACAACAACCGCAACAGCAACCGCAACAACAACTACGACAGCAGCAACCGCTACTACAAAAACAACAGCAACAGCAACAGCAACCGCAACCGCAACCGCAACCGCAGCCACCGCAACCGCAGCAACCGCAGCAACCGCAACCGCAGCAACCGCAACCGCAACTGCCGCAACCGCAACTGCCGCAACCGCAACTGCCGCAACCGCAACTGCCGCAACCGCAACTGCCGCAACCGCAACTGCCGCAACCGCAACTACAGCAACAGCAACTACAGCAACCGCAACTACAACAGAAACCCCTACAACAACAGCAGCAGAGTGGGTGCGGTGACGGCGGCGATCAGAGGGTGAAGTCTACTACCAGCACATCACCCGACCAAACCAAGACCAACGCTGGCGGAAAGAAGACTCTGATGCGTGTCTTCAGCAAGATGCCCCAGTGGAACCCTGTCAGCGAGGAGGAGTGCTCGGAGCTGTTCGACGAGTACTTCAGTGATGACAACCCTGTAGAGACCAGGACTATAGACGATGTGGCGAAATGCCTGGACTTGTCAAACGGCACGGACAAAACCCAGAAAGAGCTTCTGGACCCTTCGGGAGTCGAGAATAGCAGTTGCTGTAAGGGACAGGGGGATCAGGGACAGAAGGGAACAGGGCAGTTGGGTGTGGGACCGGGGGGTGTTGGTGGGGATGAGGCTGACGTCCAGACCCGGTGTACGGGGGAGGCTGACGTTAAGACCAGGTGTTGGGGGGAGACTAACATCCAGACCCGGTGTGGGGGGGAGGCTGACGTCCAGACCAGGTGTGGGGGGGAGGCTGACGTCCAAACCAGGTGTGGGGGGGAGGCTGACGTCCAAACCAGGTGTGGGGGGGAGGCTGACGTCCAAACCAGGTGTGGGGGGGAGGCTGACGTCCAAACCAGGTGTGGGGGGGGGGCTGACGTCCAAACCAGGTGTGGGGGGGAGGCTGACGTCCAGACCAGGTGTGGGGGGGAGGCTGACGTCCAAACCAGGTGTGGGGGGGAGGCTGACGTCCAGGCCAGGTGTGGGGGGGAGGCTGATGTCCAGGCCAGGTGTGGGGGGGAGGCTGACGTCCAAAGCAGGTGTGGGGGGCAGGCTGACATCCAGGCCAGGTGTGGGGGGGGGGCTGACGTCCAAACCAGGTGTGGGGGGGGGGCTGACGTCCAAACCAGGTGTGGGGGGGAGGCTGACGTCCAAAGCAGGTGTGGGGGGCAGGCTGACGTCCAGGCCAGGTGTGGGGGGGGGCTGACGTCCAAACCAGGTGTGGGGGGGAGGCTGACGTCCAAACCAGGTGTGGGGGGGAGGCTGACGTCCAGACCAGGTGTGGGGGGGAGGCTGACGTCCAAACCAGGTGTGGGGGGGAGGCTGACGTCCAAACCAGGTGTGGGGGGGAGGCTGACGTCCAGGCCAGGTGTGGGGGGGAGGCTGACGTCCAGGCCAGGTGTGGGGGGGAGGCTGACGTCCAAAGCAGGTGTGGGGGGCAGGCTGACGTCCAGGCCAGGTGTGGGGGGGGGGCTGACGTCCAGGCCAGGTGTGGGGGGGAGGCTGACGTCCAGGCCAGGTGTGGGGGGGAGGCTGACGTCCAGGCCAGGTGTGGGGGGGGGGCTGACGTCCAGGCCAGGTGTGGGGGGGAGGCTGACGTCCAGGCCAGGTGTGGGGGGGAGGCTGACGTCCAGGCCAGGTGTAGGTGTGGCTCTACAGACACATCGGAGGCACGCTCCTGTAGAAGTTGTTCTGCTGAGCAGAACATGTGCATCCTGATTTCAGTAACCGTCCCCAAAATGGCCCAACAAAAGGGGGCCCCGCTTAATGACTGTGAGATCCCCCGGAACGAGAGTTCGGACAGTGCGCTTGGGGACAGCGAGAGCGAAGACGCAGGGCAGGACATCCACAGGCAGAGTGACAGCGACACCTACTACAGAGATGATCAGGAGCCAGATGAGTGGCAGGAAGAGGTGGAGGTCCCCTTCCCTGGGTGAGATACACACTGCTAGTGATGTCAACATTATAAACGTGTTGGCCTTCATATTAGGTTTTCAAGACACATATCAACTTCTATGTGAGTTGCATTTCTGGGTTACAATATGTTCTGATGTCCATCTATGCCATGTTTTAAATCAACAGGTCAAAGTTGGTGGAGCATTTCTCCAAACCGAGCATTGCCAACTTTGGGAGGTCACTGTTCGGAGGGTACTGCACAACCTATGTGCCGGACTTTGTTCTGCAGGGGATGCCCAACGATGACAAACTAAGGCAGGGCCTCATGTCAGAATTAGCCCATGCTGTACAGGTAAGACTGCTTTATACCTGAAGCATTGAAGTTTGTGTTAAAACTGGATTATGAGTCTTTATGCTTGCTCGAGGCTCATAAGGCGTCAACGGGAGTGCACCGCTGTATCTGGTCTGCATCGGTCAGAGCACAAAGTTTTCTCTTCTTTTCGCAGCATCCAGTGTTGGATGAGCCCATTGCAGAGGCGGTCTGCATTATCGCAGACACTGATAAGTGGACGGTGCAGGTAGCCAGCAGCCAGAGACGAGCCACGGACAACAACAAACTGGGGAAGGAGGTCCTGGTGTCCAGCCTCGTGTCCAGCCTGCTCCAGTCCACCCACCTGCTTTACAAGATGAACCTCTCCCCCAACTTTGTAAGTTCATACAAATACCAAATCACTATGCAGTTATTAGCACTGTAAAAAAATCCCTACTCAGTAACACATTAACGCAAGGCTAATCAGTAACACAAGGCTAATCAGTAACACGAGGCTAATCAGTAACACGAGGCTAATCAGTTACACGAGGCTAATCAGTAACACGAGGCTAATCAGTAACACGAGGCTAATCAGTAACACGAGGCTAATCAGTAACACGAGGCTAATCAGTAACACGAGGCTAATCACTAACACGAGGCTAATCACTAACACGAGGCCAATCAGTAACACGTTAACACGAGGCTAATCAGTAACACGTACACGTTAACACAAGGCTAATCAGTAACACAAGGCTAATCAGTAACACGTACACGTTAACACAAGGCTAATCAGTAACACGTACACGTTAACACAAGGCTAATCAGTAATAAAGTTGTAATTCAGTTTGACATCCCTTTCCTCAGTGCATAATGCACCTTGAGGACAGACTCCAGGAGGTCTACTTCAAGAGTAAAATGCTGGCAGAGTACCTGAAGGGACAGACTAGGGTGCACGTCAAGGAGCTGGGGATGGTCCTGGGGTGAGCACCTAAACCGTTTTTATACATTGGCGTTGCGTCCAAAAAGACACCTATTCCCTATATAGTGCACTACTTTTGACCAGAACCCTATGGGAATAGGGTCCCGTTTTGTCAGATATCAGTATTGTGATCCATGTTGTCTTTCTGTTCTTAAAGGCCCAATGCAGCTGTTTTTATCTCAATATCAAATCATTTCTGGGTAACAATTAAGTACCTTACTGTGATTGTTTTCAATTAAAATGGTAAAAAATAGCTTCTTAGCTGCTGAAAGTTGTAGCCAATTTCTCAAGAATTTTGCGAGGACTGCCAGGGCGTAGTTGTTATTACAGAGAGGTTTGGAACTCTCTTTCTTATTGGTCTATTAACTTATTTACCACCTGGTGATGTCACCAGGCAGGCTAAAACTACATACAACCAAAATATGCTGAAATTTCAGGCTCTTTTTTTCAAACAGCTCTTACACTAAAAGGACATTATCATCATTTTCACAATTTGACAGTATTACTACAACCTCAAGCGTAACTCAATATTAGGAAGGTGTCCTTAATGTTTTGTACACTCAGTGTACATACAAAACACAGGGAAATCAAGTTTTTGACTGCACTGGGCCTTTAAAATACTGCACTGTGTTATTTACATCTCATTAACAATCACAGTAACTGAATTAGGAGAATAAACCCTTGGCTTGTTGTTCTGTTCTTCACCTATGTACAATATTCTAAGCATGGCTTTTATCATTCAGTATTGAGTCCAGTGACCTCCCCCTGCTGGCAGCGGTGGCAAGCACTCACTCTCCCTACGTGGCCCAAATACTGCTATAATAGATGGAACCAAAGCCAGAGGTGGCGGGTGACTGTGGACTGGAGCAGCCGGATACTGTGCTTCACCCTGGCCCAACACGTCGGCTTGACCCTGTTCACTGACGCCCTGCTGATGCTCTGAGAGGGCCGGTGCAGTGCAGTCTCCTGGACAAGGTGGGCATACCAAATTGCATACTATTCAAAAGTTGTACACTATGTAGGGAATAGGGTATCATTTGAGATGCAGAAGGGCCTCTTGGATGGATCCGAGACCTCAGCTACTGCTGCTGCCACTGGGCATACAGACATACTGCCACAAGGGGACAGCCGAGTCCATGGTCTCCTCTGATAGTAAGAGATGAAGCTCTGTTGGCCCACTCCAGGCCAGAGAGGCATGCTGCTGCTGTGGCCAGTTCTCTTATTTTTCAATGTTTTCCCCCCTCCTCTGCATCAACATTATTTTAACCTGGTTAAAGGACAAGAAAGCCAAATCATTTTCCTGTTGAGTATAAATAATAATCAAGACATCAATTATAAAATATATACTTTTTATATCTACTACTTTCCTGTACAATCTTTTACCCGTTTAACCAGGAAGCACAGGTGATAGATAGGATGAGTTTTTTTGTTACTTGTAGTGAATATGATCAAATTCACTTTATTTCAATTATGTTTCTGTGTTCTTCATGTATTTGTTTACAAGTGTACTTGACCTGAAATGTCTCCCTCAATGGTCCATAATTCATTGGATTTCATTTGAAAATGAACTACACTAATTATATAAACATAGGCCTGGAAGTCGTATCTGGGTAATTTATACACATTCATTGTAATTCTTAACTGCAGTGTAGCTTTAACATTCTTGATCACAGGTACAGCACTACCTCAGATATTTTGTGGGCGATCGACGCTACACGCTTTTTATAGTTGCCGACTAGATAAGCCTGAGAATTATTTGTATTTTTAAATCAGTGTAATGTTCAAATAAAACTGCCAACCCAATGCTGAACTCTTGAAAAAGGGATGTTAATAATTACATATTTGAAAATGGGGAAAACCTTTGTAATTATTTTTGGAATACAACGAGCTCATTTCCACTGTGGTATGTGGGGAAAAATAAACAAACGATCTACATATATTTTCAAACTGAAATATTTTCACAAGTTTAAAACATTTTTATCGCTTTGACACCATCATACCATGTTTACGGCTGTATTGCATGCTACGAAGGGAGAGTTTGTGGAATATCTGTTAGCAATACGTGTATCAGTTCCTTAAACTATTCTCAATGTTTATGGCAAAACCAATAATAAAAAAAAAATTGCTGCATTGATTTTACAAAAGCAAGACGCAAAACCACAAATCTAAACCACAGATTTGTTTTAATTTTTTGTATAAATATTTTTACCAACCATGAAATTCATGTTGCATTTCATTTGGAAGTACTTTGTCTGGAGAGTGTGCCATGCTATGGAGTCTTAATGGACATGTGGCATGAATGGATCAGGGGCTTCTGAAGAATTTATTTTGCTGGTTGAAATTATTTTTACATGCTTATGTAAGATGCTAGGTTCTTCAGGATATGTTCTTATTGCATTTTGTAAAGCTCCTGATTATTTCTATGAGGTATGTTTACTTTTCTCTTCATATATGAATAAATGATTTAGTATGGTGTGTAACAGTTAATGTAAATTGTACATATTCAGTTTATTTCCATTTATTTGTCTTTGAATATGAATTGTTTCTAAAATTATCCTTTCCCAATTTTAAGGGAATGTTGTGCAATAAAGATGCCAATGTTGTAGATGCAAGTGTCTCAGTACATACATTCAGTATTAATGTTTCAGTCCAAATTCATGTTTAATTTTAGTAAGAATGATGCCAATTATAATGGAAATGTACAGTAAGTTACTGCATTACCTTTTCACATAGGGAAGTGCCTTGGGTGTTCTTTTTAATAGCCTTGTCTATAAAGAGCCTTTAATATCATGGGTTAACTTAAATTTTAGTTATATTGAGTGGTTTTCAACATGCTCAAAAAAACGCTAAACAACAAAGGTTAGCGTTTTCACTCACTGTCTCTCGTGCCGGTGTAACAGCTCCGTCCCTTTCCTCACCCCTACCAGGGACCATCTGCATACATCGACAACAGCCACCCTCGAAGCATCGTTACCCATCGCGCCACAAAAGCCACGGCCCTTGCAGAGCAAGGGGAACAACTACCTCAAGGTCTCAGAGCGAGTGACGTCACCGATTGAAACACTATTACGCACCCCACTAACTAGCTAGCCATTTCACATCGGTTACACTCACCCCCCTTTTGACCTCCTTTTCCGCAGCAACCAGTAATCCGGGTCACGGCACAACTTGTTTTGTTTATTTTCACCACCAAGATTTATATGCTAAAATTGCCACTGGTCTGTTACTTGAACTCTGTGAAGCATATATTTGGGCTGCAGTTTCTGAGGCTGGTAACTCTAAATAACTTATCCTCTGCAGCAGAAGTAACTCTGGGTCTTCCTTTCCTGTGGCGGTCCCCACAGAGCCAGTTTCATCATAGCGCTTGATGGTGTTTGTAACTGTAACTTTCCGGATTGACTGACCTTCATGTCTGAAGGACTGTCCTTTCTCTTTGCTTATTTGAGCTATATATATATATATATGGACTTGGTATTTTACCAAATAGGGCTATCTTCTGTATACCACCCCTACCTTGTCACAACACAACTGATTGGCTCAAACTCATTAAGAAAGAAAGAAATTCCACAAATTAACTTTTAACAAGGCACACCTGTTAATTGAAATGCATTCCAGGTGATTACCTCATGAAGCTGGTTGAGAGAATGCCAAAAGTGTGCAAAGCTGTCATCAAAGCAAAGGGTGGTTACTTTGAAGAATCTCAAATATGAAATATATTTTGATATGTTTAAATTTATTTAATTTACTTTTACCCGTTTTTTGCGGTTTCCAATTGGTAGCTCCATGGGTCTCCCGGCCGGCTGCGATGGAAAGTAATATGTTTTTCTCGCGATATTCTGGACATGAACCAGGGAGGGAGCGGAACGTTTCCCACTAGTTACCACAGCCACAAAGTCAAATTCATTGTGGTATTAATCCATGAAAACATAAATGTGGTTTTGGGTCTTAATTCAAGGTTAGGCATAAGGTTAGTAATGTGGTTAAGGTCATGTTTAAAATCACATTTTAAGAAGCTAAACTGTATAGTTTGACTTTGTGGCTGTGGTTACTAGTGACGACCGAGCGCAACAAGAATTTACTTTTTTTATGCATAACAAAAACTGACACCCAGCTACCTAAAGCTGATAGACTAATATTTTATTAATGCAGGAGCTTAACACGTATAGTGCAATTTCTTACAGTATAGCATACAGTTGGCTTGATTTTGCAACAAGGATAGAGAGTTGGTGGTTCTGAAAAACACTTAAAGGCCGAAGGTTTATCAGCTGATGAGATTTGCTTTTGAGAACCGTGAGGAAACGTTAGTAGCTATCCCACAGATAGACAAGTAACGTTATGTTTCTCAAACTAAGCTGAAGAAGTGAAGAGCTTGCGAGCGCATTATCTACTGTTTTACCATTGATAATATACACTTCCTTTTGTAGTACGTTTAGTTGAATAATGAAACACACTTCCTTTTGTAGTACGTTTAGTTGAATAATGAAACGTTATTACTGTTTTTTTTAACGATAGCCACCTCCTGCGGCTGCGTTCTTGAGCTGTCAATGAACAGAGGGGTCACAGATTCGACTCCGGCGTCGAGACAAGTCAACTCGTCCCAAATGAACTGATGATCAGGAGGCAACTTTCCAACTGGATGCTACAGATGCATATAATTCTACACGAGGATTTTCACATCCATTTTTGTATTATTTACTTTTGGTACATTGTATGCGCACCAGTTGCGTTCTAGAGGTTAGTTTTGTGTTAAGTTTTACAAGGCATTTTCACTCCATGCTCGGGCGACGGGATGGAAGTTGAGCGGTATCGGCCTTAAAAAGTGAGACTGGGATCTCTTGAGGATTTGATTCTGGTGTGAAGTTATGACAATGACTGGATCAATGGAAAATTCTTTCAAACAAGCTTTAAAGAAACCTCCATCACTACGGACAGCAGAGGTAAGCAAGCTGAAGATAGCTAAGCTGTGTGTTCTTGGTTTGAATTTCTTAAGTCAGAAAGCTAAAGTAGCTTACTGCGGTTAGCTAGCTGGAGTAATTTAGCTTTGCTAGCATGCTAACGCACGAGTTGATGAGGAGCAGTGTTTTAACCATTCATCCAGCCAGTCACTGAGTTGGTTTTGTTACCAGGAAAATAAGAATGAACCATCGAGCTGTTATTTTATTTGTGTGTACTGAAGTTACTAAGCTAGTTGGCTATCCAAAACATGAGAGCGAACATGCTAATAACTAACGTTACTGCGTGAGTGAGTTGTCGATTATATTTAAGTGACGTCACGAAGATCGTTCATTAACGTTATGGTCACCCTTAGTTTTCTGAAAAGCTGCATCTTGAAATATTTATTATGCAATTGCTGTCCTATTATATTATAGGGCCAGGCTCCGGTCGACTATTTTCAATAGAATCCCTCTGTGACTGTCAGTTTGATTACTGTTAGGAGTTTTGTGAGAATGCAGTTTTAGTCACTGTTCTTTGAATCCAAATCTCAGCCCATTGAAACTGGCGTCCCAGCTGTGTTTACACTACGTTTCTTATACTATCTCCATAAGGAGTCTACTGTGTTTAGTTGCAGAACATTTTGAATTGCAAGCATTTTTCAAAGTACAATCGGTTAAATACCACCCACAGCCCAGCTCAAAACTCCATTTTATTTTCACTGATCTATCAATGACTAGAAAGTATTTAACTAGGCAAGTCCGTTAACAAATTCTTATTTACAATGACGGCTTACACCGGCTAAACCCACACGACGTTGGGCCAATTGTGGGCCGCCCTATGGGACTCCCAATCACGGCAGGTTGTGATACAGCCTGGAATCTCACCAGGGTGTCTGTAGTGACTTCTCTAGCGCTGAGATGCAGTGGCTTAGACCACTGCACCACTCAGGAGCCCCAAGTACTCTTTGAACTTTTTCAGAAAGTGAGTACATAATACAAAGTGACAACAAACTCTAACAATCATGTTTTGGTCCTCAAACATAAACAAACAGTGGTTTAAAAAGTACTATTGAGGAGGGTAAGTTCGATGTCCTGTTAGTGATATGAATGGAAATGTGTTGCTTTTTAGTACTGGTTACCTTGTAGGCCGAGAGAGGCATTGCATGCTTTGTTGTCAGATGTTGGGCTTTGTGTGTGATATTTATGCTGCAGGAATGGGCGGTGTCCCAAATGGTGCCCTTTCCCATACATAATGTTCTATGGCCCCTGGTCAAAAGTAGTGCACTATGTAGGAAATAGGGTGCCATTTGGGGGCCCACATGATGTCCTGACTTTCCAGTTAATCATCCCCCTCTATCCGCTGTGCCAGTAGAAATGCATGATTTACTATGCTGCTATTGAGTATAGCATGGATATCAGACATTTTTATAGCAGTCCACACCAACTTTTCAAAGTTCTCCTAGCAACAGGCACTGGATGATGGAGCTCATCACACTGGTTTATTTTATAGACATGAGTGTGGTGGACGTTTTACTCTGGGAATTGGAAGTGTCTCCGTTTGAGCTGGATCTCCCTGGGTTCCCCAAATACAGATAAAAAAAAAGGTTTTTCCTTCTGGTTGCCTTTTAGTTTAATAACCATGTGTTGTTGTTCAGGAGATTGTGTGGTCCATCCATGCCTACGGGTAGGGAGTCCTATTGGGCACATCCTTTTTTAATGCCCCCATGAGAGGCTAAACCTTTCTTAAATGGTAAGGTCTCTGGATTCTACCACACAGAGAAGCACTGATGTGATTCTGTTGTAGAAAAAAAAAGAGACTTATCACCAGGTTTATCATGTCTGTGCACCAATTTAATTAGTTATTTATTCATTTTAGGATAACAATTTTTCCTTCACCATAATAGGCCCAGCAAGTTGTCAGCAGCATTGCTAAGTGGTGTGTCTCATTGTATGGTTCTTGCTAAAGCTGCTTAGGAATGAGGCTTTTACATCTGAGACAACTTGCCGTGACAATTCATATGGAGAAAAAAAATCAGGACTGCATATTCAACAGTACTAACCCATAATTTTTCAGCAATAAAACAGAGGCCTCTCTTTCGCAATGTGAAGTTGATGCCTTTGGTGTGACGTATTTCACTCATCCATTGACTAGTTGAGGTGGAACATATAGGTCACAGCTGCCTGTGAGAATGAGAGCGCAGAAGGTGTGAGTTTGGAACATACACCTACTTCATAAAACTAGGCTCATATCCAGTACTTGGACTTAACCAACTGAATGACAAGAGTAGCCTAATGATAGTCTTCTACGTTATCTCTGATGTCATTGATTTGCAAATGCCACTCATCTTGTCAACAAATACTCATACACCTCGATCATACTGACAGTGTAATTGCATTTTGGGACACCAGAAGTACATTAATTTCCAATGGAACGATGCGTTTGCGTTGAAGAGTCTGTTGCAGTGCGTTCTGTGTGGTGCATACGTTGGATTTATTAAAGGTTCAGCTTCCAACAGGACAACAACCCTAAGCACACAGCCAAGACAACGCAGGAGTGGCTTCGAGACAAGTCTCTGAATGTCCTCGAGTGGCCCAGCCAGAGCCCAGATTTGAACCAGACCGAACATCTCTGGAGTAGAGGTCGACCGATTGAAATCGGCCTGGCCGATTTAAGTTTTTATAACAATCGGTAATCTGCCTTTTTGGACACCGATTATGGCCGATTACATTGCAATCCACGAGGAGACTGCATAGCAGGCTGACCACCTGTTACGCGAGTGCAGCGTCAAAAGGAGCCAAGGTAAGTTGCTAGCTAGCATTAAACTTATCTTAAGAAAAACAATCAATCAATCTTCACAATCACTAGTTATCTACATATGGTTGATGATATTACTAGGTTAACTAGCTTGTCCTGCGTTGCATATAATCCAAGCGGTGCCTGTTAATTTATCATCGAATCACAGCCTACTTCAACTTCGCCAAACGGGTGATGATTTAACAAAAGAACATTCGTGAAAAAAGCACAATCGTCGCACAAATGTGCCTAACCATAAACATCAATGCCTTCATTAAAATCAATACACAGAAGTATATATAATTTTAAACCTGCATATTTAGTTAAAAGAAATGCATGTTAGCAGGCAATATTAAATAGGGAAATTGTGTCACTTCTCTTGCGTTCAGTGCAAGCAGAGTCAGGGTAAATGCAGCAGTTTGGGCCACCTGGCTCGTTGCGAACTGTGTGAAGACCATTTCTTCCTAACAAAGACCGTAATTAATTTGCCAGAATGTTACATAATTATGACATAACATTGAAGGTTGTGCAATGTAACAGCAATATTTAGACTTAGGGTTGCCACCCGTTAGTTAAAATACGGAACGGTTCCATGGCTCATATTTCTGTGTTTATTATGTTATAATTAAGTCTATGACTTGATATTTGATAGAGCAGGCTGACTGAGCGGTGGTAGGCAGCAGCAGGCTCGTAAGCATTCATTCAAACAGCATTTTACTGCGTTTGCCAGCAGCTCTTAGCAATGCTTGATTCATAGCTCTGTTTATGACTTCTAGCCTATCAACTCCTGAGATTAGGCTGGCAATACTGAAGTGCCTATTAGAACATCCAATAGTCAAAGGTATATGAAATACAAATGGTATAGAGGGAAATAGTTGATGCGTCATATTTCCTATAATAACTACAACCTAAAACTTCTTAACTGGGAATATTGAAGACCCATGTTAAAAGGAACCACCAGCTTTCATATGTTCTCATGTTTTGAGCAAGGAACTTAAACGTTAGCTTTTTTACATGGCACATATTGCACTTTTACTTTTCTCTTCATCACTGTGTTTTTGCATTATTTAAACCAAATTGAACATGTTTCATTCTTTATTTGAGATTTTTTTAAATTTATTTTATGTATTATATTAAGTTAAAATAAAAGTGTTCATTGTTAATTCAGTATTTTTGTATTTGTCATTATTACATATATAAAAATCTCGGTATCGGCTTTTTTTGGTCAGCGTTGAAAAGTCAGTCGGTCGACCTCTACTTTGGAGAGATCTGAAAATAGCTGTGTAGCGACGCTCCCCATCCAACCTGTCAGAACTTGAGAGAATCTGCAGAGAAGAATGGGAGAAACTCCCCAAATACAGGTGTGCCAAGCTTGTATACAGGTGTGCCATACCTGAGACTTGAGGCTGTAATCGCTGCCAAAGGTGCTTCAACAAAGTACCGAGTAAAGAATCTGAATTTACTTATGTAAATGTTATATTTTATTTATTTAATAAATTAGCAACATTTTCTAAAAACCTGTTTTTGTTTTGTCATTATGGGGCATTGTGTGTAGATGGAGGGGAACAAAAAATATTTAACACAATGTGGAAAAAGTCAAGGGGTCTGAATACTTTCCTAATGCGCTGTATTTGTCAGGTTAGAATCTTCAGTGTTCAGGGGAGATCTTGACAGCATCGGAGTTGGCTGGTGTGTTTACGGACATATTCAATCAATCCTTATCCCAGTCTGCTGTTCCCACATGCTTCAAGAGGGCCACCATTGTTCCTGTTCCCAAGAAAGCTAAGGTAACTGAGCTAAACGACTACCGCCCCGTAGCACTCACTTCCGTCATCATGAAGTGCTTTGAGAGACTAGTCAAGGACCATATCACCTCCACCCTACCGGACACCCTAGACCCACTCCAATTTGCTTACCGACCCAATAGGTCCACAGACGACGCAATCGCAACCACACTGCACACTGCCCTAACCCATCTGGACAAGAGGAATACCCATGTGAGAATGCTGTTCATCGATTACAGCTCAGCATTTAACACCATAGTACCCTCCAAACTCGTCATCAAGCTCGAGACCCTGGGTCTCGACCCCGCCCTGTGCAACTGGGTCCTGGACTTCCTGACGGGCCGCCCCCAGGTGGTGAGGGTAGGTAACAACATCTCCACCCCGCTGATCCTCAACACTGGGGCCCCACAAGGGTGCGTTCTGAGCCCTCTCCTGTACTCCCTGTTCACCCACGACTGCGTGGCCATGCACGCCTCCAACTCAATCATCAAGTTTGCGGATGACACTACAGTGGTAGGCTTGATCACCAACAACGACGAGACGGCCTACAGGGAGGAGGTGAGGGCCCTCGGAGTGTGGTGTCAGGAAAATAACCTCATACTCAACGTCAACAAAACAAAGGAGATGATTGTGGACTTCAGGAAACAGCAGAGGGAGCACCCCCCTATCCACATCGACGGGTCAGTAGTGGAGAAGGTGGAAAGTTTTAAGTTCCTCGGTGTTCACATCACGGACAAACTGAATTGGTCCACCCACACAGACAGCGTTGTGAAGAAGGCGCAGCAGCGCCTCTTCAACCTCAGGAGGCTGAAGAAATTCGGCTTGTCACCAAAAGCACTCACAAACTTCTACAGATGCACAATCGAGAGCATCCTGTCGGGCTGTATCACCGCCTGGTACGGCAACTGCTCCGCCCACAACCGTAAGGCTCTCCAGAGGGTAGTGAGGTCTGCAGAACGCATCACCAGGGGCAAACTACCTGCCCTCCAGGACACCTACACCACCCGATGTCACAGGAAGGCCATAAAGATCATCAAGGACAACAACCACCCAAGCCACTGCCTGTTCACCCCGCTATCATCCAGAAGGCGAGGTCAGTACAGGTGCATCAAAGCAGGGACCGAGAGACTGAAAAACAGCTTCTATCTCAAGGCCATCAGACTGTTAAACAGCCACCACTAACATTTAGCGGCCGCTGCCAACATACTGACTCAACTCCAGCCACTTTAAAAATGGGAATTGATGGAAATTATGTAAAAATGTACCACTAGTCACTTTAAGCAATGCCACTTAATACAATGTTTACATACCCTACATTACCCATCTCTTATGTATATATACTGTACTCTATATCATCTACTGCATCTTGCCATCTTTATGCAATACATGTACCACTAGCCACTTTAAACTATGCCACTTTATGTTTACATACCCTACAGTACTCATCTCATACGTATATACCGTACTCTATACCATCTACTGCATCTGCCATGCCGTTCTGTACCACCACTCATTCATATATCTTTATGTACATATTCTTTATCCCTTTACACTTGTGTGTGTAAGGTAGTAGTGTGTAATTTTTAGGTTAGATTACTGTTGGTTATTACTGCATTGTCGGAACTAGAAGCACAAGCATTTCGCTACACTCGCATTAACATCTGCTAACCATGTGTATGTGACTAATAAAATTTGATTTGATTTGATTTGAGTTACTTGTCAATAAGGCTATTCAAATAATATTTTGTAACTTTGTCAGAATTACATGGCCAGTATTGAATATAGGAGGATACTAGCCAATTTTGAGAGCTTGAGAGAGAGTTTTACAACAGTATGCAGCATTGGTTTCTTCAACTGTGCACCCGTATCAACTGTGTTGGCCATTTTCGGTTATATACGAGAGCCGGTGGATGTTTTTTTTAGGACATGACATTAATGCATGCTAATAGTTAGCCAATTCAAAACAGTGTAGTTTGGCTGGTTATCTAGTTATACAACAGACTATCATTATTTTCCCTACTGTGCTAATCGTTCGCTCGCTCGCCTCTGGCAACAGACCACTGGCACACTCAGGTGATGCACACACCATGAATTTTATATGATTTTCATTGCTATCCAAAAATGAGCTGTAACTGGGCAAATATCTCGCTAGCAATTATTATCAACAAATGTGCAAATGCTGCTCGCTTTGATCTCAAAAATGCATCTTGTGACTGACTGCATGATTTGAAAGACTGCTCGTGCCTGTCAATGCAGGCCTACAATAGTTATAACCCGATGCGCTGTGCAGAGATTGGGAGGGACAGTGAGCAAAACGTCGCATCTGGAAGACACTTTGCTCAAACAGTTTGTTTTACTTGCCCTGAGCAAGCGGACAAGAGTCAATGTCGAGGCCTGTATATGTTCTTGTACGGTCTCTGGAGGGACCCTGTGAGTAAACACGGCCTGCTTGTGACCTGGGATCCTGAAAGCACTCCTTGTAGGCTAATAAAATCCCCATGGTTCAGATCAAGCAAACTAATTAGAGGGTCAGTTTAGAAGGCTTGAAATTGAAGCCAGTGAGTCAAGTCACTGATTGTGCAGTGGCAGACCTATGCAGCTGGCTGCAGGTTCAAACGTTATAGCCTATAGGTTCCAAATAAACTTACACCACCAACTAGACCACTACGTCTCATCCACAGGATCTCAATGACATCAAACTCTCTGGTTTATCAGCTGCTGCTGCTTCTAAAGCTTATTTGTATTGGTACAAGACAAGCTAATATTTCAAGCCTGTACTGGCTGTTTGGTGTGAAGTAGAGGGCTGCATTCACCTGCGGGTCCCGACAGAGATCATTGCAGCGCAAGTCAGCATTTTCCATGCTGCGGGTGGTCAGATCAGACAACTTTGGGATTCAAATATTTTTGTTTTCACGCAGGTTATTTGGAAATGGTCATCTTTCTGCTTTGTTATGCGTTAGCCTACCTGTTGTATTAGAAGCACTTCATTGTCGCATTATTCACACTGAATTCGCTGCTTCATCTTCAGTAGCCTACCTCTCCTCTCCTAGTTGGGCGTGCAAGATAAAGTGCGCCGAAGACATCACAACTATGAAATAACACATGGAATCACGTAGTAACCAAAAAAGTGTTAAACAAATCCAAAATATATTTCATAGCCACCCTTTGCCTTGATGACAGTTTTGCACACTCTTGGCATTCTCTCAACCAGCTTCATTAGGTAGTCACCTGGAATGCATTTCAATTAACAGGTGTGCCTTAAGTTCATTTGTGGAATTTATTTCCTACTTAATGCATTTGAGCCAATCGTTGCGTTGTGACAAGGTAGGCGTGGTATACAGAATATAGTCCTATTTGGTGAAAGACCAAGTCCATATTATGGCAAGAACCGCTCAAATAGAAACGACAGACCATCATTACTTTAAGGAATGAAGATCAGTCAATACAGAACATTTCAAGAACTAGGAAAGTTTCTTCAAGTACAGTCGCAAAAACCATCAAGCGCTATGATGGAACTGGCTCTCTTGAGGACCACCACAGGAAAGGAAGACCCAGAGTTACCTCTGCTGCAGAGGATAAGTTCTTTAGAGTTTTCCAGACTCACAAATAAATGCTTCACATAGTTCAAGTAACAGACACATCAACTGTTTAGAGGAGACTGTGTGAATCAGGCCTTTGTGGTTGAATTGCTGCAAAGAAACCACTACTAAAGGACACCAATAATAAGAGACTTGCTTGGGCCAAGAAACACGAGCAATGGACTTTAGACTGGTGGAAATCTGTCTTTTGGTTTGTTGATTCCAAATTTGTGATTTTTGGTTCCAACCACCGTGTCTTTGTGAGACGCGGAGTAGGTGAACGGATGATCTCCACATGTTGTTCCCACAGTGAAGCATGGAGGAGGAGGTGTGATGGTCTGGGGGTGCTTTGCTGGTGACACTGTCTGTGATTTATTTAGAATTCAAGGCACACTTAACCAGCATGGCTACCACAGCATTCTGCAGCGATACGCCGTCCCATCTGGTTTGCACTTAGTGGGACTATCATTTGTTTTTCAACAGGACAATGACCCAACACACCTCCAGGCTATGTAAGGGCTGTTTGACCAAGAAGGAGAGTGATGGAGTGCTGCATCAGATGACCTGGCCTCCACAATCACCCCACCTCAACTCAATTGAGATCGTATGGGATGAGTTGGACCGCAGAGTTAAGGAAAAGCTGCCAACAAGTGCTCAGCATATGTGGGAACTCCTTCAAGACTGTTGGAAATGAATTCTAAGCTGAGAGACTGCCAGAGTGTGCAAAGATGTCATCAAGGCAAAGGGTGGCTACTTTGAAGAATCTTTAACACTTTTTATTTACTACATGATGCTATAGGTGTTATTTCATAGTTGTATGTCTTCACTATTTTCTACATTTGTAGAATAGTAAAAAAAAAAAAAGAAGAGAAATCGTTGAATGAGTAGGTGTGTCAACTTTTGACTGGTACTCTATGTATCTCAATTGAATAGAGTAGGCAGTTATTTTTTTAAATAAATATACTTCCTTAATTTGATTAGGCTATGGTTTAGAACATTGCAGAGAAATAAATATTGATCACCCATATTTGTCTGAAAATCGTCCCAATCTTAAAAGGTAGGCTGTAAAACGTAGCTCAAGAGAAAGTGCAAGTCTCCAAATCTCTTCAACCTATGTCTATCCTATTGGCTGATATAGCCCAGTAATACTGAAAGCTTAATATAATGGTCCACGTGAGAATCTCTGGTAATTTAACCTATTTCTTAGGTTATTTTAGAGCATTTTGATATTGCCTATAGGGTGCAAAATTACTGAGAGCTGCGTCGTCACATATGTCTAAAATAACATTGTGGGACTGCGGTTGGGTTCAGGACCAGTTCTTGTGGTAGTGGGTGTGAGTCGGAGGGAAAGCCAGCGGGTGTGGGCGGGTGCAGTATGAAAAGCTTTAGGCAGGAGCGGGATGAATGAATCATTCCCAAGCAGACTTCTAGTGTGAAGGCTGCCTGGCCTGAGTGTAAAGCAGCATTCCATGCAGGACTCTGGGCATGAAGAGGCATATTCTCTCAGAGCCACTTTACTGATAGTGAAAGCAGACGCTGCAGGCCACTCTGAAGTAGGAAGGCTACACTAGTCACAAAGGTCAACGTTTCACTGTGGTAGAGCAATGGGAATTTTTGTAGAATTCCTGAAAAGAACACGTCCTGAAAATAAATGTTATTTTAAGAAGGGCATGTGTCCAACCCCCCGCCCCCCCCCCCCCGCCCCCCCCCCAAAAAAAATCTGGATTCCCTTTCTTTAAAATCCCTTAGATGTAGAGGCCCCTGTGTGGTTCTGGTACCGGTTCCAACTTAAATTTTAGCTTATAAATTAAAAAAAACGTGGACACCGTTTATCGAAATGGCTTGCATTGAGTGGTAGCCAAGGTTCTCAAGGACATCGGAGTACAGGTATCCCCTTTCATTTTCTCCACCTGTGTGATGTAGGATGTGAAATCGGACACCACTTGAAGCTGGGAAATTCGCTCCTCTGACTGTCCAACTCCTGGCTGAACCCTATGTCACAGACACTGACAAAGCACATGCCTGCAATTCCTACATCCTGGCGCAGCAGGAGAGAGTGGTTTCGTCACTCTGGCCCACTGCAATTGATTTATAGGGAAGTAATCTAAAATATTTCGAATATAAAAAAACAAAACATGTTTGTCATAGACGTACAATATTAATATGAGATGAAAGGTGAGTTCCTAACGAGTTCAGGAAGCCAAGCCAGAGCTCGGTGTGACCCTCACAGCGGTGGGGACAGACCTTTTGATCAAGAGAGACCTTTTGAAAATATGCACATTTTCTCTACCACTAAGCATACAAACATGTATTTTACAGTTCTAAGGAAGGTGAAATCTTAGCTAGTCGTTTTTATGATTTGATTATACTATATTTAGAAAGCATAAGTCATTTCAAGCCTTATCCATACAGTTTTGTTGAATAAACTCATTTTTATCATATTTGTACTATGTATTTGAGCTTGTCTTCAATAACAATTTTTAGCAGAAAGGTGAGATTTTAAACCTTTCTTTGAGTACACAGCATTACTAGTTATTGTTTATGGCCCTTTTTCATGATAATTACTTTTGAGGATGATGTAGATTGCATTTAACTGGTTAAAGAGTGACATTGTTTTTTAATGTTTGCCTCTTATTGCTCTTATCTCTCTATAGGGACTACCGGAAGTAGACTACAAACTCTTGGGTTAAAACTGTCGCCATGGTAGTCCTTATGAAAGTGTATTTATTATCTTGCTAAACTGGTCTGGAATCCCTGTCTGCGTCAGTTTTAACTCTCCTCTGGGTGAGATTTATTTATTTATTTATACACTGCTCAAAAAAATAAAGGGAACACTAAAATAACACATCCTAGATCTGAATGAATGAAATATTCTTATTAAATACTTTTTTCTTTACATAGTTGAATGTGCTGACAACAAAATCACACACAAATTATCAATGGAAATGAAATTTATCAACCCATGGAGGTCTGGATTTGGAGTCACACTCAAAATTAAAGTGGAAAACCACACTACAGGCTGATCCAACTTTGATGTAATGTCCTTAAAACAAGTCAAAATGAGGCTCAGTAGTGTGTGTGGCCTCCACGTGCCTGTATGACCTCCCTACAATGCCTGGGCATGCTCCTGATGAGGTGGCGGATGGTCTCCTGAGGGATCTCCTCCCAGACCTGGACTAAAGCATCCGCCAACTCCTGGACAGTCTGTGGTGCAACGTGGCGTTGGTGGATGGAGCGAGACATGATGTCCCAGATGTGCTCAATTGGATTCAGTTCTGGGGAAAGGGCGGGCCAGTCCATAGCATCAATGCCTTCCTCTTGCAGGAACTGCTGACACACTCCAGCCACATGAGGTCTAGCATTGTCTTGCATTAGGAGGAACCCAGGGCCAACCGCACCAGCATATGGTCTCACAAGGGGTCTGAGGATCTCATCTCGGTACCTAATGGCAGTCAGGCTACCTCTGGCGAGCACATGGAGGGCTGTGCGGCCCCCCAAAGAAATGCCACCCCACACCATGACTGACCCACCGCCAAACCGGTCATGCTGGAGGATGTTGCAGGCAGCAGAATGTTCTCCACGGCGTCTCCAGACTCTGTCACATGTGCTCAGTGTGAACCTGATTTCATCTGTGAAGAGCACAGGGCGCCAGTGGCGAATTTGCCAATCTTGGTGTTCTCTGGCAAATGCCAAAAGTCCTGCACGGTGTTGGGCTGTAAGCACAACCCCCACCTGTGGACGCCGGGCCCTCATACCACCCTCATGGAGTCTGTTTCTGACCGTTTGAGCAGACACATGCACATTTGTGGCCTGCTGGAGGTCATTTTGCAGGGCTCTGGCAGTGCACCTCCTTGCACAAAGGCGGAGGTAGCGGTCCTGCTGCTGGGTTGTTGCCCTCCTACGGCCTCCTCCACGTCTCCTGATGTACTGGCCTGTCTCCTGGTAGCGCCTCCATGCTCTGGACACTACGCTGACAGACACAGCAAACCTTCTTGCCACAGCTCGCATTGATGTGCCATCCTGGATGAGCTGCACTACCTGAGCCACTTGTGTGGGTTGTAGACTTCGTCTCATGCTACCACTAGAGTGAAAGCACCGCCAGCATTCAAAAGTGACCAAAACATCAGCCAGGAAGCATAGGAACTGAGAAGTGGTCTGTGGTCACCACCTGCAGAACCACTCCTTTATTGGGGGTGTCTTGCTAATTGCCTATAATTTCCACCTGTTGTCTATTCCATTTGCACAATCAGTGTTGCTTCCTAAGTGGACAGTTTGATTTCACAGAAGTGTGATTGACTTGGAGTTACATTGTGTTGTTTAAGTGTTCCCTTTATTTTTTTGAGCAGTGTGTATATATAACGAAAAGCAGGCCTTGTAACCCCTCCTACTCTTTCAAGCCAGCTCAAATATCTAGCTAGGTTACAACCATCCTGCTTAGAAGCCATTGAGATGTAGTTTAACACAATAACATTCCACTCAACAGCCTTGCTAAGGTACAATAGAGAATGACCAGGAAAATGTGCTGTTTCTTTGAGTGTCTTTGGACAGAATAGTCTAGATTGGACTATGGTCATTCTCTTTTTTGCATTGCGTTCCCTGGTAAGAAGGTATGTAAATTTTTTTTAAAAAAAGTATAAACTCGTAATATAATCTGGCCAATTTGGAGTAGGACACTGCTCATGCAATTCGGCATAACAATCGCCGTTTCCTGACCTGATGAGCCATGCGGCCTTTATTTTCCCTAAGATTAAATATTGTCACTTTGTTTAAGGTGACATGTTTAGGGTAGATTTCCATATACTGTCATTGGTCAGTACCATTTTGTCAATGTGGAGCCCCCCCCCCTGTTTATTGTACTATGGAAAAGTGGAGTCACCCAGTACAACAAAATACCTTATTGCAGTGAGTCTCACATTTTCCCTGACTTTGGTCTGGTCCTCTCTAAACACTGCTGTGGAAGCTGTGTTTAATTGCAAGGCTATGGCATCACCCACACATTATTTTGTCATCTCTTGAAGACCATTTTCAGACACTAATACCGGCAGAACACAGATAAATATTTTTTAGAGGCATTGCTTCAAAACACGCGGATAAAAGACCTCACAACTTGACACGCCCACAGAATGTGCCAGATTCCAAACATTGCCTCTGCTGGGATTACTGGCGATTCCTCAGAGCACTAACATGAAAGAATGAAGCTGGACCTGAACTGACTGTTTGAAGCCCTGATGCCGGCAACAAGAATGCAGCATGCACACCTACGGCATGCCAGGAATCTCAGCTGGTTCCCTGAAGTGCCCACCCCTCAGGCTGTAAACTCATTGTGATTTTTAAGTGTAGAGCCTCAAGTGGGCAACAAGGTGGAGGGGTTAGGAAGAGGGTCAGGAGGTGAGAAGTCATGTAGGAGATTTGTTTTTAATGACCGGCTCTCTCCTCCTCTCCCCATGCCTGTCAGCTTGAGGCCGCCGCTTAAATGGATGACTTGTTTAAATGGGGTTGGCCGTTTTATAGGTGTGGGAATCCAATTTTAGCTATGGATTGTCTGGCATCAGCACACGTTCCACACATGTAGGAGACCTGTAGAGAATTGTTCTAATTGTGTGTTGTTGGCAATGTATCTTTGGCTTATGTTATTAAGGTGTGCCTCAAGTTGAATGCAATGTCAAGTTTAAAGTGAACTGGAATGATTTTGCTAGTTTACCTAGTCTAATTTTACAAGGTTTAGGTGATATAACCGTAGCATCGTCTATCGGGATGATTGACAGACACCGTCGATGGTGACGACATAGGCTAAACCATTCTGTCACATGACTATTTGAACTTGACTGCTGCTGTGAAGTAAAGAATGGAGTCTCGCAGCGCACAGCAGGACAGCACACAAGTGACATTCCCAGTCATTTCAATATTCGTATTTGCTATAGCCTATTTCAATGAATGTTATATACAGAACGCTAGAGAAGCTTGGCCCCAGTGATGTACTGGGCCGTCTGCAGAAACCCTCTGTAGTGCAAACGGCCCAGTGGGACCAAGCTTCCTGCCATCGTACCCCCTGTATATTGCCTCGTTATTCTTATTGTGTTACTTTTTATTATTACTTTTTATTTTAGTCTACATGGTAAATGTTTTCTTCTTGAACTGCACTGTTGGTTAAGGGCTTGTAAGTAAGCATTTCACGGTAAAGTCTACATTTGTTGTATTCGGCGCATGTGACAAAGTTTGATTCGATGTAGGCCAGACAGCAGATAATTTCAACATAGCAACTCAAAATGTCCAGTTAGAAAATATTGTTTCTCTCTGTCGATGCATAGGCTTAAGCTTAATCCTATAATTTGTTTTTAATATATCTCGGATACTCCAGTGTTAATTTGTCAACAATAAGAAAAATACTCGTCAACGACCTATTTTTCCTGATTAAAACTATGACGATAACGAGACGAGATGCCATTGGGGAAAAAACATTAACTATTACAAATTACTTTTCATTTTAGTCTGCAGAAATGTGACGAGAATTCCAACTAAGACTAATGGACATTTTGATTTGACATGAAGCTCCTTTTTATCCGTTTTGTCCAATCCTACGCATTCATGCAGAATATTTCATGCAATCCTCTCATTGGCAGAATTGACATCTTTCAGTTGCGCTGTCTGATCTGATCTGCCCGGCTCTCCCACACAGCTTCCAGGCGGTCACTTCAGTCACTGATTCGAAGCCAGGACACTTGACTTGTAACTAACCTCAACTAGAAACAATGTTTACCTATTTTTGCTTTGCTTAAATCAAAGCTCCATTTTCCCATGTGCGCTGTAATTTATTCATCTGTGTTGCTGCTCTTGCGCCGCGGTCTGCAAATGCGAGTTGCGGTTGCTTTTTTCCAATGAGGAAAAACAATTGTTATTTGTTGAATATTAGGAATACAGTAATACTTTTTTTTCTTTCAAGGAAAGCACTATTATTTACCCCCTTGACAGTTATGTTGGGGAGAAAATCAGTGCTGTAAATTGTTTAACCTGTAGCCAAGACTTTATAGCCTATATGGTTAATTATGGCTGGCATTGGTTACAATCTGCCACAATATCTATGTTGCTAATGTAACAGTATAACTTTAGTACGTCCCCTCGCCCCGACCCGGGCGCGAACCAGGGACCCTCTGCACACATCAACAACAGTCGCCCACGAAGCGTCGTTACCCATCGCTCCACAAAAGCCGCGGCCCTTGCAGAGCAAGGGGAAACCCTACTTAAGTCTCAGAGCAAGTGACGTAACTGATTGAAACGCTACTAGCGCGTACCCGCTAACTAGCTAGCCATTTCACATCCGTTACACTCACCCCCCTTTCAACCTCCTCCTTTTCCGCAGCAACCAGTGATCCGGGTCACGGCACCAATGTAACAGTATAACTTTAGTACGTCCCCTCGCCCCGACCCGGGCGCGAACCAGGGACCCTCTGCACACATCAACAACAGTCGCCCACGAAGCGTCGTTACCCATCGCTCCACAAAAGCCGCGGCCCTTGCAGAGCAAGGGGAAACCCTACTTAAGTCTCAGAGCAAGTGACGTAACTGATTGAAACGCTACTAGCGCGTACCCGCTAACTAGCTAGCCATTTCACATCCGTTACACTAAGTAAGCTATACAAGGTGAAAGTAGGCCATGTCCAACTAGGCCATCTGAATTTACACATGACGGAAGTTAGATGTAGCATAAATATAGATTATTTAGTAGAATTTTTTTTACTGACTATTATGTGACTAAAATGGCTGTGACTAAAATTGTCACGTTTTGATCAATTGATAATAACTAAAACTAACACTGGAGGAATTGACTAAAATGTGACGAAGACTAAAAGGTAAGCCTATCTGTCAAAATTACCACTGGGACATTCCTTAACATTCTTAGCTGTTTAAAAAATAAATGGCTATATTCCCAACATTTTTGTGGCCCTCTTTCTGCAATTTCCTGCAATTCTACAAATTTTTCCATGGGGAGGGCCATGAGAGAAAATCGGTCTTCTCACAAACATCTGTAGCGTTCGAACGGTTTGCCCTACTTGTGGGGAGACGTTCACGAACACAATGGTGTTCTCATTTTGCTCTACGACCCCCACAAGTGGCACTCGTCTGAAGGTGACCAATACAAACAAATGTGAAGTACGGAGGTAGTTTAGTGCCCAAAAAACATATTTCCTGAGCTTTCTTATGTCTCCTAGATTTAGGACAGACGCTTCAAAACCCTATTCCTTAGGATTTCTTTTTTGTTGTTGACATTTATGAATGTGTTACTCATTGTGTTTATATAGGCTATAGTAGTAAAGGCCAAATTCAATATTTTATCAAATACATAAAAAAAATTGTTGATACCTAAAGGGTCCTAAAATTCTAAATCAAATAGTTAAATGAACCCTCCCCCAACAGACTTTTAGAGATTAAATATAGTTTTCTGCAATTCTACCAATTTTACCATAGCATAAGAACACAGCATACACAATCTGAGTGACTCAAAAATAACAAAAGTCAGGGAGGATTAAAAATAAAAAAAATGGATGTCTAGTTTTTATTTAGGTGGTTGTTAGTTCTCAAGTATATAAGTATATGTTAGTGTGATGATATAGGTAAAAACATAAGGTAGCCATGGGACTAATAATGAGAGAAGACAAACAATATCAATAGCCTATAGAAACATTTTAATGCCAACTTTTTAATTAAGTTTAAGCTTAAAATGATCCATACGGCAGGAAAATGCAAGGTTGAAAACCAAATGGCCAATAATAACCTATCCTCCGACTAGGCCTAACCATAAAAGCTTTAAGACAAGGTAAAGTTATGAACAAGTAGCTTATTTCCCAAATATTCTAGCCTAAGAAGGTGTCCTAATGTTGCTGCTGTAAAAATGAAGAAGAATGAAAGTCTACAGCATATTCTCATAGACTATTCTTTATGAGAGATCCAACAAACCAATATATTTATTTACTATTTTATGAGGCAAATAAAAATAATCATTAGCCAATTCTGAAGACTATAGACAGGTTATACATCACAGGATAGATGGAAGCAAACTCACTAAGGTAAAACATCCTGTTCCTCATCAGACTGTCTATGCTCCATTGTGCGCGCCACACACAACCTTTTCCATGATGAAGTTCCACCAGAAAGGAATATTAGAAAAGATTTGCCTGCACTTAGCGTCTCTGCCCAGGCTTTCAACAACATTATCTTTCATCATGATTCATCCTGTTGTAGCATTCATGTACCATCATATCAATTTTTTGGGGGTACATAATCACGATAGGACAGCGGCTGACATTGCCCAACCCTAAACCCAACTACAGCATGTTCAGACGTATTGTGAAAGTCCACACAAATATCTGTCCGCCTGCCCTTTGACACATAGTCAAGGACTACTTACACTCATTTATTGCCCAATGATTGTTACCATTTCATCCTGTTCTTATCAGACAACAGCAGCACCCACTAACAGCAGCCAGCGGCATGCTTTGTCTCTCCTGGCTCAGAGGCTCTGCACATGCTGTGTGAGTTCAGGTCTGTTACAGGCCTCCACTGGGCTCCTGTCACACTGGAGCTCATTGTAATCACCTCCACCCCCTCCTTGTCTAGTTGAAGGGCTGCTGGATGGCAGCAGCAGGGAGGGTCATGTGCATTCCATTGAGGTCTTATTATATATATATTTTTAATTTAACCTTTTTTCAACTAGGCAAGTCGGTTAAGAACAAGTTCTTATTTACAATGACTGCCTACCCCTGCCAAACCCGGACGACACTGGGCCAATTGTGAGCCGCCCTACGGGACTCCCAATCACTGCTGAATGTGATTCAGCATGGATTCAAACCAGGGACTGTAGTGACGCCTCTTGCACTGAGATGCAGTGCCTTAGACCGCTGCGCCACTCCGGAGCCCTATGCGCTCAACCTGTTGCTATGGGCCACATAGAGCGTGTGAAATTATAAATGTGTGTGTGGAAAAGATAATTGACCTATTTTTAAATAATATAATCTCCGAGATAACAATCACCCAAAAAAACTGGATAGGGAGAATTGAAAATTCCCAAAACAATGAATTTATCAATATTCATTTTGTTATCATGTTTGAGCAAAAGAACACAACATTATCCATGGTAAAATGCATAGAATTACAGGGAACTAGCTTTTCAAACAGCAAAATTCTCTCCGTTCCATTGCAGAATATGTTGAATTGCAGGAAATAAGCGTTAAAACTGCAACGTTTTCTCTCAGCTGCATGGCAAAATGTATAGAACTGTAGGAAATTTGCTTTAAAATTGAAAAATAAAATCTTAGCGCAATGGAGGAGAAAACCCTGTTCTTAGTGGTTGAACTTCTATCAGTCCTGCTCGGGGAATGTTTTGTGTGGGACTGGAAACAAAAGGGCAGCAGGCTACAGAAGCACTCAAGTTCAATCTGTTGCTCAGTGTGTTCCTTCTCAGTACACCAAAGGCTGTCCCCCTGATAAGATGCCATTCCCCCGGGGCTACAGACATGTTAATGCTGCCGAGGTGATAAGTGACTCTGTAGTCACCATCATGGGAGCCATGTTCAGCCAACATGCTTTCTGATTTCCCATGATGCAAATGTATTCAAACCGGGGTATGTGGTTGAGGGCTTTTTCTCTATCTTTGAGCCAATCCCTGATGTGCCATCCTTTATAATATCACAGCCTTTTAAGTATCCATTTCAGTGTATTTAATATCCGCCAGCCAATACACTGCTGTCTGGAAAATGTTACTGTACATGACTCATTGTTGAACAGCAGAGTCAGTATGTGATAAAACACTGCTTGCCTGTTGAGTTGCCTTTGACACCTAGCTAGGCTTTGCAGGCACCCTGTGGACTGAGACAAGGGAAAGCATGTAGGCCACAGCCTCACAGAACCTGCAGTTTGCCTGTGTCAGTGATCTATGTATTAGCCAGCTACAGTTTGTGTGTGTGTGTAAGCCCAGCTGCCCAGCCTCAAACATTGACTCTGGGCTGAGCTGGCAGCAGAGAGGCTACAGACTCATCACAGTGAGCTCAACACTGTATGCCCTTTAGAACAACTACTTTGTTGTAGATGAACCACATTTTGTTTCTCCTACAAGTTGACTTCAAGGCTTGGGGATAGAGAAAGAAATGATCCGTAACATTTAGTTATTTTTAGAATATAGAGAAACCCGACAGGTTGTTCATAATTTAGATTATGACTTGGAGTTATTGGGATGCCAAAAACCTGAGGCTCCAAGTTGCTGTCATAACTTCGCTGTTCTCTTCAGTCTAAATACATTTCAAAACTTGGCTGGGTCTCTGTGAATTAGCTAGGTTACATAATGAGAACATTTTCTGGGGTTTCCATGACAACGGTAAGATTTTTTAGGGCTGGCTGGTGGAGAGATGGCAGCTGTACTGTAGTGTGGTGGGTGCAGCCAACTAGCATCCTCTCTTTTAGGGCTGGCTGGTGGAGATATGGCAGCTGTACTGTAGTGTGGTGGGTGCAGCCAACTAGCATCCTCTCTTTTAGGGCTGGCTGGTGGAGAGATGGCAGCTGTACTGTAGTGTGGTGGGTGCAGCCAACTACCACCCTCTCTTTTAGGGCTGGCTGGTGGAGAGATGGCAGCTGTACTGTAGTGTGGTGGGTGCAGCCAACTACCACCCTCTCTTTTAGGGCTGGCTGGTGGAGAGATGGCAGCTGTACTGTAGTGTGGTGGGTGCAGCCAACTACCACCCTCTCTTTTAGGGCTGGCTGGTGGAAAGATGGCAGCTGTACTGTAGTGTGGTGGGTGCAGCCAACTACCACCCTCTCTTTTAGGGCTGGCTGGTGGAAAGATGGCAGCTGTACTGTAGTGTGGTGGGTGCAGCCAACTAGGATCCTCTCTTTTAGGGCTGGCTGGTGGAGAGATGGCAGCTGTACTGTAGTGTGGTGGGTGCAGCCAACTAGGATCCTCTCTTTTAGGGCTGGCTGGTGGAGAGATGGCAGCTGTACTGTAGTGTGGTGGGTGCAGCCAACTAGGATCCTCTCTTTTCCATGATGCCTTATTACTAGCTGGGCTTTTTAGAAGCTCCGAGTTTTTGTTTTACAGACTTAAGAACTTGATCTAAGACCGACTTTATTTTTACTCCGTAAGGGACCGCGGGTTGAAAGTCTGGACTTCGGGGCCCGAGAAACCAGACTGCGCACTCCTAAAAGCTCCAGTATGTATGTAGGCCACTAAGGCTAGGCTAAGCACCCTTTGAATACATTAACGTTCAGTAGTATGGCAAAATGTAAGCGCTGTAGTCCTACCTGAAAGCCAAGCCTGATTTGACCCCTTGATGGAGCGCTAACAGCAGAGAGGATTACCAGAGCGCTATGACGCTTCATGATTTCATCCCACTTAAGACCGTTGGTCATATCTGACATTACAGGCACGCATGCGTCAAACCGTTAATGGAACCTCTTTTTTTTTTAAACAGAATTTAAGTCTCGATTAAGGATTGTAATTGTAGCGTACTGCTACTACAGCCTCTGGTTTTCGAGTTGTGATCTGAAATGCTCAGTTTCTCTGAACATATTGTTTTAGGGGGTTAAAGAGGCCATTGAGGTGAGAACGGTGGCCTAAATGGGTGCATGACTCTCTTCAGTTGGCCCTGCACTACAGTTAGTCTACAGACTAGTTTCTGCTTGGGCGTACTCCAGGCCTCAAATAATCTGTGTATTATCAAATGAGGTATAGAGAGTCTCCTGTTTTTCTGTCATGTTTAAGATGCCAGTATGAAACGTGAATGTATGCAGTCCTTCAGATGTTATTTCTTTACTGTTGACAGTACGTTTTAGAAGTGTATGTAAATGGATGTTTGTTCTGCAGGCTGAATGAGTGTGTTGTAGTTTTATGTACAATGCCCTCTCTGTAAGGCCTACATATTGTATATTTTAATGTAAGCTTTAAATACCATTTGATCTCTATTCTATAGACAGGGTTGTGCTTCTGTAGTGAGAAAGAGCTTAGTTGTAATTTTGCGCACGGTCATTTGAGGAGCAGGCAGCCTATGTGCCAGAAGGTGGCAGCAATACTGATCATGTTGTACATAAACAAAAGGAGATATAATTGGATTGTAGTTCAATTATATGATCAGTTGCAATATCATTGCTGCTGTCCTTTGCTGCTTTTATATAAGGATAATGCTGTTTTTTCAAAGGTATGGGTGGTTGAAGATTTTAAAGTTCTCTAAATAAGCTTTGTTGCACAATTAAAGGTCAAATACACTGCATTTCAAACAGTTTAGAATAATCACATGAATTCAGGGCTTGTAAAATTATATGTAGGCTAAATAGAAGCCTTCCACAACCATAAGACCCACTAATAATATAATAGGCTTTTATTAGCTTTTTTTTTGCAATAATCATTGATCTGGCTTTAAAGTCTGTCTATGAAAATGCTATTTTTGTTAAACATTTAACCAAAACCATGCACATTGTATATCCACTAATAATGACCAACTTCTTGTAGCAGGCGTTCTAGAAAATGAACACAGTTCTCATAAACAATCTCTCAAGCACAAGCCCACGTGCTAGTGAGTAGCTAGCTAATCTTTATTTCAAGTCTAGACAACCTGCTTGCTAACAAGGTAGAACTGTTATGAATGGACCTTCCTGTCCGTCTCTGTCTGTTTGAACAACAGCCTGTTCACTGTTTAGATGTTAAAAACAAGTGGCCTATTTGGATAAGAAGATACTTCTTCTTTTTCAGAATGACTTGCCAATTCCTTTAAATAAATTTTTTTTTATGCTCATTGTACATTTATAAAACAGACTTGTCTGTGGCTAAAATGCTGCTAGTGACAGAAGCTGAGCTTTAGTTTTCCACAACATGTTAAATGATACTCTCGTTTTAATAGGGTCTGTTCTACATTTTGGGAGTTGAGATATAGAAAGGGTATCGTTATTATGGTTAAGTTCTCGTCTATTACAGTAAAATGATGTCTCTAAGCATTTCGGCGTCGATATGACAATTTTATTTATTTTTTTGGGGGCCAAACCTCAAATGCAAATAGAGAGTTTAAACTTTTTGTTGTCAGAGAGGAAGAAATTATCTTTTGTCTTTGTTGTGAGTAGTGATGCACCGATATGACATTTTTGGCCGATACCAATAGACAATATAAAAAAATGTTGCTGCCCTTTAAGAATTGTAGTACAGTTAAATAGTTAACACACACACATGGACGCAGCGGTCTAAGGCACTGCATCTCAGTGCAAGAGCCGTCACTACAGTCCCTGGTTATATTTCAGGCTGTATCACATCCGGCCATGATTGGGAGTCCCATAGGGCGGCGCACAATTGGCCCAGCGTTGTCCGGGTTTGGCCGCCATTGTAAATAAGAATCTGTTCTTAACTGACTTGCCTAGTTAAATAAAGGTTACACACCACACTGACCAAAAAGTTATTTTGTTGGCATGTACGTATGTCCCCATTACCAGTAAAAGCCAATCAAAACATTTATTTCACTTACTTGCTGTGCTGTTTCGTTGTTCATTTGTTGTTTCATTCTCAACCAGGATTTCTATGGAACGCTGTGGCGGTGTCAGAGGAAGCCCCTAAAAATTGTCCGACTCCAGCCACCCTAGTCTGTTCTCTGCTACCGCATGGCAAGCAGTACCAGAGTGCCAACTCTAGGACCAATAGGCTTTTAAACAACTTTAACCCCCAAGCCATAAGACTCCTGAACAGGTGAACAAATGGCTACTAGGACTCTTTGCACCCCCCACCGCCCCGACACCCAGAGAACTTGTGCACTACAGTGCTCTATGGGCCCTGATCAAAAGTAGTGCACCACATTTTGGAATGCAACCCCTGCGCTCCCCCGGGCCGACTCCCCCGGCCGACTCACCTGGTCTCAGGAAGAATAATACAGTTTTAGTAGCTTGAGAGCCATCAGTATACTACAGTTTGCTGCTGCTGCCAGTGTTTTCATGAGTTGTCTTATTCCTCCGAGTTGAAAGTGGGGCAGGCCTAGAACTATTTCCTACAGACAGTGCTGCAAATGAATCGTACTTTAGCGTGTGTTTTCAGGCCATTGTTTGGCATCTTCACATCCAATTCATTGGGGCTTGTTTTTTAAAGCCAGGTGGATGAAGAGGTCTATTTTTCAAAATGAGGTAATATAGTCTGTGAAAGTAGTTGAGGCTGGCCTGTTATCATATGGGTTATAGGAAGAAGACTGTGGCTGAGTACTTCTCCCAGCGGTTTCCTGGAAGACACTCTTAAGGAACACAGACAGATGACTCATCTTAGTAGATACCACATGGTCAGGAAATAGGCCTAGCCCAACATGTAAAGAATAGCAAACCTTAGTTCAGCCCTGTCTGGAATTAGTACTTTTCTATCAAAATGTATTGACCGCGTACACAGATATTATCGCAGGTGCAGCGAAATGCTTGCTAATTGACAACTGTATGAACAGAATGTGAATAGAAAAGGTGTGTACAGCAGTAGTTGTATAGGATGAGCCATGACTAGAATACAGTATCTATACATTGAACAAAAATAAATGAAACATGCAAAATTTAAAATATTTAATATTTTACAGTTCATATAAGGAAATGAATCAGTCAATTGAAATAAATTAGGCCTTAATATATGCATTTCACGACTGGGAATACAGATATGCATCTGTTGGTCACAGATACGGCAGGGTAGCCTGCCTGCCGTAGTGGTTAGAGTGTTGGACTAGTAACCGAGAAGGTTGCAAGATCTAATCCCCGAGCTGACAAGGTAAAAATCTGTCGTTCTGCCCCTGAACAAGGCAGTTAACCCACTGTTCCTAGGCCGTCATTGAAAATATGAATTTGTTCTTAACTGACTTACCTAGTTAAATAAAGGTAAAATAAGGTGTGGATCACAAAGCCAGTCAGAATCTGGTGGGACCACCATTTGCCTCGTGCAGCGTGACATATCTCCTTCGCGTAGAGTTGATCAGGCTGTTGATTGTGGAATGTTTTCCCCCTTCAATGGCTGTGCGAATTTGCTGGATATTGGCAGGAACTGGAACATGCACGTCAATCCAGAGCACCCCGCACATGGGTGACATGTCTGGTAAGAATGCAAGTCATGGAAGAATTGGGACATTTCCAGCAATTGTGTACAGATCCTTGCGACATGGGGCTTGCGTTATCATGTGGTGATGGCGGCGGATGACTTAAGATAATGGGCCTCAGGATCTCGTCATGGTGTCTCTGCATTCACGTTGCCAATTGTGTTCGTTGTCCGTAGCTTATGCTGGCCCATACCATAACCCAACTGCCACCATGGAGCAACATTGACATCAGCAAACCGCTCGCCCATACAATGCCATACGCACTGTCTGCCATCTGACCGGTACAGTTGAAACCGGGATTCATCCGTGAAGAGCACACTTCTCCAGTGTGCCAGAGGCCATCAAAGGTGAGCAGTTTCCCACTGAAGTCGATTACGCACCGAACTCCAGTGAGGTCAAAACCCTGGTGAAACCGACGAGCACGTAGATGAGCTTCCCTGAGACGGTTTCTGACAGTTTTAACAGAAATATTTCATTGTGGAAACCCACAGTTTCATCAGCTGTCCGGGTGGCAGGTCTCAGACGACCCCGCATGTGAAGAAGCCGAATGCGGTCCTGGGCTGGCGTGGTTATACGTGGTCTGCGGTTTTGAGGGCGGTTGGACGTACTGCCAGATTCTCTAAAACAATGTTGGAGGTGGCTTATGGTAGAGAAATGAACATTCAATGATCTGGCAAAAGCTCTGGTGGACATTCCTGCAGTCAGTATGCCAATTGCACGCTCCCTCAACTTGAGACATCTATGGCATTGTGTTGTGACAAAAGTGCACATTTTCGTGGCCTGTTATTGTCCCCAGCACAATGTATTCCTGTGTAATGATTATTCTGCTCACTAACAAGGATGTAAACAACATTTGAGAGTAAGCTTTTTGTGCATATGGAACATTTCTGGGATCTTTTATTTCAGTTCATGAAACATTGGACCAACACGTTGTGTTTATTTTTGTGTACATATAAAGTGGGTAAAAGGGAATGTGAACTTTATTAAAGTGACCTGTGTTCAATGACTGGAATACAGTATATACACTGAGTATACCAAGCATTATGAACACCTTCATTATATTGAGTTGTACCCCTATTTTAAATCAAATTGACACCGGCCAATTGTTCGGGAGAAGAAAATAAATAGCGTGTGTTTATTTTTATTAGATGTTATGATTCTTATCACACACAGTCAACAGATACGGAGCCTAGTTTGAGTGAGAAATATGTCAGACAGTGCGAGAGTTGCTGTTCTTGCTGCTACAGCTGTTCTTGCTGCTGGAGTTAAACTTGCGTCTATAATCCCAATCATAATGCAAGAATTGTTAATGCAATCATTTGTTAAACAATTTTGATGGCCACGATAAATAGCAATTTTTTTTCTCTTCAGGGAATTAAAACGCGATACCCATCTGCCATTCAAGTGGCAAAGTGTGAAACCCAGGGTTGAAAGTAAGGCAGTACGATCCAGTACGGCGTCCTGGAAAAATAAAAAGTGGGTGTACACAGTACTGCCAAAAAAGAGGTTATTACACCATTATTTAACATTACCGCATGTCTTTTGGTTATCAAAATGCTTAACTTAATTAATCAAAACAGTAGCCTATCTTATTGGCACCAGCGGAGAACATCGGCCATATCCCCAGTGAGGTGCATATTCACTGTCGTCATCATTGGGTCAGTGACACTTTCGTTGGTTTTTGAACACTAATTTCCTCCCCCAGGTTAGATGGACGTCATATTGTATTTGTGTCCCACCTTTTCATACGCCGATTATACGGACCAGACTACATTGTTTTTATTGATCTGTTTGTCAGAGTCAGCAGAGTAGGCTACCTTGTAATTTTTGTTGTAGGCCTATTTATTCGATTTTTTTTATGCGTGAGTGCGCTTGTGTGTCCCGTACCAGTAAGAAATGAAATCTACTTTCACCCCTGGTGAAACGTAACGTTTTACTTCATAGTATGAGGCATGTCTTACCTTGCTTCAGAGTAGCAGAGACAAAATCTGTTTCTTTAACAGAATGACAAGCTGACCAATAGAATAGATACACGTTACAATGGGGGATAGTAGATTGACAGGCTAATGATGTTGGTTGTTACTAGTCTTGTTGGCTGAGGAAAAGTAAATGGGGACAGTTATTCTAACATCTTCAAAGTGTGTGTTGGAATTCGGTAAGAACCACTCACACAGTTGCCTGTTCTGTTAAGGTGAATTACCATCATCTAAATGTGATTTCTGACAGTATGAACACCGTGGGTGGACGCCCTAATCAGGTTTATGCACCGAATGCATATGGGTTTGGTGCATTTCTCAAATGTCCGTAGCTACATTCTCCTAACAAAAACTCTGGTTGACTCCCTCCACATGTTCTTAGTGATTTCCCGTTGTTTGAAGTAGGAGTATAGAGTGCCAGACAGACAGTCAGATGGTTCTGGCCTCTGGTTTTCAGATGAACTCAGAGGAAGTGTTAGCAGGAGGAGGAGCCCAGACTGGCACGGCTTTAATCTGTTGTTCCTTATGGTTAAACCCTTCTGCACACATCCACGAGGCCTACACACACACACACACACACACACACACACACACACCTCCCTTTGTTTCTCCCCGTTCCAGCATTGCCTGGTTTTCCTCTTGTAGCAGGTTTTCTGCATGATCCCTCCATTTACTGATTGAGACATGATTTTAGTGTACACCACACACACAAGATCTGAATACAGTACACCATGACTCACTCACACATTCTGTGACTGGTTTAGCAAATAGCCTCTGATTTCCACAGAGACAAAATGCAGAGGTTCAATGTTATATTGAATTGGTCCCTCAGCAGTCTCAGCTAACTAACACTTGCTGTTTTGCTGCCACACACATCAGCGTGTGTGTACACGTGCGTGGGTACACGTGTGTGTACACGTGCGTGGGTACTTCCGCTTGCCTGAAGCCACTGAGGCATGTGCTCCACCTGTTAATGCTAGTTGCCCATGGGCTCAATAGCTCCTCTGTCTTGCCATACCATATGTCTACATGGAAGTTTTCACATGCATTCTTCAGGCGATCTGCTCTTAATGTTTGAACAGCTGTGTTTGATATGACTATGTTAAGGACATTGTGTGTCAGTGAGTGTTTGTGTTGGTCTGGATTAACAGTGTTAATTTGATAGGAAGTGTTGTTTTTTTACACGACGGGTCTACAGTAAACTCCTCAATGAAAATAGATGTTTGCACGTGCCCTTGGTCTGCTTCGTTTAGAGCTGAGTTGATTCAATCAAATTAGAATGGTTCCTTTATTCTGTAGATAACCAGCCAGGCTTGTATTTAAAGAGTGTTGTGCTCCTCTGATATAAAATGGCTGTGTGTCGCCTTGTTTGTTTTTGCCTCGTGTTGTATTGTGGAAAAGGGTTGTTTGACCGTAATCTGTTAATCCATACAAATCCTCCAGTGTTTGTTTGATTCAGACTTTTGGTCAACCCTGACTGAGTGTGCCCAAACATTTGCACAGTCGTTCAATACATATCTGGGAGTATTAAGTCTATAGCAGGGATCGTCAGCTAGATACAGCCGCGGTCTGATTTTTATTTTTTCTTGCGCGGATGGTCGGAGGGACGGAACATAATAACTAATAATTTGTAGACTGCAAATTGACCGCAAGATGGCCAAACACATATGTTTGCTAAAACATAATCATTTCAAACCTTGTTTACATTTGTATACGATCACATCTCTCTATGCGTGGGAATAGTTGGGAACAGATTTCTTGAATTAAAATTACTTGGAGCTGATTTCCTGGTGTTTTTACAGTCTTATGTCCAACAATAAAAAAATAATACTTTTTTACAATGTTAAATATTTTTGCTCAGAAAACCTGGGGGGGGCCAAATAAAACCACCTGTAGGCCAAATTCGGGCTATTAGCTAGGTTGCCACTTGTTGTAAGCC
Source organism: Salvelinus alpinus (assembly GCF_045679555.1). Lineage (NCBI taxonomy): Eukaryota > Metazoa > Chordata > Actinopteri > Salmoniformes > Salmonidae > Salvelinus > Salvelinus alpinus. The sequence continues at coordinate 43,812,570 of NC_092098.1, read as the reverse complement.
TATTGAAATTGAACTTCAGTTCATGAAAATAAATAGCTAGCCAGCTACTTAACCCTGTTTCCCGGAGCTAATGTTATAAGCAGCCTGGTAGCTTCATCTGGCTAGTGATGCTTGACCGGACAAGGTTATGTGTTGTAAAGCTAGCCACAATAAGGATGCGGCACAATAGTGGAATTTCCGGTTTGCCTTCAAAATAAAAGTATGTCATTGACAGTGATGCAAATGAATACATAGTAGAATTATGCCATACTTTTATTTTGAAGGCTAACCGCATAGTCCACAAAAAAAATTTGACACGCAAAGACACAAACAGCATTCCGTAGAAATCCTGGTTGAGAATGAAACGACTGAACAAATAAACAGCACAGCAAGTAAGTGAAATAAATAGGGTTTGGTTGTTTTACTTGTAATGGGGACATATGTAAATCCAACAAAATAACTTTTTGGTGTGTGTGTAACCTTTATTTAACTAGCCAAGTCTGTTAAGAACAAATTCTTACTTACAATGAAGGCCCGGACGACGCTGGGCCAGTTGTGCGCCGCCCTATGGGACTCCCAATCACGGCCGGATGTGATACAGCCTGGATTCGAACCAGGGACTGTAGTGATGCCTCTTGCACTGAAATGTAGTGCCTTATGTCTGTGTTAACTATTTAACTGTACTAGACGGCCGCAACATTTTTAAATATCGGTATCGTTTTTTTTTTTTTGCAAGGAAAATATCTCGTATCGGCCAAAAATGTCATCGGTGCATCACTAGTATACAGTTTCTGCTTTAGAGTAGGAAGAACCTTTTTTTATATTTTTTGATCGTCTCATCGCTGCAACTCCCCAACGGGCTTGGGAGGCGAAGGTGGAGTCATGCATCCTCCGAAACATGACCCGCCAAACCCTGCTTCTTAACACCCGCCAGCTTAACCTGGAAGCCAGCCGCACCAATGTGTCGGAGCAAACACTGTCCACCTGACGACTGAGGTCAGCCTGCAGGTGCACGGCCTGCCACAAGGTGTCGCTAGAGGGCGATGAATGCAGCCCTATGGGACGGCCGGTTGTGGTACAGCCCTGGATCGTACCCAGGTCTGTAGGGAAGCCTCTAGCACTGCGAAGCAACGTCTTAGACTGCTGCGCCACTCGGGAGGCCCTAGGGAGACCTTTTGGTAAACCAACCACAGTGACCAGACCTGAGCTGCATTTTCAATTGCTTGCCCTACATTCTAAACCAACCTGTGTTGCCTTGCCTCAGTTTGAGGAGAGATGTCTGTCTGAACCGGTTGTCTTGTCTCCTCCAGGACTTGCACACTATTTACTGTCACTTCTACCACATGGATGTCCTGTCCCACCTCAGGGAGCACCAGCTCAGGTCAGATTCACCTCCCTGTTCATCCATTACACCGGCCACTCACCCTATTTAAGCTCCATACACCAGGGCCTGTATTCATAAAGCAGCTCAGAGTAGGAGTGCTGATCTAAGATCAGGTTGGCCTTTTTAAAACCTAATGAATGAGATTAGACTATGCTATATGGACAGGGGTAGACCTGATTCTAGATCAACACTCCTATTATGTGTTTTTTATGAATACAGACACAGGAGGTGGAGCTACAACTAGTGTCTGAGTCATCCACATGGCCCTTCCTGTACAATCTCCTGTACATACATAGGACAGAGATGACTAACACACACTGGAGCCGGTGTGTAGGCCAGGCCATGCCGTCATACACCTCTGAGACTGGCCCTGACATTCACCACAACCATTCCACATCACCAACATTCAGATATGAGAGCTGTCAGTCTGGTTGTGATAATGTATGAACTGGTAAGGTCTAAACTGATAACGTCTTCTAATAATGTATGAAACTGATCATGTATGAACTGATCGTGTCTGAAACTTGTTTTGTTGTTGTGCAGGTCAATTAGTACCTCAGCCAGGTATGAGAGACACGAAGCTAACCACATCCTGTTCTAGTAAGTTACACACACACACACGAAACCCTAAACATCTGCTTGGCTTCTCTTACAGAGCACTGTTTTCCTCTTCTGTCTGCTGCATGGTTTTCTTGTCATGTAACTGTTGTGTTCTCTGTGTTTTACCATTGTTGTTACTACTAAAGACTCCTCACACTTCAAAGAATTGATCCGTGTCAGGACATAACAGCAGACTTTCTCAGGACATAACAGCAGACTTTCGTCTCTTTAGTCTTGAAAGAAAGTCATAACGGCCTCTCTTCTGCTCCACTGCATAGAGTTAAGCTGTGTTATGGAAAGAGGGGGAGCGGGAGAGAGGCATACTCTTCATACCCAACATTGTGTTGATGTATTACTCCTTTCATTGGAATCACATTAAACTCAGTAGTTGAACTTTTGATTGGAAAAAAAATCTCCCCATGCTTACACACACACCCTTTCCCCACTCAGTACCATGCTCAGACACCGTCGGAATCAATCTGCCTGGTCCAATTAGGCACAGAGAACATAGACATTATAGTACCTACTTGGAGGTATTAAACAGCCTTTGAAAACAATCAGGATTCCTCATGAAACACTAATGCTACTTAACCATGTGAACCTCCATGCAACCCATGTACAGTGCATTCGGAAAGTATTCAGACCCCTTCACTCTTTCCACATTTTGTTACGTTAGTCTTATTCTAAAATTGATTTAAATAGTTTTCCCCCCCTCAATCTACACACACTACCCAATAATGACAAAGCTCAAACAGGTTTTTAGAATATGTATTAAAAAAAACAATTGTGCACAATTTTTGTGAGTTGAGCGTTTTGTTCGTATGGAAAATTTCTAGGATCTTTTATTTCAGCTCATGAAACATGGGACCAACAATTTACATGTTGCGTTTATATTTTTGTTCAGTGTATTTAGCTATTAAATGATTTGGTCAAGCAATTCTGCTTTTTAGCTATAAGATAAACACAGCTATCCTGTGTAATACTTGTCACAGTTGAAGAGAGGATGTTCTCAGCTTTGTGCAGGTATGTTTTGTTTCTCAGCCGTCTTATTTTACAACCAAGATATTGATATGCATTTGCGATACAGAGCGTACGAAATGAGCGTTGGCCTCTGCGAGCACATCGGCCTCATTGGGTATTCGGCTATGACGGCAATGTTTTTTTAGGACATTAATAATGAGGTTACTGTTAGATGAAAACATGGCTACGTCCTGTGAAAAATGTATTTGGAGGTAGTGATTTAGCTAATGTGTTTTGAATTTCCACTTACCCAGCTGGTGAATTAGCACCAAATATATTAGTGCACGTAAAGATGTTGGCAAATTAATCTCTATTTAACAAAAAATATTGAGTCCTATTTTAACAGTAAAATATAACAATTGCTGTATTAGGTTGCGGTGGACATCGACATGTCTTGAATCATGCATTCCTGCTTAGATGAAACAAGTTGAATACCATTTCAGTAGTCTATTGCACTTCTTTATTTAAGCACTGTGAATGTCATTAGAAGCCTACTCACTTTTTCTATTAGTGACGGCGTGAAGAATCATGGGAATATTAGGAGGTTTGTGGCGCACACGCAGACTTCAAAATTGGTATTAAGTGGCATTAAAAAAGTATTAAATTCAACTTGATGGAACCTGCAGATACCCTGTACCACCTCAAGCAACATTCAAGACTCGTTTGTAGGGCCCATAGTTTTTCCTGGTTAGATCACATGGCGAGGAAAAACTCTGGTCCTTCCTTTTTAAAGTACGATGCATGTGATGTCACCATGCAGACGTGTCCATAAACAGCACTATGTAGACTAACACAATGTCCCTTGTTATCTTGTCTCCGTCTACAGCCCAGACAGCATCTCCACATGCTGGTACACCCTCCTGTCCGGTTCAGTTATCCTCAAGGACCACATGTACTTGGCCAGATGCTGGTAGGTTACATCTATGTTCCATTTATCAGCACAGAGCCCTTCACCAGGGTTGGGTAGTAAAGGATTACATGTAACTGATTTTAAATACATTACGTTACCAGCAAAAACAAATGCTTTTTAAACTAGATGATTACTTCTAGGATTACATTTAAAGTCACAAAGGATGTTTGAGAACATTATTTGACACCTTTGATTTCTCAATGACATTCAAATCAGCATTGAAAAATTCTAGTTTTTCCACCTGAGTGAGTCTGACAACAAGTCAGAGATCACTATGATGACACACCAAATGTGTTTGATGGATCGCAGGAATAGGCTTTTGTAGGCTACAGTCCAAGCTAGGTCTCCCCATGGTGCGACTGCTGTCGGCATCCAAAGATTATCCAACTTGAATAAACGCTTGGAGGTAAGGATGACAGCAGTAGTGTAGCCTACGGGTGATACTGATGGTTGAATTGAAGTTTAAGCTGCCTATCAATCATTGTTTTTGTGCTCCTGCAACAGCTGCATAGTGGGGTTCCTAGCCTATGGAATAAAAGTTTGAGGGAGTTCCTTCCTTTTTAAACTCCTCTGTGGTACTACATTTACATGTTAGTCATTTAGCAGATGCTCTTATCCAGAGTGACTTACAGTTAGTGCATTCATCTTAAGATAGCTAGGTGGGACAACCACATTTCATAGGCATAGTAAGTACACTTTTCCTCCAAAGTAGTTATCAGCAAAGTCAGAGCTAGAAGGGGGGGGGTCAAGTGCAAGTGTTGGTTCAGGAAAGTTTTTGTGCTCGATACTGTCAAACTAGTATAATTTAAGAAGACAACGAGTGGAGCTTTTATTGCAGATTTATTATTATTATTTTTTTTTATTATTATTATTTTTTTTTTTAAATGTCCATAGGCCTAACGGACTCAAGCTTGCACACAAACGTAAACAATGGGCCTAAAGAAAATGTTGTATATCACATTCATTTTTCACACGCAAATAGCACTTTTCGGTAGTGCTCAAAGCATGCCATTCCGTGAGAGCAGCATTTATTTTTCAAATCGAAGCAATTAGCCGAATCAGTCCTCCATGACAAGAAAATCATAAACAACAGAGTAGGCTAATAAGTCCTTAGTTTTTGGGTTATACTCTGGTAAAATTATTGGGCTAATCTATTTATCCATATTTCGAAGTCCTATTAAAGAAGATCAAGAGATATTATGTGGAATGACTGGAAATCTGACAGACTTTGGTTTTTAATGTAAAGATATAGTCTTATCGTATTATCTGTAGGAGAAAGCAATGGGTTAGAAGAAGCCTACATAACCAACCCATAAAATAAAATGCAACATCCATTTATGGCCAGCTATGTGAACTCAAATTTATCCTGAAATAGATGTCATTCAATTGGTAATATACATTTTTGTCTTCTAATGCCTCTTTAACTGAAACTAATCAGATTACATTACTGAGTTGGGGTAATCCAAAAGTAACATTACTGATTACAATTTTGGACAGGTAACTAGTAACTAACGGATTACATTTAGAAAGTAACCTACCCAACCTTGCTCTTCTGACAGACTGGGAGGGATACAGATAAGGAGAGGGCGGATGCGTCCCAAATGGCACCCTGTTCCCTATATAATGCACTACTTTTGACCAGGTTCCATATGCCTCTGGTCAAAAGTAGTGCACTATAAAAGGAAATGAGTTGCCATTTGGGACGCATCCAGAGAGGCTGGTAGTGTGATATATTCAGCTCTGGAGGTGTGCCTCCTATCTTGCAGCAGCAGTGTGCTTCAGATCTGTGTTGGCTTTGATAAGAAGAGAGCCTGTGATGAAGTGCCTGTAATACTACTTTTACATAGGATTTACTGTGTTCAACCTATAAAATATGAAACATTTGGGCAATGTTTATGAGTTGACCCCCTTACAAACAGGCCCATTCTTGCCTGAATACCCTTTTTATACATCCCGTGCACATGCCGGTTATGAGTGGTAGTGGTTTGCAGATGTGGATTTATTTGAATAAAACCATTGAATATACACCATCAAAAAGAAATCCATTATTCATTTGTTTAGATAGGTCCTAAGAAACATCAATACTTTTTAAAATGTATTTTTCAAACAATAGATTGGCATATTTTGAGTTGAATTATGTTAAATCCAAATGAATGAAATCAATAGTTTATTATTTAGTTAATAAACAGACAAGACACACCTACCCCGATCAGTCAACACACATATATATTTTGTAGTAAGAATGTAATTAAATATAACAGAATAAAATAGCAGCGTGTGGAACCGCTGTCATATAAAAAAGTTTTATTTTGAAACAGCCCAAGGCAAGCCCATGCTTTTTCTTATCCACGTTTCATCTCTTTCCTACCCTCACTCCACTTTGTTAGGGAGCAGGCGTGGGGTCTTACGTTGAGAGTATCTTCATCATGATACTGATAGAAAATAGCAATCTATATTTTCAAAAGCATGCCAGTCTCGTGTTCATACTTCACAACCTCCGCAGGCTTTTGGAGTCTCCATTACACGATTTAGCAAAATAATTGGCCTACATTTGATTTAGACTAAATAAATTGGCCCACACTTGATTTAGACTCCATTATTGCAAGCTAAATGTTTCTGATCAGTGACAGATTAGCAAACTAATAGACAAGCTATACCACCTCCTTATTAACCAAATGTACAGACGGAGATTCAGTTTAACAAAATCAGCATTATGGCTACATTTCATACTAAGCCGTAGGCAGAACTTTACCGCAATCATGACTAGGTCGGTTGGTGGAAATAAGTCTTTGCTAGGTAAAGCTCCGCCTTATCTCAGCTCACTGGTCACCATAGCAACACCCACCCGTAGCATGCGCTCCAACAGGTATATTTCACTGATCATCCCCAAAGCCAACATATCCTTTGGCCACCTTTCCTTCCAGTTCTCTGCTGCCAATGACTGGAACGAATTGCTAAAATCGCTGAAGTTGGAGACTCATATCTCCCTCACTAACTTTATTTACAGCCCATCTGTAAATAGCCCATCCAACCAACTACCTACCTCATCCACATATGTTTTTCTGCTCTTTTGCCCACCAGTATTTCTAATTGCACATCTATCACTCTAGTGTAATTTGCTAAATTGTAATTACTTCGCCACTATGGCCTATTTATCGCCTTACTTCATTTGCACACACTATACTGATTAAACTATTGTGTTATTGACTGTATGTTTGTTTATCCCATGTTACTCTTGTTTTTATCGCACTGCTTTGCTTTATCTTGGCCAGGTCGCAGTTGTAAATGGTTAAATAAAGGTGAAATACATTTTTTTTAAATAGAGGCTTTGTCACCAGCAATACCTTTCATATATAAAAGAAAGAGTTGGCGGGATACTAAAGTTGTCGGGAAAACGTTTTGTTTTGAAAGGTGTATAATAGAGCAATTCTAACAGCTGCTCAGTCATTTTAACACACTTAAGTAGGGATCATGTCTGTTTGATGGAGTGCAGCTTTGAGGCGGGTGTGAGATTCCTCCAGCAACACGTGACTATAATAACTGCAGCTGCCAATAATGAGGTGTGTGTGTGTGTGTGTGTGTGTGTGTGTGTGTGTGTGTTGCTGATTGACTGCAGATGTCTTGGACACAGGCACACCAGCCAGGCCCATTCTCACCGCTTATTGTTTTTTGTCTGCCTGCATCAGTTGGTCTCTCCAACACACCCTCACTCCTACTTTGTCCTGCCCAGCCATAAAACACAATCCTGAACCAATTAGTTTTGTGAGCTCAAGACAAAGTGTTTTGAAAGAGAATTTGCACATAGAACCACTTCCTCTACCCCATTTTAGGCTAGTGCCATCCAAATTATTAATATTTCCAAGAGCGCCCTGCCTACAGACAATTAAGCCATGTTTACACTGCAGGGCTTAATGTTCAAATTAAGTTTTTCAAATCCGTTTTTGAAAACTGCTGTCCAAACAGCAAGATACAAGTAACCACGTGTGTTCAGACTTTAGTAATTTGCTGACATGGCTACAATAGTTATCATGGTAATGGCGGATGTGTATGCAGTGGTGTACAGTCGTGGCCAAAAGATTTGAGAATGACAAAAATGTTGATTTTCAGTCTGCTGCCTCAGTTTGTATGATGGCAATTTGCATATACTCCAGAATGTTATGAAGTGATCAGATGAACTGCAATTAATTGCAAAATCCCTCTTCGCCATGCAAATGAACTGAATCCCAAAAAAACATTTCCACTGTATTTCAGCCCTGCCACAAAAGGACCAGCTGACATGTCAGTGATTCTCTCGTTAACACAGGTGTGAGTGTTGAAGAGGACAAGCCTGGAGATCACTCTGTCATGCTGATTGAGTTCGAATAACAGACTGGAAGCTTCAAAGGGAAGGGTGGTGCTTGGAATCATTGTTCTTCCTCTGTCAAACATGGTTACCTGCAAGGAAACACATGCCATCATCATTGCTTTGCACAAAACGGGCTTCACAGGCAAGGATATTGCTGCCAGTAAGATTGCACATAAATCAACCATTTATCGGATCATCAAGAACTTCAAGGAGAGCGGTTCAATTGTTGTGAAGAAGGCTTCAGGGCGCACAAGAAAGTCCAGCAAGCGCCAGGACCGCCTCCTAAAGTTGATTCAGCTGCGGGATCGGGGCACCACCAGTACAGAGCTTGCTCAGGAATGGCAGCAGGCAGGTGTGAGTGCATCTGCACGCGGCGAAGCATTGAGGCGAAGACTTAGGGAGGATGGCCTGGTGTCAAGAAGGGCAGCAAAGAAGCGACTTCTCTCCAGGAAAAACATCAGGGACAGACTGATATTCTGCAAAAGGTACAGGGATTGGACTGCTGAGGACTGGGGTAAAGTCATTTTCTCTGATGAATCCCCTTTCCGATTGCATCCGGGAAAAAGCTTGTCCGCAGAAGACAAGGTGAGCGCTACCATCAGTCCTGTGTCATGCCAACAGTAAAGCTTCCCGAGACCATGTGTGGGGTTGCTTCTCAGCCAAGCGAGTGGGCTCACTCACAATTTTTTCCTAAGAACACAGCCATGAATAAAGAATGGTACCAACACATCCCCTGAGAGCAACTTCTCCCAACCATCCAGGAACAGTTTGGTGACGAACAATGCCTTTTCCAGCATGATGGAGCACCTTGCCATAAGGCAAAAGTGATAACTAAGTGGCTCGGGGAACAAAACATCGATATTTTGGGTCCATGGCCAGGAAACTCCCCAGACCTTAATCCCATTGAGAACTTGTGGTCAATCCTCAAGAGGCGGGTGAACAAACAAAACCCCACAAATTCTGACAAACTCCAAGCATTGATTATGCAAGAATGGGCTGCCATGAGTCAGGATGTGGCCCAGAAGTTAATTGGCAGCATGCCAGGGCGGATTGCAGAGGTCTTGAAAAAGGGTCAACATTGCAAATATTGACTCTTTGAATCAACTTCATGTAATTGTCAATAAAAGCCTTTGACACTTATGAAATACTTGTAATTATACTTCAGTATTCCATAGTAACATCTGACAAAAGTATCTAAAGACACTGAAGCAGCAAACTTTGTGGAAATTAATGTGTCATTCTCAAAACCTTTGGCCACGACTGTAGGCTGATTGGTGGTGCTCGTGCTTCCTGTCACTCAGAAGTTGTTGTATAGCGAACAAAGATGACAACAATGCCTGCTATGGACGTTTCCTAGTTGCTTTGAATGTTTGGAATCGTAGTCACTTTACCTCTACCCACATGTACATATTACCTTGACTAACCGGTGCACCCGCACATTGACTCTGTACCGGTAACCCCTGTATATAACTTCGCTACTGTTATTTTTTAGATTTTCCTTAATAATAATAATAAGAATTATAATACACTTTTTACTTCAGTTTATTTTAGTAAATATTTTAACACTTTTCTTTTCTTAACTGCATTGTTGGTTAAGGGCTTGTAAGTAAGCATTTGACAGTAAGGTCTACGCTAGTTGTATTTTGGCTAATGTGACAAATACAATTTGATTTAGTAAGAACCCTTTTTTTTTAAAGCCTCAAAGGATAAGGTGATGTCAACTAGCTAGCTAGTTAACTGTTTAGTTTGCTAGCACATTCACCCAGCTAGTTAGCTACCACATGTTCTTGTCAAACTGTCAAACTGTCAAACTAGCATGCAACAATGTATGCCAAATCAAATTTGATTTATCACATGCTTTGTTAACAACAGCTGTAGACTAACAGTGAAAGGCTTAGTTACGGGCCCTTCCCAACAACGCAGAGGGGGGGAAATGGATATGATAGGAAAAAAATGGAAAAATAACGAGGAATGTAGGGTACCAGTAAGTACTGAGTTGATGTACAGGGATACACAGTCATTAACAGTCTAAAAAACAAATCAATCAGATTTTACTGTTCAGACAAATCTTATTGCCAGTAATCAATAATTTCAATCGCCCTATGAAGGTAGTTTGAAATGTGGCTTGAAATATCCTATTCCATGTGCTTTTTTGTCTATTAATTAAGACTTCAAGCTGCCAGTGTGAACAAGGCTTTAGTCATTCTAGATGGCACTGCATATATTGGATTTGAAGCACTGAGGTTTACACAAATGGAAACAATAAGCATTGAAAACTCTTGGTGTGTAGCTGAATCTGCTTGTTGGCAGCAGTTTGTCCTACATTAGGTGACTGTGCTTTAGTGCAGAAGGAAAAGTTGGGCAATTATTTTATTGTTTTTTATTTCACCTTTATTTAACCAGGTAAGCTAGTTGAGAACAAGTTCTCATTTACAACTGCGACCTGGCCAAGATAAAGAAAAGCAGTGCGACACAAACAACAACACAGTTACACATGGAATAAACAAACATACAGTCAATAACACAAGCACGACTGCCTCGAGGAGATATTAAAGTGTGTGTGTGAACATGGTGTCTGTGTGCTCCCGCATGTCAGTTGATGACAGACAGAGAGGGGCGGTGGGGGTGGGATGCCCTGCAGGGGGCAGTTGGGAGGAGGGGGGCTGGAGAGCAGGGAGCAGGGGGGAAGGGAATAATATGGAAGGACTGGGACTGACCATGTGTTCCCGAGTAGCCTGCAGCCCAGAAGCACATCCAGGCAGGAAATTAACACACACCCACACACACAAAACACACACCGCCCTGGAGCCACCGGACACACAGACCAGAGTAGAGGGGACACACTCCCTCCCTTAGAAAGGACCAACTCAGGCCCATAATGACTCTCCTCCTCTTCCCCCTGGATCTCTAAACAGACTCCTCCTCTTCCCCCTGGATCTCTAATCAGACTGGACTTGGATTTAAAATAGCAGAAGTTTGGATCGAGACCTGTGCTGTTCTGTTTTTTCCCCCATTGTTTTTGAGGATATTCTGGATATAATTTCCCCAGAGAAGGGGATCTGTATGTAGCTGTTTGAGTTACTGTTTGTCTTCTTCCGTTGTGCTTTTATCGTTCTGTTTGGAGTTGACCCCTAGGACATGGAGTTCTGGATGTGTGCCGGAGTAAGTCATTGAGGGTTTCGACTTCTCCCTATGCTTGTGGACTGATGCCGGCATGGGAATCTGCTCCCTGGGAAAAACTCTGTTAAGGACTAAATGTTTTGGAATTCCCTGTGGGACGCACACATCAGCAAGATGCCATCAGGCCTGCGTGATTTGACATGAAAGCGTACTATACATGTTGATTTTAAATCTGACAAAGAAATGTACTACTACTGTGAGAAAGTAAGAAAGGCACATTTCCCCAGACTGAGACATGGCTTAACTGAGGAATAGCCCACGGGAAGTGGTTCTTTCTACTTGCAGTTTCACTTCTAAAACGGATTCATCTTAACTTACCCATTACAGGAGAACACAGCCTTGTTTAACATTAAGTGATCCTGTAGCTGACAGAAAGGTTGTTTTATAAAGTCTTGTGAAGTTCTCATGTCTTCCAATGTTTTGAATCTGGTGAAACCGCAGCCCTTCTCTTGTCCAGTGATTGTTGTTGATTGTCCAGCATGTTCAAGGTAAGCTAACACTGGGGAAGTTCCTTTAGATAATAAAGTAACATTTCACAGTTTTTTATTTTCTACTACATTAGAATATCATTAGTATTCCTGCTCAATAATGTAGACCAGGGTTAGGCAACCTCCATGTTTTTGATGTAAAAGGGACCTGGAAGACCAGGTGTGTTGAATTTAGGTAATCAATAAATTGATCAATTAGCTCAGTTGGTCAGGTGTTGTGCCTTGTTAGAACAACATCCTGTGGCACTCGGGGTACAGGGTTGCCTACCCCTGACATAGACTAAAGGGGCTGTAGGAGTTTAATTGACTGGCTTGTTTAATAGTATGAAAGGAAAACACTACATGGAGGTTAGCCAACTTCTCTTGACTACCCTCCTCCTCTCCAACCCCCCCACTCATCCCAGATACTGTACATGCCAAAGCAGATGAAATCATGTGTGCAAGAGTCGCCCACCCCCCCTATATGGACAAACGCACACAATGCCTCTCCTAAAGGACTCCACAGTCTATGCATTGACTACCTTGATACAATGACTGTATATACAATGACTGTATACAATGACAATACATTATTCATGATACTGTCATTTTTATCAAGGGTGTCAATAATTTCGGGCCCCACTGGCAGGCAGCATCTCACTGGCAGGCAGCATCTCCCATTGGCTGACAGGCTGCACCAGGCTGGTCCCAGCCTCACTGGAGTGTGGAGAGAGTTGTCAAAGCAAGGCTAACGTCCTGCTCTCACAGCAGACTTACTCCCTCGCTGAGAGCGAGAGATGCATCAGTATTCTGGAGGAAAATGGAAATTCACTTCTATGTTTAATGCACTGTTCCCTTTTCCAGGAACAAGTACCTGTGACTAGAATAGTCCCTAAGTAGTGCCCCAGGCTCTCTGCTTTGACCATGATTTTGGGACATAGGCCTGTCGCAGCAGTGGAAGTTGTGGTCACACACTGCCCGTGTCGACGACGTCAAGATACCAGACCCGGTACAATGAATTGACGCATGAGCTTTGATATATACAAATGTTTACGTAATGGTTCCCTTTGTAGGGTGGTGGGTTCCATTCTCAGGAATTTAAGCGTTTGAACGTTCTTTATCGCCGAACACTAAATGAAGACGCACTTTCTTTCATTGGACCAGAAACATGCTGGTTTCGTTGTGTGAAACCATCCATGATTAAAGAATTGATAGAATGAATATGGCTCTCTCTCTTTGGTCTGGGAGAGTAGGAATGCGTCCCAAATGGTACCCTATTTCCTATATAGTGTACTACTTTTGACTAGAGCCCTATGGGAATAGGGTACGCTATGGGCCCAGGTGAAAAGCAGTGCAGTATAAAGGGAATAGGGTACCATTTGGGACGCAAGTTAGAAGAATAGGAGTTACAGATTTGGGCCCTCTCCCTGCTCACCACATCTCATAATTGAAAGCACTGAATCTCTCACTTTCTCACTGTTAATTGGAGCACGGGTATTTTTGGCGCATTCTGCTTCCTCTCTGATTTTAGATGGATTGTGCTATTGATTGAGATGTGACACCGCCGTGAAGATGAAGAAATTAAGTGACAAAATATAAAAATGTGTGAAGACGATTAGTAGATGGAAAGCTGAAACAAAGGGATCCCTCATCTCCCAATTCTCATTGGGTTGAATTAAACTGAACAAAAATAAACGCAACAAGTTAAAAGATTTTACTGATTTAGAGTTCATATAAGGAAATCAGTCAATTGAAATAAATGCATTAGGCCCGAGCTAATCTATAGATTTCACTGGGAATGCAGATATGCATCTGCTGGTCACAGATTCACTGCATGACCAAAAGTATTTGGACACCTGCTTGTCGAACATCTTCCAAAATCATGGGCATTAATATGAAGTTGGACCCCCCTTTTGTTGCTATAAAAGCCCCCACTCTTCTGGGAAGGCTTTCCACTAGATGTGGTAACATTTGCTGCAGGGTCTTGCTTCCATTCAGCCACGAGCATTAGTGAGGTTGGGCACTGATGTTGGGCAATTAGGCCTGGCTCACAGTCAGCGTTACAATTCAGCCCAAAGGTGTTAATAGGGTTGAGGTCAGGGCTCTGTGCAGGCCAGTCAAGTTCTTCCACACCGATGTCGACAAACCATTTCTGTATGGACCTCGCTTTGTGCACAGGGGCGTTGTTATGCTGAAATGGGAAAGGGCCTTTTCCAAACTGTTGCCACAAAGTTGGACGCACAGAATCTTCTAGAATTTCCCTTCACTGGAACTAAGGGCCCTAGCTTGAACCATGAAAATCAGCCCTAGACCATTATTCCTCCAACACCAAACTGTACAGTTGGCACTATGCATTGGGGCAGGTATTGTTCTCCTGGCATCCGCCAAACCCAGATTTGTCCGTCGGACTGCCAGAAGGTGAACGCGTTTCCACTGCTCCAGAGTCCAATGGCGGCGAGCTTTACACCACTCAAGCCGATGCTTGGCATTGCGCATGGTGGTCTTGGGCTTGTGTGCGACTGCTCGGCCATTGAAACCCATTTCATGAAGCTCCTGACGAACAGTTCTTGTGCTTACGTTGCTTCCAGAGTTAGTTTGTACCTTGGTAGTGAGTGTTGCAAATGAGCACAGACTATTTATATGTGCTACGCGCTTCAGCACTCGGCAGTCCCGTTCTGTGAGCTTGTGTGGCCTACCACTTCGCGACTGAGCCATTGTTGCTCCTGGTTTCCACTTCTCAATAACAGCACTTACAGTTGATGGGCAGCTCTAGCAGGGCAGAAATTTGACGAAGTGACTTGTTGGAAAGGTGGCATTCTATGACGGTGCCACGTTTTAAAGTCGCTGTTCGTTTTCCATAGCTTATGCCTGCCCATACCATAACCCACCGCCACCATGGGGCACTCTGTTCAAAATGTTGACATCAGCAAACAGCTCACCCCTACGACGCCATCTACCCTGTACAGTTGAAACCGGGATTCATCCGTGAAGAGCACACTTCTCCAGCGTGCCAGTGGCCATCGAAGGTGAGCATTTGCTCACTGAAGTCGGTTACAATGCCAAACAGCAGTCCGGTCAAGACCCTGTTGAAGATGCCGAGCACGCAAATGGGCTTCCCTGAGACAGTTTCTGACAGTTTGTGCAGAAAGTCTTTGTTTGTTCAAACCCAGTTTCATCAGCTGTCCGGGTGAAGAAGCCGGATTTGGAGGTCCTGGGCTGGCGTGTTTACACGTGGTCTGCGGTTGTGAGGCTGGTTTTACATACTTCCAAATTCTCTAAAATGATCGTTGGAGTCCGCTTATGGTCGAGAAATGAACATTAAATTCTTTGGCAACAGCTCTGGTGGACATTCCTGAGGTGAGCAAGCCAATTGCATGCTCAATCAAAACTTGGCATTGTGTGACACAACGGCTTATTTTAGAGTGGCCTTTTACTGCCCCCAGCACAAGGTGCACCTGTGTAATGATCATGCTGTTTAATCAGCCTCCTGTCAGGTGGATGGATTATCTTGGCCAAGGAGAAATGCTAACTAACAAAGATAGTAAACAAAATGGTTCTCACAATTTCAGAGAAATAAGCTTTTTGTGCATATGGAACATTTCTGGGATCTTTTGTTTCAGCTCATGAAACATAGGATCAACACTTTACATGTTGCGTTTATTTTAGTTCATTGTAGTTTGACTATTTTGCTATCTCGTAAGAAAATCATTGTACAGCTGAACAGCTCCATTCATGTGAATGGGGAACCAGGTCTGTGGGAAAGTCATTGGGCTGACTAACGTGATACTACTACACCATGTGATTGGTCTGAAGGGAGAAGTGTGAAAGCCATCTGAGCCGGCCTGTTCTGTTTTATGGTGGAACCATTGAAAAGGCTGAGCCCTGTGTTTCGTCCCAAATGTCACCCAATTCCCTACTTAGGATCTGTTCAAAGCAGCACCCTATGGGCCCTGATCAAAAGTGGTGCACTATATAGTGAATAGGGTGCCATTTGGGACACAGACCAGTGCTGTGTCGAGATCAATAAGCTCCTTTGTGATCCCAGTCAAACATGACCTTATTGTCCAGAGGAGGGGAGCAGGTCGATTCAATCCTCAATAGACAGTTGACTCGCTGTGTGAACCTCCTACCAATCCTTTATTTTGTTAACAAGCATCAACTTTAACCTGCTACTAAATTACCAATACCAGTTCACCTCAATTTATTTTTATTTTAATTTCACCTTTATTTAACCAGGTAGGCAAGTTGAGAACAAGTTCTCATTTACAATTGCGACCTGGCCAGGATAAAGCAAAGCAGTTCGACACATACAACAACACAGAGTTACACATGGAGTAAAACAAACATACAGTCAATAATACAGTAGAAAAATAAGTCTATATACAATGTGAGGAAATTAGGTGAGATAAGGGAGGTAAAGGCAACAAAAAAAAAAGGCCATGGTGGCGAAGTAAATACAATATAGCAAGTAAAACACTGGAATGGTAGATTTGCAGTGAAAGAATGTGCAAAGTAGAAATATAAATAATGGGGTGCAAAATAAATAAATAAATGCAGTAGGGGAAGAGGTAGTTTGGGCTAAATTACAGATGGGCTATGTGCAGTAATCTGTGAGCTGCATTAGTGGAGAATGATTGTTGATTTTATATTGTCACTGTTAGAAATAAATAGGCCTAACTGTCAATGTGAACTGGTCGATCTTTGCATCATTAGATACAGACATCAGTACTGACTGCAATACATTGAAATTGACACTAAAAGCAGTGTCTCTAATTTGCAATGTAAAAGTGTATTCAGTGTTGAACAGCAGTGTTAATTTCGCCAACAAAAATAGTGACTCAAATATTTGTCAACCGCCTATTTTTCTGTGGCAATTGACGAGACGATCACTGACTAAATATTCCCAGAAAAAACTGACTAAACAAAGTTATTTTTAATTTCAGTTAGCTAAAATGATCTCTGTGACTAAAATCTGACTACTAAGTGGACTGGATAATAGTTTTTGGAGAGATTGAGAGCTTTTCCGTGACGACCACAATTAATATTAACAGCACAGATTGAGTTTAATAGTAAAACAACAGTCTAGCAATGTTTTTCTCTCCCTTGAGTAGGCTATAGAAAAGTAGGTTGTATTTTTTTGAATTTGTATTCTTGCTCAACCGTTAACCATTTTTTAACCGTTAACTTTTTTTTGGGGCTATACCTTGTTAGGTCATGTTACCTCATTAGCTAGATATAGCTAATAACTTTGGGAGCATTGAGCATGATGCAACGTTTTGGAACTTTCAGATAGAAATATGCTATGTAGAACAAACATGCCTGACGTGTTTAAGGAATAACGTTGGCTCTATTCATAGAATTTCTATCTGCAACGATCGAGAATGTTTTTCCAACTGAACGTACCTCTGGTAACATTACCAGTAACCTATATGCAAACATTTTGGCGGCACCGAGAGAAAGGGATAGCAAGCAATTTGACTACATAATTCTTGCCACTATGCTTTATCTGACTGGTTAAATACATTTATTTAGAGTTAATGTGGACCCAGTGACTTAGACTTCAGTACTTGGACCAGGACTCGAGCACTGGGACTCTGACTTAAGACATAGGGACTCATGACTCGAACTTGGACTCGAGCACAGGGGACTTGGGACTCGATTTGGACTTGAGGTTTAGTGACTCACTGGGCGAAACAGCCCATTAGCCCACGTTCTAATTGTGGACCTTAATGTGGTTGCGGCGTCTGTGGAACGTTAATAACAATGACTCGACTGAGTGATGGAGGTGCAACAAATAATACTTTGCGCCACCATCTCTCTGTCACTCTCTGTGTTTCTCTCGGCCTTTCTTTCTTTTTCTGTCTCTCTCTCGGCTTGTGTGTGTCTTTGTTTTGTATGTAATGTGCAATATTTATGTAGGCTGAATTAGGAATTTACATGGTCAAATAATTCTTACATGTTTTTGTCATATTTCTGCTGTTGGAAAGAAATAGGATGCTGTGCAGAAAAATATGTTGGTAGGACAAGGCTATGTATGTTTGTGCACATGGAAGTCAGTGCTTTATGTTTATGTTAATGAGGCAAGACAAATGCAATGTGACTAAAATGAAAGGGCATTTAGTTGACTACAATGTCCCACAGTTTGTCATTTTGACAATAACTAGACTAAATCATTATTCAAATGACAAAAATGTGACTAATGACTAAGATTAGATGACTAAGATTAGACTGTGTGTGGTCCCACCCTGGCCATATAAAGATGCCTTGGCCTTCCACTTGGTTTAACACCCTGTGTCCTCTGTGCTGTGTGTTCTCTCTCCACAGCTTTGGCAAGCAGCTGGGGGGCAGACGAGGCTGTGAATGTATCACTTTAGAGCCCTCAGAAATGATTGTGGTGAGTAGAGCCACTGCTTCTCTCTCTCTCTCTCTCTGTCTCTCTCCGTCTCCATATCTACTGACTCTAGTACAGAAAAACACAGACCGGGACAAAGACAGTGGATTGTGGCAGTAGGTGCAAAATGCCACAGAGCCTACATAATTAGATTGTTGTCTTAAAGCTATCCTCTCCATGGGTTCTTCAGTTTCATCTGAACTAGGCCTATAGTCTTGATCTTAAGAAGACAATACTACAATAATACAGCTCAATGCGATGCCTACAAAGGCTGTATCACCCAATAGGTCTACATTGAGGCGTGTCTGTCTGCGAGGCAGCTAGGTCATAGTTGTAGCACACCACATTCAGACTGAGGCTGAGTCCATCACCACCATCTCCCTGAGCAGGCCTGGCTAGCGAGCACCAAGCAGGCTGCTCCATCAGAAGCAGGCTGGGAGCAGGAAATAGGCTTCTCTATTAGATTTGGCTTGGCTGGTTCTGCTGGCCTGGGTCCTCTATCCATCCGCTAGTTGGCATCCACTGGAGGAGGACAGTGAGGGGAGGGTGAATGTGGAATGAAAGTCTTCACTGTGTGCAGATAGACTGTCTGATTAGCTGTGCCTGGGAAGACATTGGAGGGGGGGATGGTAGGCTGGGGAAATGAAATTATATAAGCTACTTGTTGTTCATATCCGCACATTTCCTCACCCTTTCGGCCCTGATTGTCCGTAATGCTGCTAATAACCACAGCCAGTGTTGTGGTTACTGTTGACTCAGTCAGTCCATACAGGCAGCAGAGAGGGGGGTGAAATGAGACTGGATTGTTTTGATGACCATGTAATTGATATTGCATCATAGCAAAGTCATTGGAGAATAATCACTTGATCGTGCTCTAGCGACTCCTTGTGGCGGGCCAGGCACCTGCAAGCTGACCTCGGTCGTCAGTTGAATGGTGTTCCCTCCGACATGTTGGTGTGGCTGGCTTCCGTGTTAAGCGATCAGTGTGTTAAGCATCGCAGCTTGGCGGGTCATGTTTCACACCTTTGCCTCTCCCGAGCCCATTGGGGAGTTGCTGCGGATGAGACAAGATGATAACTACCAGTTGGATATCACAAAATTGGGGAGGAAAAGGGGGTAAAATTACAACAAAAAACAAAAAATCGATTTATCTGGAGCCGTCGGTTCTGGCCCCGTAGATGGACAACATAGAGATGTTATAAGGCCATCCTTGCCGCTAACGGGACCTCTATGGGCTTTGCTATCACAGAAGTAATCAATGGAAAAGATGCGAGGTGCGCACTCTACATTTCTATGGACAGCAGCTGTCATGACATTTTTCCAAACAGCGTCCGCTCAAACTAAATGAGGAAACAAGTCGAGATCGGATCATGGAAACACACCCGGTAGAGAGATGATTCTGATGATTCCCAATTGACCCTTCACTAAGCCCCGCCCCAGAATTTTGGCCAACCAATAAAAGCGCTGCAATGGATAGCAACTGTCGTCGAGTCCGAGACCTCGGACAAGCTCACATCTGAAACGCATAAAAGCCAATGAGAGCGATACAAAAACCAAAAGCCGGGTTTTCATCCCAAAACAAATTTTTTAAATGGCTAATTTAACAGTGCACTTGCTACTGTGATCCCTGAAATGCAGAGTATGTTAGAGTAATTTTTCTAATCCAAAATTATATTTTTGTTATAGTTTGCTAGCTCAGCTGATTTAGCTAGCTCTGTCTTATTGACCACCTAACACTAGCTAGCAAGCCAGTTAATATTTATATATTTCCCCCCCCCCCCCATATTATGAATAAAACTGCTGTTGACATCAGGATATGAATTGAGAGCACTAGTTAGCTCCAAAAGTGGAAATATATAATATACTTTGGCTGCATGCTGACAGTGCATTCAGAGCCAGCCAGTGGCTAGCCACAACACAACCTTAATTTTACCAGGATCCTGTGACGCAATTGTAATGACAGTCAGGGTTGGGTAGGTTACTTTCTAAATGTAATCCGTTACAGTTACTAGTTACCTTTCCAAAATTGTAATCAGTAACATAACTTTTGGATTACCCAAATTCAGTAACGTAATCTGATTACATTCTATTACTTTTAGATTGCTTTCCCCTTAAGAGGCGTTAGAAGAAGACAAACATCTATGTTACCAATTGAACCACATCTATTGCAGGATAAATCAATGTTGAAGTTTACATAGCTGGTCATATGTGGATGTTCAATTGTACTTTATGGGTTGGTTATGTAGGCTTCTTCTAACCCATCGCTTTCTACTACTTTCTACTTACATTAAAAACCAAAGTCTATCAGAATTCCAGTCATTCCAATAAATGTTATACCCCTTGATTTTCAAGAATAGGACATGGAAATATGGAAGTATAGATTAGCCAAATTGTTTTACCTGAGCATGACCCCAAAACTAAGGATTTATTAGCCAGCCCTACTGTTTCTGATTTTGTTGTCATGCTGGACTGATTGGGCTGGGCTGATTTGAGTTTAAAAATAAACGCTGCACTCATGGAATGGTATGCTTTGAGCACTACTGAAAGTGCTATTTACATGTGAAAAATTAATGCCATATGCTGCATTTGCTACAGGCCTATTGTTTACCTTTTTGTTGGTGACACTTTGATATCTTGATAATATGCAGATGAAACAATAACACCCCGCCTCTGTTTTGGTAAAAAGCTGGGCCTGTAGAAATGTAACCACTCTCAGATTAATAGACAGCTATGGATGCAAGGACTGACCATCCATGATATCAAAATTATTGTTTTAACCATGTTATGAGGCTATACAGTGTTTGTTTACAAACATTGGAAAAAAACAAGCTTATATGTTGGGTTCTCATGGAGTGTGACAGTTGAACTAAGCTCATGAGGTATTTATAAGTTATATTCTTCAAGTGTGTGTGATATATATATTTCACAGTGGGTGCGAGACACTGTGGCTTGTAGGCCACAGTGACATTTGGTGGAGGATCGGTGATGATCTGGGGGTGCTTCAGCAAGGCTGGAATCGGGCAGATTTGTCTTTGTGAAGGATGCATGAATCAAGCCACGTACAAGGTTGTTCTGGAAGAAAGCTTGCTTCTTTCTGCTCGGGCAATGTTCCCCAACTCTGAGGATTGGATTTTCCAGCAGGACAATGCTCCATGCCACACATCCAGGCCAATCAAGGTGTGGATGGAGGACCACCAGATCAAGACCCTGTCATGGCCAGCCCAATCTCCAGACCTGAACCCCAATGAAAACCTCTGGAATGTGATCAAGAGGAAGATGGATGGTCACAAGCAATCAAACAAATCCAAGCTGCTTGAATTTTTGCGCCAGGAGTGACATAAAGTCAATGTGAAAGACTGGTGGAGAGCATGCCAAGATGCATGAAAGCTGTGATTGAAAATCTGGGTTATTCCACCAAATATTGATTTCTGAACTCTTCCTAAGTTTTTAAACATTAGTATTGTGGTGTTTAAAAATGAATATGAACTTATTTTCTTTGCATTGTTCGAGGTCTGACAACACTGCATCTTTTTTGTTATTTTGACCAGTTGTCATTTATTGCAAATAAATGCTCTAAATGACAATATTTTTATTTGGGAGAAATGTTGTCAGTAGTTTATAGAATAAAGCAAAAATGTTAATTTTACCCAAACACATACCTATAAATAGTGAAACAAATAATTTTGGAGTGCTATCTTAATTTTTTCCAGAGCGTATAAATATATATTAGGGATGCAACGGTACACACTATGTTGTCGAACCGTTCGGTACGACCCCGACGGTTCAATACGCACACGTGAACTGCGGAATTATATGTCTGTCATTTTCCTATAATTTCCAAAACTAGCTTTTTGCGCTGCAGGCTACATGTACATTCAGATCCACAGAACCAGACACTCAGTTTGTGAACAGGCAAGGCAGGCAACTGCTTGGGGCCCCAGGCTGTTAGGGGCTCCTGAGGGCTGAACAACTTCGCAGCAAGGTCTCAAAATGTGGCAGCCACTGTGACCGCAACCCCCTCCCCCTTAAACAAAAAATGGACGATTTGCAATGACATCTCAGTAGGAAACCTCCCTAAAGGGGCCCCATGACGAGAGGGGAAACTTAAAAACAAATATTCTCTCAGCTCCAACGTGACAATGGCGAGCGCTAGCGAGACAGAGAGAAGCAAATTTGAAGAGTCACCGCCGTGTTTCAAATCCACTGTGTGGGAACATTTTGGATTCAGTGACCATAAACAAAGTACAGTCTGCATGCATTGCTTTGCCATTGTCGGCTACTCGAGTGGAAACTCTTCTAACAGGCTGACTACACCGCTGGCGTTGCGTGCGCGAGCGTTGCAAAATACAAAATACATTTTGAAATCTATATTATTCAATTATTGCACCCACACTGCTTGCGCGCGCCAACGAGCGTCTGCGTTGCCAAGGACTAAAATAGAAGGCGTAGAGGACCTTGTGCATTTCAGGTAAAATAACAACTCAATGTTTATATCCCAGGACAAATTAGCTAGCAACAGCAAGCTAGCTAAATAGGACAAATTAGCTAACAAGTGCAAGCTAGCTAGCTAAATTGCCATAAATGTTTAATGCTTTTCGATTTGTCCCCAAATTAATGTAATTGGTTCAGAGTTTGTTTTGATATGTTAACCTGCGTGTCGTGATCGCTTTTTGTGTGGGGGGACAAAATAAATGTATGCACGACAGCGCGCACGCGCAGCCGGTTTGTGTTCCGTGTAACATGTCATTTACGTGGCCGTCACCCGGCCGTATCCCTTGCAGGTGGAGCTGGTCCACTCGTTAGCCAAAACAACAATCTCTCACTGCTGCCTTCCAACAACAATTTGCAACAAATTCAGAAAAGCAAAGAAATAATGAAAGCAGTGGGAGTATTCATAGCCAAAGATTTGCAACCCTATTCGGTGGTTACTGACTTGGGATTTCGTCACATGATGAAAAAGTTTTCACAGCGTTACATTGTCCCCCCCAGCACACATTTCAGCAGCAAAGTAATTCCCAAACTCTGAAACATCACGGAGAGAAATTGAAAATGAATTGACACAGATACCCTATCTAGCTCTCTCCACTGATAGTTGGACCTCCAGAGCAACTCGAAGCTACCTCTGTGATGGTTCACTATGTACTGGAAGCTACCTCTGTGATAGTTCACTATGTACTGGAAGCTACCTCTGTGATAGTTCACTATGTACTGGAAGCTACCTCTGTGATGGTTCACTCTATACTGGAAGCTACCTCTGTGATAGTTCACTATGTACTGGAAGCTACCTCTGTGATGGTTCACTATGTACTGGAAGCTACCTCTGTGATGGTTCACTATGTACTGGAAGCTACCTCTGTAATGGTTCACTATGTACTGGAAGCTACCTCTGTGATAGTTCACTATGTACTGGAAGCTACCTCTGTGATAGTTCACTATATACTGGAAGCTACGTCTGTGATAGTTCACTATGTACTGGAAGCTACCTCTGTGATGGTCCACTATGTACTGGAAGCTACCTCTGATGGTTCACTATGTACTGGAAGCTACCTCTGTGATAGTTCACTATGTACTGGAAGCTACCTCTGTGATGGTTCACTCTGTACTGGAAGCTACCTCTGTGATAGTTCACTATGTACTGGAAGCTACCTCTGTGATGGTCCACTATGTACTGGAAGCTACCTCTGTGATGGTTCACTATGTACTGGAAGCTACCTCTGTGATAGTTCACTATGTACTGGAAGCTACCTCTGTGATAGTTCACTATGTACTGGAAGCTACCTCTGTGATAGTTCACTATGTACTGGAAGCTACCTCTGTGATAGTTCACTATGTACTGGAAGCTACCTCTGTGATGGTCCACTATGTACTGGAAGCTATCTCTGTGATGCTTCACTATGTACTGGAAGCTACCTCTGTGATAGTTCACTATGTACTGGAAGCTACCTCTGTGATGGTCCACTATGTACTGGAAGCTACCTCTGTGATGGTTCACTATGTACTGGAAGCTACCTCTGTGATAGTTCACTATGTACTGGAAGCTACCTCTGTGATAGTTCACTATGTACTGGAAGCTACCTCTGTGATGGTCCACTATGTACTGGAAGCTATCTCTGTGATGCTTCACTATGTACTGGAAGCTACCTCTGTGATGGTTCACTATGTACTGGAAGCTACCGCTGTGATGGTTCACTATGTACTGGAAGCTACCGCTGTGATGGTTCACTATGTACTGGAAGCTACCTCTGTGATGGTTCACTATGTACTGGAAGCTACCTCTGTGATGGTTCACTATGTACTGGAAGCTACCTCTGTGATGGTTCACTATGTACTGGAAGCTACCTCTGTGATGGTTCACTATGTACTGGAAGCTACCTCTGTGATGGTTCACTATGTACTGGAAGCTACCTCTGTGATGGCCCACTATGTACTGGTTTGGGAGATGAAGAGCTACGTTTTGCAAACTCGTCCCCTGTATGAGTCATACAAGCGCACACTTTTCTTAAATATAAAGATACTGAAACAGTACTGTTACCATGGCCCACAAACCGTGATACATACCGAACCGTGGGCCCACTGTACCATTGTGTCCCTAATAAATAAATATATGCGTGTGTGTGTATAATATACACTGCTCAAAAAAATAAAGGGAACACTTAAACAACACAATGTAACTCCAAGTCAATCACACTTCTATGAAATCAAACTGTCCACTTAGGAAGCAACACTGATTGACAATAAATTTCACATGCTGTTGTGCAAATGGAATAGACAAAAGGTGGAAATTATAGGCAATTAGCAAGACACCCCCAAAAAAGGAGTGATTCTGCAGGTGGTGACCACAGACCACTTCTCAATTCCTATGCTTCCTGGCTGATGTTTTGGTCACTTTTGAATGCTGGCGGTGCTCTCACTCTAGTGGTAGCATGAGACGGAGTCTACAACCCACACAAGTGGCTCAGGTAGTGCAGTTCATCCAGGATGGCACATCAATGCGAGCTGTGGCAAAAAGGTTTGCTGTGTCTGTCAGCGTAGTCTCCAGAGCATGGAGGCGCTACCAGGAGACAGGCCAGTACATCAGGAGACGTGGAGGAGGCCGTAGGAGGGCAACAACCCAGCAGCAGGACCGCTACCTCCGCCTTTGTGCAAGGAGGTGCACTGCCAGAGCCCTGCAAAATGACCTCCAGCAGGCCACAAATGTGCATGTGTCTGCTCAAACGGTCAGAAACAGACTCCATGAGGGTGGTATGAGGGCCCGGCGTCCACAGGTGGGGGTTGTGCTTACAGCCCAACACCGTGCAGGACTTTTGGCATTTGCCAGAGAACACCAAGATTGGCAAATTCGCCACTGGCGCCCTGTGCTCTTCACAGATGAAATCAGGTTCACACTGAGCACATGTGACAGAGTCTGGAGACGCCGTGGAGAACATTCTGCTGCCTGCAACATCCTCCAGCATGACCGGTTTGGCGGTGGGTCAGTCATGGTGTGGGGTGGCATTTCTTTGGGGGGCCGCACAGCCCTCCATGTGCTCGCCAGAGGTAGCCTGACTGCCATTAGGTACCGAGATGAGATCCTCAGACCCCTTGTGAGACCATATGCTGACATATGCACATTTGTGGCCTGCTGGAGGTCATTTTGCAGGGCTCTGGCAGTGCACCTCCTTGCACAAAGGCGGAGGTAGCGGTCCTGCTGCTGGGTTGTTGCCCTCCTACGGCCTCCTCCACGTCTCCTGATGTACTGGCCTGTCTCCTGGTAGCGCCTCCATGCTCTGGAGACTACGCTGACAGACACAGCAAACCTTTTTGCCACAGCTCGCATTGATGTGCCATCCTGGATGAACTGCACTACCT
The DNA here is from genome assembly GCF_045679555.1 of Salvelinus alpinus. Lineage (NCBI taxonomy): Eukaryota > Metazoa > Chordata > Actinopteri > Salmoniformes > Salmonidae > Salvelinus > Salvelinus alpinus. Next base: position 43,786,446 of record NC_092098.1, on the reverse strand, counting down.
GAGCCACTTGTGTGGGTTGTAGACTCCGTCTCATGCTACCACTAGAGTGAGAGCACCGCCAGCATTCAAAAGTGACCAAAACATCAGCCAGGAAGCATAGGAATTGAGAAGTGGTCTGTGGTCACCACCTGCAGAATCACTCCTTTTTTGGGGGTGTCTTGCTAATTGCCTATAATTTCCACCTTTTGTCTATTCCATTTGCACAGCAGCATGTGAAATGTATTGTCAATCAGTGTTGCTTCCTAAGTGGACAGTTTGATTTCACAGAAGTGTGATTGACTTGGAGTTACATTGTGTTGTTTAAGTGTTCCCTTTATTTTTTTGAGCAGTGTATATGTGTGTGTGTGTGTATATATTATGTGAATATATTGAAGCAACATCTCAAGACATCAGTCAGGAAGTTAAAGCTTGGTCGCAAATGGGTCTTCCAAATGGACAATGACCCCAAGCATACTTCCAAAGTTATGGCAAAATGGCTTAAGGACAACAAAGTCAAGATATTGGAGTGGCCATCACAAAGCCCTGACCTCAATCCCATAGAAAATGTGTGGGCAGAACTGAAAAAGCGTGTGCGAGCAAGGAGGCCTACAAACCTGACTCAGTTACACCAGCTCTGTCAGGAGGAATGGGCCAAAATTCCATCAACTTATTGTGGGAAGCTTGTGGAAGGCTACCCAAAACGTTTGACCCAAATTAAACAATTTATAGGCAATGCTACCAAATACTAATTGAGTGTATGCAAACTTCTGTCCCACTGGGAATGTGATTAAAGAAAAAATAGCTGAAATAAATCATTCTCTCTACTATTATTCTGACATTTCACATTCTTAAAATGAAGTGGTGATCCTAACTGACCTAAGACAAGGAATTTTTACTCTTGATTAAATGTCAAATTGTGAAACTGAGTTTAAATGTATTTGGCTAAGGTGTATGTAAACTTCCAACTTCAACTGTATTTGTGTGTGTGTTATACTACCGTTCAAAAGTTTGAGGTCACTTGGAAATGTCCTTGTTTTTGAAAGAAAAGCACCGTGAAGAGGCAACTCTGGGATGCTGGCCTTCTAGGCAGAGTTCCTCTGTCCAGTGTCTGTTTTTTTGCCCATCTTAAACTTTTATTGGCCAGTCTGAGATATGGCTTTTTCTTTGCAACTCTGCCTAGAAGGCCAGCATCCCGGAGTTGCCTCGTCACTGTTAACGTTGAGACTGGGGTTTTGCGGGTACTATTTAATGAAGCTGCCAGTTAAGGACTTGTGAGGTGTCTTGTTTCTCTCACTAGAGAGACTAATGTACTTGTCCTCTTGCTCAGTTGTGCACCGGGGCCTCCCACTCTTTCTATTCTGGTTAGCGCCAGTTTGCGCTGTTCTGTGAAAGGAGTAGTACACTGTACGAGATCTTCAGTTTCTTGGCAATTTCTCGCATGGAATAGCCTTCATTTCTCAGAACAAGAATAGACTCCCTAGCATACTACTCGCCAATGTCCAGTCTCTTGACAACAAGGTTGATGAAATCCGAGCACGGGTAGCATTCCAGAGAGACATCAGGGATTGCAACGTGCTCTGCTTCACGGAAACATGGCTAACTCAAGGGACGCTAACGGAGTCGGTGCAGCCAGCTGGTTTCTTCATGCATCGCGCCGACAGAAACAAACATCTTTCCGGTAAGAAGAGGGGCGGGGGGGTATGCCTTATGATTAACGAGAAGTGGTGTGATCATCATAACAACACACAGGAACTCAAGTCATTCTGTTCACCTGATCTAGAACTCCTCACAATCAAATGTCGACCGCATTATCTACCAAGGGAATTCTCTTCAATCATAATCACAGCCGTATATATTCCCCCCCAAGCAGACACATCGATGGCCCTGAACGAACTTTATCTGACTCTTTGTAAACTGGAAACCACACACCCTGAGGCTGCATTCATCGTAGCTGGGGATTTTAACAAGGCTAATCTAAAAACAAAACTCCCTAAATTCTATCAGCATATCGATTGTGCTACCAGGGCTGGAAAAACCCTAGACCATTGTTATACTAATTTCCGCGACGCATATAAGGCCCTCCCCCGCCCCCCTTTCGGAAAAGCTGACCACGACTCCATTTTGTTGATTCCAGCCTACAAACAGAAACTCAAACAACAGGCTCCCGCGCTCAGGTCTGTTCAACGCTGGTCCGACCAATCTGAATCCACGCTTCAAGACTGCTTCGATCACGCGGATTGGAATATGTTCCGCATCGCGTCCAACAACAATATTGACGAATATGCTGATTCGGTGAGCGAGTTCATTAGGAAGTGCATTGACGATGTCGTACCCACAGCAACGATTAAAACATTCCCAAACCAGAAACCGTGGATTGACGGCAGCATTCGCGTGAAACTGAAAGCGCGAACCACTGCTTTTAACCAGGGCAAGGTGACCGGAAGCATGACCGAATACAAACAGTGTAGCTATTCTCTCCGCAAGGCAATCAAACAGGCTAAGTCCCAGTACAGAGACAAAATCGAGTCGCAATTCAACAGCTCAGACACAAGAGGTATGTGGCAGGGTCTACAGTCAATCACGGATTACAAAAAGAAAACCAGCCCCGTCGCGGACCAGGATGTCTTGCTCCCAGACAGGCTAAACAACTTTTTTGCCCGCTTTGAGGACAATACAGTGCCACTGACACGGCCCCCTACCAAAACCTGCGGGCTCTCCTTCACTGCAGCCGAGGTGAGTAAAACATTTAAACGTGTTAACCCTCGCAAGGCTGCAGGCCCAGACGGCATTCCCAGCCGCGTCCTCAGAGCATGCGCAGACCAGCTGGCTGGTGTGTTTACGGACATATTCAATCAATCCTTATCCCAGTCTGCTGTTCCCACATGCTTCAAGAGGGCCACCATTGTTCCTGTTCCCAAGAAAGCTAAGGTAACTGAGCTAAACGACTACCGCCCCGTAGCACTCACTTCCGTCATCATGAAGTGCTTTGAGAGACTAGTCAAGGACCATATCACCTCCACCCTACCGGACACCCTAGACCCACTCCAATTTGCTTACCGACCCAATAGGTCCACAGACGACGCAATCGCAACCACACTGCACACTGCCCTAACCCATCTGGACAAGAGGAATACCCATGTGAGAATGCTGTTCATCGATTACAGCTCAGCATTTAACACCATAGTACCCTCCAAACTCGTCATCAAGCTCGAGACCCTGGGTCTCGACCCCGCCCTGTGCAACTGGGTCCTGGACTTCCTGACGGGCCGCCCCCAGGTGGTGAGGGTAGGTAACAACATCTCCACCCCGCTGATCCTCAACACTGGGGCCCCACAAGGGTGCGTTCTGAGCCCTCTCCTGTACTCCCTGTTCACCCACGACTGCGTGGCCATGCACGCCTCCAACTCAATCATCAAGTTTGCGGATGACACTACAGTGGTAGGCTTGATTACCAACAACGACGAGACGGCCTACAGGGAGGAGGTGAGGGCCCTCGGAGTGTGGTGTCAGGAAAATAACCTCACACTCAACGTCAACAAAACAAAGGAGATGATTGTGGACTTCAGGAAACAGCAGAGGGAGCACCCCCCTATCCACATCGACGGGTCAGTAGTGGAGAAGGTGGAAAGTTCCTCGGTGTACACATCACGGACAAACTGAATTGGTCCACCCACACAGACAGCGTTGTGAAGAAGGCGCAGCAGCGCCTCTTCAACCTCAGGAGGCTGAAGAAATTCGGCTTGTCACCAAAAGCACTCACAAACTTCTACAGATGCACAATCGAGAGCATCCTGTCGGGCTGTATCACCGCCTGGTACGGCAACTGCTCCGCCCACAACCGTAAGGCTCTCCAGAGGGTAGTGAGGTCTGCAGAACGCATCACCGGGGGCAAACTACCTGCCCTCCAGGACACCTACACCACCCGATGTCACAGGAAGGCCATAAAGATCATCAAGGACAACAACCACCCAAGCCACTGCCTGTTCACCCCGCTATCATCCAGAAGGCGAGGTCAGTACAGGTGCATCAAAGCAGGGACCGAGAGACTGAAAAACAGCTTCTATCTCAAGGCCATCAGACTGTTAAACAGCCACCACTAACATTTAGCGGCCGCTGCCAACATACCGACTCAACTCCAGCCACTTTAAAAATGGGAATTGATGGAAATTATGTAAAAATGTACCACTAGCCACTTTAAACAATGCCACTTAATATAATGTTTACATACCCTACATTACCCATCTCATATGTATATACTGTACTCTATATCATCTACTGCATCTTGCCATCTTTATGTAATACATGTACCACTAGCCACTTTAAACTATGCCACTTTATGTTTACATACCCTACAGTACTCATCTCATATGTATATACCGTACTCTATACCATCTACTGCATCTGCCATGCCGTTCTGTACCACCACTCATTCATATATCTTTATGTACATATTCTTTATCCCTTTACACTTGTGTGTGTGTGTGTAAGGTAGTAGTTGTGGAATTGTTAGGTTAGATTACTGTTGGTTATTACTGCATTGTCGGAACTAGAAGCACAAGCATTTCGCTACACTCGCATTAACATCTGCTAACCATGTGTATGTGACTAATAAAATTTGATTTGATTTGATTTGACTGACGATTTTCATAAGAAAGGTCTTCGTTTCTGGCCATTTTGAGCCTGTAATATTAGATATTAGCCATTTTGAGCCTGTAATATCCAGATTCTCAACTAGTCTAAAGAAGGCCAGTTTTATTGCTTCTTTAATCAGTACATCAGTTTTCAGCTGTGCTAGCATAATTGCAAAAGGGTTTTCTAATGATCAATTAGCCTTTTAAAATTATAAACTTGGATTAGCTAACACAACGTGCCATTGGAACACAGGAGTGATGGTTGCTGATAATGGGCCTATGTAGATATTCCATAAAAAATCTGCCGTTTCCAGCCACAATAGTCATTTACAACATTAACAATGTCTACACTGTATTTCTGATCAATTTGATGTTATTTTGATGGACATTTATCAAATGTCATAAATCTTCCCAGTAATGTTTTGGAAACCCTGAGAAGCATACACGCGCACACACACACACACACCACGGTTTCCGCTCCTCTGTCACGCTGCTGCAGCACTCAGTCAAATCACTTACATTCCAACCAATTAGCTAATTGAGTCCTGGGGAATTATCACAGACTAACTGCACGCATTTGTTCAGCCAGGCCAGGGGTTTGAGATGGCTTCAATTTCACCCACCCTGTGTCTCTGTCCGTTTGTCTCTGTCCGTTTGTCTGGGAGCACAGAGCCATAGACAGACCATTGTAGTTCACACACTGAGACCAGTCCATACAGGAGTTAACTAGTCAATGGTCCAAGCAGGAAATATCTCCATATGGGCCGACTCTTCATAGACAGCACTCTGTTCATAGTGAAGACTTTCTATTTAGTAGTGTGTGTGGAATGACTCCTTGCAGTGTGTAATTGTACACTGAAATGCCCCCTTAAAATGCTTAGTCAGTCTTCTGTTGTTGACTTTGCTGTGATAACACTATTAGGCTGTCAGTCTGGTTAGTTTTTCATTAGAGAAGTCTGTGCTGTTCCATAAATCAACCCATCATATAGTTATACAGTACAAACATGACACAGAATCTTTGCACCTCATTCTGTGTGTGACACAAGTCCGTTTCCCTCTTATTCTCTCGTTTTGACAATATCGCTATATTATTTTGGCGGTAGTTGCCTGTATCTGCACCAAAACACCAGTATTTTTCCTTCTGTAGCTTGTTCTCCATCTTTTTAAATAGGGAGCCAATTTGTTTTCAGCACTTTTATTTCTGAGATTTGTCAAATCTTTCTCCTGGCTCTCTCTTGCCCCTCTGCAGCAGACATATTGTTAGCAATATGTTTGGAACATCGAATCGCAATAAAATCACAATGCATATAGAATCATGAGAATTGCAATACATATCGACACTTAAGTATCGTGGTAATATATCGGGAGGTACCTGGCATTTTCCAGCCCTAATGGCGGGCAAATTGGCCATACTTTCACATCATGGCCTTGACGTGTGGCCCTCCTCGCCTCTTTTCCTCTGTGGCGCCCATGTAATGTCTCAGTACACCCTGATGGATGACTGGAGCTCACAGAGATGACAGCCCTGCCGCCTGAACTAGAGAATGACCGTTATGGAATTTTTAGGGCCGATACCGATTGTTTTGGGGGTCAAGGAGGCCGACAGCTGATATTTTAGGCCGATATTCAATATCATAAAATTTGAACATTTTGATGACATTTCCCAGAGATAGCCATGTATGCATTTAATAACCTCTTAAATGTAATGGAGAAATGTAGATTTCCGCCTAAATAGACATACTCAAAAGTAATTGCTATTCATGTGTAATTACATGATTCTGACATGCAAAAACGTGGTATATTTGGAGAGAAGACATTTTGGAGATTGAGGAAATCCTCAGACGATAGATAGGAAATACATAGTTCAGAGCACACACAAAATATATATATATTCTTTTACGTCATCTTTCATTGACAAGCTATAAGTGAATTATTGATTACTAGAGCTGGAAACACATCAGATGGCTTCCACAACATGTGAATAATATTTTTTTAAATGGGATTGATAGACCTAACAATTAGAAATGGGCAGCTTTTTTAGTAAGTGGTGTCAGGTGTGGTCACAGGACGTTTCCAAGTGTCCCTAAACCTCTCCAAAGTGGCATTTGTCTGTAAATTAGATAATTCCAGTGCTATTACATATTTGCAATCCCTAAATGCTATTTGTTCAGTATAAAAACACAATTTCTACCATATCAACCTCACTCAAACATTGTGGTGGTGTTATGTGGTATCCAGGGTACATTCAAGTGTCTTTTCTACGTCTCCAAAGTGTCCGAATGTAGTTTTTGCACACTGGATGTGCCTAAAAGTTATTGTTAACTATAAAAACTAAATTTCTACAACACCAACCTCTCAAACATGGTTCTGGTGTCGGGGGACATACAGGGGATATGGATGCCTACAGCGCGTAAGCAGGCAACATATTTTTGATGCGCAAAGATTTAGTCACTCAGTGGACATTCAATGTTGTCATTAAGTAATGCAACAACGTATCAACGTATTCCGTGTTTATTTTGTTTATGCTTCACAACGCTAACCGGCATGTAGGTAGCAGCCATCTTGAAATGAGGTCATCGGCTCGGCCTGCCCTTATGAATTGTTATGCCCATATACAGTAGCAGTCAAAAGTTCAAAATGGGCTGGTTATAAGTTGATTGTACTGCTTGGATAGAGCGAGGCTGCAACTCCGTTCCCTTTCACATTTCCTCACACATCTCTCGCCATCGCTCATATCACTTGCTGCTGTTTACCGCTACTATGTTAATTAGCTCAATGGAGATATTTGCCACCTAGCCATACATGTGCATAATATCTAACAAGGAGGGTGCGGGTAGGAAAAAGGATGAAGCGATGATGCACATTCTGTCTGACTCAAATCTGTCCATCCGTAGTTTGAGAAGTGAAAAAGCACTGATCTACTGCTTTACTGGTACATAAACATACAGGAAGATTCTTAGGTAGCTAAACCTATTGCCAACCTTTATTTGGATATTTTAAAACACTTCCATCTTTCCCTATGATGACAATCCTCTCTATAGTGCATTGGGAAAGTATTCAGACCCCTTGACTTTTTCCACATTTTGTTACATTACAGCCTTATTCTAAAATTCTATCTACACACAATACCTTATTTGACAAAGCAAAAACAGATTTTTAGACATTTTAGCTAATTTCTTAAAAATAAACGGTTTTCACAATGTCATTATGGGGTATTTTGTGTAGATTGAGGGGGGGGAATATTTAATCCATTTTAGAATGAGGCTGTAACATAACTGTGAAAAAAGGGAAGGGGTCTGAATACTTTTAGATTTCACTGAAATTCAACTGTCAATTATGAATGGCAGCTGGTCAGATCAGCACACCAGTAAATAGCTAACGTTACACTGCAAGTCAGATGGCTCGTTGCTGAAAATGTTGCATGTTCAAAACGATAACCAGCTAACGTTAGCTAGCTACGTTGGCAATTAGCTCCGATCTGATACTTTAGCACCATGTTTATCTAGCCAGCTAGCTAGCATAGTAGCTAACACCACAGATGAAAAGGTTTGTTATCGTAATCTTAGCTAACAGGTCACATGGACACGAGCCTTATTAGTGAATTAAACTAATATTTGCAACAGGAATTGGATTTTGGTCTCTGTGTCAATTCATCCATTTCTCAATACTGCACCTTTCTTTCTGTTGGCGAATGAGCTAGCTTGCTGTTGCTGATTTTCTCAGCTAGACATTCCTGGTGAGTGGCAACTGGCATAGCAGCAGTTTTTCTATGTATTGACATAGCCGATAGACTAGAAAATGCCAATGTCGCCCTGTCACGTAGAGTAGGCCAGAAGGCTAAACTGAAAAACCTAACCTTCAAAGCCTACATTTTCCACTCAGCTAAACATACTGAATTATATACATTGCAACACGTTTCTCATGATACAATATACCAATATAACACATTTACAAAATTCCATCCCTACTGACGTGGAGTCTTCCAATATGCCCATTCACATGAACGAGCCATTCTGGACAGGCACTAGAAAGACAGCCCGATTACAGTAGCTCTGGTCCTTATCCCAGCCCGATTACAGTAGCTCTGGTCCTTATCCCAGCCCGATTACAGTAGCTCTGGTCCTTATCCCAGCCCGATTACCGTAGCTCTGGTCCTTATCCCAGCCCGATTACCGTAGCTCTGGTCCTTATCCCAGCCCGATTACCGTAGCTCTGGTCCTTATCCCAGCCCGATTACAGTAGCTCTGGTCCTTATCCCAGCCCGATTACAGTTGCTCTGGTCCTTATCCCAGCCCGATTACAGTAGCTCTGGTCCTTATCCCAGCCCGATTACAGTAGCTCTGGTCCTTATCCCAGCCTGATTACAGTAGCTCTGGTCCTTATCCCAGCCTGATTACAGTAGCTCTGGTCCTTATCCCAGCCTACCCGGAAGCTACAGAGATGGAGAGGAACAGAACCAAACAAACAACGTGCTCATCCATAACATTGATAAGTACAATAAATGTTGCTTAAATTAAACATGAACTCTTGTCTGTATATTCTTTATACCATAAACTGTTACTGACGGGAGGTAAGAATAAAGTGTGAAATGTATATACTAAGATAGAGAAGTTAACTTCTGTGTCGACCCACATTGTTAACGTAGCTGATAACGGAGCAGGGAGGCGCGCTGAGTGTGTGTGTGTGTGTGTGTGTTAGTGTACCACATGCTGCCCGCGGCCAGTGACGGACTTCTCCGTCACACGCCCGGAGACTGACTGACTTGAGTTTTATCACAGACTACCCTCCCCTCTCTCATCCTCCTCCTCAGTCCCACTACTCCTGGCTCTGGGTTTTACCCGCCCACTCCTATATGAAATAGAAAAGTCATCTAAGTACATGGTTGAGCGAAGCAAAACATTTGTCAATAGTGTTCTGCTGGCATTCGTCAGAGCCCACTCATGATGCTTAAAATACAGTGGAAAAAGTTGGTTTGCCTTGGCAGGGATTTCCCGACTCAGAGAGAGATGTTGAGGGAGATCGCAGCAATGTTCAGACGATTGCAGATGTTTTTTGTTAACTTCATTTCTTATTCGTCTCCCGCTTGTTTTTACTCTGGCTGGGCCGATGGTGGCATTCCGCCTTCACTGTGTCAGTGACAGCATTTGATGGGTTTACAAACTAGGGTTGTGAACATTTAAACAAAATTGGGATCCTTAACATTAAGACAATCACTTAGAGAAAATCATTTTTTTTCCTTCACAAAATTATAATCTCAGTGCAGTTATCACAACTACCACTAACGGGTCCCGATCATCAACATGAAGGAAAAATGAAAATGAAACAAATACCTAACGCAACAATGCTGTAACGTTAGGAGGAGAGAAAAAGGCAGTCTTTTAGCTACTTTATTTTTGTATTATTTATTTCACCTTTATTTAACCAGGTCGGCCAGTTGAGAACAAGTTCTCATTTACAACTGCGACCTGGTCAAGATAAAGCAAAGCAGTGCGCCACAAACAAAACAGTTACACATGGGATAAACAAACATACAGTCAATAACACAATAGAAAAGTATATATACAGTGTGTGCAAATGTAGTAAGATTAGGGAGGTAAGGCAATAAATAGGCCATAGTGGCGAAATAACTGCAATTTAGCAATTAAACACTGGAGTGATAGATATGCAGAAAATGAATGTGCAAGTAGAGATACTGGGGTGCAAAGGAGCAAAAAATAAATGACAATATGGGGATGAGGTAGTTGGGTGGGCTATTTACAGATGGGCTGTGTACAGGTGTGATGATCGGTAAGCTGCTCTGACAGCTGATGCTTAAAGTTAGTGAGGGAGATATGTCTCCAGCTTCAGTGATTTTTGCAATTCGTTCCAGTCATTGGCAGCAAAGAACTGGAAGGAAAGGTGGCCAAAGGAGGAGTTGGCTTTGGGGATGACCAGTGAAATATACCTGCTGGAGCGCGTGCTATGGGTGGGGGCTGCGATGGTGACCAGTGAGCTGAGACAAGGTGGGGCTTTACCTAGCAAGGACTTATAGATGACCTGGAGCCAGTGGGTTTGGCGACGAAAATTAAGCGAGGGCCAGCCAACGAGAGCATACAGGTCGCAGTGGTGTAGTATATGGTACTTTGGTGACAGACTACATCCAATTTGCTGAGTAGAGTGTTGGAGGCTATTTTGTAAATGACATCGCCGAAGTCAAGGATCAGTAGGATAGTCAGTTTTACGAGGGTATGTTTGGCAGCATGAGTGAGGGATGCTTTGTTGCGAAATAGGAAGCCGATTCTAGATTTAATTTTGGATTGGAGATGCTAAATGTGAGTCTGGAAGGAGAGTTTACAGTCTAACCAGACACCTAGGTATTTGTAGTTGTCCACATATTCTAAGTCAGAAGCCTCCAGAGTAGTGATGCTAGATGGTCGAGCGGGTGCGGGCAGCGATCGGTTGAATAGCATGCATTTAGTTTTACTTGCATTTAAGAGCAGTTGGAGGCCTCGGAAGGAGTGTTGTAGTATGGCATTGAAGCTTGTCTGGAGTAGAGGTCGACCGATTATGATTTTTCAACACCGATACCGATTATTGGAGGACCAAAAAAGCTGATGCCTATTTATTTATTTATTTATTTATTTATATATATATATATATATATATATATATATATATTTGTAACAATGACAATTAGAACAATTGTGAATGAACACTTAACTTATTATAATACATCAATGCAATCAATTTAGTCTCAAATAAATAATGAAACATGTTCAATTTGGTTTAAATAATGCAAAAACAAAGTGTTGGAGAAGAAAGTAAAAGTGCAATATGTGCCATGTAAAAAAGCTAACGTTTAAGGTCCTTGCTCAGAACATTTGAAAGCTGGTGGTTCCTTTTAACATGAGTCTTCAATATTCCCAGGTAAGAAGTTTTAGGTTGTAGTTATTATAGGACTATTTCTCTCTTTACCATTTGTATTTCATATACCTTTGACTATTGGATGTTCTAATAGGTACTTTAGTATTGCCAGCCTAATCTCTTGAGTTGATAGGCTTGAAGTCATAAACGGCGCAATGCTTGAAGTACAGCGAAGAGCTGCTGGCAAATGCAGTGAATGCTTGCGAGCCTGCTGTTGCCTACCACCGCTCAGTCAGACTGCTCTATCAAATCATAGACTTACTTATAATATAATAACACAGAAATACGAGCCTTATGTCATTAATATGGTCAAATCCGGAAACTATCATTTCGAAAACAAAACCTTTATTCTTTCAGCGAAATACGGAACCGTTCCATATTTTATCTAACGGGTGGCATCCTTAAGTCTAAATATTGCTGTTACATTGCACAACCTTCAATGTTATGTCATAATTTCCCAGAATTGTACATAATTAATTACGGTCTTTGTTAGGAAGAAATGGTCTTCACATAGTTCGCAACGAGCCTGGCGGCCCAAACTGCTGCATATACCATGACTGCAGGTTTAAAAATATGTTCTTGTGTATTGATTTTAAGAAAGGCATTGATGTTTATGGTTAGGTACACATTGGTGCAACGACAGTGCTTTTTTTTGCGAATGTGCTTGTTAAATCACCTGTTTGGCGAAGTAGGCTGGGATTCAATGATAAATTAACAGGCACCGCATTGATTATACGCAACGCAGGACAAGCGAGATAACTACACATGGTTCATGATATTACTAGTTTAACTAGTGATTATGTTAAGATTAATTGTTTTTTATAAGATCAGTTTAATGCTAGCTAGGACCTTACCGTGGCTCCCTGCTGCACTCGCAAAACAGGTGGTCAGCCTGCCACGCAGTCTCCTCGTGGAGTGCAATGTAATCGGCCATAATCGGTGTCCAAAAATGCGAATTACCAAATGTTATGAAAACTTGAAATCGTCCCTAATTAATCGGCCATTCCGATTAATCGGTCGACCTCTAGTCTGGAGGTTTGTTAACACAGTGTCCAAAGAAGGGCCAGAAGTATACAGAATGGTGTCGTCTGCGTAGAGGTGGATCAGAGAATCACCAGCAGCAAGAGCGACATCATTGATGTATACAGAGAAGAGAGTCGGTCCAAGAATTGAACCCTGTGGCACCCCCATAGAGACTGCCTGAGGTCTGGACAACAGGCCCTCCGATTTGACACACTGACCGAGAAGTAGTTGGTGAATTAGGCGAGGCAGTCATTTGAGAAGCCAAGGCTATTGAGTCTGCCGATAAGAATGCGGTGATTGACAGAGTCGAAAGCCTTGGCCAGGTTGTTGAAGACAGCTGCACACTATTGTCTTTTATTGATGGTGGTTATGATATCGTTTAGGACCTTCAGCGTGGCTGAGGTGCACCCAGGACCAGCTCGGAAACCAGATTGCATAGCGGAGAAATTACAGTGGGATTCGAATTGGTCGGTGATCTGTTTGTTAACTTGGCAGGGTAGGATAGATATAGGTCTGTAACAGTTTGGGTCTAGAGTGTCTCCCCCTTTGAAGAGGGGGGTGACCGCGGCAGCTTTCCAATCTTTAGGGATCTCAGACGGTACGAAAGAGAGATTGAACAGGCTAGTAATAGGGGTTGCAACAATTGCAGCGGATCATTTTAGAAAGAGAGGGTCCAGATTGTCTAGCCCCGCTGATTTGTAGGGGTCCAGATTTTTCAGCTCTTTCAGAACATCAGCTATCTGGATTTGGGTGAAAGAGAAATGGGGGAGGCCTGGGCATATTGCTGTGTGGGGTGCAGAGCTGTTGACCGGGGTAAGGGTAGCCAGGTGGAAAGCATGGCCAGCCGTAGAAAAATGCTTATTGAAATTCTCAATTATAGTGGATTTATTGGTAGTGACATTGTTTCCTAGCCTCAGTCCAGTGGAAAGCTGGGAGGAGGTGCTCTTATTCTCCATGGACTTTACAGTGTCCCAGAACTTTTTCGAGTTTGTGCTACAGGATGCACATTTTTGTTTGAAAACGCAAGCCTTTGCTTTCCTAACTGCCCGTGTATATTGGTTCCTAACTTGCCTGAAAAGTTGCATATCGCGGGGGATATTCGATGCTAATAAGGTACGCTACAGGATGTTTTTGTGCCGGTCAAGGGCAGTCAGGTCTGGAGGGCTATATCTATTCTTAGTTCTACATTTGAATGGGGCTTGCTTATTTAAGATGGTGAGGAAAGCACTTTTAAAGAATAACCAGGCATCCTCTACTGACAGGATGAGGTCAATATCCTTCCAGGATACCCGGGCCAGGTTGATTAGAAAGGCCTGGTCGCTGAAGTGTTTTAGGGAGCGTTTGACAGTGATGAGGAGTGGTCGTCTGACCGCGGACCCATTACGGACGCAGGCAATGAGGCAGTGATCGCTGAGATCCTGGTTGATGACAGCAGAGATATATTTAGAGGGCAGGTTGGTCATAATGATATCTATGAGGGTGACCGTGTTTACGGATTTAGGGTTGTACCTGGTAAGTTCCATGATCATTTGTGTGAGTTTTAGGGCATCTATTTTAGATTGTAGGACGGCCGGGGTTTTAAGCATATCCCCCCGGGAATAGGGGTGGAACTGGGGCCTACAGGGCCTGGGTTAACCTCTACATCACCAGAGGAACAGAGGAGGTGCAGAAAAGGGTACAGCTAAAGGCTATAAGAACTGGTCGTCTAATGCGTTGGGGACATGATAAAAGGAGCAGATTTCTGGGCGTGGTAGAATAGATTCAAGACATAATGTACTGACAAGGGTATGGTAGGATGTGAGTACAGTGGAGGTAAACCTAGGCGTTTATTACCTGGAGCTGTAATGCCTGAGGGAGAATGAGAGGCTCAAAGCAGAGAAGCAGCTTACATGTGAGTGACGAGGGAGGGGGAGAAGGATAGCAACCAAGTAGACTCGTGCTGGTGGACTCACTAGTTATTTATCATTTAATCTGATTACATAGTACCTGACTTGACATATCAAACCGGGAGACTCTAGTTAAGCAAGCTAGCTTTTGTTAGCTATTGTAATTGAGACTACATAACTTGACCTGTGCGCTTCCTCCCCTTCCAAATCCTCCAGTAAATAACAACAAACCCATTCAGGATAAGAAGCTGCCTGCCTGTTGGCTCTTGGTGTTGTAGCCTGTCTTTCTCATTTCACTTTTAGTTCTGTCATTGTAATTCCATCTTTCGTTGAATAGCCTAGATGTCTCCTAATTACTTGCATCAGGGAAGCTCTATGACTGTACCCTAGAGCCGGTTTGATGACTTGTGATTGCATGACAACCACAAGCTACACGCACCACTCTCGAAGAAAAGCAAGCACACCAGCAGCATAAATGATAAAACATTAATCACTCCGCGGGAAGCGCAATGTAGACATCTGCATTATGAATTCACATGATTTTAATCTTTAATTTTTTTTTTTTTAACTGAAAACCCTCTCAAAAAATGGCTGTTTTGAACAATAAGTAATAGTTTGTTTGCCACATACTTAATACAAACACAGCACTTTACCGGGACTGTTAGGTTACGTCAGGTCCTCCACTGTCCTGATAAACCCCCTCAATCTGCCCTCATAAAACACATCCTCTCACATTACACTGCCTTTATCATCATTGTTTTTCTAGTGGAAATACTCTCTGCACGCATGTGAGTCTAGAAAAGTACTGTTTATTTGAATTTTTTAAATACTCAAAGCCTATGAGTCTTGAACAGTTGAAGTATTCTTCCATTAGTACTTATCCTAGTTTGAATGTTTTTGAATAGTTTCACAACTCACTTCACAAAATGCAACTATTTGCTTAGCTTTGTTTTTTTTGTAACTCGAAAGGAAAACGAATTCTCCAGCAATAACAGCATAGTAATACAAAGTTCTCCACAATCAAAAATGTTCTGTCTCGCAAAGGAAATTGGTATATTGAGGGTTTCCTACAGGAAGCTGTGGTCTCACTGTGAGCTGTGTTGTGCAGAAACGGCCTCCTGACTCGACACAGCAGACTGAGAGTGACTAGAACTATTCTCGTCGCAGCCTTGGAGAGAGAGAGAGCCTCATACCGTCTTCTTCTACCTCTCTTCTCTTGCCCGTGTCCTGGATGCAGTCCCCATGACGAGGCGCTTGCACAGGCTCTCTGTGCTGTGGAAGAACTGGATGTTCTACCAGGAGCCTGAACAACAGAACTCTGAACAGGAACAGAGCCAGGATCAGCTCTCAGAACCAGCAGCCAGAAAGAACTGTGATCGGTCTGAGCAGCTGACTCTGATCTCAGAACAAGAACAGTCTAGTAGTAGAGGTAGCTCTGAGCCCCAGACCTCCAGCACTGAGGCCCAGCTTGGTGATGTGTTTCAGGTGGACAATGCCAGCGAGGGTGAGGGGGCACTGCAGAGGGAGGTGTCCCAGAGACGTTCCCGCCGGCGCTTTCGCAAAGTCAACCCCCGGGGAGAGCGGGAACTGATCACTGACGGCCAGGACCCCACGGTAAGAACGGACGCTAATGTATACTCACTATGTTCCTGAAGTTAAAGGACTTCTACTCGGCTCAGACAGAAAGATGTCATAGACGGCTGTGTCTGAGGTGTCTATGTACCAAGCTTTCTCTGTTTAGTGTAGTGTTGACAGCTGTGGTAAAAGTGTTAAATGAAGTACTTGTTGTGTGGTGTAGATGTTGGTCTATAGCTAGCGATGTGTCCAGGAATACATATCCCGGAGGAAAAAGAGAGTGGAGTTACTGTGTAAAAGTATATCTACTGGTATGTTGGTTACAATTTAGTTTGTTTATAGTGCAGGATTGCATTCCCCCCAAAAATAGTTGTCACAAGATTGTTTATCTTGAGTGTTGAAAGTTGAATGAAACATTGCAGAGTAAGTCGATTTCATGCCTGTATCCTATATTTACTCCACACTGAACTACCATAGCCATGAAGCCTATTCTATGTTCTGTAGAGGGCTCACTTGGGGTGGGGGGCGAAAGCAGACACATGCCTTTACAGTGAACAGTCATAAGTTAACTTGAGTTATGTTTTATGTAATGACTAAAATGTAAATGTCCTCCGTTGATCCTCCTGACATCTTGTATTTCTCGCGCTCTCTCTCTCTCGTGCCCTCTCCCTCTCTCTCTCTCTCGCCCTCTCTCTCGCCCTCTCCCTCTCTCTCGCCCTCTCTCTCTCTCTCGCCCTCTCTCTCTCTCTCGCCCTCTCCCTCTCTCTCGCCCTCTCCCTCTCTCTCGCCCTCTCCCTCTCTCTCGCCCTCTCCCTCTCTCTCGTGCCCTCTCCCTCTCTCTCGTGCCCTCTCTCTCGTGCCCTCTCCCTCTCTCTCGTGCCCTCTCCCTCTCTCTCGTGCCCTCTCCCTCTCTCTCGTGCCCTCTCCCTCTCTCTCGTGCCCTCTCCCTCTCTCTCGTGCCCTCTCCCTCTCTCTCGTGCCCTCTCCCTCTCTCTCGTTCCCTCTCTCTCGTGCCCTCTCCCTCTCTCTCGTGCCCTCTCCCTCTCTCTCGTGCCCTCTCTCTCGCTCTCTCCCTCTCTCTCGCCCTCTCTCTCTCTCTCTCTCTCTCGCCCTCTCTCTCTCTCTCTCTCGCCCTCTCTCTCTCTCTCTCCCTCTCTCTCGCCCTCTCTCTCTCTCTCTCTCGCCCTCTCCCTCTCTCTCGCCCTCTCTCTCTCTCTCTCTCGCCCTCTCCCTCTCTCTCGCCCTCTCCCTCTCTCTCGTGCCCTCTCCCTCTCTCTCGTGCCCTCTCCCTCTCTCTCGTGCCCTCTCCCTCTCTCTCGTGCCCTCTCCCTCTCTCTCGTGCCCTCTCCCTCTCTCTCGTGCCCTCTCCCTCTCTCTCGTGCCCTCTCCCTCTCTCTCGTGCCCTCTCCCTCTCTCTCGTGCCCTCTCCCTCTCTCTCGTGCCCTCTCCCTCTCTCTCGTGCCCTCTCCCTCTCTCTCGTGCCCTCTCCCTCTCTCTCGTGCCCTCTCCCTCTCTCTCGTGCCCTCTCCCTCTCTCTCGTGCCCTCTCCCTCTCTCTCGTGCCCTCTCCCTCTCTCTCGTGCCCTCTCCCTCTCTCTCGTGCCCTCTCCCTCTCTCTCGTGCCCTCTCCCTCTCTCTCGTGCCCTCTCCCTCTCTCTCGTGCCCTCTCCCTCTCTCTCCCTCTCTCTCGCCCTCTCTCTCGCCCTCTCTCTCGCCCTCTCTCTCGCCCTCTCTCTCGCCCTCTCTCTCGCCCTCTCTCTCGCCCTCTCTCTCGCCCTCTCCCTCTCTCTCGCCCTCTCTCCCTCTCTCTCGCCCTCTCTCCCTCTCTCTCGCCCTCTCTCCCTCTCTCTCGCCCTCTCTCTCTCTCTCTCTCGCCCTCTCTCCCTCTCTCTCGCCCTCTCTCCCTCTCTCTCGCCCTCTCTCCCTCTCTCTCGCCCTCTCTCCCTCTCTCTCGCCCTCTCTCCCTCTCTCTCGCCCTCTCTCTCTCTCGCGCGCCCTCTCTCTCTCTCGCGCCCTCTCTCTCTCTCGCGCCCTCTCTCTCTCTCGCCCTCTCTCTCTCTGTCGCGCCCTCTCTTTCTCTGTCGCGCCCTCTCTTTCTCTGTCGCGCCCTCTCTTTCTCTGTCGCGCCCTCTCTTTCTCTGTCGCGCCCTCTCTTTCTCTGTCGCGCCCTCTCTTTCTCTGTCGCGCCCTCTCTTTCTCTGTCGCGCCCTCTCTTTCTCTGTCGCGCCCTCTCTTTCTCTGTCGCGCCCTCTCTTTCTCTGTCGCGCCCTCTCTTTCTCTGTCGCCCCTCTTTCTCTGTCGCGCCCTCCTTCTCTCTCGCGCCCTCCTTCTCTCTCGCGCCCTCCTTCTCTCTCGCGCCCTCTCTCTCTCACGCCCTCTTCCTCTTTCTCTCTCTCGCGCCCTCTCTCACGCCCACTCTCTGTCACGCCCTCTCTCTCTGTCGCACCCTAGATTGCACACAGGTGGACAATATGTAAGTTTCACATGATCTGACACACATATATATATATATATATATATGTATATATACACCTGTTCTGAAAGGCCCCAGAGTCTGTAACACCACTAAGCAAGGGGCACCACCAAGCAAGCAGCACCATGAAGACCAAGGAGCTCTCCAAACACGTCAGGGACAAAGTTGTGGAGAAGAACAGATCAGGGTTGGGTTATAAAAAAATATCTGAAACTTTGAACATCCCACGGAGCTCCATTTAAATTCATTATCAAAAAATGTAGAATATGGGACCACAACAAACCTGCCAAGAGAGGGCCGCCCACAAACTCACGGACCAGGCAAGGAGGGCATTAATCCGAGAGGCAACAAAGAGACCAAAGATAACCCTGAAGGAGGTGCAGAGCTCCACAGCGGAGATTGGAGTATCTGTCCATAGGACCACTTTTTAAGACGTACAATCCACAGAGCTGTGCTTTACGGAAGAGTGGCCAGAAAAAAGGCATTGCTTAAAGAAAAAATATGCAAACACTTTTGGTGTTTGCGAAAAGGCAGGTGGGAGACTCACCAAACGTATGGAAGCAGGTACTCTGGTCAGATGAGACTTAAATTTTGCTTTTTGGCCATCAAGGAAAATGCTATGTCTGGTGCAAACCCAACACCTCTTATCACCCGAGAATACAATCCCCACAGTGAAGCATGGTGGTGCCAGCATCATGCTGTGGGGATGTTTTTCATCAGCAGGGACTGGGAAACTGGTCAGAATTGAAGGAATGATGGATGGCGCTAAATACAGGGAAATTCTTGAGGGAAACCTGTTTGTCTTCCAGAGATTTGAGACTGGGATGGAGGTTCACCTTCCAGCAGGACAATGACCCTAAGCATACTGCTAAAGCAAGATTGTTGTACACCAGCGGAACCCATCCAACTTGAAGGAGCTGGAACAGTTTTACCTTGAAGAATGGGCAAAAATCAGAGTGGCTAGATGTGCCAAGCTTATAGAGACATACCCCAAGAGACTTGCAGCTGTAATTGTTGCAAAAGGTGGCTCTACAATTATTGACTTTGTGGGGTGAATAGTTATCGAAGCTCAAGTTTTCAGTTTTTTTGTCTTGTTTCACACACACACAAAACATTTGCATCTTCAAAGTGGTAGGCATGTTGTGTAAATCAAATGATACAAACCCCCCAAAAATCCGCTTCAGTAGGTATATTTCACTGGTCATCCCCAAAGCCAACATTTCCTTTGTTCGCCTTTCCTTCCAGTTCTCTGCTGCCAATGACTGGAACGAATTGCAAAAATCACTGAAGCTGGAGACATATGTCCCTCACTAACTTTAAGCATCAGCTGTCAGAGCAGCTTACCGATCATTGCACCTGTACACAGCCAATCTGTAAATAGCACACCCAACTACCTCATCCCCATATTTGTATTTTATCCTCTTGCTCTTTTGCACCCCAGTATCTCTACTTGCACATTCATCATCTGCACATCTATACCTCCAGTATTAATGCTAAATTATAATTATTTTGCCTCTGTGGCCTATTTATTGCCTACCTCCCTACTCTTCTACATTTGCACACACTGTACATAGGTTTTTCTATTGTGTTATTGCCTGTATGTTTGTTTATCCCATGTGTAACTATGTGTTTGTGTCGGACTTCTTTGCTTTATCTTGGCCAGGTCGCAGTTGTAAATGAGAACTTGTTCTCAACTGGCCTACCTGGTTAAATAAAGGTGAAATAAAAGACATTTATAAAAGGAAAGACTCCTGTATCTTTTTAGTGACTGGGTGTAATGATAGACCCACCAAAGTGTTATTAGTAACTTCACCATGCTCAAAGGGATACTCAATGTCTGCTTTTAACTTGTCATTTTACCCATCTACCATACGGTGCCCTTCTTTGTGGCATTGGAAAACCTCCCTGACCTTTTGTAGTTGAATCTGTGTTTGAAATTCTCTGCTCGACTGGGGGACCTTACAAATAATTGTAGGTGTGAGGTATAGAGATGGTAGTCATTCAGAAATCATGTTAAACACTATTATTCCACACAGAGTGAGTCCAAGCAACTTATTATGTGACTTGTTCAGCACATTTTTACTCCTGAACTTATTTAGGCTTGCCATAAGAAATCGTTTGAATACTTATTGACTCAAGACATTTCAGCTTTTCATTTTTTTGTTAATTTGTAAAAATGTCAAAAAACATAATTCCCCTTTGACATTATTTGATATTGTGTGTGTACGCCAGTGACAAAAAATGAATCTAAATGTAATCTATTTAAAATTCAGGGGTGTGAATACTTTATGAAGGCAACTCTTCCGTTGCCATACCATACATGTTGAGGACTTATGGCAAAATCAAACTGGACCATCAGGCTGTGTTGGGTATACCAGACAATAGTGTGTGTGTGACCTGCTGATGACATTGACTGTCATTGATCCTGAAATATGACCCTCCTCCAGGTCAGCCTGCAGAAACCTGGGATGAATTATACTACGATGCATAATGGGATTTAATACGAATGCTGACAAATGAATGATGACTCAGTTGCCCCACTTTATTAGTACATCGGTTGCCTACTAGCCACACACACACTGCCATAGAAGGATATATCACCTCCCTTGGCCTTCAGAACCATGTTCTAAGTGCTTTCCTGGCCGTTCTAAGAGACTATTCCATGGATCATTACATTTCTATGAGACTGGGTCTGGTAACTGGGTCACGAATGTCTCAACTTGGCCTGAATAGAATGACTAGGCTACATTCGTACAGTTGAAGAGTGATGATCACACTTCTGCAAGTCTCTGCTTTGTCTTGGTGCACGACACCCAGCTACAGCTTGCAGCAGAACCAGGTCGCTAGGCTAGTCAATGGCTTGTGATATTTCACTTCCTGTCAGTCTGCAAGACGTTTGCTGCTGGCTGGGCCTCTCTTCTTCTTATCCTTAGCTAGAGTTAGCGTCTACGTGTGGAAACATCCACGGCTAATAGAACGTAGCCTAGCGGCTGAGGTTAGCTTTTAGCGCTTGCAGCTAGTCAGTTATTGGCTGATCATCAGGTCTCAGCTGATATTGCCTACTGTGTGCATTTGAGTCTCATGATCATCAGACTGTGAGTTGATCAGCCAGTAGAGATGCGTAAGTGCTGGCTGGCTGCGTCACATAGAGGGCCTTTGTCTGTCCTGATCCCAGAGATCATTTACACATCTCCTCCCCCAGCCAGGTTCTGTAGGTCATGAGGATATTGGGATGTCTCATGATGACTTCATGCTGTAAAGGGATGATTGCTGACTTGTTGTTGTCACGGAGACCCTCGTCATCTTCTAGAGGTGAACTTGATGTCCTCTGTCTTGTCCCATTTCTGTCCTTGTCTGCTATGTGACGTGTTGTGTGATACACATCCACTAACCTGTTTCTCTTGTTATCCCATCTCATCCTATTAGCACATTTGACCATGACGGTCTTGATGTGCCCCACTGTCAGAGCTGAACTGCCTGCGGGGTGAGGGATAGAGCCGGGTTGTGTGGTGGTCAGGGGAGATGCTTCTCAGCCCACCAACCACCACCTCTAACCCCCCAGCCCCAGCACACCAGGCTAACATAACACATCAGCCTGCATTAATGTACCATGATACAAACAGTACAAGGCTTTTAACACAGCTGTAATCAACTGCTCTGATATACCACAATAAGAACACAGCAGCTCTAACAAAACCACTGTAATCAGGCCAGGCATGCCGACTACCAGTGTATATACAAGTGTAAGCCCTGGAGAGAGAATGTGTTGTGAAACATGTGAGAAGCAGCATAGTCTCCTGTACTGTACCCGGCCATGGGGAGTGCATCTAGGACCTGGAAATATAGCGCAGGCAACAGTCCAGGCAAGACTTCATCTAAATGTTAACATCGTTCATTCTGTGCTGAGTGTACCACTGCTGCTGCCTCTGGAGCTAATTTGAGGGATTACGTCATCAAAGCTAGGATGACAACCTTGCTGAACACCCCCCCCCCCCCCTTCCCTCCTCCTCCTCCCTTCCCCCAGCTCCAGGGGAGGCTCATATTTTCATCCCAGTGCTATGGAGCTGGGCTTTTTTGCAGAAGCCAGGCAGGGACTTTACCCTGGGGCTTCAGGGATCACCGGTCCCATACATGCTTGCTAGTAGCAGCCCCCACCCTCTCCTCCTGCACCCTCACATACAAGCAGCACATTCCCTCCAGGCCTCCTCCCCTCTATCTCTGCTCTCTTCCCTCTCTTCTCCCTGCCCCTCACCTCCCCATCCTCTCTTCTCCCTGCCCCTCACCTCCCCATTCTCTCTTCTCCCTGCCCCTCACCTCCCCATCCTCTCTTCTCCCTGCCCCTCACCTCCCCATCCTCTCTTCTCCCTGCCCCTCACCTCCCCATCCTCTCTTCTCCCTGCCCCTCACCTCCCCATCCTCTCTTCTCCCTGCCCCTCACCTCCCCATCCTCTCTTCTCCCTGCCCCTCACCTCCCCATCCTCTCTTCTCCCTGCCCCTCACCTCCCCATCCTCTCTTCTCCCTGCCCCTCACCTCCCCATCCTCTCTTCTCCCTGCCCCTCACCTCCCCATCCTCTCTTCTCCCTGCCCCTCACCTCCCCATCCTCTCTTCTCCCTGCCCCTCACCTCCCCATCCTCTCTTCTCCCTGCCCCTCACCTCCCCATCCTCTCTTCTCTGGCTGAATCCCAAATCACGCCCTCCTCCTCACCCCTCCAGTTGTATGTTCAGGTGCACCTCCACTATATGCACAAGTGTCCCAAAGCTGAGGGAGTGAGAATGAAGGAGGGTGTAGTGGCTAATTTGACCCTCCAATAGCCACTTTGACCGAATCGGCTCCACTGCTGGCTTCAGAGCGAAGTTGTATCCCATAATGCACTGCGTTATGTTTTTGTTTTGAGCCACCTGTATTCGTTTGACTGATTGACACATGTAACCCAAGTGTTTAGATCTTCTAAAACAACGTGGAATTTCCTCATTTGAATTTCATGCTTGTTTTATTATTTAAATGTGAATTGCATTTGTTTTTTTGATTCCCCTTGCACAGTGCAATCCAGGAGAATACAGCACAGTACAGATCAACACAACACAGCACAGTAAGGTACAGGACAGCACAGTAAGGTACAGGACAGCACAGCCCAGAACAGTGGTCTGCTGGAACTCTTTGTGGCTCTGTGGGTAGTGGAGCAGAAAAGCATTGTTACGGCCAAGTACAAACCATTTAATGTGGCCTGTTCAAACAGAAGGATTATTGGCTGTCTGAACTCTCAAGGGTGGGATTATATTTTATAATATGGGTTATATAAAGAGCAATATACCAAAGGCAACATGTTTCATTCTGTTTGGTTAAGATATGTTGATTTGATCCCCTCACCACTCTGTCACCCTCAGAGTTTCATCAGCAACGCATGATAACAGAGGGTCCTCCAGTGAGTTGCTAGGGGTGAGGGTCCTCCAGTGAGTTGCTAGGGGTGAGGGTCCTCCAGTGAGTTGCTAGGGGTGAGGGTCCTCCAGTGAGTTGCTAGGGGTGAGGGTCCTCCGGTGAGTTGCTAGGGGTGAGGGTCCTCCGGTGAGTTGCTAGGGGTGAGGGTCCTCCGGTGAGTTGCTAGGGGTGAGGGTCCTCCGGTGAGTTGCTAGGGGTGAGGGTCCTCCGGTGAGTTGCTAGGGGTGAGGGTCCTCCGGTGAGTTGCTAGGGGTGAGGGTCCTCCGGTGAGTTGCTAGGGGTGAGGGTCCTCCGGTGAGTTGCTAGGGGTGAGGGTCCTCCGGTGAGTTGCTAGGGGTGAGGGTCCTCCGGTGAGTTGCTAGGGGTGAGGGTCCTCCGGTGAGTTGCTAGGGGTGAGGGGCTGGTTTGGAAGTCCCGCTAAGCCCTCCAGAGTCATCAAACGAGAAAAAGGACAATCTAGGAACAAGGTGGAATCCTATGACACAGGCTCCATTGCCCGCCACATGTGGCAGGGGCTCCAGTCATCATGGATTACAAAGGAAGACCCAACCATGATCTGCCCAACGATGCCTCTCTACCAGAAGAACTCAATGCATTTGATTATGCACGCTTTGACAAAAACAACACCGAGCCATACATGGGGGCCCCCGCCGACCCTTGGGTCTGGGTGATCTCACTCTCCGAGGCTGACGTGAGTAAGCTTTTTAATCAGGTCAAGGGGAGGGGATGAGAGGGTAGCTGAGGGTATTCCAGGTTCACAGATCAGCTGGCAGGCATGCCGGATAATATTCCAGGGCGCGTTCTCAGAGCAGCTGGCGGGCATGCCGGATAATATTCCAGGGCGCGTTCTCAGATCAGCTGGCAGGCATGCCGGATAATATTCCAGGGCGCGTTCTCAGATCAGCTGGCGGGCATGCCGGATAATATTCCAGGGCGCGTTCTCAGATCAGCTGGCGGGCATGCCGGATAATATTCCAGGGCGCGTTCTCAGATCAGCTGGCGGGCATGCCGGATAATATTCCAGGGCGCGTTCTCAGATCAGCTGGCGGGCATGCCGGATAATATTCCAGGGCGCGTTCTCAGATCAGCTGGCGGGCATGCCGGATAATATTCCAGGGCGCGTTCTCAGATCAGCTGGCGGGCATGCCGGATAATATTCCAGGGCGCGTTCTCAGAGCAGCTGGCGGGCATGCCGGATAATATTCCAGGGCGCGTTCTCAGAGCAGCTGGCGGGCATGCCGGATAATATTCCAGGGCGCGTTCTCAGAGCATGCGCATAACAGCTGGCGGGCGAATTCATGGTCATTTTCAACCTCTCCTTTTTCCAGCACATTGTAAATATGGTATTGGCACTGACCCTGTATATATGTTAGCTTACTTTCATGTTCTTATTTCTTTTTTTCATGTTTTTTTTCTTCTACTTTATTTTTTTTTAGTACTACTGATATTGATTACTGCATTGTTGGGAAATAGTTTGCAAGAAAGGCATTTCACTGTACCTGTGCACGTGATAATAACTTAACTTGAATTCAGCCTCCCTCTCTTGTTGCTCCTTCCTCTCTTCTCTCCCTGCCCACTTATCTCCCCCTCTCAGCTACCCTCTCATCCCCTCCCCTCTCTCATCTCCCCCTCTCAGCTACCCTCTCATCCCCTCTCTCTCTCTCTCTCTCTCATCTCCCCCTCTCAGCTACCCTCTCATCCCCTCTCTCTTTCTCTCTCTCTCTCTCTCTCTCATCTCCCCCTCTCAGCTACCCTCTCATCCCCTCTCTCTCTCTCTCATCTCCCCCTCTCAGCTACCCTCTCATCCTCTCTCTCTCTCTCTCATCTCCCCCTCTCAGCTACCCTCTCATCCTCTCTCTCTCTCTCTCATCTCCCCCTCTCAGCTACCCTCTCATCCCCTCTCTCTCTCTCTCATCTCCCCCTCTCAGCTACCCTCTCATCCCCTCTCTCTCTCTCTCATCTCCCCCTCTCAGCTACCCTCTCATCCCCTCTCTCTCTCTCTCATCTCCCCCTCTCAGCTACCCTCTCATCCCCTCTCTCTCTCTCTCATCTCCCCCTCTCAGCTACCCTCTCATCCCCTCTCTCTCTCTCTCATCTCCCCCTCTCAGCTACCCTCTCATCCCCTCTCTCTCTCTCTCTCATCTCCCCCTCTCAGCTACCCTCTCATCCCCTCTCTCTCTCTCTCTCATCTCCCCCTCTCAGCTACCCTCTCATCCCCTCTCTCTCTCTCTCATCTCCCCCTCTCAGCTACCCTCTCATCCCCTCTCTCTCTCTCTCATCTCCCCCTCTCAGCTACCCTCTCATCCCCTCTCTCTCTCTCTCATCTCCCCCTCTCAGCTACCCTCTCATCCCCTCTCTCTCTCTCATCTCCCCCTCTCAGCTACCCTCTCATCCCCCCTCTCTCTCTCTCATCTCCCCCTCTCAGCTACCCTCTCATCCCCCCTCTCTCTCTCTCATCTCCCCCTCTCAGCTACCCTCTCATCCCCTCTCTCTCTCTCTCTCTCTCATCTCCCCTCTCAGCTACCCTCTCATCCCCTCTCTCTCTCTCTCATCTCCCCCTCTCAGCTACCCTCTCATCCTCTCTCTCTCTCTCTCATCTCCCCCTCTCAGCTACCCTCTCATCCTCTCTCTCTCTCTCTCATCTCCCCCTCTCAGCTACCCTCTCATCCCCTCTCTCTCTCATCTCCCCCTCTCAGCTACCCTCTCATCCCCTCTCTCTCTCTCATCTCCCCCTCTCAGCTACCCTCTCATCCCCTCTCTCTCTCTCATCTCCCCCTCTCAGCTACCCTCTCATCCCCTCTCTCATCTCCCCCTCTCAGCTACCCTCTCATCCCCTCTCTCATCTCCCCCTCTCAGCTACCCTCTCATCCCCTCCCCTCTCTCTCTCATCTCCCCCTCTCAGCTACCCTCTCATCCCCTCCCCTCTCTCTCTCATCTCCCCCTCTCAGTTACCCTCTCCTCCCCCCTCTCGTGTCTCTCTCGCTTGTTCGCTCGCTCTCTCGTGCTTTTGCTCTGTCTTTCTCCTTCCTCCTACAGGTACTGGGTAGGAAGGGAAGGTCCCAGACCTGTACACAGTATAGTACAATACAGTATAGCCCCTCCCAGAACAGTGTTCTGCTGGAGTTCTGTGTGTTGCATTGTGACGGCCAAGTACAAGATGATGGAGTCATCATCCATTAATATGGCCTGTTTAAGCAGAAGGATTATTGGCAGTCTGGACTCTCAAGGGTGGGATTATACTGTATAATATGAGTTATATAATGAGGAATAGACCAGAGGCAACCTGTTTCATGTTAAACACCATTTATTGGAATAGCAGCATTCTGTGTTCACTGTGGTGGGGGTGGTATTTGAGGGGAAGATTACATGGGGAGAATCAATTGTTTTCATCATTATTTTTGCCTTTTATGAAATAGGCAGTGTGCCAAAATATATGCAAATGAGTGGTGGAAAAATAAAAATAGGTTGGAATATGTAAAGCACTACCCCCAACCACAGACATATACACACACACACACAAGCCAAGCAGTTTGTGTGTGTGATTGTTCATTGCTCACTGAGACATCCTATGGCTTAGGGATACCGAGTGATTCCGTCTCGCCTCTGTCACTCTCCTAACCACTGCAGGGAGAATGACCCACGTGTGCGATTTCCCCACACACACATTTTAAGCCCCCATTAGAATTCCTATCTGAGTGTTGTTGATCGGAGCAGGGTTGGACATTGTACGGTGTACTGTATATACGCTTCCTTCCTGGTTGTCAGTACTGTACATGCTCTAATGAAGTGTACAGAAGCCAGCAGCACTGTCTGTAGTTAGAGACCACTTGTTTGACTGCGGTACCCTGATGTCTGGCCTGTTGAATGATGCAAACATGTCTTCAGGGTGCTGCTTGCCTGCGTTGGCAGTTTGACCTTTTACCCCATGGAAATGTTGTATTTTCATTATCTTGGCCATGTTCGTTGTGAAAACAGGCCTATCTCTTCCCATGTCTGTCTGATTGAAGTGTAGTCACAAAGTTAGCTTCACTGTTTGTAATCTTGGTCTTGTGGTTAAACTTTCTCGCATGCGCACACACACACACACACACACACACACACACACACACACACACACACACACACACACACACACACACACACACACACACACACACACACACACACAGAGGAAGCACATCCTGCCTGATGTATGTCCGCTTACTCTCTCACTTCCTTGTCTACCTGAGAAACAAAGCTGCTGTTGTTGATGCAACAAGTAGAATCCATCATGAGAAAAGGCTGTGATATAGTGTGCTGCTCAGTAGAGCATTTAGACAGCTGATGACTGAACCTGTGTGTTGGTTTGGGAGGATTTGAGAGATGAAGAGATGTTCATAAGCAAGCATTCCTCAAGGTTCCTCTGGCTGTTGAAGAAGGAATTTAGCCATGTGCAGAGCCTCCCCCTCTGTTTGTGTTCTGAGTCCGGGTTTGTAAAACAGAGGATTGTAGAGGTGTGTTTGTGACTTCTATTAAATGTTGAAGGGAGCTGCAGCTGACTCTCACACTCTCTCCCTTGTATACCAACCTGGAATCCATTACATGAGAAGTCCTTTTATTCCTGCTGAGAGGCCAGGGGCACTGTGTCTCTCTCTCTCTCTCGCTCTATCTCTGTGTCTCTCTCCACTTTATCTCTGTGTCTCTCTCCACTTTATCTCTGTGTCTCTCTCCTCTTTATCTCTGTGTCTCTCTCCTCTTTATCTCTGTGTCTCTCTCCTCTTTATCTCTGTGTCTCTCTCCTCTTTATCTCTGTGTCTCTCTCCTCTTTATCTCTGTGTCTCTCTCCTCTTTATCTCTGTGTCTCTCTCCTCTTTATCTCTGTGTCTCTCTCCTCTTTATCTCTGTGTCTCTCTCCTCTTTATCTCTGTGTCTCTCTCCTCTTTATCTCTGTGTCTCTCTCCTCTTTATCTCTGTGTCTCTCTCCTCTTTATCTCTGTGTCTCTCTCCTCTTTATCTCTGTGTCTCTCTCCTCTTTATCTCTGTGTCTCTCTCCTCTTTATCTCTGTGTCTCTCTCCTCTTTATCTCTGTGTATCTCTGTGTGTCTCTCTCTCTCGCTCTCTCGCTCTCTCGCTCTCTGTATCTCGCTCTCCTATGGACAGCGCTTCCAGGGAGGCTCCATGTGCTGGCCTGCTATTGGCTGCTCGCTAAAATAATGATGTCATCCTTTAGCAGCACGCGGTAGCGTGTGGGGCGTGGAGCCGAGTGGAGAAACATGCTTCAGTTTCCCCCCTCTTCATAACAGTGGTGCAGAGAGAGAAGACATCCCCTTCTGTCCGCTGAGCAACACTGACACATTACTCAACAGCAGATTTGATCAGAGGAGCTTCTCTCTGCTTTAGTAAAGGCTGTATGTAAGGTGAGGCTGCCATGCTCCTCTATAGCCACACCAGAGGAATTCAGAAGTCTTAGAGAGTCAACATTATTTCTGGTTTCACATCCCCATCCCTCACTGCTGGCCTGCCCCGTACAGAGTAGTAGTTGTTTTGGTCTGGGTTTCTTTGTAACAGAGAAAGGGTTTGGACCTCTTATTTTCAGTACATTTCTCAGATCTTAGTTTGGTGCTGCAGGTCTCTGTCCCAGGTGTTATTCATTGGGCTTTAATAATGCAATTGGATCTTGTGCTATAAATCAAAGCCATCGACACAATTTCAAATTCTATTTCACAACCAGGCACAATTGGAGCTTTTGTGAAAGGGAAGACATTAGCATATTTCCCATGCAGAACCGTGCAGATGACATGCTGTGATTTATGCTTTTTCCTTTGTTATTTATGCATTTATTTAAAGGGACGGCAGTGACTGAATACACAAAGCTTTATGTGGCTGCTTGATCAGTAAAGATGCTCCCTCCCCTCTCTCAACTGTCTTTCTCTCTCCCTCTGTCACTCTCTTTTTCTCTGTCACTCCTGTCTTTCTCACCCTACCTCTCTCCGCTCCCTCTAGACAGCCAATCGGTCTAATGCAGTTTCCCCCAGCACTCTCTCTCCCCTCCGTCTCTCCTCTCCTCCCTCCATCGCTCTCTCCTCTCCTCTCCTCTCCTCTCCTCCCTCCCTCCCTCCCTCCCTCCCTCCCTCCCTCCCTCCCTCCCTCCCTCCCTCCCTCCCTCCCTCCCTCCCTCCCTCCCTCCCTCCCTCCCTCCCTCCCTCCCATCGTGCTCTCCTCCCTTCCATCGCGCTCTCCTCCCTTCCATCGCTCTCTCCTCCCCCCTCCCTTCCATTGCTCCATTGCCCTGCACAGGTGATGTCATTATTTTTCAGCCGGGCTCTCCCTCCCTCCCTCCCTCCCTCCCTCCCTCCCTCCCTCCCTCCCTCCCTCCCTCCCTCCCTCCCTATTAGTTGTTGACGTTGGCCTGGGTCTATGCACTCTGAGCTGGGGAGCGGGAAGCAGTCTGGCCCCTCTGGAGATGGACAAGCATGCACACTGCTGGAGCGCTATAGAGGGAGAGAGAGGGGGAGGAGGAGGAGAGCTGCAGTGAGCCAGGCTGTGTGAGGAGGAACACTGAGCGGAGCGCAGGCTGACTGACTGGAAGTCCTGCTAGAGGTCTCTCTCTGGGACTTGACAGCACTGGAGAATAGGCTGTCTGCCACTGTTACAAACAGGTTAAAAAGAAGAACACTGCCAGGGACTTTAAACTCTGAGGCGAACAATATCTCTGAGGACTTTCTCAACACTTTGACTTCTCTCTAAGGGCATCCTACAGTGGTGGAGTTCACAGCACAACTGAATTTGAGCAAGTTTGCAGGATCACTGATCATGGAGGCTGTGGCTTTGCAACCTGCTTTGTCTTCAGGATTTTCTGCTTTCAGCACTCTGGAGCTGCTGAATGAACAAGCTTTTCTGCAATGAGTCGGTCTTCCTCCAGCTTTTTAAATGCATTTTTTGATTTTTATGGGGAGTTCACAAGTGATCCTCTGAAAGCTTCTCTCGCCATCGGCTTCTTGATTGACATCTGATAGTCACTGCCAGAACCTAAATGAACAATAACAAAGTGACATTTAATGTCTGAGGATGTTTGGACAACATTGAGGATTGATCTCTTTCAGGGCAATTTCCTTTAGTCCCTTGGGAAGAATCCTCAATCTGATCGGCGTCGTCTTTCCTTTTCCTTTAGGTGTTGAAAGGGGAAACTTTCCCTCCCTGCTCTGGAAATGGCTTTCCTCGTCCGTTGCTATGCCAACTGCTTGCAGCCGTGGTCCTCCAAAGTAAGCGATGTGGTAATCCTTTCTGTGGCCAGCGCACTGTGCAGGGTGATGCCCTGTGCAGGGTGATGCCCTGTGCAGGGTGATGCCCTGTGCAGGGTGATGCCCTGTGTTGGGTGATGCCCTGTGTTGGGTGATGCCCTGTGCTGGGTGTTGCCCTGTGCTGGGTGTTGCCCTGTGCTGGGTGATGCCCTGTGTTGGGTGTTGCCCTGTGTTGGGTGATGCCCTGTGTTGGGTGTTGCCCTGTGCTGGGTGATGCCCTGTGCTGGGTGTTGCCCTGTGTTGGGTGATGCCCTGTGCTGGGTGTTGCCCTATGTTGGGTGTTGCCCTGTGTTGGGTGTTGCCCTGTGCTGGGTGATGCCCTGTGCTGGGTGTTGCCCTGTGATGGGTGATGCCCTGTGCTGGGTGTTGCCCTGTGCTGGGTGTTGCCCTGTGTTGGGTGTTGCCCTGGGCTGGGTGATGCCCTGTGCTGGGTGATGCCCTGTGCTGGGTGATGCCCTGTGCTGGGTGTTGGCCTGTGTTGGGTGATGCCCTGTGCTGGGTGATGCCCTGTGCTGGGTGATGCCCTGTGCTGGGTGATGCCCTGTGCTGGGTGATGCCCTGTGCTGGGTGATGCCCTGTGCTGGGTGATGCCCTGTGCTGGGTGATGCCCTGTGCTGGGTGTTGCCCTGTGTTGGGTGTTGCCCTGTGCTGGGTGATGCCCTGTGCTGGGTGATGCCCTGTGCTGGGTGATGCCCTGTGCTGGGTGATGCCCTGTGCTGGGTGATGCCCTGTGCTGGGTGATGCCCTGTGCTGGGTGTTGCCCTGTGCTGGGTGTTGCCCTGTGTTGGGTGTTGCCCTGTGCTGGGTGATGCCCTGTGCTGGGTGATGCCCTGTGTTTGGGTGTGAACCTTACAGCCCCCGTTAAACCACTGTTTGGATCATTTCATCATGCATGCTTTGCTGTAAATTCGGATGCATAATTTGGACTATATTGGACGTATATTTATTAATTGAACATTCATAATTCACAATGCATTCTGCATTATTTGTACCGAGCGACAGGTTTGTGTGGTAGAACACAATGTATGAACGAGTAGTTTTCCCTGGTATGAATGATGAAATAACTCTTTGCACTGCTTGATGAAGCTGAATTCACAGCATGAAGGGGGAATGAGTGTGTATGGCTCAGTCACGCTGCTGGTTGGGCTGTGCTGGACAGGTGGGGTCTCCCCTTACTTGACTGTCAGATTGACTGTTTTGTCCACCTGAGCTGCGGAACATATGGCTGGCTCTATCTTGTGGTAGGCCCTCAAACAGAGGCACTGAGGCGTCCTGACAGACTGCCTGTTAAATCAATGTGTTGCCATGGGACCAGACATCTTCGTGTTGAGAGCTTCCAAGATGTTTGTCTGAATTATGGGAAGTGAGGTGTCTTGATTAGTAGGGATGTAATGATTCACCGATACGCATCGGTCCCCGCTTTTTCAATAATTTACAAAAATTTGTTGGTCACACCAGCAAGGAAGAGGTGACGTGACACACCAGCAAGGAAGAGGTGACGTGACACACCAGCAAGGAAGAGGTGACGTGACACACCAGCAAGGAAGAGGTGAAGTGAGCGGGACAACTGGCCCTAACTGGTTCTTCTCCAGCAGGTGTTTATTTAAAAAAATGTTGCTCACCAAGCAAGGAGTTTTGTTGAATTTGGTTAACAAAAAATGTAGTGGCTTATTTGATCGAATGTAAGTTGTGTAGTGCTTAGGTTGTTACGCGTGTACTCATAATTAAGACATCCAGGCAACTTTGAGAAAAAAACACTAAGAGTTGTGCCTGTTACTCACATGTATCTGCCCTCACATTGTCCCACCTGATCTTGCCTCCTCCCGACTGCCGTCTAGACTGAGTATGTTTTCACTCCAACCCTATTCCTGGATAGCTACCGTCCTGTAGGTTTTCACTCCAACCCTGTTCCTGGAGAGATACCCTCCTGTAGGGTTTTACTTCTTTGGGACTGGGGGGCAGTAATGAGTAGCTTGGATAAAAAGGTGCCCAGAGTAAACTGCCTGCTACTCAGGCCTAGAAGCTAGAATATGCCTATAATTAGTCGATTTGGATAGAAAACACTCTGGCTGGCAGAGGTTTATGATAAAAACATCCTAAAGATTGATTCTATACTTCGTTTTACATGTTTCTACGAACTGTAATATGACTTTTCGTCTGAACTTTCACCTGGACTTGCCCGCGCCTCCTGAGTTTGGATTTGTGGAATTTTAGATCCACTTCTCCTTAATGCAACCGCTGTGTCAGATTTCAAAAAAACTTTACGGAAAAAGCACACCATGCAATAATCTGAGTACAGCGCTCAGAGCCCAAACAAGCCATACAGATATCCGCCATGTTGTGGAGTCAACAGAAGTCAGAAATAGCATTATAAATATTCACTTACCTTTGATGATCTTCATCAGAATGCACTCCCAGGAATCCTAGTTCCACAATAAATGTTTGTTTTGTTCGATAAAGTCCATCATTTATGTCCAAAAACCTCCTTTTTGTTCGCGCGTTTAGTTCCAAAATTGAAATTGATGACGTGCAGGCCAGACGAAAAGTCAAACAGTTCCGTTACAGTTCGTAGAAACATGTCAAACGATGTATAGAATCAATCTTTAGGATGTTTTTAACATAAATCTTCAATAATCTTTCAACCGGAGAATTCCTTTGTCTGTAGAAATGCGATGGAACGCAGCTAACTCTCACGGGGAGTTAGCTGCCTGAGTGAGCCCGTGGCACTCTGCCAGACGCATGACTCAATCAGCTCTCATTCCCACATCCTTCTCAGTAGAAGCATCAAACAATGTTCTAAAGACTGTTGACATCTAGTGGAAGCCTTGGGAAGTGCAATATGACCCCATAGACGCTGTATATTGGATAGGCAAACCTACAAACCTCAGATTTCCCACTTCCTGGTTGGATTTTTTTCTCAGGTTTTAGCCTGCCATATGAGTTCTGTTATACTCACAGACATCATTCAAACAGTTTTAGAAACTTCAGAGTGTTTTCTATCCAAATCTACTAATAATATGCATATCCTAGGATCTGGGCCTGAGTAGCAGGCAGTTTACTCTGGGCACCTTATTCATCCAAGCTACTCAATACTGCCCCCAGCCATAAGAAGTTAACCCACTGTTCCTAGGCCGTCATTGTAAATAAGAATTTGTTCTTAACTTACTTGCCTAGTTAAATAAAGGTTAAATAAAAATTTTAATTGCCCTGCTCTGACACTTCTATGACAGGAGACAAAACCTCTTCATCCATAGTTGAGCCCTGTGTAGTCCCGTGTATAATCCTCTGTATGAGAGCACCATGAGATGAGAAGCAGCCTGTTTAAAGACGGGTCTAGTGAGAATTGTTTGCCGCCCGTCGGTGATGAGATGAGCAGACCTCTGAAATGTTAATGAGGTTTCCCATGAAGCCCATCAGCTCAAGTACCAGACTGACTGAAGCTACAGTATGGTCGGAAATAGCGTTGTCATCATAACTTGTGTTGTGCCGAGCTAATCCTATTCATTCGTGTCTACTTTTTGAAGAGAGCGTTTCTGACGCTCACTTGTTGGCCGTCCAGACTATTTACTCCCATTTCTTTTGATGTACAGTTATATGGCTTGGAATGTTTATGTTCTGCCTTTTTGGTTTTCATCTTAACAAGAGGTTCACTGCCAGTATGAAATCCTTCTCATCAGTTATGTTTGTGGACAGAGCTGGACTTCAGGACTATTGACTGCTGAACAACTCATGAGTTGGTGTTGAATATTGATGTTGAGAACCATGCCTTAATGAATATTCAAACACTTTGGAATAAGATTAACAAGTGGGCGACTCTGATTCACTCTGGAACGGAAGCTTGGCAACAGATGACAGAATTCTAAATATGGGCCACTACTCTCCCTGTCTGGAACCCTATGAACCTCCCTGGAGCCGGTCTCCTCCCTCTGTGTCACTGTGAATTCCTGGTTCTGACTGGCTCTGGCTTTAGTTTGTTTTGATGGGCCTGAGAGAGACCAGAGTCACTGGTAGTACACTATATAGGGAATAGGGTGTCATTTGGATGTAAATTTGTCTGTGTAAGTGAACTTCCAGGCAGGGTTCTTAATGGAACCCAGAGCACATTAGAGTTTTTAGAATCCATCCATTCTCCCCTGTTGACTGCTCTGGTCTGGGATCAGGACAGGTGTCAAGGGTTTGCTAACTTTAAGGCTTGTTGCCTTGTTCTGTTCTGCTGTGTTGATTTTTATTAGCTCGTTGGCCGCTGTCTTTCCTTCCCTCAGGGGAGAGTGCTTCCCTGCTCAAGTGTAGGGCGCTTAGTCTTGCTACCTCAGCAATCAATGGGGTTGCAGAACTTTGGCATAATCAGTGTGGATTGATTACCTTTGAATAGTAATGGAGGCGGAGGGGAGAAAAAGCTGCAGTGAAATGGATCCAGGGGCAGGGCAGTCAGGCAGGGGGAGGGTGTCCTGTCGACAGGCTCTGCTGGTGGGGTAACTGTCTCTCAGCCCAGCCTCTAGCTCTCACTAGATATGGAGCTTCTCATCCAAGCATCTTTTATCATTAGGATGGATGGAGTCAGATTTAAAGCATTTTATCATATCCAAAGTATTATTTGAATGTGTACTAGGTAGGAAAAGATGAGGGGGGGAAATATTGGCAATCAACATGTAAAAAATCTATACATATCTTTGTTGCTGTGATGCATTGTCCTTGGAAGATTGTTAAATACTAGTTTCGTTTAACAGTAATGGGGCTCTATTTCATCATTTTAGATAACATTGCAGTTCTTTGTGAAGCTGCAATGGGTAAAAGATAGGCCTAATTCACACATTTGATTACATAAAAAAAAAAAAATGTCATTTGGTATTACTGGATGCACACAAGGGGCGCTATTTCTAAATACTCACTCACAAATAACGCACAAAACTATTTTGGCAACCGGGATCTTGGTCCAGGAGGGGATTGAATGTCTGCTGTAACCAAGAAGCTTGATCTTGACATCTAGCCACGTAGCTAGCAAATTAGCTAACCAAATGCATAGCTGGAGCCCTTGGCTGGATGTCATTTATTTGACACGTCTTAGATTTCTTATAGTTATGCTTAACTTAAGCAGTGGCGTAGCACGCACCCCCGCAGCCAACGAAACGTTATTGAAATCATACCGTATGTGTATTTCGAAATACCCCGGTATATCGCCCAAACCTACTACCTTTCTACTGACCTCCCTCCCTCCTTCCCCTCCCTACCTACAGTGCCTTCAGAAAGAGTTCACACCTCTTGACTTATTCCACATTTTGTTGTTACAAAGTGGAATAAAAAAATGAAACATTTTAGAATAAGGCTTTAACCTTTAGGGGCCACGGGTGCCGCTAGCGGCACTCCTCCCACATTCCATTGAAAAGGCAGAGCGGCAAATTCAAAAAATACATTTTTTTAAAATATTTAACTTTCACACATTAACAAGTCCAATACAGCATATGAAAGGCAGACATCTTGTGAATCTAGCCAACATGTCCGATTTTTAAAATGTTTTACAGGGAAGACAAAATATGTAAATCTATTAGCTAACCACCTTAGCAAAAGACACCACTTTCTAACACCAATCAGTTTTTACGTCCATCACCAGCTATCACTAATTCGACCAAATGAAGATATATATAGCCACTAACCAAGAAACAACTTCATAAGATGACAGTCTGATAACATATTTATTGTATAGCATATGTTTTTTTTTTTTTAAATGTGCATATTTATGGTATAAATCATAAATTACATTTCAGCTACAATCAGAAAGCAGCCATAACACACCAACATCAAATACCTAATTACTCCTCATAAAACATTTCTGAGAAATACATACTGTGCAGCAATTGAAAAACAGGATTCTTGTGATTCCAGACAATATTTCCGATTTATTAAATGTTTTACATCGAAAACTAAATGTAGCGCTAAATTAGCATAGCCACGCCAGACAGACACACTTGGGCGCGCGCGACCAGTTGACATGCACGACAGATATATGAAATAACATTATAAATTTGGTCTTACTTTGGCTGATCTTTCATCAGAATGTTGATCAAGTTGTCCTTAGTCCAGAAGAGTCGTTCAATCCATTCAGAATGGCAACTTTCCATCTTCATTTAGCAGGGGTACTAGTCGAGTGGCACGGATCTCTCCAACGTAAACAAAGTAAACATTACGGAACACGGCAAAACTCCCCAAAAAATTCAAATAATCTGATTAAACTATATTGAAAAAACATACATTACGATGACATGGTCTCATTTATCAAATCAAATCCGAGCTGGAGATAGTTCACATCCGAAACGGCAGCAAAACAAAACATGATATCTCTCCCAAGTCGCGCGCTTCTGACTTCCTGAAATTGACGGTCACGTCAAAGAAATAGGTCTTATTTCACGTCAGAACAAGATAAACGCAAGATTTCTCCTCTGACGTCCTCTTGACACCCAGAGGAAGGCGTACGAGGTGTGTTTCGGGTCATAGGTGGCATGACCATGTATAGGCAGAGCGTTGAAGCGAGCATAAACATCTTGCATTTTACTTCCTGGTCGGGGAAAGTGCTGCCAAAGGACTTGTGTTCCACTCAGAGAAAAAATTAAAACGGTTTTAGAAACTAGAGACTCTTTTCTATCCAATAGTATTAACAATATGCATATTGTAAGAGCAAAAATTGATTAAGAGGCCGTTTGAAAATTTGCACATATTTTCCAGTTTTTCCAATACGCCCCCTATAGCCCAAACAGGTTTTAACGTAATGTAGAAAGAGGGAAAGGGTCTGAATACTAAATGCACCGTAACTGTAACTTGTAGGTCACTCAGGAACATCCACTGTCTTCTTGGTAAGCAACTCCAGTGTAGATTTGGCCTTGTGTTTTAGGTTATTGTCCTGCTGCAAAGGGAATTAATCTCCCAGTGTCTGGTGGGAAGTAGAGTTGAAAGGCGGGAACACGGTTACCAAGATTTACTGCCCAAAACCACTCCCTTTTCCCAGGATAAATAACTGCGAGGATCCGGTAAATTATTCATATGAACAGCATGATGTGAAATGGAACTGTTAAATATTATGCAATGTCTAAATGTGTCTTCTCTAAGGCCGTCTCTCTGCTTTCTGCGTGATCAAGCATCAACGCTCAGGGTGGTGACATGCAGCTAATTTCAGTATGGAGCGCAGTTCACAATGCATGTAGACCTATCATCTATCTCAGGGTAAAAAAAATTCTGTATTCTGTATTTGCTGCAGCATAGCCTATGCTACAGTAATATAAGGACCAAATGTGCGTCTAATTTATGTCTTCATCTGACTTTTGGGGGTCACCTTTTTTTGTTGTTGCTGTTGTCTTAATTCAGATGCAGAGTTTTACGCGTGAGCGCTCTCTCGCAGTCTTTCTCAATTCCATTAAAATTGCATCCAAAATAGATCATCCTGTTCAAGATTGATGTAGGCATAAACAGTACCAGTCAAAAGTTTGGACATACATACTGATTCAAGTGTTTTTCTTTATTTCTACGATTTTCTACATTGTAGAATAAGAGTGACGACATCAAAACTATGATATAACACATAAGGAATCATGTAGTAACCAAAAAAGTGGTTACAAATCAAAATATATTTTCTATTTGAGATTATTCAAAGTAGCCACCCTTTGCCTTGCTTTTGCACACTCTTGGCATTCTCTCAACCAGCTTCGCCTGGAATGCTTTTCCAACAGTCTTGAAGCAGTTCCTACATATGCTGAGCACTGGTTGGCTGCTTTTCCTTCACTCTGCGGTTCAACATATCCCAAACCATCTCAATTGGGTTGAGGTCTGGTGATTGTGGAGGCCAGGTCATCTGATGCAGCATTCCATCACTCTCCTTCTTGGTCAAATAGCCCTTACACAGCCTGGAGGTGTGTTGGGTCATTGTCCTGTTGAAAATCAAATGATAGTCCCACTAAGCGCAAAACAGATGGGATGGCGTATCGCTGCTGAATGCTGTGGTAGCAATGCTAGTTAAGTCTGCCTTGAATTCTAAATAAATAACCAACCATGTCACCAGGAAAGCACCATCACACCTCCTCCTCCGTGCTTCACGGTGGGAACCACACATGCAGAGATCATCCGTTCACCTACTCTGTGTCTCACAAAGACACAGCGGTTGGAACCAAAAATCTCAAATTTGGACTCATCTGACCAAAGGACAGATTTCCACTGGTCTAATGTCCTTTGCTTGTGTTTCTTGGCCCAAGTAAGGCTCTTCTTATTGGTGTCATTTTGTAGTTGTTTCTTTGCAGCAATTTGGGTTGGTATACAGAAGATGGTAAAATACCAACTCCATACTATGGCAAGAACAGCTCAAATACGCAAAAAGAAATGACAGTTCATTACTTTATGACATGAAGGTCAGTCAATCCGGAACATTTCAAGAACTTTGAAAGTTTCTTCAAGTGCAGTCGCAAAAACCATCAAGCGCTATGACGAAACTGGCTCTCTTGAGGACCGCCACAGGAAAGGAAGACCCAGAGTTGCCTCTAATGCATAGGATAAGTTCATTAGAGTTAACTACACCTAAGATTGCAGCCCAAATAAATGCTTCACAGAGTTGAAGTAACATACAAATCTCAACATCAACTGTTCATAGGTGAATGCTGCAGCTGTACATAGTTCATCGGTATATAGCCCACCCAATTTACCTACCTCACCCCCATACTGCTTTTATTTATTTACTTTTCTGCTCTTTTGCACACCAGTATCTCTACTTGCACATGATCATCTGATGATTTATCACTCCAGTGTTAATCTGCTAAATTGTAATTATTCGATTTATTGCCTACCTCCTCATGCCTTTTGCACACATTGTATATACAGTGGGGAGAACAAGTATTTGATACACTGCCGATTTTGCAGGTTTTCCTACTTACAAAGCATGTAGAGGTCTGTAATTTTTATCATAGGTACACTTCAACTATGAGAGACGGAATCTAAAACAAAAATCCAGAAAATCACATTGTATGATTTTTAAGTAATTAATTTGCATTTTATTGCATGACATAAGTATTTGATACATCAGAAAAGCAGAACTTAATATTTGGTACAGAAACCTTTGTTTGCAATTACAGAGATCATACGTTTCCTGTAGTTCTTGACTAGGTTTGCACACACTGCAGCAGGGATTTTGGCCCACTCCTCCCTACAGATCTTCTCCAGATCCTTCAGGTTTCGGGGCTGTCGCTGGGCAATACGGACTTTCAGCTCCCGCCAAAGATTTTCTATTGGGTTCAGGTCTGGAGACTGGCTAGGCCACTCCAGGACCTTGAGATGCTTCTTACGGAGCCACTCCTTAGTTGCCATGGCTGTGTGCTTCGTGTCGTTGTCATGCTGGAAGACCCAGCCACGACCCATCTTCAATGCTCTTACTGAGGGAAGGAGGTTGTTGGCCAAGATCTCGCAATACATGGCCCCATCCATCCTCCCCTCAATACGGTGCAGTCGTCCTGTCCCCTTTGCAGAAAAGCATCCCCAAAGAATGATGTTTCCACCTCCATGCTTCACGGTTGGGATGGTGTTCTTGGGGTTGTACTCATACTTCTTCTTCCTCCAAACACGGCGAGTGGAGTTAGACCAAAAAGCTATATTTTTGTCTCATCAGACCACATGACCTTCTCCCATTCCTCCTCTGGATCATCCAGATGGTCATTGGCAAACTTCAGACGGGCCTGGACATGCACTGGCTTAAGCAGGGGGACCTTGCGTGCGCTGTAGGATTTTAATCCATGACGGCGTAGTGTGTTACTAATGGTTTTCTTTGAGACTGTGGTCCCAGCTCTCTTCAGGTCATTGACCAGGTCCTGCCGTGTAGTTCTGGGCTGATCCCTCACCTTCCTCATGATCATTGATGCCCCACGAGGTGAAATCTTGCATGGAGCCCCAGACCGAGGGTGATTGACCGTCATCTTGAACTTCTTCCATTTTCTAATAATTGCGCCAACAGTTGTTTCCTTCTCACCAAGCTGCTTGCCTATTGTCCTGTAGCCCATCCCAGCCTTGTGCAGGTCTACAATTTTATCCCTGATGTCCTTACACAGCTCTCTGGTCTTGGCTATTGTGGAGAGGTTGGAATCTGTTTGATTGAGTGTGTGGACAGGTGTCTTTTATACAGGTAACGAGTTCAAACAGGTGCAGTTAATACAGGTAATGAGTGGAGAACAGGAGGGCTTCTTAAAGAAAAACTAACAGGTCTGTGAGAGCCGGAATTCTTACTGGTTGGTAGGTGATCAAATACTTATGTCATGCAATAAAATGCAAATTAATTATTTAAAAATCATACAATGTGATTTTCTGGATTTTTGTTTTAGATTCCGTCTCTCACAGTTGAAGTGTACCTATGATAAAAATGACAGACCTCTACATGCTTTGTAAGTAGGAAAACCTGCAAAATCGGCAGTGTATCAAATACTTGTTCTCCCCACTGTATATTCTCTTTTTTTCTACCATGTTATTGACTTGTTTATTGTTTACTCCATGTGTAACTCTGTGTTGTTGTCTGTTCACACTGCTATGCTTTATCTTGGCCAGGTCGCAGTTGCAAATGAGAACTTGTTCTCAACTAGCCTACCTGGTTAAATAAAGGTGGGAGAAAAAAAAGAGAAAAAAATCAGGCCTTCATCTCACAATACAAGTGATTGGCTCAAACGTATTAAGAAGGAAAGAAATTCCACAAATGAACTTTTAACAAGGCACAACTGTTAAATGAAATGCATTCCACGTGACTACCTCATGAAGCTGGTTGAGAGAATGCCAAGAGGGTGCAAAGTTATCATCAAGGCAAAGGGTGGCTACTTTGAGGAATCTCAAACATAAAATATATTTTGTTTTGTTGAACACTTTTTTGGTTACTA
Source organism: Salvelinus alpinus (assembly GCF_045679555.1). Taxonomy (NCBI): domain Eukaryota; kingdom Metazoa; phylum Chordata; class Actinopteri; order Salmoniformes; family Salmonidae; genus Salvelinus; species Salvelinus alpinus. The sequence goes on along the minus strand of NC_092098.1, from coordinate 43,744,375 downwards.
CATGATTCCATATGTGTTATTTCATAATGTTGATGTCTTGACTATTAGTCCACAATGTAGAAAATAGGAAAAAATATAGAAAAACCCTTGAATGAGTAGGTGTGTCCAAACTTTTGACTGGTACTGTACACACTTGTCCTAGCCTACAGGTAATACATGCAATGCAGTATTAGCCTCATAGTTAGCTAATGAATGACGGGCTGTACATAATAAGCTTCTAATTTAGAGCATTTGTCTCTTGTGCAATACGCACACACCTGTGCTCCACTGGCCTCTCCATAATAAATGCACCTTATCTCCTGGAGACCCATACAAGAAAGACTAGAATAGCTTGCTGGACATTTTTTTGTGCATTTCTTATACCTATAGACTTTTCTAAGAGGGTATGCAAGCTCTTTAAAAGAATAATGTATATACATTTTGAATACAGCAGCCAATAGAAGTCACGGATAGTTTGAAACAAGAGCGATGGCGGTAAGCTAGATCAGTTGTTTATTCAGACCCATAACCATTCAATCTTCCTGAAGAGAAGTGAAAGCTGTGTGTATCTGTTTCTAGTCCTATATTATGCAAGTGTGTCATTAGAATGAGGATAAGGACAACTGTTGAAAGCGAGGAAGGGAATGAAGCAACAATAGAGATAAAGAGGCTATAAAAAAATGAGTCGGCCAACTAATTATACAAATAGGACATATTATTTTTCACAATTCAAATCTAATTCGCTAGCCTATGCTTGTAACTTTGAAAGCTGCATGTGCTGCACCAGAATTGCATGTTCTCTCCCAACTTCGTATCATAATTTGGAAGTGTATCATTCCAGTCCATATAATACAGTACAGTAATACAGTTCACACTCAAAATATTAGCCTACTGCAGCTTGTTTCATTTATTTACCCAAGAGAGAATATTGCTAGCTACATCTATGGGCTTTTATGTGTTTATGTCGTACGTAATGTGCACTAGCCTATATCTCATATATGTATTGGATAACAGCACAATTTGGGTTTTTGTGCTTGGGCTCATAAATTGTATTTTATTGTAGCGCTTATAAAATGTATGTAATGTATGGCTCATGAGGCTCAGGTAGCTTCAGGCTTGAATTTTACATCAAATCCAGACAGATTTTGATGCTTTTGAATTAAACTCAGTTTTTAATATTCAACCCTAGTGGAAAGCAAACTGAAGCAGGTTTTCGTCTAGGGTTTAGCCTGTGCTTGTCTCCATTCAGTTTCTTCTTCTTTTTTACCTGAAAAACTCCCCAGTCCTTAACAATTACCAGCATACCCATAACATGATGCAACCACCACTATGCTTGAACATATGGAGAGTGGTACTCAGTAATCTGTTTGGGGCAAATCCAATCCAACACAACACTTTGTATTCAGGACAAAAAGGGAATTGCTTTGCCACATTTCTTGCAGTATTACTTTAGTGCCTTGTTGCAAATATGATGCATGTTTTGAAATGTTTTTATTCTGTACAGGCTTCCTTCTTTTCACTGTCAATAAGGTTAGTATTGTGGAGTAACTACAGTGTTGTCAATCCATCCTCAGTTTTCTCTTATCACAGTCATTAAACTCTATAACTGTTTTAAAGTCACCATTGACCTCATGGTGAAATCATGAGTGTTTTCCTTCCTCTCCAGCAACTGAGTTAGGAAGGATGCCTGTATCTTTGTAGTGACTGGGTGTATTGATACACCATCCAAAGTGTAATTAATAATTTCAACATAGTCATAAGGATATTCAATGTCTGCTTTTTAAAAATGTTACACATCTATTGACCGAGCTCCCTACCTACCTACCTACCTTCCTACCGACCTAGCTCCCTACTGACCTAGCTCCCTCCCGACCGACCTAGTTCCCTCACTCCGACCTACCTACCGACCTAGCTCCCTGTCTACCGACCTACTGACCTAGCTCCCTGTCTATCGACTTGCCGATCTGGCTGCCGACCTGGCTGCCTGCCTGCCAATCTAGCTGCCGACCTAGCTCCCTACTGACCTTGCTCAATCCAAACCTACCTACCTACTGACCTAGCTCCCTGTCTACCGACCTACCTACTGACCTAGCTCCCTCCTATCAACCTACATACCTACTGACCTAGCTCCCTGTCTACTGACCTACCTACTGGCCTAGCGCCCTCCTACTGACCTAGCTCCCTGTCTACCGACCTACCTACTGACCTAGCTCCCTGTCTACCGATCTTCATATCTACTGGCCTAGCTCCCTACATATCTACTGGCCTAGCTCCCTACATATCTACTGGCTTAGCTCCCTACCTATCTACTGGCCTAGCTCCCTACATATCTACTGACCTAGCTCCCTGTCTATCGACCTTCATATCTACTGGCCTAGCTCGCTACCTATCTGCTGGCCTAGCTCCCTACCTATCTACTGGCCTAGCTCCCTACCTATCTACTGACCTAGCTCCCTGTCTATCGACCTACCTATCTACTGGTCTAGCTCCCTACCTATCTACTGGCCTAGTGCCCTCCTACTGACCTAGCTCCCTGTCTATCGACCTACCTATCTACTGGCCTAGCTCCCTCCTATCTACTGACCTAGCTCCCTGTCTATCGACCTACCTATCTACTGGCCTAGTGCCCTCCTACTGACCTAGCTCCCTGTCTATCGACCTACCTATCTACTGGCCTAGCTCCCTCCTATCAACCTACATACCTACTGACCTAGCTCCCTGTCTACCGACCTACCTACTGACCTAGCTCCCTCCTATCAACCTACATACCTACTGACCTAGCTCCCTGTCTATCGACCTTCATATCTACTGGCCTAGCTCCCTACCTATCTGCTGGCCTAGCTCTTTACCTATCTACTGGCCTAGCTCCCTACCTATCTACTGGCCTAGCTCCCTCCTATCAACCTACATACCTACTGACCTAGCTCCCTGTCTATCGATCTTCATATCTACTGGCCTAGCTCCCTACCTATCTACTGGCCTAGCTCCCTACCTATCTACTGGCCTAGCGCCCTCCTACTGACCTAGCTCCCTGTCTACCGACCTACCTACTGACCTAGCTCCCTCCTATCGACCTACCTATCTACTGGCCTAGCTCACTACCTATCTACTGGCCTAGCTCCCTACCTACCTAAATAACTACTGACTTCCCTCTGTCCCAAGCCTCTTCAAACCAACAACATACACACAGCAGAGAGACAAAGGGAATCTCACAAATGGCACCCTATTCACTATATAGTAGAGCACCTCACTAGTTGATGGAATAAGGTGCCATTTGGTACGTATCCATAGAATTAGGCTTTTGTTGTTTTTCTGAATGGTAATTTACCATGAGGGATGAGCTGGGGGCCGAATGCATATTGATACTTATCGCCTGGTCTTCCTGTCCAGATCACACCATAGACCTCCCTGGACACTGAAAGCTCTCTGCCAGCCCAGACCAGCTCTATCGGCTGTGGTCGGGAGAATATTGAGATGTTGCAAGCAAGCAAAAACCCTACCCTGAATGATGCATTGTATTACATTGTAATATTTGTATGCTTTCTGTGTGTTTCTTTGTTGGCATTACAAGTGCCATGATTTGAGTTTTGTAGCACTAACAAAATGTCTTGGAAAAGATGCAGCACTTCTTTCATTGAACGTGCTGTTGCAGAATCCGTTTGCAGAGAAAATAGCATATTACTCTTATTGCTAGATGTTGACTTTGTATGTTACTCTCTAGCCTTACATAATGTTGTGAGAACCATGTATCCTCTAGCCTTGTCACCATTACCATGCAGAAGATCTTACCTGATACTGCACTACACTGCAATATTAAAGCCATATCCAGCTCAGCTTTATTTATGTTTTTATCTTTTGAAACAGATAGCTAGTAGCATTCGAAAAACACTAGCCATATCTCTGGTCTGTGTAATTACTGTCCATTACATGTGATGATGAGCATTGTTGAGTACTCTGATCTGGTTGTGTCCCAAATTGCACCCTGTTCCCTATATAATGCACTTATTTTGATGCCTACCGGCCCTGGTCAAAAGTAGTGCCCTAAGTAGGGAGTAGGGGGCCATTTGGGGAAATAGCCCTGGTCAAACTCTTCATTGGTATGACCACTGTGCTGCTAGGGCTGCTGCTGCCATTATGGGACCAAATGGCCTGAGAATACTGAGTCTACTCATTGTGGGGCCCCACAGACATGCTTAATGCAGGTGATCCCATTACTAGCCATTCCCCTGAAACACACACACAGCCCCCTCTCCAGTCCCACAGCTCTAATGTCAGTGATGTGGCCCCTCCCCAGACCCAGGTGCTGATGATTTTTCAGCCAGGGTAGCATCACCCATTCCATCTGTTTCCATCATCTTAGTGCTGCTGATTTTTCAGCCAGGGTAGCATCACCCATTCCAGCTGTTTCCATCATCTTAGTGCTGATGATTTTTCCGCCACTGGGTATACATAGGCGGCTTTTTTCAAGGGCATTTATATATACAAGCAGGGATGGCAGTGTGCCTGTCCTTCCAGGCAGATTGAGTTTGAGGCATATTTTTAGCTATCTTTTATTTAAAAACATTTTATTTCACCTTTATTTAACCAGGTAGGCTAGTTGAGAACAAGTTCTCATTTACAACTGCGACCTGGCCAAGAATAAAGCCATTCGACCCATACAACAACACAGAGTTACACATGGAATAAACAAACATACAGGCAATAATACAGTAGAAAAAGTCTATATACAGTGAGTGCAAATGAGGTAAGACAAGGGAAATAAGGCAATAAATAGGCCACGTGGCGAAGAAATTACAATTTACCAATTAAACACTGGAGTGATTGATGTGGAGAAGATGAATGTGCAAGTAGAGATACTGAGGTGCAAAGGAGCAAGATAAATGAATACAGTATCTGCTTGCTCCTGCAGGGTTTCACATAGTAGTTCACCGATCCTGGCGGTTAAGCCTGTATGAGCCTGTACACCCAACCACGGCTTACAGCCTGGTGTCAGTTACACCAATAACACCCTGTTAAACCAACCACCGCTTACAGCCTGGTGTCAGTTACACCACTAACACCCTGTTAAACCAACCGCTGCTTACAGCCTGGTGTCAGTTACACCAATAACACCCTGTTAAACCAACCCGCCGCTTACAGCCTGGTGTCAGTTACACCAATAACACCCTGTTAAACCAACCGCTGCTTACAGCCTGGTGTCAGTTACACCAATAACACCCTGTTAAACCAACCGCCGCTTACAGCCTGGTGTCAGTTACACCAATAACACCCTGTTAAACCAACCGCCGCTTACAGCCTGGTGTCAGTTACACCAATAACACCCTGTTAAACCAACCACCGCTTACAGCCTGGTGTCAGTTACACCAATAACACCCTGTTAAACCAACCGCCGCTTACAGCCTGGTGTCAGTTACACCAATAACACCCTGTTAAACCAACCACCGCTTACAGCCTGGTGTCAGTTACACCAATAACACCCTGTTAAACCAACCGCCGCTTACAGCCTGGTGTCAGTTACACCAATAACACCCTGTTAAACCAACCGCCGCTTACAGCCTGGTGTCAGTTACACCAATAACACCCTGTTAAACCAACCGCCGCTTACAGCCTGGTGTCAGTTACACCAATAACACCCTGTTAAACCAACCGCCGCTTACAGCCTGGTGTCAGTTACACCAATAACACCCTGTTAAACCAACCGCCGCTTACAGCCTGGTGTCAGTTACACCAATAACACCCTGTTAAACCAACCGCCGCTTACAGCCTGGTGTCAGTTACACCAATAACACCCTGTTAAACCAACCGCCGCTTACAGCCTGGTGTCAGTTACACCAATAACACCCTGTTAAACCAACCGCCGCTTACAGCCTGGTGTCAGTTACACCAATAACACCCTGTTAAACCAACCGCCGCTTACAGCCTGGTGTCAGTTACACCAATAACACCCTGTTAAACCAACCGCCGCTTACAGCCTGGTATCAGTTACACCAATAACACCCTGTTAAACCAACCGCCGCTTACAGCCTGGTGTCAGTTACACCAATAACACCCTGTTAAACCAACCACCGCTTACAGCCTGGTGTCAGTTACACCAATAACACCCTGCTAAACCAACCACCGCTTACAGCCTGGTGTCAGTTACACCAATAACACCCTGTTAAACCAACCGCCGCTTACAGCCTGGTGTCAGTTACACCAATAACACCCTGTTAAACCAACCGCCGCTTACAGCCTGGTGTCAGTTACACCACTAACACCCTGTTAAACCAACCGCCGCTTACAGCCTGGTGTCAGTTACACCAATAACACCCTGTTAAACCAACCACCGCTTACAGCCTGGTGTCAGTTACACCAATAACACCCTGCTAAACCAACCACCGCTTACAGCCTGGTGTCAGTTACACCAATAACACCCTGTTAAACCAACCGCCGCTTACAGCCTGGTGTCAGTTACACCAATAACACCCTGTTAAACCAACCGCCGCTTACAGCCTGGTGTCAGTTACACCAATAACACCCTGTTAAACCAACCGCCGCTTACAGCCTGGTGTCAGTTACACCAATAACACCCTGTTAAACCAACCGCCGCTTACAGCCTGGTATCAGTTACACCAATAACACCCTGTTAAACCAACCACCGCTTACAGCCTGGTGTCAGTTACACCAATAACACCCTGCTAAACCAACCACCGCTTACAGCCTGGTGTCAGTTACACCAATAACACCCTGTTAAACCAACCGCCGCTTACAGCCTGGTGTCAGTTACACCAATAACACCCTGTTAAACCAACCGCCGCTTACAGCCTGGTGTCAGTTACACCACTAACACCCTGTTAAACCAACCGCCGCTTACAGCCTGGTGTCAGTTACACCAATAACACCCTGTTAAACCAACCACCGCTTACAGCCTGGTGTCAGTTACACCAATAACACCCTGCTAAACCAACCACCGCTTACAGCCTGGTGTCAGTTACACCAATAACACCCTGTTAAACCAACCGCCGCTTACAGCCTGGTGTCAGTTACACCAATAACACCCTGTTAAACCAACCGCCGCTTACAGCCTGGTGTCAGTTACACCAATAACACCCTGTTAAACCAACCACCGCTTACAGCCTGGTGTCAGTTACACCAATAACACCCTGTTAAACCAACCGCCGCTTACAGCCTGGTGTCAGTTACACCAATAACACCCTGTTAAACCAACCGCCGCTTACAGCCTGGTGTCAGTTACACCACTAACACCCTGTTAAACCAACCACCGCTTACAGCCTGGTGTCAGTTACACCAATAACACCCTGTTAAACCAACCACCGCTTACAGCCTGGTGTCAGTTACACCAATAACACCCTGCTAAACCAACCGCCGCTTACAGCCTGGTGTCAGTTACACCAATAACACCCTGTTAAACCAACCGCCGCTTACAGCCTGGTGTCAGTTACACCAATAACACCCTGTTAAACCAACCGCCGCTTACAGCCTGGTGTCAGTTACACCACTAACACCCTGTTAAACCAACCACCGCTTACAGCCTGGTGTCAGTTACACCAATAACACCCTGTTAAACCAACCACCGCTTACAGCCTGGTGTCAGTTACACCAATAACACCCTGCTAAACCAACCACCGCTTACAGCCTGGTGTCAGTTACACCAATAACACCCTGTTAAACCAACCGCCGCTTACAGCCTGGTGTCAGTTACACCAATAACACCCTGTTAAACCAACCGCCGCTTACAGCCTGGTGTCAGTTACACCAATAACACCCTGTTAAACCAACCGCCGCTTACAGCCTGGTGTCAGTTACACCAATAACACCCTGTTAAACCAACCGCCGCTTACAGCCTGGTGTCAGTTACACCAATAACACCCTGTTAAACCAACCGCCGCTTACAGCCTGGTGTCAGTTACACCACTAACACCCTGTTAAACCAACCGCCGCTTACAGCCTGGTGTCAGTTACACCAATAACACCCTGTTAAACCAACCACCGCTTACAGCCTGGTGTCAGTTACACCAATAACACCCTGCTAAACCAACCGCCGCTTACAGCCTGGTGTCAGTTACACCAATAACACCCTGTTAAACCAACCGCCGCTTACAGCCTGGTGTCAGTTACACCAATAACACCCTGTTAAACCAACCGCCGCTTACAGCCTGGTGTCAGTTACACCACTAACACCCTGTTAAACCAACCACCGCTTACAGCCTGGTGTCAGTTACACCAATAACACCCTGTTAAACCAACCACCGCTTACAGCCTGGTGTCAGTTACACCAATAACACCCTGCTAAACCAACCACCGCTTACAGCCTGGTGTCAGTTACACCAATAACACCCTGTTAAACCAAGCGCCGCTTACAGCCTGGTGTCAGTTACACCAATAACACCCTGTTAAACCAACCGCCGCTTACAGCCTGGTGTCAGTTACACCAATAACACCCTGTTAAACCAACCACCGCTTACAGCCTGGTGTCAGTTACACCAATAACACCCTGCTAAACCAACCGCCGCTTACAGCCTGGTGTCAGTTACACCAATAACACCCTGTTAAACCAACCGCCGCTTACAGCCTGGTGTCAGTTACACCAATAACACCCTGTTAAACCAACCGCCGCTTACAGCCTGGTGTCAGTTACACCAATAACACCCTGTTAAACCAACCGCCGCTTACAGCCTGGTGTCAGTTACACCACTAACACCCTGTTAAACCAACCACCGCTTACAGCCTGGTGTCAGTTACACCAATAACACCCTGTTAAACCAACCACCGCTTACAGCCTGGTGTCAGTTACACCAATAACACCCTGCTAAACCAACCACCGCTTACAGCCTGGTGTCAGTTACACCAATAACACCCTGTTAAACCAACCGCCGCTTACAGCCTGGTGTCAGTTACACCAATAACACCCTGTTAAACCAACCGCCGCTTACAGCCTGGTGTCAGTTACACCAATAACACCCTGTTAAACCAACCGCCGCTTACAGCCTGGTGTCAGTTACACCAATAACACCCTGTTAAACCAACCGCCGCTTACAGCCTGGTGTCAGTTACACCAATAACACCCTGTTAAACCAACCGCCGCTTACAGCCTGGTGTCAGTTACACCACTAACACCCTGTTAAACCAACCGCCGCTTACAGCCTGGTGTCAGTTACACCAATAACACCCTGTTAAACCAACCGCCGCTTACAGCCTGGTGTCAGTTACACCAATAACACCCTGCTAAACCAACCGCCGCTTACAGCCTGGTGTCAGTTACACCAATAACACCCTGTTAAACCAACCGCCGCTTACAGCCTGGTGTCAGTTACACCAATAACACCCTGTTAAACCAACCGCCGCTTACAGCCTGGTGTCAGTTACACCACTAACACCCTGTTAAACCAACCACCGCTTACAGCCTGGTGTCAGTTACACCAATAACACCCTGTTAAACCAACCACCGCTTACAGCCTGGTGTCAGTTACACCAATAACACCCTGTTAAACCAACCGCCCCTTCAGCCTGGTGTCAGTTACACCTATAACACCCTGTTAAACCAACCGCCGCTTACAGCCTGGTGTCAGTTACACCAATAACACCCTGTTAAACCAACCGCCGCTTACAGCCTGGTGTCAGTTACACCAATAACACCCTGTTAAACCAACCGCCGCTTACAGCCTGGTGTCAGTTACACCAATAACACCCTGTTAAACCAACCGCCGCTTACAGCCTGGTGTCAGTTACACCAATAACACCCTGTTAAACCAACCGCCGCTTACAGCCTGGTGTCAGTTACACCAATAACACCCTGTTAAACCAACCGCCGCTTACAGCCTGGTGTCAGTTACACCAATAACACCCTGTTAAACCAACCGCCGCTTACAGCCTGGTGTCAGTTACACCAATAACACCCTGTTAAACCAACCGCCGCTTACAGCCTGGTGTCAGTTACACCAATAACACCCTGTTAAACCAACCGCCGCTTACAGCCTGGTGTCAGTTACACCACTAACACCCTGTTAAACCAACCGCCGCTTACAGCCTGGTGTCAGTTACACCAATAACACCCTGTTAAACCAACCGCCGCTTACAGCCTGGTGTCAGTTACACCAATAACACCCTGTTAAACCAACCGCCGCTTACAGCCTGGTGTCAGTTACACCAATAACACCCTGTTAAACCAACCGCCGCTTACAGCCTGGTGTCAGTTACACCAATAACACCCTGTTAAACCAACCGCCGCTTACAGCCTGGTGTCAGTTACACCAATAACACCCTGTTAAACCAACCGCCGCTTACAGCCTGGTGTCAGTTACACCAATAACACCCTGTTAAACCAACCGCCGCTTACAGCCTGGTGTCAGTTACACCAATAACACCCTGTTAAACCAACCGCCGCTTACAGCCTGGTGTCAGTTACACCAATAACACCCTGTTAAACCAACCGCCGCTTACAGCCTGGTGTCAGTTACACCACTAACACCCTGTTAAACCAACCGCCGCTTACAGCCTGGTGTCAGTTACACCACTAACACCCTGTTAAACCAACCGCCGCTTACAGCCTGGTGTCAGTTACACCACTAACACCCTGTTAAACCAACCGCCGCTTACAGCCTGGTGTCAGTTACACCACTAACACCCTGTTAAACCAACCGCCGCTTACAGCCTGGTGTCAGTTACACCACTAACACCCTGTTAAACCAACCGCCGCTTACAGCCTGGTGTCAGTTACACCAATAACACCCTGTTAAACCAACCGCCGCTTACAGCCTGGTGTCAGTTACACCAATAACACCCTGTTAAACCAACCGCCGCTTACAGCCTGGTGTCAGTTACACCAATAACACCCTGTTAAACCAACCGCCGCTTACAGCCTGGTGTCAGTTACACCAATAACACCCTGTTAAACCAACCGCCGCTTACAGCCTGGTGTCAGTTACACCACTAACACCCTGTTAAACCAACCGCCGCTTACAGCCTGGTGTCAGTTACACCAATAACACCCTGTTAAACCAACCGCCGCTTACAGCCTGGTGTCAGTTACACCAATAACACCCTGCTAAACCAACCGCCGCTTACAGCCTGGTGTCAGTTACACCAATAACACCCTGTTAAACCAACCGCCGCTTACAGCCTGGTGTCAGTTACACCAATAACACCCTGTTAAACCAACCGCCGCTTACAGCCTGGTGTCAGTTACACCAATAACACCCTGTTAAACCAACCGCCGCTTACAGCCTGGTGTCAGTTACACCAATAACACCCTGTTAAACCAACCGCCGCTTACAGCCTGGTGTCAGTTACACCAATAACACCCTGTTAAACCAACCGCCGCTTACAGCCTGGTGTCAGTTACACCAATAACACCCTGTTAAACCAACCGCCGCTTACAGCCTGGTGTCAGTTACACCAATAACACCCTGTTAAACCAACCGCCGCTTACAGCCTGGTGTCAGTTACACCAATAACACCCTGTTAAACCAACCGCCGCTTACAGCCTGGTATCAGTTACACCAATAACACCCTGTTAAACCAACCGCCGCTTACAGCCTGGTGTCAGTTACACCAATAACACCCTGTTAAACCAACCGCCGCTTACAGCCTGGTGTCAGTTACACCAATAACACCCTGTTAAACCAACCGCCGCTTACAGCCTGGTGTCAGTTACACCAATAACACCCTGTTAAACCAACCGCTGCTTACAGCCTGGTGTCAGTTACACCAATAACACTCTGTTAAACCAACCGCTGCTTACAGCCTGGTGTCAGTTACACCAATAACACCCTGTTAAACCAATAACTGTAAGGCTATGTCCATCAACACTGTTAGTTTGGACTCCACACTAAGCTGTCAGACAGTACTCCCATTGCCCCAATGTTTTCCACCATCTGGAGGAGCCAGAGGACGTTGCCAACTGTAGATGACACGGTCCAGAACCAGCAATAACACCGGAGAACTAAAGGGAGTGGCTGGCTGACTGCAGTCCCTGCAGGCTGGACCCCCCTGTTTCAGTCCGGTGGTCTCTCCCTGGGCCTGTTGTTGTTGTACATGGTGGGGGGTGGAGCAGGGTAGGAGGGCAGGAAGCATCTGTGAGGAGAAGGGGGCAGGAGGAGGGTAGAAGGGGGGGCTGGAGCTAACCCTCTCTGGATTTGGTGGTCGGTGTTAACCAGTGTTTAGCCTTCTGTGTCCTTCAGCCTGGTAGCATTGACCATGGCCGTCTTTACTGAAAGCCCCTGACAGGGCCACCTTCCCCTCCCTCACACCTTCCTGTTTCTAACAGCACCTAGGACAGTGAGGCAGGCTGGGGCCCATTTCCTCTCTCTTCTGTCTGTCTGTCTCTCCCTCTGTTTCTCTGTCTCAGTGCTGTTTGAGTATGGGACACATGCCAGGGGAGAGGAGGGAGGCGGTCTGCTACAGGTCTGTCAAGCCCCCCTATAAATATTAATGTCCCAGACTTACACATCAAACCTCCCTGGCAGAGACCTGGACCCATCCCTCTGATACAGAGCACATCCCCACCCTGAAATCAATGAATTAGGTATTTTTAATAAATAACCATTCCTTAAGAGGGCTTTAGAGTTTTGACCTGTAATTTTCTCACTCCAACTAGCAGAGAGGGTAAATTTAATTAGTGATTTATGTAATGTATTTAAACCTGTACACACACACAGAAATGTCTCCCACTAATTACAATTGGGTGATTTAGGATGGCCATGGCAGGATGATTAAACCTGGATGGCTCCTTACACTATTAGTCACTGTCGTCATGCTTCCCTGAGAAAGAGACACAGACAGCGTCAGCAGTAGACTGTTGTCGTGCCTGTTTTTCTGTCCTGGCTGCCACTCTGACTGACTACATCCTCTGTCTGGAGCAAAAGTCACAGCTAGCTGGCGGGGCCAGAGTCAGCACCACGCCACCACTCAACATCCTGGCTGTCACAATACTGTCACTACCTACTGGAGTAATGACAGCCATTCCTCCTCAGTTTACATTCTGTTACAACACAGGAAGGGTGATGATTCAACTCATTGGAATCTCTTTAGGACCGGGAACATCATCGCTAGGTTCCAGAATGACAGTCTGATATGTGACACGTGCCAGCCTAGATGCCGCCTCAACAGGAGCAGTGAAATGAATTGTGACACACTCAACTTTCATTATTAGTTATTTGGTCTGGCATCATGCTTATGCTGCTGGCTCTGATATGTGCATTGGCATAAAACCAAAGAGAGTAGCTACCTAGCCCTTTGACTGTCATCATTATGTATGAGGTGGAGGGAGATGAGGGTCTTCACCCGGCAGCCTTTTCTCTTCTACCTGTGTGTGTGTGTGTGTCTCTCGTGCTCGCTCGCTCTTTCGCGTTCACTCGCTCTTTCGCGTTCGCTCTCTCTCGCTCCCCCCCGCCTCGCCTTTGTACTTGTCACCTTCAAATCCAACTTAAATTAATTTACATCTCTCCATTTCCTGCAATCTCATCTGCAAGAGTCCCATGCATTTTACTTCAGAGGTGGGGGTTCTGTAAAGATAATATTCTCCCTCCCTCGCTTGCCCTCTGTCTCCTCCACTCCCTGGACTGTATCTTAATGTAGACTTTGGTTCACAGTACTGCTCTTGTGTGTTTGAGTGCAGAAGGCGTTTTGGGAGAGAGGGAAGAGGTCAGGGAGTGTTAGTGAGTGGAGGTGGGGATAATCTCAGGGTGGGCTGGTTCACAGAGAGTTTGTGTGAGAGCAATGCAGTCCATTGGCTCTCGGTCCAATGTACCTCTAACACCATTAAGCCAATCACTGAGCTAATTTGTGTGTGTGTGTGTGTGTGTGTGCGCGCTAGTGCTTCTCTGAGTGTGCGCTAGGCTTGGGCGGTGTATCGTATATAGAGGTATTTTGAAATAATTGTTTTGTGTTTGTGTGTGTGTGTATATTTATTTATATCTTTATTTATTTATTTTTGGGGGTTTTGGGGCTCCCTAAAGCTCGGGGGGATGGGTGCCCCGGCCTGGCTTATAACTAAGTTGGCGATCTAAGATGGGCCAAATTAAATGATTTCCAGCTCAGGGCTCCAACTAGGCATTGGTTTGTTAACATACTAGCTAAGTGGCTAGTTTGCAAGATCAAGCTTCTTCGTTACAGCAGAGACGTTCAATCCCCTGCTGGATTAAGATCCCGGTTGCCTACATTTTTGTTTTGTGTGTCAAAAAACAAATACAAATCTATTAAAAGAAATGGCACCCCTTGTGTGCACTGCCGATAATACCGTGTACCCCTGTAGGGTATAGCTACACCGTAATAATCATGTGAATCCAAGGTGGCTTAGCAGTTCAGACGTCTTTTTCTGTTCCGTATTGTTCGTGTCCTGTATATATATATATTTACACCTTTCTTCGCATATCTTTTATCTATTTTATTATCCAAGAACTCAACTACAAAAGCTTTCCTGCAAAAGCTTTCCTGCAACCCGCTTCACCAATTACAAAAGTATTACTTACCTCAATCTGAAAATCCATCGTGGAAGCTAGCCAGGGGCTAATTCAGAAGCTAGCCTGAAAGCTTAACCAGAAGCTACTCCGATAGCTAGCCAGAAGCTAATCTGTAGCTGCCCCGAAATTAGCCGGTTTGCTGGCTAGCGTTGGTGTTTCAGCTGCCCACGTTTAGTGGTCATCAGCTATTCCTTTAGCTCGATAATCTACCGGCACTTTTGTGCAACGCGACTCGGACCGGAGCATTCCGGGACTCTTTTTTTTTCTCTCTCAGTTTCCCCGGATTCCAGCCGCAGGCTCTGGACACTTGTACCTTGATTTCGCAGCTAGCTAGCTGCAAACCGTGTGACTATTGGCTTACGTCGACCCCGGAGCAAACTCTAATCATCCTGGAGCTAGCCAGCTGAGGAGTTCCATCACCATCCGGACCCGTTTCTTTTGTTGCTGCTGCAGATACGGAACCCCACCGGGCCTTCACGACTGACTGCCGCGACTGACTGCCGACGTTATCTGCCCGAGGGATTTATCCAACTGGCACCTCCGTCCCGACGTTACCTGAACGCTCATCTGAGGCCCGCTAATCGTTAGCTGTCTTATCGGCTGCTATTTGAACAAGTATATTGGACAACTATTATTATTATTATTATTTATTTATTTTATTTTTTCCTTGGGTCACTATATCTATTTTGCCAATTTGGATTGATCCCCTCTACCACACGGAACCCCACTACACGGAACCCCACTAACCTACCGACGGAAACGCACGAGGTATCTACAAACAGACCTCCATCCTATGCTGCTACCGATAGCCATATACCCGGCCAGCTGTCTGGATCGCCACGACCCCAACCAACCTCTACTCACTGGACCCTTATTGATCACTCGATTAGCATGCCTCTCCTTAATGTAAATATGCCTTGTCCATTGCTGTTCTGGTTAGTGTTTATTGGCTTATTTCACTGTAGAGACTCTAGCCCTGCTCTCTATACCATATCCAACCTCTCAGTTCCACCACCCACATATGCGATGACATCACCTGGTTTCAATGATGTTTCTAGAGACAATATCTCTCTCATCATCACTCAATACCTAGGTTTACCTCCACTGTATTCACATCCTACCATACCTTTGTCTGTACATTATTCCTTTAAACTATTTTATCGCCCCCAGAAACCTCCTTTTACTCTCTGCTCTAGTAGCTCTAGGCGACCAATTCTCATAGCTTTTAGCCGTACCCTTATCCTACTCCTCCTCTGTTCCTCTGGTGATGTAGAGGTGAATCCAGGCCCTGCAGTACCTGGCTCCACTCCTATTCCCCAGGCGCTCTCTTTTGATGACTTCTGTAACCGTAATAGCCTTGGCTTCATGCATGTTAACATTAGAAGCCTCCTCCCTAAGTTTGTTTTGTTCACTGCTTTAGCACACTCTGCCAACCCGGATGTTTTAGCCGTGTCTGAATCCTGGCTTAGAAAGACCACCAAAAATTCAGACATTTTCATCCCCAATTACAAGATTTTCAGACAAGATAGAACGGCCAAAGGGGGCGGTGTTGCAATCTACTGCAAAGACTGCCTGCAGAGTTCTGTTATACTATCCAGGTCTGTTCCCAAACAATTTGAACTTCTACTTTTAAAAATCCACCTCTCTAAAAACAAGTCTCTCACCGTTGCCGCCTGCTATAGACCACCCTCTGCCCCCAGCTGTGCTCTGGACACTATATGTGAACTGATTGCCCCCCATCTATCTTCAGAGCTCGTGCTGCTAGGCGACCTAAATTTGAACATGCTCAACACCCCAGCCACCCTACAATCTAAGCTTGATGCCCTCAATCTCACACAAATTATAAATGAACCTACCAGGTACCACCCCAATTCCGTAAACACGGGTACCCTCATAGATATCATCCTAACAAACTTGCCCTCCAAATACACCTCTGCTGTTTTCAACCAAGATCTCAGCGATCACTGCCTCATTGCCTGCATCCGTAATGGGTCAGCGGTCAAACGACCTCCACTCATCACTGTCAAACGCTCCCTGAAACACTTCAGCGAGCAGGCCTTTCTAATCGACCTGGCCGGGGTATCCTGGAAGGATATTGATCTCATCCCGTCAGTAGAGGATGCCTGGTCATTTTTTTTAAAATGCCTTCCTCACCATCTTGAATAAGCATGCCCCATTCAAGAAATTTAGAACCAGGAACAGATATAGCCCTTGGTTCTCTCCTGACCTGACTGCCCTTAACCAACAGAAAAACATCCTATGGCGTTCTGCATTAGCATCGAACTAGCACCGTGATATGCAACTTTTCAGGGAAGCCAGAAACCAATATACACAGGCAGTTAGAACAGCCAAGGCTAGCTATTTCAAGCAGAAATTTGCTTCCTGCAACACAAATTCAAAAAAGTTCTGGGACACCGTAAAGTCCATGGAGAATAAGAACACCTCCTCCCAGCTTCCAACCGCTCTGAAGATAGGAAACACTGTCACCACCGACAAATCCACTATAATTGAGAATTTCAATAAGCATTTTTCTACGGCTGGCCATGCTTTCCACCTGGCTACCCCCACCCCGGACAACAGCACTGCCCTCCCCTCTGCTACTCGCCCAAGCCTTCCCCATTTCTCTTTCTCCCAAATACAGTCAGCTGATGTTCTAAATGAGCTGCAAAATCTGGACCCTTACAAATCAGCCGGGCTAGATAATCTGGACCCTTTCTTTCTAAAACTATCTGCTGAAATTGTTGCCACCCCTATTACTAGCCTCTTCAACCTCTCTTTCGTGTCGTCTGAGATCCCCAAAGATTGGAAAGCAGCTGCGGTTATCCCCCTCTTCAAAGGGGGGGACACCCTTGACCCTAACTGCTACAGACCTATATCTATCCTACCCTGCCTTTCTAAGGTCTTCGAAAGCCAAGTCAACAAACAGATTACCGACCATTTCGAATCCCACCACACCTTCTCCGCAATGCAATCTGGTTTCAGAGCTGGTCATGGGTGCACCTCAGCCACGCTCAAGGTCATAAACGATATCGTAACCGCCATCGATAGGAAACAATACTGTGCAGCCGTATTCATTGACCTGGCCAAGGCCTTTGACTCTGTCAATCACCACATCCTCATTGGCAGACTCGACAGCCTTGGTTTCTCTAATGATTGCCTCGCCTGGTTCACCAACTACTTCTCTGATCGAGTTCAGTGTGTCAAATCGGAGGGTCTGTTGTCCGGGCCTCTGGCAGTCTCTATGGGGGTGCCACAGGGTTCAATTCTTGGACCGACTCTCTTCTCTGTTTACATCAATGATGTCACTCTTGCTGCTGGTGATTCTCTGATCCACCTCTACGCAGACGACACTATTCTGTATACTTCTGGCCCTTCTTTTGACACTGTGTTAACAACCCTCCAGGCGAGCTTCAATGCCATACAACTCTCCTTCCGTGGCCTCCAACTGCTCTTAAATACAAGTAAAACCAAATGCATGCTCTTCAACCGATCGCTGCCTGCTCCTGCCCGCCTGTCCAACATCACTACTTTGGACGGCTCTGACTTAGAATATGTGGACACCTACAAATACCTAGGTGTCTGGTTAGACTGTAAACTCTCCTTCCAGACTCACATCAAACATCTCCAATCCAAAGTCAAATCTAGAATTGGCTTCCTATTCCGCAACAAAGCATCCTTTACTCATGCTGCCAAACATACCCTTGTAAAACTGACCATCCTACCAATCCTCGACTTCGGTGATGTCATTTACAAAATAGCCTCCAAAACCCTACTCAATAAATTGGATGCAGTCTATCACAGTGCCATCCGTTTTGTCACCAAAGCCCCATATACTACCCACCACTGCGACCTGTACACTCTCGTTGGCTGGCCCTCGCTTCATACTCGTCGCCAAACCCACTGGTTCCAGGTCATCTACAAGACCCTGCTAGGTAAAGTCCCCCCTTATCTCAGCTCGCTGGTCACCATAGCAGCACCTACCTGTAGCACGCGCTCCAGCAGGTATATCTCTCTAGTCACCCCCAAAACCAATTCTTCCTTTGGACGCCTCTCCTTCCAGTTCTCTGCTGCCAATGACTGGAACGAACTACAAAAATCTCTGAAACTGGAAACACCTATCTCCCTCACTAGCTTTAAGCACCAGCTGTCAGAGCAGCTCATAGATTACTGCACCTGTATATAACCCATCTACAATTTAGCCCAAACAACTACCTCTTTACCTACTGTATTTATTTATTAATTTATTTTGCTCCTTTGCACCCCATTATTTCTGTCTCTACTTTGCACTTTCTTCCACTGCAAACCAACCATTCCATTGTTTTTTTAGTTTTTATTTTACTTGCTGTGTTGTACTCACTTCGCCTCCATGGCCTTTTATATTTTTATTTATTTATACATATATTTGTTTGCCTTCACCTCCCTTATCTCACCTCACTTGCTCACATTGTATATAGACTTATTTTTTTTTTTCACTGTATTATTGACTATATGTTTGTTTTACTCCATGTGTAACTATGTGTTGTTGTATGTGTCGAACTGCTTTGCTTTATCTTGGCCAGGTCGCAATTGTAAATGAGAACGTGTTCTCAATTTGCCTACCTGGTTAAATAAAGGTTAAATAAAATAAAAAATAAATAAATAGGAGCAGTATGAACATCTGCATACTGCCCTTCCCTAGTGACTTTATGTGCTGGCCTCTGGCTACACTCATTTGGCGCCATTTTGTTTGATCCCGTGAGTGGAAGAGGGCGTTCTCTAAATCAAGAAGGAATGGATTGACTCTGACATCAAAGGAGAACTACGGTGTGTGTATTCTTGTTTCTCAACTTGTTGGCTTTTTAACAGTTGTGTAACTGGGTGATATACTGAAGATGACGCTCTTTCTCAGTGTGTTGGTGTGGTTTTTTTGATTGTGAGGTTGGTGTTGGTGAGGTTATGACATTAACTAAATTGCATTAACAATGAGGCTATTTGCCCAGTGGTTGGCACATTGATTGGTTCTTGAGTTGTTGAGTATTGCCATGCCTGTTTGGCGGTGCTGCCATCTGCCGGCCATTGAAGTCCATGCCATGTCCCTATCTAATGTGATGTGATATGTTATGTTGGCATCATTACTTACTCAGACATAGTGTACAGATGTTCTAATTTAGGGAGCATGCTAACTTCTATAGGCTATTTATTTATGTCTTCCTGGATTCCATCCATTCACTCATGATTTGTTTGTCTGGAAATTCATTTCTACAACCATCTCTTTCAGTGTGTACTCATTTGTGTCATCCAGTAGTTATTGGTCCATAATACGTCTGTGCTAATTAGAACAATCAAGACTTAGCTAAAGGACACCTCCGCTACTCAAATAGAATGCATAATGACTGGTGTCGCCGGTCCCAGTACAGGACCCAGTGTATGAGATTCAGCTCAGTGTTTAGTCCACCTCCAGTGCTTCTGTCTCCAGTGCCATTAAAGGGATACTTTGGGATTTTGACAGAAGCCCTTTATCTACTTCCCCAGTCATATGTGACCGACCGGCTCAAATCGGTCTTTTCTAGCAAAATATATATATATTATCGGATAAAATTGTATTTAATGCACTACAGTTGAGGAACAATGGGAAAGTAATTATGCTTTGAAAGTTGATAAACTTGTTAACTCACTTTTGAGAAAATGGCCTTTGAATGGTTTGGTACTACTATTGGAGAACCTGTCTTTGTCTACACCCATTCATCATCGTTCACACCCTCTTAAGCTTTAGCCCCACCCATCTCTTTAAGGGTTGATCTGAATGTACTAACAGCACCCAAGCTAACTTGCTAGCTACTTCCAGACAGCTAAGTGAGAGAGAGAACAGCTCACTGAACATTACTTAGACTGTTACGTTATCCAGAGCGTTGGTGACTGCAACTGTGCTGTCAGATTATCCGTCTGTAAATTCAGAGCGTTCCGCGTTCAGAGCGCACACTGGACGCTCTGGCTGACTGATGTTTACTGAGTTTACTGATGTCTACTGACACCGGTCATATTCAACGGGTGTTGAGCGTTTTGTAAATTCATCAGTTATTCTGCGCTCTCTGGCACACAGACGAGAGTGCTCTGTAATCGGAGTAGATGGCCAGACTGCATTTACGAATGCACCCGAACTGGTTACTTGCATAGTGGAGTCTTTTGGTAAGACGTAGCTAACCAGGTAAACAATGAACCATAATCCCAACGCATGCCGTTACTACGCTGCATGAATCTGCAGGTAGCTAACCTACCAGGTTCAATGTTTTGAACTCGTGGATACCATTTGTATGTCTGTGTCCAGTATGAAGGAAGTTAGATGTAGTTTTGCAAGCCAATGCTAACTAGCGTTAGCGCAATGACTGGAAGTCTGTTGGTATCTGCTAGCATGCTAGCAGATACTGTAGACTGTCATTATACTAAAGCTAGTTAGCAATTGCACTAGCACTAGTTAGCTACTTCCTTCAAACTGCACGGAACCCCGTTCCGCTAGCGGAACCCCTCGCCAACAGCCAATAAAATTGCAGGGAGCCAAATATAAATCAACAGAAATCTCATAAATCACATTTCTCAAACATACAAGTATTAGGCACCATTTTAAAGATAAAATTCTCGTTAATCCAGCCACAGTGTCTGATTTCAAAAATGCTTTACAGCGAAAGCTCCACAAAAGATTACGTTAGGTTACCACCAAGTCACAGAAAAACCCTGCCATTTTTCCCGCCAAAGAGAGAAGTCACAAAAAGCACAAATAGAGATAAAAATAATCATTAACCTTTGATGATCTTCATCAGATGACACTCATAGGACTTCATGTTACACAATACATGTATGTTTTGTTCGGTAAAGTTCATATTTATATCCAAAAATCTTATTTTACATTGGCGTGTTAGATTCAGTAGTTCCAAAACATGCAGTGATATTGCAGAGAGCCACATGAATTCACAGAAATACTCATAATAAATGTTGATGAAAATACAGCTATTATACATGAAACTTTAGATACACTTCTCCTTAATGCAACCGCTGTGTCAGATTTCAAAAAAACTTTACGGAGAAAGCATAATCTGAGAACGGCACTCAGAGCCCAAACCAGCCAGAGAAATATCCGCCATGTTGGGTAGTCAACATTATTCATAAATAGCATTAGAAATATTCACTTACCTTTGATGATCTTCATCAGAATGCACTCCCAGGAATCGCAGTTCCACAATAAATGCTTGTTTTGTTCGATAATGTCCATCATTTATGTCCAATAGCTTCTTTTGTTAGGGTGTTTGGTAAACAATCCAAAAGCGCGATCTGGTCCATTCGGACGAAACTTTCAAAAAGTTATATTACAGGTCGAAGAAACTTGTCAAACTAAGTATAGAATCAATCTTTAGGATGTTTTTATCATAAAAGTTCAATAATGTTCCAACCGGAGAATTCCATTGTCTGTAGAGAAGCACTGGAACGAGAGCTACCTCTCAAGTGAAAGCGCATGACTGAGAACGAGGCTGTAGGCAGAACCCTTAGTAAAACAGCTCCCATCCGGCCCCCCTTCACATGAGAAGCCTGAAACCACGTTCTAAAAACGGTTGACATCTAGTGGAAGCCTTAGGAAGTGAAAAATAACCCATATCCCACTGTGTATTCGATAGGGGTGAGTTCAAAAACTACAAACCTCAGATTTCCCACTTCCTGTTTGGATTTCTTCTCAGGTTTTTGCCTGCCATATGAGTTCTGTTATACTCACAGACATCATTCAAACAGTTTTAGAAACTTCTGAGTGTTTTCTATCCAATACTAATAATAATATGCATATATTAGCATCTGGGACTGAATAGGAGGCAGTTCACTCTGGGCACGCTATTCATCCAAAAGTGAAAATGCTGCACCCTATCCCAAACAAGTTAATTGTGGAGGACGGGCTCATGGTAACGGCTGGAGCGGAATAGGTGGAATGGTATCAAACGTATCACACACCGTTTCCTTGTTTTTGATGCCCTTCCATTTGCTCCTTTCCAGACATTATTATGAGCTGTCCTCCCCTCCGCAGCCTCCACTGCTGCACGCAGAGACAAAAATGGTTTCCACTAGTTCATCTGACACTGGGGAAGTAGATAAAGGGCCTTATTGACAAAATCCCAAAGTATCCCTGTAAAGTTGGCCTGGTAGAGAGTTGGCAGCCAGGAGTAACGCTCATTTTATTGCTGTTAACATAATTGCTTTGGCTGTTTGGGTCTCAGGAAGAGAAGGGAAGGAAAGCAGACAAGCTAGTGGAGTAATCGACTATATATCAATAACCTGCTCTTTCTCTCTGAGTGCAGCCTGCATCACTCTTCCCAGCCTGTTATTTACAACGGCGTTCATCGTGTGTGAGTCAGTCAGTCGGTCGGTCTCCCCTCACTTACTAGCAGAACACAGAGATCCACAGCTAGACACTAATCTAACCCAACTGATTTGAGTTGAGATATTGATACATAGAACATGGAAATGGAGATCAGTTATAACCAGTGTGTGTTTTGGAACGGTTCCGAGACGTTACATCTGAAATGGATCAATCTCCAATCTCCTGTTCAACTGATCAAGGACATCCCTCCCGTAGCAGTGGTTAAAGCGCCCGCCCTGCCGCCATGGGGGAGGAGGGACAATCCAATCTTCCGAGTCACAGATGTTTGTCTGGGAGCGTATTTGACACTGGTGGGGAGGAGCAACATCTGGCCATGTGAATAGTTTAGATGGATGGCTCCAGTGACTGACATCCTCTACAGTGTTATCATCAGAAGTACTTCCTTCTTAACCTCGAGCAGCCCAGCCCACCTCCAGGCTCACGTGTCTCTGTTTGGGAGTACTGCTCTACTCTGTGATAAAAGAAAAACATGATAAGACCTCTCCTTCTGGTTTATTTCACTTTGAGATGTGAGGATTGCTTCTCGCCTGTCATACATGATACAATGAGTTTCCTCCAATGAAAGATGGAATAGAAATGGCTTAGATCTATGCATGGTGAATATGCCATACGTCCAGTATCTATAAATAGGCTAACACTAGCCCTCCCTTGCTGTGGCGAGCTCAGCTCTGAAGCAGTTAAGGCATAATTGGGAAGCTCCACTATGTTTTAATGATGGAGCCCCTGCTGAGATCCTGTACCGGTGCGTTAGTGCTGCTGCATCTAGAACGCGCCTATTCTGGATCGGTGGCCTGTCTTTGTGAACCAGGGTCATTACTAGCATCACACCTAAACATCTGCTTACAGCTTTATTCCAATCGTTGCGTCCCAAATGGCTGGCTATTCCCTTTATAGTGCACTATAAAGGCCTCACAGGAACGAGGGGAATGGAGGTTCAATCCCACGACAAGTTAATTACTGTAGCCAGTCTACAGAAATGAAATGAGTAGAGTAAAATATATCTCCTTTTCAAGGTAAGGTTATAATACAAGTGAATAAATTAGAAATGCTCTGTTGTGACTTAATGTGACTCCAATTTAGGTCTAGTCATAGTTTGGACTTTTAGAGAGAAGACTTAAATGATCAGTCCTGGCTCGCCTTGCGTTCCCTTGTTGATGTGATAGATTCATACAGCCAAAGGAATAAGACATTCATATTTAATCACCCCACACTGCTATCATTAATTCATGATCAGAACAGGAGGAGAACAGACAGTGGAAGGCGGGAGGGCATTGGCGTGCCATTAAGTAAAGTTGGTGTGAAGTGTGAATTAGAGCCGCGAGACTGCAGCAATTAGCGAGGTTTACCCTTTCATTGGCCCGTTTGTCCCCCCGGCGGCCTCATTAGCCAATCCCGTCCTCCCACGGCCTCTCATATGTCATCATCAGACTTCATCCCCAGGATGAAAGACTTTGATTGTCATGCCATGTGACATCAACACCCAACCTAGTGTCACCACTGTTTCTGATTGCCATGCCATGTGACATCAACACCCAACCTAGTGTCACCACTGTTTCTGATTGCCATGCCATGTGACATCAACACCCAACCTAGTGTCACCACTGTTTCTGATTGCCATGCCATGTGACATCAACACCCAACCTAGTGTCACCACTGTTTCTGATTGCCATGCCATGTGACATCAACACCCAACCTAGTGTCACCACTGTTTCTGATTGCCATGCCATGTGACATCAACACCCAACCTAGTGTCACCACTGTTTCTGATTGCCATGCCATGTGACATCAACACCCAACCTAGTGTCACCACTGTTTCTGATTGCCATGCCATGTGACATCAACACCCAACCTAGTGTCACCACTGTTTCTGATTGCCATGCCATGTGACATCAACACCCAACCTAGTGTCACCACTGTTTCTGATTGCCATGCCATGTGACATCAACACCCAACCTAGTGTCACCACTGTTTCTGATTGCCATGCCATGTGACGTCACCACTGTTTCTGATTGCCATGCCATGTGACATCAACACCCAACCTAGTGTCACCACTGTTTCTGATTGCCATGCCATGTGACATCAACACCCAACCTAGTGTCACCACTGTTTCTGATTGCCATGTTGATAACGGTGCTGTTATTGTTTGATGTTGGGAGTTTTAACCAGAGTGGTTGGAGCATTCAGATCCTAAATGTTCTGGGTTTTGAGGCCATGATAATGGATATATACATTAGTTTTCTCCTCTGGGAATCCGATAGATTTGTTAAATGGATGCAGGCCAGAGATTCATCATTGTCTGAAACCTGACCCCATCGTAAAGGAATCAATATTGACCCACTTGGCTATGGAATAAACAGAATGAAAG
This sequence comes from Salvelinus alpinus, assembly GCF_045679555.1. Taxonomy (NCBI): domain Eukaryota; kingdom Metazoa; phylum Chordata; class Actinopteri; order Salmoniformes; family Salmonidae; genus Salvelinus; species Salvelinus alpinus. The sequence continues at coordinate 43,719,177 of NC_092098.1, read as the reverse complement.
ACCCGTTTAGCTCGTTGAGAGGGAGAGTGTTCTAACCGGCCGCTGTATGACTTGCAACACTTTTCATTTTAGTTATGGCACCGCCACCTTTGGTTGCTGTTGTCAATATCAACTGCTGCCGGCTACGCCCCTCATGTTGGTGCCAGTTGAGCTGTAAGTGGAAGAAGATTGCATTTACAGCCCCAGTGTAATGGAAAATGGATTTTAGTTGAATAGGAGTGGATGTGTCCAGAAGAGAATGCTTGGGGTTTGGGTTGTGATTTTCTGACTGAGCTGTGGAGAAGTGTTACATTATTCACGGTTAGGCTACTCTCTGACCGCCCTGTCTGCACACCTTCACCCTGGGGATCCTGAGTGGTGCAGTGGTCTAAGGCACTGCATCTCAGTGCTAGAGGCGTAACTACATACACCCTGGTTCGAATCCAGGCTGTAGTCCCATAGGGCAGTCATCTGGGTTTGGCCCAGCGTCGTCCTAGTTTGGCCAGTGTAGGCCATCATTGTAAATAAGAATTTGTTCTTTACTGACTTGCCTAGTTAAATAAAGGTTACATTTAAAAAGCCTCCAGCCTCAGCCTTGCTCTCTACATTGGCTGGGCTCCCCACCTCAGTCCTATCTAGGACACAGCCATTTGTCTAACCTAATTGCCAGTGTGGGATTTCTCCAGCTCCACCTAGGTTAAATTGTGTACAGGGTCATTCTCATGACTGCAACCAGCTATCCTGTCTCCTAGTCCAGCCTATGTTTTTTATTGTGTATGGTGTAGAGGTTGGAGGATGGACTCTCCCCAGTCCCCTGTGGAGGGATGGGTTAAGGGGTTGTAAGTTGGTGATGCTGCCCAGCCCCCACCCAGTACGCAGTGTAAACTGAACTTGTTTATTACATGGTGGCACGGAGATGGGTCCAGCGCCAGCTTTGGGTGGGTGGCTTGTTGTCTGGCTGGCACCACCAAGGTTGGCAGAGGTGGCCATGGAGGTGTGATGCAGGTTCACCCACTAGACCCACTAGACCATCCACGCAACCAGACCAGCTCCCTCACCCGCCTCAGGCTGGTAAGACCTGGGAACACTGGACTGAGTTGGTAGAATACCTGATCAATGTGGTATAGAAGCTGAACTGGTCACTGACTGTGTGTGGTTAGGTTGTTAGCAGGGCATTGGTGGCTGCTCTTTGTCTGTTTTGGATGTTGTCCTGGTGTGTGTCTTGAGTCTCTCATTGATGGGATGGTTTTCTTGGTTGATTAATGAAACACTGGGCTGTTGTAACATTATCCAGGTTGACTGGAAGTTTAGTCCATCTACCATAGGTGAGGTGATCATTATTGACTTGTGTGTAGTAGTAGCTTATGGTTTAGAGAACAAACCTGCATCCTGAAAGGGAGCAAACCTGCGTCCTGAAAGTGAACAAACCTGCGTCCTGAAAGGGAATAAACCTGCGTCCTGAAAGGGAACAAACCTGCGTCCTGAAAGTGAACAAACCTGCGTCCTGAAAGGGAATAAACCTGCGTCCTGAAAGGGAATAAACCTGCGTCCTGAAAGGGAACAAACCTGCGTCCTGAAAGGGAACAAACCTGCGTCCTGAAAGGGAACAAACCTGCGTCCTGAAAGGGAACAAACCTGCGTCCTGAAAGGGAACAAACCTGCGTCCTGAAAGTGAACAACGGAAGTGATACATTTTTCTTTCAATTACAGCTTATTTTCAGTGATCCTCATTTCATTTTGCCAGGGGACAAATTGTTTCAGTATCTTTATGAAAGCAGTGACCCACAATGTTTTGATGCCAAATAAATAAATAAAAATTCTATACGCACAAAAAGCTTGTTTCTCTCAAATGTTGTGCACATTTTTGTTTACATCCCTGTTAGTGAGCATTTGTCAAGATAATCCATCCACCTGACAGGTGTGGCATATCAAAAACCTGTTCATTACACAGGTGCACCTTGTACTGGGGACAATAAAAGGACACTGTAAAATGTGCAGTTTTGTCACGCAACACAATGCCACAGAGATCTGAAGTTCTGAGGAAGCATACAATAAGCATGGTGACTGCAGTAATGTCCACCAGAACTGTTGCCAAATAATTTAATGTTAATTCCTCTACCATAAGCCACCTCCAATGTCTATTTACAGAATTTGGCAGTACGTCCACCCGGCCTCTGCAGACCACTTGTATAGCGTTGTGTGGGTGAGCGGTTTGCTGTTGTGAACAGAGTGCCCCATGGTGAAGGTGGGGTTATGGTATGGGCAGGCATAAGCTACGGACAATGAACACAATGACATTTTATCGATGTCTATTTGAATACACAGAGATACCGTGACGAGATCCTGAGGTCCATTGTCGTGCCATTCATCCACCGCCATCACCTCATGTTTCAGCAAGATCATTTCGCAAGGATCTGTACACAATTCCTGGAAGTTGAAAATGTACCAGTTCTTCCATGGCCTGCGTACTTACCAGACATGTCACCCGTTGAGCATGTTTGGGATGCTCTGGATCGACGTGTACGAAAGGCATGTTCCAGTTCCCGCCAATATCCAGCAACTTCGCACAGCCATTGAAGAGGAGTCGGACAACATTCCTGCCTTTTACTGAGGAGTTGCTTCTGTCTGGCAACTCTACCATAAAGTCCTGATTGGTGGAGTGCTACAGAGATGGTTATCCTTCTGGAAGATTCTCCCATCTCCACAGAGGAACTCTGGAGCTCCTTCAGAGTGACCATCAGGCTCTTGGTCACCTCCCTGACCAAGGCCCTTCTCCCCCGATTGCTCAGTTTGGCTGGGCGGCCAGCTCTAGGATGAGTCTTGGTTGTTCCAAACGTCTTCCATTTAAGAATGATGGAGGCCTCTGTGTTCATAGTGACCTTCAATGCTGCAGAAATGTTTTGGTGTCTTTCCCCAGAACTGTGCCTCGACACAATCCTGTCTCGGAGCTCTATGGACAATTCCTTTGACCTCATGGCTTGGTTGTTGCTCTGACATGCACGGTCGACTGTGGGACCTTATATAGACAGGTGTGTGCCTTTCCAAATCATGTCCAATCAATTTAATTTACCACAGGTGGACTCCAAGTTGTAGAAACAACTCAAGGGTGATCAATGGAAACAGGATGCACCTGAGCTCAATTTCGAGTCTCGTAGCAAAGGGTCTGAATACTTATTTACATGTAGTTTGAGGAGGATTTTTATTTATTCAATCCATTTTAGAATAAGGCTGTAACATAATAGGGGGGAAAGTAAAAGGGTGTGAATACTTTCCAAGTACACTGTATTTATTTATTTATTGTTGTGTGGAATTTCATTGTTGGACATAAAAGCCAGGAAATCGGCTCCAAGTGATTTTATTTGAAGAAATCTTCCCACACATAGTAGAGACACGACGTCATTGTATACACATACCACATTCTGAAATTATTCTTTTAGCAAACATATCTGTTTAGGCTTCTTGCAGTCTACAAATTATTAGTCTTTATGTTCCGACCATCCGCTCATGAAACAAATCTTCCCTCTGCTGAATCTAGTTGATGATCGCTTGTGTCTCTCTCTCTCTCTCTCTGTGTGTGTCTGTCTACAGTGTGTGTTCACCCGCGTGCTGTGCGTGTGTGTCCTGTGATATTAACAGCCGTCCTTCTCTCTTCCTGTGTGTGTCTGAGCAGCTTCCTGGAGACCTAAACAAGATGCACCTTACAGACCACCCCCACAGCCAGGGGAGCCACGTGCCGCCCAGCCAATCCGGATGCAGTATCACCAGCGACTCGGGGAGCAGTAGCCTTTCAGACATCTACCAGGTAGCCTCTACACTATTTCACCATTTACAAACTGAGCTGACGTAGTATACTTATAACCTCACCTTTCCAAAGCTTTGAAGTTCCATTGTTCTGTTTCAGTAATGCTCCGAGCCTTTTGTTCTCTCAATACTATATAACTTTGAAGTCAGTCAATGCACCATGGCTTTCCTGCTTTATAGGAGGAAGGATGGAAAGGTGTGGACGTTACCATTCCCCAGCTCGACTGACCCAGCCCTCCCCACGCTCCATGTAGCCCTCTTTTTGCCGCCCTCATACCATTCCTCACCCTTCCTCCCTGCCCTCTCTCCCCCTGCTTTTCCAGTTCAATGGAACATGTCCTCTCCTCCCATCCATCCATCCAGGGTTGCTAATTATAGTGTGTGTTAGTTGGGTTTCCTGTGGTTCTAAGGGCCCCTCTCTCCTGTAGCATTGTGTGCTAAAGGGCAGGGTACACAGGACACAGACAGATATGCTCCCAGGACCTCAGACCCCACCTCCCCCCTACCCTCACTATTATATCAAATGTTCTAACCTTAGCTCCTGCACCTACCTCTATATATCGCTAACCCCACCCCTACTCTTACGTTCTCTAACTCCAGGCCACATTTAACCCACCATTACACAAACCTTCTCTCTCACCTTTGACCCACCATTACACAAACCTTCTCTCTCACCTTTGACCCACCATTACATAAACCTTCTCTCTCACCTTTGACCCACCATTACACAAACCTTCTCTCTCACCTTTGACCCACCATTACACAAACCTTCTCTCTCACCTTTGACCCACCATTACACAAACCTTCTCTCTCACCTTTGACCCACCATTACACAAACCTTCTCTCTCACCTTTGACCCACCATTACACAAACCTTCTCTCTCACCTTTGACCCACCATTACACAAACCTTCTCTCTCACCTTTGACCCACCATTACACAAACCTTCTCTCTCACCAACCAGACTATCTCCCTGTTCTCTCCTCCTCATGGAGTCACCTGTCATTGATTTAGAGGAGCTCAGTCAGCTGTGTCCATAAATGTATGTTGACTTGAGTCCAGCAGCTTCTATTGCTGCCAGTCGGTGAGTTTGTTTACAGCTTGTGTTTTTTTAAATGCTTGACCTCTCGTCCAGCCCTGAGCGGTGAGCTGCCATACCACTCTGGGCTGCAGTGTCTCTCTTCTCTTCCCTCCTCGATCTCTTCTCTCTCTGTCTCTGGGTGATTTGATGGGGTGTCTCTGGCTCAGTCCCCTGTGCAGCCACCAGGAACTGATGTCCCTGTCAGTTTAGATTTGACCTGATCTGAGACCTGTATGGGCACAAAACGTCTCCCTCTTTCTGTGTCACTCTCGGTCCCAAACCCACATGGAGATATCAGCAGTAATGGTTCTCTGTCTCTCTCGTTGGCTCTCTGTCTCTCGTTGGCTCTCTGTCTCTCGTTGGCTCTCTGTCTCTCGTTGGCTCTCTGTCTCTCGTTGGCTCTCTGTCTCTCGTTGGCTCTCTGTCTCTCGTTGTCTCTCTGTCTCTCGTTGTCTCTCTGTCTCTCGTTGGCTCTCTGTCTCTCGTTGGCTCTCTGTCTCTCGTTGGCTCTCTGTCGCTCGTTGGCTCTCTGTCGCTCGTTGGCTCTCTGTCGCTCGTTGGCTCTCTGTCTCTCGTTGGCTCTCTGTCTCTCTGTCCCTCGTTGGCTCTCTGCGTCTCTGTCGCTCGTTGGCTCTCTGCGTCTCTGTCGCTCGTTGGCTCTCTGCGTCTCTGTCGCTCGTTGGCTCTCTGCGTCTCTGTCGCTCGTTGGCTCTCTGCGTCTCTGTCGCTCGTTGGCTCTCTGCGTCTCTGTCGCTCGTTGGCTCTCTGCGTCTCTGTCGCTCGTTGGCTCCCTGTGTCTCGCGCTCTCTGTGTCTCTCGCTCTCTGTGTCTCTCTCGCGCTCTGTCTCTCTCTCGCGCTCTGTCTCTCTCGCGCTCTGTCTCTCTCGCGCTCTGTGTCTCTCTCTCTCTCTCTCGCTCTCTGTGTCTCGCGCTCTCTGTCTCTCTCGCGCTCTGTCTCTCTCGCGCTCTGTGTCTCTCTCGCGCTCTGTGTCTCTCTCGCGCTCTGTGTCTCTCTCGCGCTCTGTCTCTCTCGCGCTCTGTGTCTCTCGCGCTCTGTGTCTCTCTCTCTCTCGGGCTCTGTGTGTCTCTCTCTCGGGCTCTGTGTGTGTCTCTCTCTCGAGCTCTGTGTGTGTCTCTCTCTCGGGCTCTGTGTGTGTCTCTCTCTCGGGCTCTGTGTGTGTCTCTCTCTCGGGCTCTGTGTGTGTCTCTCTCTCGCGCTCGCTCTGTCTCTCTCGCGCTCGCTCTGTCTCTCTCGCGCTCGCTCTGTCTCTCTCGCTCTGTCTCTCTCGCTCTCGCTCTGTCTCTCTCGCTCTGTCTCTCTCGCTCTCGCTCTGTCTCTCTCGCTCTGTCTCTCTCGCTCTCGCTCTGTCTCTCTCACTCTCGCTCTGTCTCTCTCGCTCTCGCTCTGTCTCTCTCGCTCTCGCTCTGTCTCTCGCGCTCGCTCTGTCTCTCGCTCTGTCTCTCGCTCTGTCTTTCTCGCTCTGTCTCTCTCGCTCTGTCTCTCTCGCTCTGTCTCTCTCGCGCGCTCGCTCTGTCTCTCTCGCTCTGTCTCTCTCGCGCTCGCTCTGGCTCTCTCGCACTCGCTCTGTCTTTGTGTGATTTGATGGGCTCTCACTCTCTCACTCACTCACTCTGTTTCTCTCTCTCACTCACTCACTCACTCACACGCTGAAAGAACAGAGTTGCCCTCCGTCTAACACCTAGATAAAATAACAAGGAATCCAGAGATGAGGGGAGAAAGACACTGATCCTCTCTGTTTCACACCGTCTCTGTACAGGCAGACTTTCTCTGTGTTTCACACCGTCTCTGTACAGGCAGACTTTCTCTGTGTTTCACACCGTCTCTGTACAGGCAGACTTTCTCTGTGTTTCACACCGTCTCTGTACAGGCAGACTTTCTCTCTGTTTCACACCGTCTCTGTACAGGCAGACTTTCTCTGTGTTTCACACCGTCTCTGTACAGGCAGACTTTCTCTGTGTTTCACACCGTCTCTGTACAGGCAGACTTTCTCTGTGTTTCACACCGTCTCTGTACAGGCAGACTTTCTCTGTGTTTCACACCGTCTCTGTACAGGCAGACTTTCTCTCTGTTTCACACCGTCTCTGTACAGGCAGACTTTCTCTGTGTTTCACACCGTCTCTGTACAGGCAGACTTTCTCTGTGTTTCACACCGTCTCTGTACAGGCAGACTTTCTCTGTGATTTCACACCGTCTCTGTACAGGCAGACTTTCTCAGGTAACATTTCCCTTCTTCCAATCAATCCCTTATCTAGGAAACATCCCATTTGATCCTGTCCACTTCCATTCCTGAAAGCACTGTAGAACAGAGCAGGCAGGTTCAGTCTGTTACTGTGTACTAGAGGAGCGAATAGACAGATGGCCTTGAATATTTCTAAAGTGACTGGGGAGCTGGTCGCTTAACCTCAGGGTAGTGGGTTCAAATCCCAGTTGATCTGAGCACTCCGTAACCCTCGGCACCAGTTCATTCCAACCATCTGTCCAAACAGCATGGAAAATATGGGCAGTGTGAATAATTAGTCGTGTATGCATAATTCTTAGGGATTATGTTTTTAATTTTTGTTGGTCTACGTTTAAAGAATAACCAATATCTGTCACCTCTGCAGGCTACAGAGAGTGAAATGGGTGACGTGGACCTATCCGGGCTCCCGGAGGCAGCGGTGGACTCTGAGGAAGAGGAGGAGGAGGATGAAGACCTGGAGAGGACGTCAGACACCCTGATTGGTAGAGACCTGGTCAGGGAGTGTCTGGAGAAAGATCCGGTGGACCGCAACGATGATGACATTGGTGAGCTTCTTGTGCGCTCCTCCTTTTCCCTGAATACCCCTTTACCCTATCTTTCAATTCAATACAAGGGGGTTTATTGGTATGGAAAACATATGTTTGCATGGCCAAAGCAAGTGAAATGGATAAACAAAAGTGAAATAAACAATAAAAAATGAATAGTAAAAAGTTTCAAAGAATAAAGACATTTCAAATGTCATATTATGTCTGTATACAGTGTTGTAGCGATGTGCAAATAGTTAAAGTACAAAAGGTAAAATAAATAAATATGGGTATACAATGGTGTTTGTTTTTCACTGGTTGCCCTCTACTTGTGGCAACCGGTCCCAGATCTTGCTGCTGTGATTGCACACTGGTATTTCACCCAGTAGATATGGACCTGCTTGCTTAGGGGACTCTTCTCCAGGCTCATCTCTCTGTGGGTGATGGCTTTGTCATAGAAGGTTTGGGAATCGCTTCCTTTAAGTGGTTGTAGAATTTAACGGCTCTTTTCTGGATTTTGATCATTAGCGGGTATTGGCCTAAATCTGCTCTGCTTGCATTATTTGGTGTTTTATGTTGTAGGATAATTTTGCAGAATTCTTGGTTGATGAGCAGACCCCAGACCTCATAACCATCAAGGGCAATGGGTTCTATAACTGATTCAAGTATTTTTTGCCAGAGCCTAATTGGTATGTCAGATTTTATGTTCCTTTTGATGGCATAGAAGGCCCTTCTTGCCTTGTGTCTCAGATCGCTCACAGCTTTGTGGAAGTTAACTGCGCTGATGTTTAGGCCGAGGTATGTATCGTTTTTTGTGTGTTCTAGGGCAACGGTGTCTAGAGGAAATTTGTATTTGTCGTCCTGGCAACTGGACCTTTTTTGGAACACCATTATTTTTGTCTGACTGAGATTTACTGTCAGTGCCCAGATCTGGCAGAATCTGTGCAGAAGATCTAGGTGCTGCTGTAGGTGCTCCTTGGTTGGTGACAGAAGCAACAGATTATCAGCAAACAGTAGACATTTGACTTCAGATTCTAGTAAGGTGAGACCAGGTGCTGCAGACTGTTCTAGTGCCCTCGCCAATTCGTTGATAAATATGTGTGTGTGTGTGTGTATACATACATACATACATACATACATACATACATACATACATACATACATACATACATACATACATACATACATACATACATACATACATACACGTGTGTATATACAGTTGAAGTCAGAAGTTTACATACACTTAGGTTGGAGTCATTAAAACTAGTTTTTCAACAACTTTCTTGTTCACAAACGATATTTGTGACGTAGATCGTACTTTTTGGAGAAATGTCCTCTGGTCTGATGAAACAAAAATAGAACTGTTTGGCCATAATGACCATCATTATGTTTGGAGGGAAAAGGGGGATGCTTGCACGCCGAAGAACACCATCCCAACCGTGAAGCACGGGGGTGGCAGCATCATGTTGTGGGGGTGCTTTGCTGCAGGAGGGACTGGTGCTCTTCACAAAATAGATGGCATCATGAGGTAGGAAAATTATGTGGATATATTGAAGCAACATCTCAAGACATCAGTCAGGAAGTTAAAGCTTGGTCGCAAATGGGTCTTCCAAATGGACAATGATCCCAAGCATACTTCCAAGGTTGTGGCAAAATAACTAAAGGACAACAAAGTCAAGGTATTGGAGTGGCCGTCACAAAGCACTGACCTCAATCCTATAGAAAATGTGTGGGCAGAACTGAAAAAGTGTGTGCGAGCAAGGAGGCCTACAAACCTGACTCAGTTACACCAGCTCTGTCAGGATGAATGTGCCAAAATTCACCCAACTTATTGTGGGAAGCTTGTGGAAGGCTACTCAAAATGTTTGACCTAAGTTAAACAATTTAAAGGCAATAGTACCAAATACTGAGTGTATGTAAACTTTTGACCCACTGGGAATGTGATGAAAGAAATAAAAGCTGAAATAAATCATTCTCTCTACTATTATTCTGACATTTCACATTCTTAAAATAAAGTGGTGATCCTAACTGACCTAAGACGGGGAATGTTTACTCTGATTAAATGTCAGGAATTGTGAAAAACTGAGTTTAAATGTATTTGGCTAAGATTTATGTAATCTTCTGACTTCAACTGTATATATATATATATATATATATATATATATATATACATATATATACATATATATATATATATATATATATATATATATATATATATACACACACACACACACACACACACACACACACACACACACACACACACACACGTGTGTATGTATGTTGAAAAGGGTAGTGCTTAAGCTGCATCCCTGTCTTATCCTCACACTTGTTGTTTGTGTACATGGATTTTATAATGTCATATGTTTTTCCCTCAACACTACTTTCCATCAATTTGTATATCCGACCCTCATGCCAAATTGAGTCAGAGCTTTTTTTGTTGTTTTGGTTTGTTTTTCAATTAATCAAACTCAACCAATCAAATGCATTTATAAGCCCTTTTAACATCAGCCAATGTCACAAAGTGCTGTACAGAAACCCAGCCTAAAACCCCAAACAGCAAGCAATGCAGATGTAGGATCACTGGGGCTAGGGAGTTTTTCCTAAGGTGTGCAGGGTGAATTCGTGTTCCGTCGTACGGTAATTTGGTATAAAGCCAATATCTCACAGTAGTTATTGGGGTCAAATTTGTCTCAACCCCAATCCACAAAAGTGATCAGTCCTTGGTTCCAAATATTGGGGAAGATGCCAGAGCTAAGGATTATGTTTTAGTATAGCCAATTGTAATTTATGTTCTGTTTATTTTATCATTTCATGTAGGATACCATCAACACAACAGGCCTTTTTGGGTTGGAGTGTTTTGTATTTTGTCCTGTTCATTCAATGTAATTGGAGAATCCAGTGGGTTCTGGTAGTCTTTTTAATAGCATATTTTAAGATTTGTAATTGATCATGTATATGTTTTTGCTGTTTGTTCTTTGTTATAGAGCAAACATTTTTGGAGAAGTGGTTTATCCACACATCTCTGTTTTGCATAGATATATCTTTGTGTTGTTTGTTTAGAGTTTTCCAATTTTACCAGAAGTGGTTAGATTCTATGGATTCTTCGATTACATTGAGCTGATTTCTGATGTGCTGTTCCTTCTGTTTCCGTAGTGTAATTTTGGATTGTTTTAGTGATTCACCATAGTGAAGGTGTAGACTCAGGTTTTCTGGGTCTCTGTTTTTGGTTGGATAGATTGCTCAATTTCTTTCTTAGGTTTTTGCCTTCTTCATCAAACGATTTGTCATTATTCTTAATTTTCTTAGGTTGTCTGCTTGAGAGTTTTAGATTTGATAGAGAAGCTGAAAGGTCAAATATACTGTTTAGGATTTATACTGCTAAGTTTACACCTTCACTATGACAGTTAAATGTTTTGTCCAGGAAGTTGTCTAAAATGGATTGAATTTGTTGTTGCCTAATAGTTTTTTGGTAGGTCTCTACCCTACTTTCCTTCCATCCATAGCATTCCTTAATATTATTAATTTCCTTTGGCTTTGATGCCTCATGATTGACTTGCTCTGTTCAGGTAGACTGTGGTTTTGCTGTGATCTGATAGGGGTGTTAGTGGGCTGACTGTGAACACAGAGTCTCTGGGTTGAGGTCCGTGATAAAGTAATCTACAGTACTACTGCCAAGAGATGAGCTGTAGCCTACCATTGACTGTGTACAGACCCAGCGTGCAACAGTAGGAGATGTGACTCATATTTGTTGGTGGTTTTGTTATGTTGTCGTAGTTGTGTCTAGGGGGCATATTTGGGAGGGAATACTGTTACCTTCAGGTAAGACTTTGCTCCCCCTGTGTGCTGAGGGTGTCAGGTTCTTGTCCAGTTCTGGCATTTAGGTCACCACAGACTAGCACATGTCCCTGGAAATGGTTGATCTCCCCCTCCAAGATGGAGCAGCTGTCATCGTTCAAGTATGGGGATTCTATTGGGGGGGATATAGTTAGCACACATGAGGACATTTTTATCTGTTGAGATTTCCTTATTAATTTCTAGCCAGATGTAAAATGTTCCTGTTTTGACTAATTTAATAGGGTGGGTTTGGTCTGCTCTGTACCAAATTAGCATACCCCCTGAGTCTCTTCCCTGTTTCACAACTAGTAGTTTGGTGGATGGACTACCAGCTCTCTAACGTTGCTCGGGGCGACACCTTCCCTCCATTTCTATAAACACTGAGGTTTTCCCAGTTAGGCCCCTTTTTATTTTTTGCCCAGGCAATCAGCCAGGCCACCTCATTAGCGGTGCAAACCAGGGTCCTCCTGGGGGAAGGGGATGCTGCCTGTCCACACATCAGAGGACCCAGAGAGAGACCTGCCTGCTGGGGGGCTGTGGGATGCCTGGGTTTTAAGGCTTCTTTGCTTTTGGCTTGTTAGGCAGTATGCACTGGCTGCAGACCCACTGAGATATGAAAGGATGGGCAGGGGAGGGCCCTTTACGGAGTGTTGTTAGTGTGGCTGGAGTCAGGTCACCCTGTTCTATGGAGAGGTGTGAGTAGAGCAGAGGTCACCATCGACTGGTCGATCGCCAAACATTTCTGTAAATAACCCAAAGATAAAGGGTTGTGTTCCTATTTATATTACATTTTTTGTTTGCCGCTTTTGGCGATAGGTGAACCCGATTCAGCTGCATGAGGCAGAAATAATGAGGTGCGACTCGAGTTTCGCCATCAGCTGGAAGTCTGTGTCCCTTTTTGGTCAGTGTCAGTGGAGGGACGTTGAGAGCCAATATGCGGTGATAATGTATTGAGCCTATAGCCTACTGCACAAAACTCATTGCGACAGTAATGTTTTTCATAGATTAATGTTGCATAGGATTACATTTAAAAATAAATAAAACATCTGAGCGGTAGATCTTATCTTGTATTTTGACTCTGTGATCTTGACTCCGCTAGACTGGAGGCTGCATGGTAACAGGGCGTAATGAGAGAGTAGGACGCAGGTGCTACAGTACACACTCATCAGTTACACAGCTGATCACACCACTCACTGTTCTCTCTGTCTCCTTTTTCCTCATGATTTCTTCCTCTGCTATTTTATGCTGCCTCAATCTGTTACACCGCACCTTTTCTCTCCATTGCTCTCTCGCTCTCTCTCCTTCTCTTCCTTCTCGCTCTTACTCACTTTCTCTCTCTTTCCCCCATCCAGAACAACTGTTGGAGTTCATGCACCAGCTGCCAGCCTTTGCCAACATGACCATGTCGGTGCGAAGGGACCTGTGTACTGTCATGGTGTTTGAGGTGGTGGAGCAGGCGGGGACCGTCATCCTACAGGACAAACAGGAGGTACCAATCATACACTTAACACACACAGTACCAGTCAAAAGTTTGGACACACCTACTCATTCAAGGGTTTTTCTTTCTTTTTACTATTTTCTGCATTTTTAAATAATAGTGAAGACATCAACACTATGAAATAACACAAATAGTATCATGTAGTAACCAAAAAAGAGTTCAACAAATCAAAATATATTTTATATTTGAGATTCTTCAAAGTAATCACCCTTTGCCTCGATGACAGCTAGCCTCACCACTTTCTTCAGCGCATGTGGATGGGATCTGTGTCAATCAGCTGTGGCAGCAGGCGTCTACACACACACACGCATACACAGGCGTGTAAAGCAGGGGACAGCTACACGAGACTGTGTGTTCAGTATGACAGACAGGTTGCTATCTCCTATCACAGTGGGTTGGTGTGAAGGTCAGAATGAATCAGGCAGTCTTCACTGCACTGCAGCGTCCTTAGCAATCCTATGAGACAATGAGGGGAGAGGGAGCAGAGGAAGAAAAAGGAGAGGGGGGGGATGTCTAGGAAGCTCATCACATTTCCTCAATCTCCCTCCTTCACAATGCTTCCCTGTGATAGAAGTCTGTCAGTCACTCTGAAAAGCCTCTATTGCCTTCATGGTTGAAAGCCACGACCAGCAGTCTGAGTCAGTGTGGAGGTACGATGGA